>NW_028136370.1:0-600000 GCF_964662115.1 Mustela nivalis
CTCTTCAGGATTGAAGTAAGTGCGAGTCTGAGGCGCATGCTCAGGCTTTTGTCTCTGGATTTTGTATCAGCGATGGCCGTGGAATGTCGGGGAGGCCTCATGGGCCATGGACAAATCTTCCACTCTGAGGATTTGGCCCGATTTCCAATTGCTTTTCGTCAATCTGTGGGATGGGAGGACTCATTTCAGTTTTGTTACCTCAGGTGTCCCACCAAAAGAATAATTCCAAAGCCAAGCCGTGCGGAAGACTGAAGGGATAACCGGAACTATGGTTAAAAATTGGGGCCTGGGGCATGGCCAGCCCAATATGCTATCTCTTCATCCAGCCACTGTGTGGCCTTACTTGAGGACTGGGCTCAGCCTGAGGGTCACAATGTGTGTTTGTGACCAATGTGGCCCGCGAGATGGGTGGGGCCTCAAGGGCCACACTGGTTTCAACTACACTGAACGTTGGACAACATGCCAACCAAGGGTTTCTTGCCATGAGGAAGGAGTTCTGATTTCTGCATCACCTTCAACCCTGGGCAGTGATTGGAGATAAGGTCTAGGTTCTGAAACCTGAAAATCGAGCTTGGGAAGAGATGACGACCTAAGGCCATGGTGGCTCGATGTGCTCAGTGTGAGGCCAGCAGTCTGGGAGGGGCCAGGGGGTCCAGGCTCAGGCTGTGTCAGAAAGGGCATTAGTGCCCTGGTCAGCCTATGTATTTGGGATACAGCCAAGGTCGGTGCAGGTTGATCCTCATTTGGGGTTACTGGGTAACCCCAGAGGACAATGTTTTTTCTTCTGGAGGGGAGGCAGAGTGCTGCGTTGTAGTTCTAGATTGCCAAATGGAGGGCTTTTGGGCCAGTAGTCTGACGACAAAAGTCTGAGAACAGAAGCTAGGCTTAGGTTTCTGGGTGAGGCCATGGCAGGCACAATCTACAGCCCTGAATCGAGATCTCGTGCATCTGAAGTCAGGGCGAGGTTCAGACGATTGCTCAGGTTGGAGTTTCTGCCCCTGATGGCCCCTTCATGAGTGGGGGGGCCTCACGAGGCCATGGGGGTTTACCCACGATGGGAGCTGTGAGAAGCTCCAAACTGCAGAGAGTCTTCTGCAGGACAATTGAGACCTGTTGTATGGCTCCAGGCCAATGATTCTGAGCAGGGTTCTAAGGATGGATGGCTGGGTAGCCCACCTCGCATTCCAATTGTCTCCTAGCAACAAGACAGGTTATATCTCCTGGATCTGTGGGGAGCAACCGAGAACGCTGAGTTGAAATGGACACCCCTGGGGATGGGTCCAAATGTGCTTTTGTGTCTATGGAGACCTTGGAATGAAGCGGTGGCACTGGGGCCCTAAAGGCTTCTCCTAAAGAGAGGCTTTGACACAGCTCCAACGTGCAAGTTTCCCATGTGTAGATGAGATGTTTTCTGATGGGTGAGTCTAGAAACAGCTATATGCTGCTTTTGAAATCCAGGCCTCTGAGGAGAGATGCCTGGAAACCAAAGCATTGGATCTGATTAGTGCCTAGGGGCCTGTTCTTTACTTTTTACCTCTGGGGACATCTGTCTATGGGTCTGAGTGCAGGTAGGTGCTCAGTTGGGCTCAGATTGCCCCTGTTTTTCCTGGGAAGCCACCACTATTGAGGTGGATCAGGGACTTTGGAGGTTTATCCTATTAGAAGGGTTGTGGCCATTGGAATGGGCACACACAATAACCTTGGAGAGGGCAAGTACTGTCCTCATGTTTGGCTCCAGGGGCCTGAGCCTGTAGGTTGTGTAGGCCAGGGCTGTTTGGACAGTTGTCTGAAAACACAACTCGGCTTATGTTTCGGGTCATAGGTATGGCAGGACTGACCTACAGACCATGAGGAGAACTCTTCGGGATTTGAAAGAAGGGCGAGTGTGAGGCTCCTGCTCAAATTTTTGTCTCTGGATATCGTATCACTCATGGTCGTGGAATTTCTGGGTGACTTCATGGGAAATGGACGAGTCTTACTCTCTGGTGGTTTGGCCCCGTCCAAAGAGTTTGGGGTCATTCTGTGGGCTGGAAGAAGTCCGTTTTGTTGTTGTTGTTGTTGTTGTTGTTTTCTTTTTTAACCTCAGGTGTCCAACCAAATGAGGGATTCCAGTGTAGAGCCCTGGGGAGGGGCGACTGGACAATCAGAAATCTGGTTAAAAATTGGGGCCTAGGGACATGTCAAGCCCACTATGACATCTAATGGTGCAGCCACTGAGAGGACTTACTAGAGGACAGGACTCATGCTGAGGGTCACAATGCGTGTGTATGCCCTCGTCGCACTCAAGAATAGGCGGGGCCTCAGGGTGAATGCTGGTTTCTCCTACACTGAACGTTGGACAACGTGCCAACCACAAGGGTTCTTGCCATGGGTAAGGAGGAGTTCTGATTTCTGCATCACACTCACCCCTGGGCAGTGATTGGAGATAAGGTCTCGGATCTGAAGCCTGAAAACTGAGGTAGGGAAGAGATGATGACCTAAGGCCATGGCGAGTTTTATGAGCTCAGTGTGCGGTCAGCTTTCTGGGTGTTGGTCAGGAGGTCCGGGCTCAGGTTGTGTCGACAGTGCATTAGTGCCCAGGTTAGACTATATCATTTGGGTAAAGTCGAGTGCTGTGTAGGTTTATCCTCATTTAAGGTGCCTGGGCAGCTCATGAGGCAATAATTTTTTTTCTAGAGGGCAGGCAGAGTGCTGCATTGTGGGTCCGGAATTGCCAAACTTGAGGGCTTCGGGGCCAGGAGTGTGAGGACGGAAGTCTGAGAAGACAAGCTAGACTTGGGTTTCAGGGCGAGGGCACGGCAGGTACCCCCTGCAGATCTGAACCAATATCTCATGCATCTGAAGTCAGGGCGAGGATCAGACGTTGGCTCAGGTTGGAGTTTCTGTGCATGACGGCCGCTTCATGAAGGGAGCGGAATCTCGTGGCCATTGAGGTTTTCCCACGTTGGGAGTTGTGGGATGCCCCCTTCAAGGATTCCTTCTGCGGGACAACTGAGACCTGTTGGACAGCTCCAGGACATCCCATATGGAATGACTCCACTGCACCGTTCGTGGATGGATGCCTGGGAAGCCCGCCTCACATTCCAATTGTCTCCTATCAACAAGACAGTTTATATCTGATGGCTCTGCCGGAGCAACCGGGGTGGCTGAGTTGAAATGGACTTTCCTGAGGATGGGCCCTAATGTGTTTTTCTGACCATGAGGGCCTTGGAATGGGGCGGTGGCTACGGGACCCTGAAGTACTCTGCTAAGCTTTGGACATATCTCCCATGCACAAGTTTCCTTGTGGAGACGTGATGAGTTCTGATGGGTGCCTCAGGAAAACCCCTATACTCATATTGGAATCAGGCTTTTGAGGACACATGCCTGTAACCCAAAGCAATGGATCCTATTATGGCCTTGGGTCCTGTCTGGTTCAATCTTCTTCTCTGGAAACATCCATCTATGGTATGAGTGGAGGTCGATTATCAGCTGGTGTCAGACAGCTCTTGTTTGTTCCGGGCGTCCTACACTATTGGGATGGCCTCAGGGACTTTGGAGGTTTCTCCTAATTTGTACGATTTTGGACCATGGAATGGGCAGAATTCCCATGGATTGGTAGGCACAGTCCTAATGTGTGTCTCCAAGGGCCCAGCCTGGAGGGTGTGTGGCCCAGTCTTTGAGGAAAGAAGTCTGAAAACACAAACTCAGCTTATTTTTGGGGACGTAGGTATGGCAGGCCCGATCTACAAACCATGAGAAGAACTCTTCAGGATATGAAGAAAGTGCGAGTCTGAGGCGCTTGCTCAGGCTTTTGTCTCTGGATTTTGTATCAGCGATGGCCGTGGAATGTCGGGGAGGCCTCATGGGCCATGGACGAATCTTCCTCTCTGAGGATTTGGCCCGATTCCCAATTGCTCTTCGTCAATCTGTTGGATGGGAGGACTCATTTCAGTTTTGTTACTTCAGGTGTCCCACCAAAAGAGGAATTCCAAAGCCAAGCCGTGGGGAAGACTGAAGGGACAACCCGAACTATGGCTAAAATTGGGACCTATGGGCATGGCAAGCCCAATATGCTATCTCTTCATCCAGCCACTGAGTGGCCTTACTTGAGGACTGGGCTCAGCCTGAGTGTCACAATGTGAGTTTGTGACCAATGTGGCCCGCGAGCACGGGCGGGGTCTCAAGGGCCACACTGGTTTCAACTACACTGAACGTTAGACAACATGCCAACCAAGGGTTTCTTGCCATGGGGAAGGAGTTCTGATTTCTGCATCACCTTCAACCCTGGGCAGTGATTGGAGATAAGGTCTAGGTTCTGAAACCTGAAAACCGAGGTTGGGAAGAGATGAGGATCTAAGGCCATGGCGGCTCGATGTGCTCAGTGTGCGGCCAGCTGTCTGGGAGGGGCCAGGAGGTCCAGGCTCAGGCTGTGTCAGAAAGGGCATTAGTGCCCTGGTCAGGCTATGTATTTGGGGTACAGCCAAGGTCGGTGCAGGTTGATCCTCATTTGGGGTTACTGGGTAGCCCCAGAGGACAAGGTTTTTTCTTCTGGAGGGCAGGCAGAGTGCTGCATTGTAGTTCTGGATTGCCAAACTGGAGGGCTTGTGGGCCAGTAGTCTGACGACAAAAGTCTGAGAACACAAGCTAGGCTTAGGTTTCTGGGTGAGGCCATGGCAGGCACAATCTACAGCCCTGAATCGAGATCTCGTGCATCTGAAGTCAGGGCGAGGTTCAGACGATTGCTCAGGTTGGAGTTTCTGCCCCTGATGGCCCCTTCATGAATGGGGGGGCATCACGAGGCCATGGGGGTTTTCCCACGATGGGAGTTGTGAGAAGCTCCAAACTGCAGAGAGTCTTCTGCAGGACAATTGAGACCTGTTGTATGGCTCCAGGCCAATGATTCTGAGCAGGGTTCTAAGGATGGATGGCTGGGTAGCCCACCTCGCATTCCAATTGTCTCCTAGCAACAAGACAGGTTAGATCTCCTGGATCTGTGGGGAGCAACCGAGGACGCTGAGTTGAAATGGACACCCCTGGGGATGGGTCCTAATGTGCTTTTGTGTCTATGGAGACCTTGGAATGAAGCGGTGGCACTGGGGCCCTAAAGGCTTCTCCTAAACAGAGGCTTTGACACAGCTCCAACGTGCAAGTTTCCCATGTGTAGATGAGATGTTTTCTGATGGGTGAGTGTAGAAACAGCTAGATGCTGTTTTTGAAATCCAGGCCTCTGAGGAGAGATGCCTGGAAACGAAAGCAATGGATCTGATTAGGGCCTAGGGGCCTGTTCTTTCCTTTTTACCTCTGGGGACATCTGTCTATGGGTCTGAGTGCAGGTAGGTGCTCAGTTGGGCTCAGATTGCCCCTGTTTTTCCTGGAAAGCCACCACTATTGAGATGGATCAGGGACTTTGGAGGTTTATCCTATTAGAAGGGTTGTGGCCATTGGAATGGGCACACACAATTCCCTTGGAGAGGGCAAGTACAGTCCTCAGGTTTGGCTCCAGGGGCCTGAGCCTGTAGGTTGTGTGGGCCAGGGCTGTTTGGACAGTTGTCTGAAAACACAAACTCGGCTTATGTTTGGGTCATAGGTATGGCAGGACTGACCTACAGACCATTAAGAGAACTCTTCGGGATTTGAAAGAAGGGCGAGTGTGAGGCTCCTGCTCAAGTTTTTGTCTCTGGATATCGTGTCACTCATGTTCGTGGAATGTCTGGGTGACTTCATGGGAAATGGACGAGTCTTACTCTCTGGTGGTTTGTACCCGTCCAAAGAGTTTGGGGTCATTTTGTGGGCTGGAAGAAGTCCGTTTTGTTGTTGTTGTTGTTTTCTTTTTTAACCTCAGGTGTCCCACCAAATGAGGGATTCCAGAGTAGAGCCCTGTGGAGGGGCGACTGGACAATCAGAAATCTGGTTTAAAATTGGGGCCTAGGGACATGTCAAGCCCACTATGACATCTTATGGTGCAGCCACTGAGAGGACTTACTAGAGGACAGGACTCATGCTGAGGGTCACAATGCGTGTGTATGCCCTCTTCGCACTCAAGAATGGGCGGGGCCTCATGGTGAATGCTGGTTTCTCCTACACTGAACGTTGGACAACGTGCCAACCACAAGGGTTCTTGTCATGGGTAAGGAGGAGTTCTGATTTCTGCATGACACTCACCCCTGGGTAGTGATTGGAGATAAGTTCTCGGTTCTGAAGCCTGAAAACTGAGGTAGGGAAGAGATGATGACCTAAGGCCATGGCGGGTTTTATGTGCTCAGTGTGCGGTCAGCTTTCTGGGTGTTGGTCAGGAGGTCCGGGCTCAGGTTGTGTTCGACAGTGCATTAGTGCCCAGGTTAGACTATATCATTTGGGTAAAGTCGAGTGCTGTGTAGGTTTATCCTCATTTAAGGTGCCTGGGCAGCTCATGAGGCAATAATTTTTTTTCTAGAGGGCAGGCAGAGTGCTGCATTGTGGGTCCGGAATTGCCAAACTTGAGGGCTTCGGGGCCAGAAGTGTGAGGACGGAAGTCTGAGAAGACAAGCTAGACTTGGGTTTCAGGCGAGGGCACGGCAGGTACCCCCTGCAGATCTGAACCAATATCTCATGCATCTGAAGTCAGGGAGAGGATCAGACGTTGGCTCAGGTTGGAGTTTCTGTGCATGACGGCCGCTTCATGAAGGGAGCGGAATCTCGGGGCAATTGAGGTTTTCCCACGTTGGGAGTTGTGGGATGCCCCCTTCAAGGATTCCTTCTGCGGGACAATTGAGACCTGTTGGATAGCTCCAGGACATCCCATATGGAATGACTCCAGAGCACCGTTCGTGGATGGATGCCTGGGAAGCCCGCCTCACATTCCAATTGTCTCCTAGCAACAAGACAGTTTAGATCTGATGGCTCTGCCAGAGCAACCGGGGTGGCTGAGTTGAAATGGACTTTCCTGAGCATGGGCCCTAATGTGTTTTTCTGACCATGAGGGCCTTGGAATGGGGCGGTGGCTACGGGACCCTGAAGTACTCTCCTAAGCTTTGGACATATCTCCCATGCACAGGTTTCCTTGTGGAGACGAGATGAGTTCTGATGGGTGCCTCAGGAAAACCCCTATGCTCGTATTGGAATCAGGCTTTTGAGGACACATGCCTGTAACCCAAAGCAATGGATCCTATTATGGCCTAGGGTCCTGTCTGGTTCAATCTTCTCTGGAGACATCCATCTATGGTATGAGAGGAGGTCGATTATCAGCTGGTGTCAGACAGCCCTTGTTTGTTCCGGGCGACCTACACTATTGGGATGGCCTCAGGGACTTTGGAGGTTTTTCCTAATTTGTACGATTTGGGACCATGGAATGGGCAGAATTCCCATGGATTGGTAGGCACAGTCCTAATGTGTGGCTCCAAGGGCCCAGCCTGGAGGGTGTGTGGCCCAAGACTTTGAGGACAGAAGTCTGAAAACACAAACTCAGGTTAGGTTTGGGGACGTAGGTATGGCAGGCCCGATCTACAAACCATGAGAAGAACTCTTCAGGATATGAAGAAAGTGCGAGTCTGAGGCGCTTGCTCAGGCTTTTGTCTCTGGATTTTGTATCAGCGATGGCCGTGGAATGTCGGGGAGGCCTCATGGGCCATGGACGAATCTTCCTCTCTGAGGATTTGGCCCGATTCCCAATTGCTCTTCGTCAATCTGTGGGATGGGAGGACTCATTTCAGTTTTGTTACCTCAGGTCTCCCACCAAAAGAGGAATTCCAAAGCCAAGCCGTGGGGAAGACTGAAGGTACAACCCGAACTATGGCTAAAAATTTGGACCTTGGGGCATGGCAAGCCCAATATGCTATCTCTTCATCCAGCCACTGAGTGGCCTTACTTGAGGACTGGGCTCAGCCTGAGGGTCACAATGTGTGTTTGTGACCAATGTGGCCCGCGAGCAGGGGCGGGGCCTCAAGGGCCACACTGGTTTCAACTACAGTGAACGTTAGACAACATGCCAACCAAGGGTTTCTTGCCATGGGGAAGGAGTTCTGGTTTCTGCATCACCTTCAACCCTGGGCAGTGATTGGAGATAAGGTCTAGGTTCTGAAACCTGAAAACCGAGGTTGGGAAGAGATGAGGATCTAAGGCCATGGCGGCTCGATGTGCTCAGTGTGCTGCCAGCTGTCTGGGAGGGGCCAGGAGGTCCAGGCTTAGGCTGTGTCAGAAAGGGCATTAGTGCCCTGGTCAGCCTATGTATTTGGGGTACAGCCAAGGTCGGTGCAGGTTGATCCTCATTTGGGGTTACTGGGTAGCCCCAGAGGACAATGTTTTTTTCTTCTGGAGGGCAGGCAGAGTGCTGCATTGTAGTTCTGGATTGCCAAACTGGAGGGCTTGTGGGCCAGTAGTCTGACGACAAAAGTCTGAGAACACAAGCTAGGCTTAGGTTTCTGGGTGAGGCCATGGCAGGCACAATCTACAGCCCTGAATCGAGATCTCGTGCATCTGAAGTCAGGGCGAGGTTCAGACGATTGCTCAGGTTGGAGTTTCTGCCCCTGATGGCCCCTTCATGAATGGGGGGGGCATCACGAGGCCATGGGGTTTTTCCCACGATGGGAGTTGTGAGAAGCTCCAAACTGCAGAGAGTCTTCTGCAGGACAATTGAGACCTGTTGTATGGCTCCAGGCCAATGATTCTGAGCAGGGTTCTAAGGATGGATGGCTGGGTAGCCCACCTCGCATTCCAATTGTCTCCTAGCAACAAGACAGGTTAGATCTCCTGGATCTGTGGGGAGCAACTGAGGACGCTGAGTTGAAATGGACACCCCTGGGGATGGGTCCTAATGTGCTTTTGTGTCTATGGAGACCTTGGAATGAAGCGGTGGCACTGGGGCCCTAAAGGGTTCTCCTAATCAGAGGCTTTGACACAGCTCCAACGTGCAAGTTTCCCATGTGTAGATGAGATGTTTTCTGATGGGTGAGTGTAGAAACAGCTAGATGCTGCTTTTGAAATCCAGGCCTCTGAGGAGAGATGCCTGGAAACCAAAGCAATGGATCTGATTAGAGCCTAGGGGCCTGTTCTTTCCTTTTTAACTCTGGGGACATCTGTCTATGGGTCTGAGTGCAGGTAGGTGCTCAGTTGGGCTCAGATTGCCCCTGTTTTTCCTGGGAAGCCACCACTATTGAGATGGATCAGGGACTTTGGAGGTTTATCCTATTAGAAGGGTTGTGGCCATTGGAATGGGCACACACAATTCCCTTGGAGAGGGCAAGTACAGTCCTCAGGTTTGGCTCCAGGGGCCTGAGCCTGTAGGTTGTGTAGGCCAGGGCTGTTTGGACAGTTGTCTGAAAACACAATCTCGGCTTATGTTTCGGGTCATAGGTATGGCAGGACTGACCTAAAGACCATGAGGAGAACTCTTCGGGATTTGAGAGAAGGGCGAGTGTGAGGCTCCTGCTCAAGTTTTTGTCTCTGGATATCGTGTCACTCATGGTCGTGGAATTTCTGGGTGACTTCATGGGAAATGGACGAGTCTTACTCTCTGGTGGTTTGGCCCCGTCCAAAGAGTTTGGGGTCATTCTATGGGCTGGAAGAAGTCCGTTTTGTTGTTGTTGTTGTTTTCTTTTTTAACCTCAGGTGTCCCACCAAATGAGGGATGTCAAGCCCTATGACATCTTATGGTGCAGCCACTGAGAGGAATTACTAGAGGACAGGACTCATGCTGAGGGTCATAATGCGTGTGTATGCCCTCGTCGCACTCAAGAATGGGCGGGGCCTCAGTGTGAATGCTGGTTTCTCCTACACTGAACGTTGGACAACGTGCCAACCACAAGGGTTCTTGCCATGGGTAAGGAGGAGTTCTGATTTCTGCATCACACTCACCCCTGGGCAGTGATTGGAGATAAGGTCTCGGATCTGAAGCCTGAAAACTGAGGTAGGGAAGAGATGATGACCTAAGGCCATGGCGGGTTTTATGTGCTCAGTGTGCGGTCAGCTTTCTGGGTGTTGGTCAGGAGGTCCGGGCTCAGGTTGTGTTCGACAGTGCATTAGTGCCCAGGTTAGACTATATCATTTGGGTAAAGTCGAGTGCTGTGTAGGTTTATCCTCATTTAAGGTGCCTGGGCAGCTCATGAGGCAATAATTTTTTTTCTAGAGGGCAGGCAGAGTGCTGCATTGTGGGTCCGGAATTGCCAAACTTGAGTGCTTCGAGGCCAGGAGTATGAGGACGGAAGTATGGGAAGACAAGGTAGACTTGGGTTTCAGGGCGAGGGCACGGCAGGTACCCCCTGCAGATCTGAACCAATATCTCATGCATCTGAAGTCAGGGCGAGGATCAGACGTTGGCTCAGGTTGGAGTTGCTGTGCATGACGGCCGCTTCATGAAGGGAGCAGAACCTCGGCTCCATTGAGGTTTTCCCACGTTGGGAGTTGTGGGATGCCCCCTTCAAGGATTCCTTCTGTGGGACAATTGAGACCTGTTGGACAGCTCCAGGACATCCCATATGGAATGACTCCAGAGCACCGTTGGTGGATGGATGCCTGGGAAGCCCGCCTCGCATTCCAATTGTCTCCTAGCAACAAGACAGTTTAGATCTGATGGCTCTGCCAGAGCAACCGGGGTGGCTGAATTGAAATGGACTTTCCTGAGGATGGGCCCTAATGTGTTTTTCTGAACATGAGAGCCTTGGAATGGGGCGGTGGCTACGAGACCCTGAAGTACTCTCCTAAGCTTTGGACATGGCTCCCATGCACAGTTTTCCTTGTGGAGAGGAGATGAGTTCTGATGGGTGCCTCAGGAAAAACCCTATGCTCGTATTGGAATCAGGCTTTTGAGGACACATGCCTGTAACCCAAAGCAATGGATCCTATTATGGCCTAGGGTCCTGTCTGGGTCAATCTTCTTCTCTGGGGACATCCATCTATGGTATGAGTGGAGGTCGATTATCAGCTGGTGTCAGACAGCCCTTGTTTGTTCCGGGCGACCTACACTATTGGGATGGCCTTAGGGACTTTGGAGGTTTCTCCTAATTTGTACGATATAGGACCATGGAATGGGCAGAATTCCCATGGATTGGTAGGAACAGTCCTAATGTGTGGCTCCAAGGGTCCAGCCTGGAGGGTGTGTGGCCCAAGACTTTGAGGACACAAGTCTGAAAACACAAACTCAGCTTAGGTTTGGGGACGTAGGTATGGCAGGCCCGATCTACAAACCAAGAGAAGAACTCTTCAGGATATGAAGTAAGTGCGAGTCTGAGGCGCATGCTCAGGCTTTTGTCTCTGGATTTTGTATCAGCGATGGCCGTGGAATGTCGGGGAGGCCTCATGGGCCATGGACGAATCTTCCACTCTGAGGATTTGGCCCGATTTCCAATTGCTTTTCGTCAATCTGTGGGATGGGAGGACTCATTTCAGTTTTGTTACCTCAGGTGTCCCACCAAAAGAATAATTCCAAAGCCAAGCCGTGCGGAAGACTGAAGGGAACTATGGTTAAAAATTGGGGCCTGGGGCATGGCCAGCCCAATATGCTATCTCTTCATCCAGCCACTGAGTGGCCTTACTTGAGGACTGGGCTCAGCCTGAGGGTCACAATGTGTGTTTGTGACCAATGTGGCCCGCGAGATGGGTGGGGCCTCAAAGGCCACACTGGTTTCAACTACACTGAACGTTGGACAACATGCCAACCAAGGGTTTCTTGCCATGAGGAAGGAGTTCTGATTTCTGCATCACCTTCAACCCTGGGCAGTGATTGGAGATAAGGTCTAGGTTCTGAAACCTGAAAATCGAGCTTGGGAAGAGATGACGACCTAAGGCCATGGTGGCTCGATGTGCTCAGTGTGAGGCCAGCTGTCTGGGAGGGGCCAGGGGGTCCAGGCTCAGGCTGTGTCAGAAAGGGCATTAGTGCCCTGGTCAGCCTATGTATTTGGGATACAGCCAAGGTCGGTGCAGGTTGATCCTCATTTGGGGTTACTGGGTAGCCCCAGAGGACAAGGTTTTTTCTTCTGGAGGGGAGGCAGACTGCTGCGTTGTAGTTCTGGATTGCCAAACTGGAGGGCTTTTGGGCCAGTAGTCTGACGACAAAAGTCTGAGAACAGAAGCTAGGCTTAGGTTTCTGGGTGAGGCCATGGCAGGCACAATCTACAGCCCTGAATCGAGATCTCGTGCATCTGAAGTCAGGGCGAGGTTCAGACGATAGCTCAGGTTGGAGTTTCTGCCCCTGATGGGCCCTTCATGAGTGGGGGGGCCTCCGATGCCATGGGGGTTTACCCACGATGGGAGCTGTGAGAAGCTCCAAACTGCAGAGAGTCTTCTGCAGGACAATTGAGACCTGTTGTATGGCTCCAGGCCAATGATTCTGAGCAGGGTTCTAAGGATGGAAGGCTGGGTAGCCCACCTCGCATTCCAATTGTCTCCTAGCAACAAGACAGGTTATATCTCCTGGATCTGTGGGGAGCAACCGAGAACGCTGAGTTGAAATGGACACCCCTGGGGATGGGTCCAAATGTGCTTTTGTGTCTATGGAGACCTTGGAATGAAGCGGTGGCACTGGGGCCCTAAAGGCTTCTCCTAAACAGAGGCTTTGACACAGCTCCAACGTGCAAGTTTCCCATGTGTAGATGAGATGTTTTCTGATGGGTGAGTCTAGAAACAGCTATATGCTGCTTTTGAAATCCAGGCCTCTGAGGAGAGATGCCTGGAAACCAAAGCATTGGATCTGATTAGTGCCTAGGGGCCTGTTCTTTACTTTTTACCTCTGGGGACATCTGTCTATGGGTCTGAGTGCAGGTAGGTGCTCAGTTGGGCTCAGATTGCCCCTGTTTTTCCTGGGAAGCCACCACTATTGAGGTGGATCAGGGACTTTGGAGGTTTATCCTAATAGAAGGGTTGTGGCCATTGGAATGGGCACACACAATAACCTTGGAGAGGGCAAGTACTGTCCTCAGGTTTGGCTCCAGGGGCCTGAAACTGTAGGTTGTGTAGGCCAGGGCTGTTTGGACAGTTGTCTAAAAACACAACTCGGCTTATGTTTCGGGTCATAGGTATGGCAGGACTGACCTACAGACCATGAGGAGAACTCTTCGGGATTTGAAAGAAGGGCGAGTGTGAGGCTCCTACTCAAATTTTTGTCTCTGGATATCGTATCACTCATGGTCGTGGAATTTCTGGGTGACTTCATGGGAAATGGACGAGTCTTACTCTCTGGTGGTTTGGCCCCGTCCAAAGAGTTTGGGGTCATTCTGTGGGCTGGAAGAAGTCCGTTTTGTTGTTGTTGTTGTTTTCTTTTTTAACCTCAGGTGTCCCACCAAATGAGGAATTCCAGAGTAGAGCCCTGGGGAGGGGCGACTGGACAATCAGAAATCTGGTTAAAAATTGGGGCCTAGGGACATGTCAAGCCCACTATGACATCTAATGGTGCAGCCACTGAGAGGACTTACTAGAGGACAGGACTCATGCTGAGGGTCACAATGCGTGTGTATGCCCTCGTCGCACACAAGAATAGGCGGGGCCTCAGGGTGAATGCTGGTTTCTCCTACACTGAACGTTGGACAACGTGCCAACCACAAGGGTTCTTGCCATGGGT
The DNA here is from genome assembly GCF_964662115.1 of Mustela nivalis. NCBI lineage: Eukaryota > Metazoa > Chordata > Mammalia > Carnivora > Mustelidae > Mustela > Mustela nivalis. The sequence goes on from NW_028136370.1 coordinate 13,508, forward strand.
AAGGAGGAGTTCTGATTTCTGCATCACACTCACCCCTGGGCAGTGATTGGAGATAAGGTCTCGGATCTGAAGCCTGAAAACTGAGGTAGGGAAGAGATGATGACCTAAGGCCATGGCGAGTTTTATGAGCTCAGTGTGCGGTCAGCTTTCTGGGTGTTGGTCAGGAGGTCCGGGCTCAGGTTGTGTTCGACAGTGCATTAGTGCCCAGGTTAGACTATATCATTTGGGTAAAGTCGAGTGCTGTGTAGGTTGATCCTCATTTAAGGTGCCTGGGCAGCTCATGAGGCAATAATTTTTTTTCTAGAGGGCAGGCAGAGTGCTGCATTGTGGGTCCGGAATTGCCAAACTTGAGGGCTTCGGGGCCAGGAGTGTGAGGACGGAAGTCTGAGAAGACAAGCTAGACTTGGGTTTCAGGGCGAGGGCACGGCAGGTACCCCCTGCAGATCTGAACCAATATCTCATGCATCTGAAGTCAGGGAGAGGATCAGACGTTGGCTCAGGTTGGAGTTGCTGTGCATGACGGCCGCTTCATGAAGGGAGCGGAATCTCGGGGCAATTGAGGTTTTCCCACGTTGGGAGTTGTGGGATGCCCCCTTCAAGGATTCCTTCTGCGGGACAATTGAGACCTGTTGGATAGCTCCAGGACATCCCATATGGAATGACTCCAGAGCACCGTTCGTGGATGGATGCCTGGGAAGCCCGCCTCACATTCCAATTGTCTCCTAGCAACAAGACAGTTTAGATCTGATGGCTCTGCCGGAGCAACCGGGGTGGCTGAGTTGAAATGGACTTTCCTGAGCATGGGCCCTAATGTGTTTTTCTGACCATGAGGGCCTTGGAATGGGGCGGTGGCTACGGGACCCTGAAGTACTCTCCTAAGCTTTGGACATATCTCCCATGCACAGGTTTCCTTGTGGAGACGAGATGAGTTCTGATGGGTGCCTCAGGAAAACCCCTATGCTCGTATTGGAATCAGGCTTTTGAGGACACATGCCTGTAACCCAAAGCAATGGATCCTATTATGGCCTAGGGTCCTGTCTGGTTCAATCTTCTCTGGAGACATCCATCTATGGTATGAGAGGAGGTCGATTACCAGCTGGTGTCAGACAGCCCTTGTTTGTTCCGGGCGACCTACACTATTGGGATGGCCTCAGGGACTTTGGAGGTTTTTCCTAATTTGTACGATTTGGGACCATGGAATGGGCAGAATTCCCATGGATTGGTAGGCACAGTCCTAATGTGTGGCTCCAAGGGCCCAGCCTGGAGGGTGTGTGGCCCAAGACTTTGAGGACAGAAGTCTGAAAACACAAACTCAGCTTAGGTTTGGGGACGTAGATATGGCAGGCCCGATCTACAAACCATGAGAAGAACTCTTCAGGATATGAAGAAAGTGCGAGTCTGAGGCGCTTGCTCAGGCTTTTGTCTCTGGATTTTGTATCAGCGATGGCCGTGGAATGTCGGGGAGGCCTCATGGGCCATGGACGAATCTTCCTCTCTGAGGATTTGGCCCGATTCCCAATTGCTCTTCGTCAATCTGTGGGATGGGAGGACTCATTTCAGTTTTGTTACCTCAGGTCTCCCACCAAAAGAGGAATTCCAAAGCCAAGCCGTGGGGAAGACTGAAGGGACAACCCGAACTATGGCTAAAAATTGGGACCTAGGGGCATGGCAAGCCCAATATGCTATCTCTTCATCCAGCCACTGAGTGGCCTTACTTGAGGACTGGGCTCAGCCTGAGGGTCACAATGTGTGTTTGTGACCAATGTGGCCCGCGAGCAGGGGCGGGGCCTCAAGGGCCACACTGGTTTCAACTACAGTGAACGTTAGACAACATGCCAACCAAGGGTTTCTTGCCATGGGGAAGGAGTTCTGATTTCTGCATCACCTTCAACCCTGGGCAGTGATTGGAGATAAGGTCTAGGTTCTGAAACCTGAAAACCGAGGTTGGGAAGAGATGAGGATCTAAGGCCATGGCGGCTCGATGTGCTCAGTGTGCGGCCAGCTGTCTGGGAGGGGCCAGGAGGTCCAGGCTCAGGCTGTGTCAGAAAGGGCATTAGTGCCCTGGTCAGCCTATGTATTTGGGGTACAGCCAAGGTCGGTGCAGTTTGATCCTCATTTGGGGTTACTGGGTAGCCCCAGAGGACAATGTTTTTTCTTCTGGAGGGCAGGCAGAGTGCTGCATTGTAGTTCTGGATTGCCAAATTGGAGGGCTTGTGGGCCAGTAGTCTGACGACAAAAGTCTGAGAACACAAGCTAGGCTTTGGTTTCTGGGTGAGGCCATGGCAGGCACAATCTACAGCCCTGAATCGAGATCTCGTGCATCTGAAGTCAGGGCGAGGTTCAGACGATTGCTCAGGTTGGAGTTTCTGCCCCTGATGGCCCCTTCATGAATTGGGGGGGCATCACGAGGCCATGGGGTTTTTCCCACGATGGGAGTTGTGAGAAGCTCCAAACTGCAGAGAGTCTTCTGCAGGACAATTGAGACCTGTTGTATGGCTCCAGGCCAATGATTCTGAGCAGGGTTCTAAGGATGGATGGCTGGGTAGCCCACCTCGCATTCCAATTGTCTCCTAGCAACAAGACAGGTTAGATCTCCTGGATCTGTGGGGAGCAACTGAGGACGCTGAGTTGAAATGGACACCCCTGGGGATGGGTCCTAATGTGCTTTTGTGTCTATGGAGACCTTGGAATGAAGCGGTGGCACTGGGGCCCTAAAGGGTTCTCCTAATCAGAGGCTTTGACACAGCTCCAACGTGCAAGTTTCCCATGTGTAGATGAGATGTTTTCTGATGGGTGAGTGTAGAAACAGCTAGATGCTGCTTTTGAAATCCAGGCCTCTGAGGAGAGATGCCTGGAAACCAAAGCAATGGATCTGATTAGGGCCTAGGGGCCTGTTCTTTCCTTTTTAACTCTGGGGACATCTGTCTATGGGTCTGAGTGCAGGTAGGTGCTCAGTTGGGCTCAGATTGCCCCTGTTTTTCCTGGGAAGCCACCACTATTGAGATGGATCAGGGACTTTGGAGGTTTATCCTATTAGAAGGGTTGTGACCATTGGAATGGGCACACACAATTCCCTTGGAGAGGGCAAGTACAGTCCTCAGGTTTGGCTCCAGGGGCCTGAGCCTGTAGGTTGTGTAGGCCAGGGCTGTTTGGACAGTTGTCTGAAAACACAATCTCGGCTTATGTTTCGGGTTATAGGTATGGCAGGACTGACCTAAAGACCATGAGGAGAACTCTTCGGGATTTGAGAGAAGGGCGAGTGTGAGGCTCCTGCTCAAGTTTTTGTCTCTGGATATCGTGTCACTCATGGTCGTGGAATTTCTGGGTGACTTCATGGGAAATGGACGAGTCTTATCTCTGGTGGTTTGGCCCCGTCCAAAGAGTTTGGGGTCATTCTATGGGCTGGAAGAAGTCCGTTTTGTTGTTGTTGTTGTTGTTGTTGTTGTTTTCTTTTTTAACCTCAGGTGTCCCACCAAATGAGGGATTCCATAGTAGAGCCCTGTGGAGGGGCGACTGGACAATCAGAAATCTGGTTAAAAATTGGGGCCTAGGGACATGTCAAGCCCTATGACATCTTATGGTGCAGCCACTGAGAGGACTTACTAGAGGACAGGACTCATGCTGAGGGTCATAATGCGTGTGTATGCCCTCGTCGCACTCAAGAATGGGCGGGGCCTCAGTGTGAATGCTGGTTTCTCCTACACTGAACGTTGGACAACGTGCCAACCACAAGGGTTCTTGCCATGGGTAAGGAGGAGTTCTGATTTCTGCATCACACTCACCCCTGGACAGTGATTGGAGATAAGGTCTCGGATCTGAAGCCTGAAAACTGAGGTAGGGAAGAGATGATGACTTAAGGCCATGGCGGGTTTTATGTGCTCAGTGTGCGGTCAGCTTTCTGGGTGTTGGTCAGGAGGTCCGGGCTCAGGTTGTGTTCGACAGTGCATTAGTGCCCAGGTTAGACTATATCATTTGGGTAAAGTCGAGTGCTGTGTGGGTTTATCCTCATTTAAGGTGCCTGGGCAGCTCATGAGGCAATAATTTTTTTCCTAGAGGGCAGGCAGAGTGCTGCATTGTGGGTCCGGAATTGCCAAACTTGAGGGCTTCGGGGCCAGGAGTATGAGGACGGAAGTATGGGAAGACAAGGTAGACTTGGGTTTCAGGGCGAGGGCACGGCAGGTACCCCCTGCAGATCTGAACCAATATCTCATGCATCTGAAGTCAGGGCGAGGATCAGACGTTGGCTCAAGTTGGAGTTGCTGTGCATGACGGCCGCTTCATGAAGGGAGCAGAACCTCGGCTCCATTGAGGTTTTCCCACGTTGGGAGTTGTGGGATGCCCCCTTCAAGGATTCCTTCTGCGGGACAATTGAGACCTGTTGGACAGCTCCAGGACATCCCATATGGAATGACTCCAGAGAACCGTTCGTGGATGGATGCCTGGGAAGCCCGCCTCGCATTCCAATTGTCTCCTAGCAACAAGACAGTTTAGATCTGATGGCTCTGCCGGAGCAACCGGGGTGGCTGAGTTGAAATGGACTTTCCTGAGGATGGGCCCTAATGTGTTTTTCTGACCATGAGGGCCTTGGAATGGGGCGGTGGCTACGGGACCCTGAAGTACTCTCCTAAGCTTTGGACATATCTCCCATGCACAGGTTTCCTTGTGGAGACGAGATGAGTTCTGATGGGTGCCTCAGGAAAACCCCTATGCTCGTATTGGAATCAGGCTTTTGAGGACACATGCCTGTAACCCAAAGCAATGGATCCTATTATGGCCTAGGGTCCTGTCTGGTTCAATCTTCTTCTCTGGGGACATCCATCTATGGTATGAGTGGAGATGGATTATCAGCTGGTGTCAGACAGCCCTTGTTTGTTCCGGGCGTCCTACACTATTGGGATGGCCTCAGGGACTTGGGAGGTTTCTCCTAATTTGTACGATTTGGGACCATGGAATGGGCAGAATTCCCATGGATTGGTAGGCACAGTCCTAATGTGTGGCTCCAAGGGCCCAGCCTGGAGGGTGTGTGGCCCAAGACTTTGAGGACAGAAGTCTGAAAACACAAACTCAGCTTAGGTTTGGGGACGTAGGTATGGCAGGCCCGATCTACAAACCATGAGAAGAACTCTTCAGGATATGAAGAAAGTGCGAGTATGAGGCGCTTGCTCAGGCTTTTGTCTCTGGATTTTGTATCAGCGATGGCCGTGGAATGTCGGGGAGGCCTCATGGGCCATGGACGAATCTTCCTCTCTGAGGATTTGGCCCGATTCCCAATTGCTTTTCGTCAATCTGTGGGATGGGAGGACTCATTTCAGTTTTGTTACCTCAGGTGTCCCACCAAAAGAGGAATTCCAAAGCCAAGCCGTGGGGAAGACTGAAGGGACAACCCGAACTATGGTTAAAAATTGGGGCCTAGGGGCATGGCAAGCCCAATATGCTATCTCTTCATCCAGCCAATGAGTGGCCTTACTTGAGGACTGGGGTCAGCCTGAGGGTCACAATGTGAGTTTGTGACCAATGTGGCCCGCGAGCACGGGCGGGGCCTCAAGGGCCACACTGGTTTCAACTACACTGAACGTTAGACAACATGCCAACCAAGGGTTTCTTGCCATGGGGAAGGAGTTCTGATTTCTGCATCACCTTCAACCCTGGGCAGTGATTGGAGATAAGGTCTAGGTTCTGAAACCTGAAAACCGAGGTTGGGAAGAGATGAGGATCTAAGGCCATGGCGGCTCGATGTGCTCAGTGTGCGGCCAGCTGTCTGGGAGGGGCCAGGAGGTCCAGGCTCAGGCTGTGTCAGAAAGGGCATTAGTGCCCTGGTCAGCCTATGTATTTGGGGTACAGCCAAGGTCGGTGCAGGTTGATCCTCATTTGGGGTTACTGGGTAGCCCCAGAGGACAATGTTTTTTCTTCTGGAGGGCAGGCAGACTGCTGCATTGTAGTTCTGGATTGCCAAACTGGAGGTCTTGTGGGCCAGTAGTCTGACGACAAAAGTCTGAGAACACAAGCTAGGCTTAGGTTCCTGGGTGAGGCCATGGCAGGCACAATCTACAGCCCTGAATCGAGATCTCGTGCATCTGAAGTCAGGGAGAGGTTCAGACGATTGCTCAGGTTGGAGTTTCTGCCCCTGATGGCCCCTTCATGAATGTGGGGGCCATCTGGAGGCCATCGGGGTTTTCCCACGATGGGAGTTGTGAGAAGCTCCAAACTGCAGAGAGTCTTCTGCAGGACAATTGAGACCTGTTGTAAGGCTCCAGGCCAATGATTCTGAGCAGGGTTCTAAGGATGGATGGCTGGGTAGCCCACCTCGCATTCCAATTGTCTCCTACTAACAAGACAGGTTAGATCTCCTGGATCTGTGGGGAGCAACCGAGGACGCTGAGTTGAAATGGACACCCCTGGGGATGGGTCCTAATGTGCTTTTGTGTCTATGGAGACCTTGGAATGAAGCGGTGGCACTGGGGCCCTAAAGGCTTCTCCTAAACAGAAGCTTTGACACAGCTCCAACGTGCAAGTTTCCCATGTGTAGATGAGATGTTTTCTGATGGGTGAGTGTAGAAACAGCTATATGCTGCTTTTAAAATCCAGGCCTCTGAGGAGAGATGACTGGAAACAAAAGCAATGGATCTGATTAGGGCCTAGGGGCCTGTTCTTTCCTTTTTACCTCTGGGGACATCTGTCTATGGGTCTGAGTGCAGGTAGGTGCTCAGTTGGGCTCAGATTGCCCCTGTTTTTTCCTGGGAAGCCACCACTATTGAGATGGATCAGGGACTTTGGAGTTTTATCCTATTAGAAGGGTTGTGGCCATTGGAATGGGCACACACAATAACCTTGGAGAGGGCAAGTACAGTCCTCAGGTTTGGCTCCAGGGGCCTGAGCCTGTAGGTTGTGTAGGCCAGGGCTGTTTGGACAGTTGTCTGAAAACACAAACTCGGCTTATGTTTCGGGTCATAGGTATGGCAGGACTGACCTACAGACCATGAGGAGAACTCTTCGGGATTTGAAAGAAGGGCGAGTGTGAGGCTCCTGCTCAAGTTTTTGTCTCTGGATATCGTGTCACTCATGGTCGTGGAATTTCTGGGTGACTTCATGGGAAATGGACGAGTCTTAGTCTCTGGTGGTTTGGCCCCGTCCAAAGAGTTTGGGGTCATTCCGTGGGCTGGAAGAAGTCCGTTTTGTTGTTGTTGTTGTTGTTGTTTTCTTTTTTAACCTCAGGTGTCCCACCAAATGAGGGATTCCAGAGTAGAGCCCTGGGGAGGGGCGACTGGACAATCAGAAATCTGGTTAAAAATTGGGGCCTAGGGACATGTCAAGCCCATTAAGACATCTAATGGTCCAGCCACTGAGAGGACTTACTAGAGGACAGGACTCATGCTGAGGGTCATAATGCGTGTGTATGCCCTCGTCGCACTCAAGAATGGGCGGGGCCTCAGTGTGAATGCTGGTTTCTCCTACACTGAACGTTGGACAACGTGCCAACCACAAGGGTTCTTGCCATGGGTAAGGAGGAGTTCTGATTTCTGCATCACACTCACCCCTGGGCAGTGATTGGAGATAAGGTCTCGGATCTGAAGCCTGAAAACTGAGGTAGGGAAGGGATGATGACCTAAGGCATGGCGGGTTTTATGTGCTAAGCGTGCGGTCAGCTTTCTGGGTGTTGGTCAGGAGGTCCGGGCTCAGGTTGTGTTCGACAGTGCATTAGTGCCCAGGTTAGACTATATCATTTGGGTAAAGTCGAGTGCTGTGTAGGTTTATCCTCATTTAAGGTGCCTGGGCAGCTCATGAGGCAATAATTTTTTTTCTAGAGGGCAGGCAGAGTGCTGCATTGTTGGTCCGGAATTGCCAAACTTGAGGGCTTCGGGGCCAGGAGTGTGAGGACGGAAGTGTGGGAAGACAAGGTAGACTTGGGTTTCAGGGCAAGGGCACGGCAGGTACCCCCTGCAGATCTGAACCAATATCTCATGCATCTGAAGTCAGGGAGAGGATCAGACGTTGGCTCAGGTTGGAGTTTCTGTGCATGACGGCCGCTTCATGAAGGGAGCAGAATCTCGGGGCCATTGAGGTTTTCCCACGTTGGGAGTTGTGGAATGCCCCCTTCAAGGATTCCTTCTAAGGGACAATTGAGACCTTTTGGACAGCTCCAGGACATCCCATATGGAATGACTCCAGAGCACAGTTCGTGGATGGATGCCTGGGAAGCCCGCCTCACATTCCAATTGTCTCCTAGCAACAAGACAGGTTATATCTCCTGGATCTGTGGGGAGCAACTGAGGACGCTGAGTTGAAATGGACACACCTGGGGATGGGTCCTAATGTGCTTTTGTGTCTATGGAGACCTTGGAATGAAGCGGTGGCACTGGGGCCCTAAAGGCTTCTCCTAAACAGAAGCTTTGACACAGCTCCAACGTGCAAGTTTCCCATGTGTAGATGAGATGTTTTCTGATGGGTGAGTGTAGAAACAGCTATATGCTGCTTTTAAAATCCAGGCCTCTGAGGAGAGATGACTGGAAACAAAAGCAATGGATCTGATTAGGGCCTAGGGGCCTGTTCTTTCCTTTTTACCTCTGGGGACATCTGTCTATGGGTCTGAGTGCAGGTAGGTGCTCAGTTGGGCTCAGATTGCCCCTGTTTTTTCCTGGGAAGCCACCACTATTGAGATGGATCAGGGACTTTGGAGTTTTATCCTATTAGAAGGGTTGTGGCCATTGGAATGGGCACACACAATAACCTTGGAGAGGGCAAGTACAGTCCTCAGGTTTGGCTCCAGGGGCCTGAGCCTGTAGGTTGTGTAGGCCAGGGCTGTTTGGACAGTTGTCTGAAAACACAAACTCGGCTTATGTTTCGGGTCATAGGTATGGCAGGACTGACCTACAGACCATGAGGAGAACTCTTCGGGATTTGAAAGAAGGGCGAGTGTGAGGCTCCTGCTCAAGTTTTTGTCTCTGGATATCGTGTCACTCATGGTCGTGGAATTTCTGGGTGACTTCATGGGAAATGGACGAGTCTTAGTCTCTGGTGGTTTGGCCCCGTCCAAAGAGTTTGGGGTCATTCCGTGGGCTGGAAGAAGTCCGTTTTGTTGTTGTTGTTGTTGTTGTTTTCTTTTTTAACCTCAGGTGTCCCACCAAATGAGGGATTCCAGAGTAGAGCCCTGGGGAGGGGCGACTGGACAATCAGAAATCTGGTTAAAAATTGGGGCCTAGGGACATGTCAAGCCCATTAAGACATCTAATGGTCCAGCCACTGAGAGGACTTACTAGAGGACAGGACTCATGCTGAGGGTCATAATGCGTGTGTATGCCCTCGTCGCACTCAAGAATGGGCGGGGCCTCAGTGTGAATGCTGGTTTCTCCTACACTGAACGTTGGACAACGTGCCAACCACAAGGGTTCTTGCCATGGGTAAGGAGGAGTTCTGATTTCTGCATCACACTCACCCCTGGGCAGTGATTGGAGATAAGGTCTCGGATCTGAAGCCTGAAAACTGAGGTAGGGAAGGGATGATGACCTAAGGCATGGCGGGTTTTATGTGCTAAGCGTGCGGTCAGCTTTCTGGGTGTTGGTCAGGAGGTCCGGGCTCAGGTTGTGTTCGACAGTGCATTAGTGCCCAGGTTAGACTATATCATTTGGGTAAAGTCGAGTGCTGTGTAGGTTTATCCTCATTTAAGGTGCCTGGGCAGCTCATGAGGCAATAATTTTTTTTCTAGAGGGCAGGCAGAGTGCTGCATTGTTGGTCCGGAATTGCCAAACTTGAGGGCTTCGGGGCCAGGAGTGTGAGGACGGAAGTGTGGGAAGACAAGGTAGACTTGGGTTTCAGGGCAAGGGCACGGCAGGTACCCCCTGCAGATCTGAACCAATATCTCATGCATCTGAAGTCAGGGAGATGATCAGACGTTGGCTCAGGTTGGAGTTTCTGTGCATGACGGCCGCTTCATGAAGGGAGCAGAATCTCGGGGCCATTGAGGTTTTCCCACGTTGGGAGTTGTGGAATGCCCCCTTCAAGGATTCCTTCTAAGGGACAATTGAGACCTGTTGGACAGCTCCAGGACATCCCATATGGAATGACTCCAGAGCACCGTTCGTGGATGGATGCCTGGGAAGCCCGCCTCACATTCCAATTGCCTCCTAGCAACAAGACAGTTTAGATCTGATGGCTCTGCCGGAGCAACCGGGGTGGCTGAGTTGAAATGGACTTTCCTGAGGATGGGCCCTAAGGTGTTTTTCTGTCCATGAGGGCCTTGGAATGGGGTGGTGGCAACGGGAACCTGAAGTACTCTCCTAAGCTTTGGACATGGCTTCCATGCACAAGTTTCCTTGTGGGGACGAGATGGGTTCTGATGGGTGCCTCAGGAAAACCCCTATGCTCGTATTGGAATCAGGCTTTTGAGGACACATGCCTGTAACCCAAAGCAATGGATCCTATTATGGCCTAGGGTCCTGTCTGGTTCAATCTTCTTCTCTGGGGACATCTATCTATGGTATGAGTGGAGGTCGATTATCAGCTGGTGTCAGACAGCCCTTGTTTGTTCCGGGCGACCTACACTATTGGGATGGCCTCAGGACTTTGGAGGTTTCTCCTAATTTGTACGATTTTGGACCATGGAATGGGCAGAATTCCCATGGATTGGTAGGCACAGTCCTAATGTGTGTCTCCAAGGGCACAGCCTGGAGGGTGTGTGGCCCAAGACTTTGAGGACAGAAGTCTGAAAACAAAAACTCAGCTTAGGTTTAGGGACGTAGGTATGGCAGGCCCGATCTACAAACCATGAGAAGAACTCTTCAGGATATGAAGTAAGTGCGAGTCTGAGGCGCTTGCTCAGGCTTTTGTCTCTGGATTTTGTATCAGCGATGGCCGTGGAATGTCGGGGAGGCCTCATGGGCCATGGAGGAAACTTCCTATCTGAGGATTTGGCCCGATTCCCAATTGCTTTTCGTCAATCTGTGGGATGGGAGGACTCATTTCAGTTTTGTTACCTCAGGTGTCCCACCAAAAGAGGAATTCCAAAGCCAAGCCGTGGGGAAGACTGAAGGGACAACCCGAACTATGGTTAAAAATTGGGACCTAGGGGCATGGCAAGCCCAATATGCTATCTCTTCATCCAGCCACTGAGTGGCCTTACTTGAGGACTGGGCTCAGCCTGAGGGTCACAATGTGTGTTAGTGACCAATGTGGCGCGCGAGCACGGGCGGGGCCTCAAGGGCCACACTGGTTTCAACTACACTGAACGTTAGACAACATGCCAACCAAGGGTTTCTTGCCATGGGGAAGGAGTTCTGATTTCTGCATCACCTTCAACCCTGGGCATTGATTGGAGATAAGGTCTAGGTTCTGAAACCTGAAAACCGAGGTTGGGAAGAGATGAGGATCTAAGGCCACGGCGGCTCGATGTGCTCAGTGTGCGGCCAGCTGTCTGGGAGGGGCCAGGAGGTCCAGGCTCAGTCTGTGTCAGAAAGGGCATTAGTGCCCTGGTCAGCCTATGTATTTGGGGTACAGCCAAGGTCGGTGTAGGTTGATCCTCATTTGGGGTTACTGGGTAGCCCCAGAGGACAATGTTTTTTCTTCTGGAGGGCAGGCAGAGTGCTGCGTTGTAGTTCTGGATTGCCAAACTGGAGGGCTTGTGGGCCAGTAGTCTGACGACAAAAGTCTGAGAACACAAGCTAGGCTTAGGTTTCTGGGTGAGGCCATGGCAGGCACAATCTACAGCCCTGAATCTAGATCTCGTGCATCTGAAGTCAGGGCGAGGTTCAGACGATTGCTCAGGTTGGAGTTTCTGCCCCTGATGGCCCCTTCTTGAATGGGGGGGCATCACGATGCCATGGGGGTTTTCCCACGATGGGAATTGTGAGAAGCTCTAAACTGCAGAGAGTCTTCTGCAGGACAATTGAGACCTGTTGTATGTCTCCAGGCCAATGATTCTGAGCAGGGTTCTAAGGATGGATGGCTGGGTGCCCACCTCGCATTCCAATTGTCTCCTAGCAACAAGACAGGTTATTTCTCCTGGATCTGTGGGGAGCAAACGAGGACGCTGAGTTGAAATGGACACCCCTGGGGATGGGTCCTAATGTGCTTTTGTGTCTATGGAGACCTTGGAATGAAGCGGTGGCACTGGGGCCCTAAAGGCTTCTCCTAAACAGAGGCTTTGACACAGCTCCAACGTGCAAGTTTCCCATGTGTAGATGAGATGTTTTCTGATGGGTGAGTGTAGAAACAGCTAGATGCTGCTTTTGAAATCCAGACCTCTGAGGAGAGATGCCTGGAAACCAAACCAATGGATCTGATTAGTGCCTAGGGGCCTTTTCTTTCCTTTTTACCTCTGGGGACATCTGTCTATGGGTCTGAGTGCAGGTAGGTGCTCAGTTGGGCTCAGATTGCCCCTGTTTTTTCCTGGGAAGCCACAACTATTGAGATGGATCAGTGACTTTGGAGGTTTATCCTATTAGAAGGGTTGTGGCCATTGGAATGGGCACACACAATTCCCTTGGAGAGGGCAAGTACAGTCCTCAGGTTTGGCTCCAGGGGCCTGAGCCTGTAGGTTGTGTAGGCCAGTGCTGTTTGGACAGTTGTCTGAAAACACAAACTCGGCTTATGTTTCGGGTCATAGGTATGGCAGGACTGACCTACAGACCATGAGGAGAACTCTTCGGAATTTGAAAGAAGGGCGAGTGTGAGGCTCCTGCTCAAGTTTTTGTCTCTGGATATCGTGTCACTCATGGCCGTGGAATTTCTGAGTGACTTCATGGGAAATGGACGAGTCTTACTCTCTGGTGGTTTGGCCCCGTCCAAAGAGTTTGGGGTCATTCTGTGGGCTGTAAGAAGTCCGTTTTGTTGTTGTTGTTGTTGTTGTTTTCTTTTTTAACCTCAGGTGTCCCACCAAATGAGGGATTCCAGAGTAGAGCCCTGGGGAGGGGCGACTGGACAATCATAAATCTGGTTAAAAATTGGGGCCTAGGGACATGTCAAGCCCATTATGACATCTAAAGGTCCAACCACTGAGAGGACTTAGTAGAGGACAGGACTCATGCTGAGGGTCACAATGCGTGTGTATGCCCTCGTCGCACTCAAGCATGGGCGGGGCCTCAGGGTGAATGCTGGTTTCTCCTACACTGAACGTTGGACAACGTGCCAACCACAAGGGTTCTTGCCATGGGTAAGGAGGAGTTCTGATTTCTGCATCACACTCACCGCTGGGCAGTGATTGGAGATAAGGTCTCGGATCTGAAGCCTGAAAACTGAGGTAGGGAAGAGATGATGACCTAAGGCCATGGCGGGTTTTATGTGCTCAGTGTGCGGTCAGCTTTCTGGGTTGGTCAGGAGGTCCGGGCTCAGGTTGTGTTCAACAGTGCATTAGTGCCCAGGTTAGACTATATCATTTGGGTAAAGTCGAGTGCTGTGTAGGTTGATCCTCATTTAAGGTGCCTGGGCAGCTCATGAGGCAATAATTTTTTTTTTCTAGAGGGCAGGCAGAGTGCTGCATTGTGGGTCCGGAATTGCCAAACTTGAGGGCTTCGGGGCCAGGAGTGTGAGGACGGAAGTCTGAGAAGACAAGCTAGACTTGGGTTTCAGGGCGAGGGCACGGCAGGTACCCCCTGCAGATCTATACCAATATCTCATGCATCTGAAGTCAGGGCGAGGATCAGACGTTGGCTCAGGTTGGAGTTTCTGTGCATGACGGCCGCTTCATGAAGGGAGCGGAATCTCGGGGCCATTGAGGTTTTCCCACGTTGGGAGTTGTGGGATGCCCCCTTCAAGGATTCCTTCTGCGGGACAATTGAGACCTGTTGGACAGCTCCAGGACATCCCATATGGAATGACTCCAGAGCACCGTTCGTGGATGGATGCCTGGGAAGCCCGCCTCGCATTCAAAATTGTCTCCAAGCAACAAGACAGTTTAGATCTGATGGCTCTGCCGGAGCAACCGGGGTGGCTGAGTTGAAATGTACTTTCCTGAGGATGGGCCCTAATGTGTTTTTCTGACCATGAGGGCCTTGGAATGGGGCGGTGGCTACGGACCCTGAAGTACTCTCCTAAGCTTTGGACATATCTCCCATGCACAGGTTTCCTTGTGGAGACGAGATGAGTTCAGATGGGTTCCTCAGGAAAACCCCTATGCTCGTATTGGAATCAGGCTTTTGAGGACACATGCCTGTAACCCAAAGCAATGGATCCTATTATGGCCTAGGGTCCTGTCTGGTTCAATCTTCTTCTCTGGGGACATCCATCTATGGTATGAGTGGAGGTCGATTATCTGCTGGTGTCAGACAGCCCTTGTTTGTTCCGAGCGTCCTACACTATTGGGATGGCCTCAGGGACTTTGGAGGTTTCTCCTAATTTGTACGATTTTGGACCAAGGAATGGGCAGAATTCCCATGGATTGGTAGGCACAGTCCTAATGTGTGGCTTCAAGGGCCCAGCCTGGAGGGTGTGTGGCCCAAGACTTTGAGGACAGAAGTCTGAACACACAAACTCAGCTTATTTTTGGGGACGTAGGTATGGCAGGCCCGATCTACAAACCATGAGAAGAACTCTTCTGGATATGAAGAAAGTGCGAGTCTGAGGCGCTTGCTCAGGCTTTTGTCTCTGGATTTTGTATCAGCGATGGCCGTGGAATGTCCGGGAGGCCTCATAGGCCATGGACAAATCTTCCTCTCTGAGGATTTGGCCCGATTCCCAATTGCTTTTCGTCAATCTGTGGGATGGGAGGACTCATTTCAGTTTTGTTAGCTCTGGTGTCCCACCAAAAGAGGAATTCCAAAGCCAAGCCGTGGGGAAGACTGAAGGGACAACCCGAAATATGGTTAAAAATTGGGACCTAGGGGCATGGCAAGCCCAATATGCTATCTCTTCATCCAGCCACTGAGTGGCCTTACTTGAGGACTCGGCTCAGCCAGAGGGTCACAATGTGTTTGTGACCAATGTGGCCCGTGAGCATGGGCGGGGCCTCAAGGGCCACACTGGTTTCAACTACACTGAACGTTGGACAACATGCCAACAAAGGGTTTCTAGCCATGGGGAAGGAGTTCTGATTTCTGCATCACCTTCAACCCTGGGCAGTGATTGTAGATAAGGTCTAGGTTCTGAAACCTGAAAACCGAGGTTGGGAAGAGATGACGACCTAAGGCCACAGCGGCTCGATGTGCTCAGTGTGCAGCCAGCTATCTGGGAGGGGTCAGGAGGTCCAGGCTCAGCCTGTGTCAGAAAGGACATTAGTGCCCTGGTCAGCCTATGTATTTGGGGTACAGCCAAGTTCGGTGCAGGTTGTTCCTCATTTGGGGTTACTGGGTAGCCCCAGAGGACAATGTTTTTTCTTCTGGAGGGCAGGCAGAGTGCTGCGTTGTAGTTCTGGATTGCCAAACTGGAGGGCTTGTGGGCCAGTAGTCTGACGACAAAAGTCTGAGAACACAAGCTAGGCTTAGGTTTCTGGGTGGGCCATGGCAGGCAGAATCTACAGCCCTGAATCGAGATCTCGTGCATCTGAAGTCAGGGCGAGGATCAGACGATTGCTCAGGTTGGAGTTTCTGCCCCTGATGGCCCCTTCTTGAATGGGGGGGCATCACGATGCCATGGGGGTTTTCCCACGATGGGAGTTGTGAGAAGCTCTAAACTGCAGAGAGTCTTCTGCAGGACAATTGAGACCTGTTGTATGTCTCCAGGCCAATGATTCTGAGCAGGGTTCTAAGGATGGATGGCTGGGTAGCCCACCTCGCATTCCAATTGTCTCCTACTAACAAGACAGGTTATTTCTCCTGGATCTGTGGGGAGCAACCGAGGACGCTGAGTTGAAATGGACACCCCTGGGGATGGGTCCTAATGTGCTTTTGTGTCTATGGAGACCTTGGAATGAAGCGGTGGCACTGGGGCCCTAAAGGCTTCTACTAAACAGAGGCTTTGACACAGCTCCAACGTGCAAGTTTCCCATGTGTAGATGAGATGTTTTCTGATGGGTGAGTGTAGAAACAGCTAGATGCTGCTTTTGAAATCCAGGCCTCTGAGGAGAGATGCCTGGAAACCAAACCAATGGATCTGATTAGTGCCTAGGGGCCTGTTCTTTCCTTTTTACCTCTGGGGACATCTGTCTATGGGTCTGAGTGCAGGTAGGTGCTCAGTTGGGCTCTGATTGCCCCTGTTTTTCCTGGGAAGCCACCACTATTGATATGGATCAGGGACTTTGGAGTTTTATCCTATTAGAATGGTTGTGGCCATTGGAATGGGCACACACAATTTCCTTGGAGAGGGCAAGTACAGTCCTCAGGTTGTGCTCCAGGGGCCTGAGCCTGTAGGTTGTGTAGGCCAGGGCTTTTTGGACTGTTTTCTGAAAACACAAACTCGGCTTATGTTTAGGGTCATAGGTATGGCAGGACTGATCTACAGACCATGAGGAGAACTATTCGGCATTTGAAAGAAGGGCGAGCGTGAGGCTACTGCTCAAGTTTTTGTCTCTGGATATCGTGTCACTCATGGTCGTGGAATTTCTGGGTGACTTCATGGGAAATGGACGAGTCTTACTCTCTGGTGGTTTGGCCCCATCCAAAGAGTTTGGGTCATTCTGTGGTCTGGAAGAAGTCCGTTGTTTTTTTTTGTTGTTGTTGTTATTTTCTTTTTTAACATCAGGTGTCCCACCAAATGAGGGATTCCAGATTAGAGCCCTGGGGAGGGGCGAATGGACAATCAGAAATCTGGTTAAAAATTGGGGAATAGGGACATGTCAAGCCCATTATGACATCTAATGATCCAGCCACTGAGCGGACTTACTAGAGGACAGGACTCATGCTGAGTGTCACAATGCGTGTGTATGCCCTCGTCGCACTCAAGAATGGGTGGGGCCTCAGGGTGAATGCTGGTTTTTCCTACACTGAACGTTGGACAATGTGCCAACCACAAGGGTTCTTGCCATGGGTAAGGAGGAGTTCTGATTTCTGCATCACACTCACCCCTGGGCAGTGATTGGAGATAAGGTCTCGGTTTTGAAGCCAGAAAAATGAGATAGGGAAGAGATGATGACCTAAGGCCATGGCGGGTTTTATGTGCTCAGTGTGCAGTCTGCTTTTTGGGTGTTGGTCAGGAGGTCCGGGCTCAGCTTGTGTTCGACAGTGCATTAGTGCCCAGGTTAGACTATATAATTTGGGTAAAGTCGAATGCTGTGTAGGCTGATCCTCATTTAAGGTGCCTGGGCAGCTCATGATGCAATAATTTTTTTTCTAGAGGGCATGCAGAGTGCTGCATTGTGGGTCCAGAATTGCCAAACTTGAGGGCTTCGGGGCCAGGAGTGTGAGGACGGAAGTCTGAGAAGACAAGCTAGACTTGGGTTTCAGGGCGTGGGCACGGCAGGTACCCCCTGCAGATCTGAACCAATATCTCATGCATCTGAAGTCAGGGCGAGGATCAGACACAAACTCAGCTTAGGTTTGGGGACGTAGGTATGGCAGCTCCGATCTACAAGCCATGAGAAGAACTCTTCAGGATATGAAGATAGTGTGAGTCTGAGGCGCTTGCTCAGGCTTTTATCTCTGTATTTTGTATCAGCGATGGCCGTGGAATGTCGGGATGGCCTCATGGGCCATGGACGAATCTTCCTCTCTGAGGATTTGGCACGAATCCCAATTGTTTTTCGTCAATCTGTGGGATGGGAGGACTCATTTCAGTTTTGTTACCTCAATTGTCCCACCAAAAGAGGAATTCCAAAGGAAAGCCGTGGGGAAGCCTGAAGAGACAACCCGAACTATGGTTAAAAATTGGGGCCTAGGGGCATGGCAAGCCCAATATGCTATCTCTTCATCCAGCCACTGAGTGGCCTTACTTGAGGACTGGGCTCAGCCTGAGGGTCACAATGTGTGTTTGTGACCAATGTGGCCCGCGAGTAAGGGCGGGGCCTCATGGGCCACACTGGTTTCAACTACACTGAACGTTGGACAACATGCCAACCACAAGGTTTCTTGCAATGGGGAAGGAGTTCTGATTTCTGCATCACCTTCAACCCTGGGCAGTGATTGGAGTTAAGGTCTAGGTTCTGAAACCTGAAAACCGAGGTTGGGAAGAGATGACGACCTAAGGCCACGGCGGCTGGATGTGCTCAGTGTGCGGCCAGTTGTCTGAAAGGGGCCAGGGGCTCCAGTCTCAGGCTGTGTCAGAAAGGGCATTAGTGCCCTGGTCAGCCTATGTATTTGGGGTCAGCCAAGGTCGGTGCAGGTTGATCCTCATTTGGGGTTACTGGGTAGCTCCAGAGGACAATGTATTTTTTTTGGAGGGCAGGCAGAGTGCTGCATTGTGACTTTCCTGAGCATGGGTCCTAATGTGTTTTTGTGTCCATGAGGGCCTTGGAATGTGGCGGTGGCACCGGGCCCTGAAGTACTCTCCTAAGCTTTGGAAATGGCTCCCATGCACAGGTTTCCATGTGGAGACGAGATGAGTTCTGATGGGTGCCTCAGGTAAACTCCTATGCTCGTATTGGAATCAGGCTTTTGAGGACACATGCCTGTAACCCAAAGCAATTGGTCCTATTATGGCCTAGGGTCCTGTCTGGTTTAATCTTCTTCTATGGGACATCCATCTATGGTATGAGTGGAGGTCGATTATCAGCTGGTGTCAGACAGCCCTTGTTTATTCCGGGCGACCTACACTATTGGGATGGCCTCAGGGACTTTGGAGGTTTCTCCTAATTTGTACGACTTTGGACCATAGAATAAGCAGAATTCCCATGGATTGGTAGGCACAGTCCTAATGTGTGGCTCCAGGGGCCCAACCTGGAGGGTGTGTGGTCCAAGTCTTTGAGGACAGAAGTCTGAAAACACAAACTCAGCTTAGGTTTGGGGACGTAGGTATGGCAGCTCCGATCTACAAGCCATGAGAAGAACTCTTCAGGATATGAAGATAGTGCGAGTCTGAGGCACTTGCTCAGGCTTTTATCTCTGTATTTTGTATCAGCGATGGCCGTGGAATGTCGGGATGGCCTCATGGGCCATGGACGAATCTTCCTCTCTGAGGATTTGGCACGAATCCCAATTGCTTTTCGTCAATCTGTGGGATGGGAGGACTCATTTCAGTTTTGTTACCTCAATTGTCCCACCAAAAGAGAAATTCCAAAGGAAAGCCGTGGGGAAGCCTGAAGAGACAACCCGAACTATGGTTAAAAATTGGGGCCTAGGGGCATGGCAAGCCCAATATGCTATCTCTTCATCCAGCCACTGAGTGGCCTTACTTGAGGACTGGGCTCAGCCTGAGGGTCACAATGTGTGTTTGTGACCAATGTGGCCCGCGAGTAAGGGCGGGGCCTCATGGGCCACACTGGTTTCAACTACACTGAACGTTGGACAACATGCCAACCACAAGGTTTCTTGCAATGGGGAAGGAGTTCTGATTTCTGCATCACCTTAAACCCTGGGCAGTGATTGGAGTTAAGGTCTAGGTTCTGAAACCTGAAAACCGAGGTTGGGAAGAGATGACGACCTAAGGCCACGGCGGCTGGATGTGCTCAGTGTGCGGCCAGTAGTCTGGAAGGGGCCAGGGGCTCCAGTCTCAGGCTGTGTCAGAAAGGGCATTAGTGCCCTGGTCAGCCTATGTATTTGGGGTCAGCCAAGGTCGGTGCAGGTTGATCCTCATTTGGGGTTACTGGGTAGCTCCAGAGGACAATGTATTTTTTTTGGAGGGCAGGCAGAGTGCTGCATTGTAGTTCTGGATTGCCAAACTGGAGGGCTTGTGGGCCAGTAGTCTGACGACAAAACTCTGAGAACACAAGCTAGGCTTAGGTTTCTGGGTGAGGCCATGGCAGGCACAATCTACAGACCTGAATCGAGATCTCGTGCATCTGAAGTCAGGGCGAGGATCAGACGATCGCTCAGGTTGGAATTTCTGTCCCTGATGGCCCCTTCAGGAATGGGGGGGCATCACGAGGCCATGGGGGATTTCCCACGATGGGAGTTGTGAGAAGCTCCAACCTGCAGAGAGTCTTCTGCAGGACAATTGAGACCTGTTGTTTGGCTCCAGGCCAATGATTCTGAGCAGGGTTCTAAGGATGGATGGCTGGGTAGCCCACCTCGCATTCCAATTGTCTCCTAGCAACAAGACAGGTTAGAACTCCTGGATCTGTGGGGAGCAACCGAGGACACTGAGTTGAAATGAACACCCCTGGGGATGGGTCCTAATGTGCTTTTGTGTCTATGGAGACCTTGGAATGAACCGGTGGCACTGGGGCCCTAAAGGGTTCTCCTAAACAGAGGCTTTGACACAGTTCCAACGTGCAAGTTTCCCATGTGTAGATGAGATGTTTTCTGATGGGTGAGTCAAGAAACAGCTATATGCTGCTTTTGAAATCCAGGCCTCTGAGGAGAGATGCCTGGAAACCAAAGCAATGGATCTGATTAGTGCCTAGGGGCCTGTTCTTTCCTTTTTACCTCTGGGGACATCTGTCTATGGGTCTGAGTGCAGGTAGGTGCTCAGTTGGGCTCTGATTGCCCCTGTTTTTCCTGGGAAGCCACCACTATTGATATGGATCAGGGACTTTGGAGTTTTATCCTATTAGAATGGTTGTGGCCATTGGAATGGGCACACACAATTCCCTTGGAGAGGGCAAGTACAGTCCTCAGGTTTGGCTCCAGGGGCCTGAGCCTGTAGGTTGTGTAGGCCAGGGCTTTTTGGACTGTTTTCTGAAAACACAAACTCGGCTTATGTTTCGGGTCATAGGTATGGCAGGACTGATCTACAGACCATGAGGAGAACTATTCGGCATTTGAAAGAAGGGCGAGCGTGAGGCTACTGCTCAAGTTTTTGTCTCTGGATATCGTGTCACTCATGGTCGTGGAATTTCTGGGTGACTTCATGGGAAATGGACGAGTCTTACTCTCTGGTGGTTTGGCCCCATCCAAAGAGTTTGGGTCATTCTGTGGTCTGGAAGAAGTCCGTTGTTTTTTTTTTTGTTGTTGTTGTTATTTTCTTTTTTAACATCAGGTGTCCCACCAAATGAGGGATTCCAGATTAGAGCCCTGGGGAGGGGCGAATGGACAATCAGAAATCTGTTATAAATTGGGGAATAGGGACATGTCAAGCCCATTATGACATCTAATGATCCAGCCACTGAGCGGACTTACTAGAGGACAGGACTCATGCTGAGTGTCACAATGCGTGTGTATGCCCTCGTCGCACTCAAGAATGGGCGGGGCCTCAGGGTGAATGCTGGTTTCTCCTACACTGAACATTGGACAATGTGCCAACCACAAGGGTTCTTGCCATGGGTAAGGAGGAGTTCTGATTTCTGCATCACACTCACCGCTTGCAGTGATTGGAGATAAGGTATAGGTTCTGAAGCCTGAAAACTGAGGTAGGGAAGAGATGAAGACCTAAGACCATGGCGGGGTTTATGTGCTCAGTGTGCAGTCTGCTTTTTGGGTGTTGGTCAGGAGGTCCGGGCTCAGGTTGTGTTCGACAGTGCATTAGTGCCCAGGTTAGACTATATCATTTGGGTATTTTCGAGTGCTGTGTAGGCTGATCCTCATTTAAGGTGCCTGTGCAGCTCATGAGGCAATAATTTTTTTTCCAGAGAGCAGGCAGAGTGCTGCATTTTGGGTCCGGAATTGCCAAACTTGAGGGCTTCGGGGCCAGGAGTGTGAGGACGGAAGTCTGAGAAGACAAGCTAGACTTGGGTTTTAGGGCGTGGGCACGGCAGGTACCCCCTGCAGATCTGAACCAATATCTCATGCATCTGAAGTCAGGGCGAGGATCAGACGTTGGCTCAGGTTGGAGTTTCTGTGCATGACGGTCGCTTCATGAAGGGAGCGGAATCTCGAGGCCATTGAGGTTTTCCCACGTTGGGAGTTGTGGGATGCCCCCTTCAAGGATTCCGTCTGCGGGACAATTGAGACCTGTTGGACAGCTCCAGGTCATCCAATATAGAATGACTCCAGAGCACGATTTGCGGATGGGTGCCTTGGAAGCCCGCCTCGCATTCCAATTGTCTCCTAGCAACAAGACAGTTTAGATCGATGGCTCTGCCGGAGCAACCGTGGTGGGTGACTTGAAATGGACTTTCCTGAGGATGGGTCCTAATGTGTTTTTGTTTCCTTGAGGGCCTTGGAATGGGGCGGTGGCACCGGGACCCTGAAGTACTCTCCTAAGCTTTGGACATGTCTCCCATGCACAGGTTTCCTTGTGGAGACGAGATGAGTTCTGATGGGTGCCTCAGGAACACCCCTATGATCATATTGGAATCAGGCTTTTTAGGACACATGCCTGTAACCCAAAGCAATGGATCCTATTATGGCCTAGGGTCCTGTATGGTTCAATCTTCTTCTCTGGAAACATCCATCTATGGTATGAGTGGAGGTCGATTATCAGCTGGTGTCAGACAGCCCTTGTTTGTTCCGGGCGACCTACACTATTGGGATGGCCTCAGGGACTTTGGACGTTTCTCCTAATTTGTACGATTTTGGACCATGGAATGGGCAGAATTCCCATGGATTGGTAGGCACAGTCTTAATGTGTGGCTCCAGGGGCCCAGCCTGGAGGGTGTGTGGCCCAAGACTTTGAGGACAGAAGTCTGAAAACACAAACTCAGCTCAGGTTTGGGGACGTAGGTATGGCAGGCCCGATCTACAAGCCATGAGAAGAACTCTTCAGGATATGAAGAAAGTGCGAGTCTGAGGCGCTTGCTCAGGCTTTTGTCTCTGGATTTTGTATCAGCGATGGCCGTGGTATGTCGGGGAGGCCTCATGGGCCATGGACGAATCTTCCTCTCTGAGGATTTGGCCCGATTCCCAATTGCTTTTCGTCAATCTGTAGGACGGGAGGACTCATTTCAGTTTTGTTACCTCAGATGTCCCACCAAAAGAGGAATTCCAAAGCAAAGCCGTGGGGAAGCCTGAAGGGACAACCCGAACTTTGCTTAAAAATTGGGGCTTAGGGGCATGGCAAGCCCAATATGCTATCTCTTCATCCAGCCACTGAGTGGCCTTACTTGAGGACTGGGCTCAGCCTGAGGGTCACTATGTGTGTTTGTGAACAATGTGGTCCGCGAGCATGGGCGGGGCCTCATGGGCCACACTGGTTTCAACTACACTGAACGTTGGACAACATGCCAACCACAAGGTTTCTTGCCATGGAGAAGGAGTTCTGATTTCTGCATCACCTTCAACCCTGCGCAGTGATTGGAGTTAAGGTCTAGGTTCTGAAACCTGAAAACCGAGGATGGGATGAGATGACGACCTAAGGCCACGGTGGCTCGATGTGCTCAGTGTGCGGACAGCTGTCTGGGAGGGGCCAGGGGGTCCAGGCTCAGGCTGTGTCAGAAAGGGCATTAGTGCCCTGAGCAGCCTATGTATTTGGGGTCAGCCAAGGTCGGTGCAGGTTGATCCTCATTTGGGGTTACTGGGTAGCCCCAGAGGACAATGTTTTTTTTCTGGAGGGCAGGCAGAGTGCTGCATTGTAGTTCTGGATTGCCAAACTGGAGAGCTTGTTGGCCAGTAGTCTGACCACAAAACTCTGAGAACACAAGCTAGGCTAAGGTTTCTGCGTGAGGCCATGGCAGGCACAATCTGCAGACCTGAATCGAGATCTCGTGCATCTGAAGTCAGGGCGAGGATCAGACGTTCGCTCAGTTTGGAGTTTCTGTCCCAGATGGCCCCTTCATGAATGGGGGGGGGGCATCACGAGGCCATGGGGGATTTCCCACGATGGGAGTTGTGAGAAGCTCCAAACTGCAGAGAGTCTTCTGCAGGACCATTGAGACCTGTTGTTTGGCTCCAGGCCAATGATTCTGAGCAGGGTTCTAAGGATGGATGGCTGGGTAGCCAACCTCGCATTCCAATTGTCTCCTAGCAACAAGACAGGTTAGATCTCCTGGAACTGTGGGGAGCAACCGAGGACGCTGAGTTGAAATGGACACCCCTGGGGATGGGTCCTAATGTGCTTTTGTGTCTATGGAGACCTTGGAATGAAGCGGTGGCACTGGGGCCGTAAAGGGTTCTCCTAAACAGAGGCTTTGACACAGCTCCAACGTGCAAGTGACCCATGTGTAGATGAGATGTTTTCTGATGGGTGAGTCAAGAAACAGCTATATGCTGCTTTTGAAATCCAGGCCTCTGAGGAGAGATGCCTGGAAACCAAAGCAATGGATCTGATTAGTGCCTAGGGGCCTGTTCTTTCCTTTTTCCCTATGGGGATATCTGTCTATGGGTCTGAGTGCAGGTAGGTGCTCAGTTGGTCTCAGATTGCCCCTGTTTTTCCTAGGAAGCCACCACTATTGAGATGGATCAGGGATTTTGGAGGTTTATCCAATTAGAAGGGTTGTGGCCATTGGAATGGGCACACACAATTCCCTTGGAGAGGGCAAGTACAGTCCTCAGGTTTGGCTCCAGGGGCCTGAGCCTGTAGGTTGTGTAGACCAGGGCTCTTTGGACAGTTGTCTGAAAACACAAACTCGGCTTATGTTTCGGGTCATAGGTATGGCAGGACTGATCCACAGACCATGAGGAGAACTCGTTGGGATTTGAAAGAAGGGCGAGTGTGAGGCTCCTGCTCAAGTTTTTGTCTCTGGATATCGTGTCACTCATGGTTGTGGAATTTCTGGGTGACTTCATGGGAAATGGACGAGTCTAACTCTCTGGTGGTTTGGCCCCGTCCAAAGAGTTTTGGGTCATTCTGTGGGTTGGAAGTAGTCAGTATTTTTTGTTGTTGTTGTTGTTGTTTTCTTTTT
This sequence comes from Mustela nivalis, assembly GCF_964662115.1. Lineage (NCBI taxonomy): Eukaryota > Metazoa > Chordata > Mammalia > Carnivora > Mustelidae > Mustela > Mustela nivalis. The sequence continues at coordinate 38,178 of NW_028136370.1, forward strand.
AAACCTCAGGTGTCACACCAAATGAGGGACTCCAGAGTAGAGGCCTGGGAAGGGGCGAATGGACAATCAGAAATCTGGTTAAAAATTGGGGCCTAGGGACATGTGTAGCCCATTATGACATCTAACGGTCCAGCCACTGAGAGGACTTACTAGAGGACAGGACTCATGCTGAGGGTCACAATGCGTGTGTATGCCCTCGTCGCACTCAAGAATGGGCGGGGCCTCAGGGTGAATGCTGGTTTCTCCTACACTGAACGTTGGACAACGTGCCAACCACAAGGGTTCTTGCCATGGGTAAGGAGGAGTTCTGATTTCTGCATCACACTCACCCCTGGGCAGTGATTGGAGATAAGGTCTCAGTTCTGAAGCCTGAAAACTGAGGTAGGGAAGAGATGATGACCTAAGGCCATGGCGGGTTTTATGTGCTCAGTGTGCGGTCTGCTTTCTGGGTGTTGGTCAGGAGGTCCGGGCTCAGGTTGTGTACGACAGTGCATTAGTGCCCTGGTTAGACTATATAATTCGGGTAAAGTCGTGTGCTGTGTAGGTTTACCCTCATTTAAGGTGCCTGGGCAGCTCATGAGGCAATATTTTTTTTTCTAGAGGGCAGGCAGAGTGCTGCATTGTGGGTCCGGAATTGCCAAACTTGAGGGCTTCGGGGCCAGGAGTGTGAGGACGGAAGTCTGAGAAGACAAGCAAGACTTGGGTTTCAGGGCGAGGGCACAGCAGGTACCCCCTGCAGATCTGATCCAATATCTCATGCATCTGAAGTCAGGGCGAGGATCAGACGTTGGCTCAGGTTGGAGTTTCTGTGCATGACGGCCGCTTCATGAAGGGAGCGGAATCTCGAGGACATTGAGGTTTTCCCACGTTGGGAGTTGTTGATGCCCCCTTCAAGGATTCCTTCTGCGGGACAATAGAGACCTGTTGGACAGCTCCAGGCCATCCCATATGGAATGACTCCAGAGTACCGTTCGCGGATGAACTCCTGGGAAGCCCGCCTCGCATTCCAATTGTCTCCTAGCAAAAAGACATCTTAGATCTGATGGCTCTGCCGGAGCAACCGGGGTGGCTGAGTTGAAATGGACTTTCCTGAGGATGGGTCCTAATGTGTTTTTGTGTCCATGAGGGCCTTGGAATGGGGCTGTGGCACCGGGACCCTGAATTACTCTCCTAAACTTTGGACATGGCTCCCGTGCACAGTTTTCCTTGTGGTGACAGGATGATTTCTGATGGGTGCCTCAGGAAAACACCTATGCTCTTATTGGAATCAGGCTTTTGAGGACACATGCCTGTAACCCAAAGCAATGGATCCTATTATGGCCTAGGGTCCTGTCTGGTTCAATCTTCTTCTCTGGGGACATCCATCTATGGTATGAGTGGAGTTCGATTATCAGCTGGTGTCAGACAGCCCTTGTTTGTTCCGGGTGACCTACACTATTGGGATGGCCTCAGGGTCTTTGGAGGTTTCTCTTAATTTGTACGATTTTGGACCATGGAATGGGCAGAATTCCCATGGATTGGTAGGCACAGTCCTAATGTGTGGCTCCAGGGGCCCAGCCTGGAGGGTGTGTGGCCCAAGACTTTGAGGACAGAGTCTGAAAACACAAACTGAGCTTAGGTTTGGGGACGTAGGTATGGCAGGCCCGATCTACAAACCATGAGAAGAATTCTTCAGGATATGAAGAAAGTGCGAGTCTGAGGCGCTTGCTCAGGCTTCTGTCTCTGGATTTTGTATCAGCGATGGCCAAGGAATGTCGGGTGGCCTCATGGACCATGGACGAATCTTCCTCTCTGAGGATTTGGCCCGATTCCCAATTGCTTTTTGTCAATCTGTGGGATGGGAGGACTCATTTCAGTTTCGTTACCTCAGGTGTCCCACCAAAAGAGGAATTCCAAAGGAAAGCCGTGGGGAAGACTGAAGGGACAACCCAAACTATGGTTAAAAATTGGGGCCTAGGGGCATGGCAAGCCCAATATGCTATCTCTTCATCCAGCCACTGAGTGGCCTTACTTGAGGACTGGGCTCAGCCTGAGGGTCACAATTTGTGTTTGTAACCAATGTGGCCCACGAGCATGGACGGGGCCTTATGGGCCACATGGGTTTCAACTACACTGAACGTTGGACAACATGCCAACCACAAGGTTTCTTGCCATGGGGAAGGAATTCTGATTTCTGCATCACCTTCAACCTGGGCAGTGATAGGAGATAAGGTCTAGGTTCTGAAACCTGAAAACCGATGTTGGGAAGAGCTGACGACCTAAGGCCATGGCGGCTCAATGTGCTCAGTGTGCGGCCAGCTGCCTGGGAGGCGCCAGGGGGTCCAGGCTCAGGCTGTGTCAGAAAGGGCATTAGTGTCCTGGTCAGCCTATGTATTTGGGGTACAGCCAAAGTCGGTGCAGGTTGATCCTCATTTGGGGTTACTGGGAAGCCCCAGAGGACAATTTGTTTCTTCTGGAGGGCAGGCAGAGTGCTGCATTGTAGTTCTGGATTGCCAAACTGGAGGGCTTGTGGGCCAGTAGTCTGACGACAAAAGTCTGAGAACACAAGCTAGGCTTAGGTTTCTGGGTGAGGCCATGGCAGGCACAATCTACAGACCTGAATCGAGATCTCGTGCATCTGAAGTCAGGGCGAGGATCAGACGATCGCTCAGGTTGGAGTTTCTGTCCCTGATGGCCCCTTCATGAATGGGGGAGCATCACGAGGCCATGGGGTTTTTCCCACGATGGGAGTTGTGAGAAGCTTCAAACTGCAGAGAGTCTTCTGCAGGACAATTGAGACCTGTTGTTTGGCTCCAGGCCAATGATTCTGAGCAGGGTTCTAAGGATGGATGGGTGGGTAGCCCACCTCGCATTCCACTTGTCTCCTAGAAACAAGACAGGATAGATCTCCTGGATCTGTGGGGAGCAACCGAGGACGCTGAGTTGAAATGGACACCCCTGGGGTTGGTCCTAATGTGCTTTTGTGTCTATGGTGACTTTGCAATGAAGCGGTGGCGCTGGGGCCCAAAAGGGTTCTCCTAAACATAGGCTTAGACACAGCTCCAACGGGCAAGTTTCCCATGTGTAGATGAGATGTTTTCTGATGGGTGAGTCAAGAAACAGCTATATGCTGCTTTTGAAATCCAGGCCTCTGAGGAGAGATGCCTGGAAACCAACGCAATGGATCTGATTAGTGCCTAGGGGCCTGTTCTTTCCTTTTTACCTCTGGGGACATCTGTCTATGGGTCTGAGTGCAGGTAGGTACTCAGTTGGGCTCAGATTGCCCCTGTTTTTCCTGGGAAGCCACCACTATTGATATGGATCAGGGATTTTGGAGGTTTATCCTATGAGAAGGGTTGTGGCCATTGGAATGGGCACACACAATTCCCTTGGAGAGGGCAAGTACTGTCCTCAGGTTTGGCTCCAGGGGCCTGAGCCTGTACGTTGTGTAGGCCAGGGCTGTTTGGACAGTTGTCTGAAAACACAAACTCGGCTTATGTTTCGTGTCATAGGTATGGTAGGACCGATCTACAGACCATGTGTAGAACTCTTCGGGATTTGAAAGAAGGGCTAGTGTGAGGCGCCTGCTCAAGTTTTTGTCTCTGGATATCGTGTCACTCATGGTCGTGGAATTTCTGGGTGACTTCATGGGAAATGGACGAGTCTTAGTCTCTGGTGGTTTGGCCCCGTCCAAAGAGCTTGGGGTCAATCTGTGGGCTGGAAGAAGTCCGTTTTTGTTGTTGTTGTTGTTGTTTTCTTTTTTAACCTCAGGTGTCCCACCTATTGAGGGATTGCAGAGTAGAGCCCTGGGGTGGGGCGACTGGACAATCAGAAATCTGGTTAAAAATTGGGGCCTAGGGACATGTCAAGCCCATTATGACATCTAATGGTCCAGCCACTGAGAGGACTTACTAGAGTACAGGACTCATGCTGAGGGTGACAATGCGTGTGTATGCCCTCGTCGCACTCAAGAATGGGCGGGGCCTCAGGGTGAATGCTGGTTTCTCCTACACTGAACGTTGGACAACGTGCCAACCACAAGGGTTCTTGCCATGGGTAAAGAGGAGTTCTGATTTCTGCATCACACTCACCCCTGGGCAGTGATTGGAGATAAGGTCTCGGTTCTGAATCCAGAAAACTGAGGTAGGGAAGAGATGAGGACCTAAGGCTCTGGCGGGTTTTATGTGCTCAGTGTGCGGTCAGCTTTCTGGGTGTTGGTCAGGAAGTCCGGGCTCAGTTTGTGTTCGACAGTGCATTAGTGCTCAGGTTAGACTATATAATTTGGGTAAAGTCGAGTGCTATGTAGGTTTACCCTCATTTAAGGTGCCTGGGCAGCTCATGAGGCAATATTTTTTTTTCTAGAGGGCAGGCAGAGTGCTGCATTGTGGGTCCGGAATTGCCAAACTTGAGGGCTTCGGGGCCAGGAGTGTGAGGACGGAAGTCTGAGAAGACAAGCTAGACTTGGGTTGAGACCTGTTGGACAGCTCCAGGACATCCCATATGGAATGACTCCAGAGCACCGTTCGCGGATGGATGCCTGGGAAGACCGCCTCCCATCCAATTGTCGCCTAGCAACAAGACAGTTTAGAGTTGATGGCTCTGCCGGAGCAACCAGGGTGGCTGAGTTGAAAAGGACTTTCCTGAGGATGGGTCCTAATAAGATTTAGTGTCCATGAGGGCCTTGGAATGGGGCGGTGGCACCGGGACCCTGAAGTACTCTCCTAAGCTTTGGACATGACTCCCATGCACAGGTTTCCTTGTGGAGACGAGATGAGTTCTGATGGGTGCCTCAGGAAAACCCCTATGCTCGTATTGGAATCAGGCTTTTGAGGACACATGACCGTAACCCAAAGCAATGGATCTTAATATGGCCGAGGGTCCTGTCTGGTTCAATCTTCTTCTCTAGGGACATCCAACTATGGTATGAGTGGAGGTCGATTATCAGCTGGTGTCAGACAGCCCTTGTTTTTTCCGGGCGACCTACACTATTGGGATGACCTCACAGACTTTGGAGGTTTCTCCTAATTTGTACGATTTTGGACCATGGAATGGGCAGAATTCCCATGGATTGGTAGGCACAGTACTAATGTGTGGCTCCAGGGGCCCAGCCTGGAGGGTGTGTGGCCCAAGATTTTGAGGACAGAAGTCTGAAAACACAAACTCAACTTAGGTTTGGGGACGTAGGTATGGCAGGCCCGATCTACAAACCATGAGAAAAACTCTTCAGGATATGAAGAAAGTGCTAGTCTGAGGCGCTTGCTCAGGCTTTTGTCTCTGGATTTTGTATCAGCGATGGCCGTGGAATGTCGGGGAGGCCTCATGGGCCATGGACGAATCTTCCTCTCTGAGGATTTGGTCCGATTCCCAATTGCTTTTCGTCAATCTGTGGGATGGGAGGACTCCTTTCAGTTTTGTTACCTCAGGTGTCCCACCAAAAGAGGTATTCCAAAGCAAAGCCGTGGGGAAGACTGAAGGGACAACCCGAACTATGGTTAAAAATTGGGGCCTAGGGGCATGGCAAGCCCAATATGCTATCTCTTCATCCAGCCACTGAGTGGCCTTACTTGAGGACTGGGCTCAGCCTGAGGGTCACAATGTGTGTTTGTGACCAATGTGGCCCGGGAGCATGGGCAGGGTCTCATGGGCCTCACTGGTTTCAAATACACTGAACGTTGGACAGCATGCCAAACACAAGGTTTCCTGCCATGGGGAAGGAGTTCTGATTTTTCCATCACCTTCAACCCTGGTCAGTGATAGGAGATAAGGTCTAGGTTCAGAAACCTGAAAACCGTTGTTGGGAAGAGATGACGACCTAAGGCCATGGCGGCTCGATGTGCTCAGTGTGCGGCCAGCTGTCTGGGAGGGGCCCGGGGGTCCAGGCTCAGGCTGTGTCAGAAAGGACATTAGTGCCCTGGTCAGCCTATGTATTGGGGGTACAGCCAAGGTCGGTGCAGGTTGATCCTTATTTGGGGTTACTGGGTAGCCCCAGAGGACAATGTTTTTCTTCTGGAGGGCAGGAAGAGTGCTGCATTGTAGTTCTGCATTGCCAAACTGGAGGGCTTGTGGGCCAGTAGTCTGACGACAAAAGTCTGAGAACACAAGCTAGGCTTAGGTTTCTGGGTGAGGCCATGGCAGGCACAATCTACAGACCTGAATTGAGATATCCTGCATCTGAAGACAGGGCGAGGATCAGAAGATCGCTCAGGTTGGAGTTTCTGTCCCTGATGGCCCCTTCATGAATGGGGGGGCATCACGAGGCCATGGGGGTTTTCCCACGATGGGAGTTGTGAGAAGCTCCAAAGTGCAGAGAGTCTTCTGCAGAACAATTGAGACCTGTTGTTTGGCTCCAGGCCAATGATTCTGAGCAGGGTTCTAAGGATGGATGGCTGGGTAGCCCACCTCGCATTCCAAATGTCTCCTAGCAACAAGACAGGTTAGATCTCCTGGATCTGTGGGGAGCAACCGAGGACGCTGAGTTGAAATGGACACCCCTGGGGATGGGTCCTAATGTACTTTTGTGTCTATGGAGACCTTGGAATGAAGCGGTGGCACTGGGGCCCTAAAGGGTTCTCCTAAACAGAGGCTTTGACACAGCTCCAACGTGCAAGTTTCCCATGTGTAGATGAGATGTTTTCTGATGGGTGAGTCAAGAAACAGCGATATGCTGCTTTTGAAATCCAGGCCTCTGAGGAGAGATGCCTGGAAACCAAGCAATGGATCTGATTAGTGCCTAGGGGCCTGTTCTTACCTTTTTACCTCTGGGGACATCTGTCTATGGGTCTGAGTGCAGGTAGGTGCTCAGTTGGGCTCAGATTGTCCCTGGATCAGGGACTTTTGAGGTTTATCCTATTAGGAGGGTTGTGGCCAATGGAATGGGCACACACAATTCCATTCGAGAGGCCAAGTACAGTCCTCAGGTTTGGCTCCAGGTGCCTGAGCCTGTAGGTTGTGTAGGCCAGGGCTGTTTGGACAGTTGTCTGAAAACACAAACTCGGCTTATGTTTCGGGTCATAGGTATGCCAGGACTGATCTACAGACCATGAGGAGAACTCTTCGGGATTTGAAAGAAGGGCGAGTGTGAGGCTCCTGCTCAAGTTTTTGTCTCTGGATATCGTGTCACTCATGGTCGTGGAAAATCTGGGTGACTTCATGGGAAATGGACGAGTCTTACTCTCTGGTGGTTTGGCCCCGTCCAAAGAGTTTGGGGTCATTCTCTGGGCTTGAAGAAGTCCGTTTTTGTTGTTCTTGTTGTTGTTGTTGTTTTCTTTTTTAACGTCATGTGTCCCACCAAATGAGGGATTCCAGAGCAGAGCCCTGGGGAGGGGCGACTGGATCAGAAATCTGGTTAAAAATTGGGGCCTAGGGACATGTCAAGCCCATTATGACATCTAATGGTCCAGCCACTAAAAGGACTTACTAGAGGACAGGACTCATGCTGTGGGGCACAATGCGTGTGTCTGCCCTCATCGCAATCAAGAATGGGCGTGGCCTCAGAGTGAATGCTGTTTTCTCCTACACTGAACGTTGGACAACGTGCCAACCACAAGGGTTCTTGCCATGGGTAAGGAGGAGTTCTGATTTCTGCATCACACTCACCCCTGGGCAGTGATTCGAGATAAGGTCTCGGTTCTGAAGCCTGAAAACTGAGGTACAGAAGAGAGGATACCTAAGGCCATGGCGGGTTTTATGTGCTCAGTGTACGGTCAGCTTTCTCGGTGTTGGTCAGGAAATCCGGGCTCTGGTTGTGTTCGACAGTGCATTAGTGCCCAGGTTAGACTATATAATTTGGGTAAAGTCGAGTGCTGTGTAGGTTTATCCTCATTTAAGGTGCCAGGGCGGCTCATGAGGCACTAATTTTTTTTCTAGAGGGCAGGCAGAGTGCTGCATTGTGGGTCCGGTATTGCCAAACTTGAGGGCTTCGGGGCCAGGAGTGTGAGGACAGAAGTGTGAGAAGACAAGGTAGACTTGGGTTTCAGGGCGAGGGCACGGCAGGTACCCCCTGCAGATCTGAACCAATATCTCATGCATCTGAAGTCAGGGCGAGGATCAGACGATGGCTCAGGTTGGAGTTTCTGTGCATGACGGCCACTTCATGAAGGGAGCGGAATCTCGAGGCCATTGAGGTTTTCCCACGTTGGGAGTTGTGGGATGCCCCCTTCAAGGATTCCTGCTGCAGGACAATTGAGACCTGTTGGACAGCTCCAGGACATCCCATATGGAATGACTCCAGAGCACCGTTCGCGGATGGATGCCTGGGAAGCCCGCCTCCCATTCCATTTGTCTCCTATCAACAAGACAGTTTAGAGTTGATGGCTCTGCCGGAGCAACCAGGGTGGCTGAGTTGAAATGGGCTTTCCTGAGGATGGGTCCTAATGTGTTTTTGTGTCCATGAGGGCCTTGGAATGGTGCGGTGGCACCGGGACCCTGAAGTACTCTCCTAAGCTTTGGACATGGCTCCCATGCACAGGTTTCCTTATGGAGACGAGATGTGTTCTGATGGGTGCCTCAGGAAAACCCCTATGCTCGTATTGGAATCAGGCTTTTGAGGACACATGCCCGTAACCCAAAGGAATGGATCTTAATATGGCCTAGGGTCCTGTCTTGTTCAATCTTCTTCTCTAGGGACATCCAACTATGGTATGAGTGGAGGTCGATTATCAGCTGGTGTCAGACAACCCATGTTTGTTCCGGGCGACCTACACTATAGGGATGACCTAAGGGACTTTGGAGGTTTCTCCTAATTTGTACGATTTTGGACCATGGAATGGGCAGAATTCCCATGGATTGGTAGGCACAGTCCTAATGTGTGGCTCCAGGGGCCCAGCCTGGAGGGTGTGTGGCCCAAGATTTTGAGGACAGAAGTCTGAAAACACAAACTCAACTTAGGTTTGGGGACGTAGGTATGGCAGGCCCGATCTACAAACCATGAGAAAAACTCTTCAGGATATGAAGAAAGTGCGAGTCTGAGGCGCTTGCTCAGGCTTTTGTCTCTGGATTTTGTATCAGCGATGGCCGTGGAATGTCGGGGAGGCCTCATGGGCCATGGACGAATCTTGCTCTCTGAGGATTTGGCCCGATTCCCAATTGCTTTTCGTCAATCTGTGGGATGGGAGGACTCCTTTCCGTTTTGTTACCTCAGGTGTCTCAACAAAAGAGGAATTCCAAAGCAAAGCCGTGGGGAAGACTGAAGGGACAACCCGAACTATGGTTAAAAATTGGGGCCAGGGGCATGGCAAGCCCAATATGCTATCTCTTCATCCAGCCACTGAGTGGCCTTACTTGAGGACTGGGCTCAGCCTGAGGGTCACAATGTGTGTTTGTGACCAATGTGGCCCGCGAGCATGGGCGGGGCCTCAAGGGCCAAACTGGTTTCAACTACTCTGAACGTTGGACAGCATGCCAACCACAAGGTTTCTTGCCATGGGGAAGGAGTTCTGATTTCTGCATCACCTTCAACCCTGGTCAGTGATAGGAGATAAGGTCTAGGTTCTGAAACCTGAAAACCGAGGTTGGGAAGAGATGACGACCTAAGGCCATGGCGGCTCGATGTGCTCAGTGTGCGGACAGCTGTCTGGGAGGGGCCAGGGGGTCCAGGCTCAGGCTGTGTCAGAAAGGACATTAGTGCCCTGGTCAGCCTATGTATTGGGGGTACAGCCAAGGTCGGTGCAGGTTGATCCTCATTTGGGGTTACTGGGTAGCCCCAGAGGACAATGTTTTTCTTCTGGAGGGCAGGAAGAGTGCTGCATTGTAGTTCTGGATTGCCAAACTGGAGGGCTTGTGGGCCAGTAGTCTGACGACAAAAGTCTGAGAACACAAGCTAGGCTTAGGTTTCTGGGTGAGGCCATGGCAGGCACAATCTACAGACCTGAATTGAGATATCCTGCATCTGAAGACAGGGCGAGGATCAGACGATCGCTCAGGTTGGAGTTTCTGTCCCTGATGGCCCCTTCATGAATGAGGGGGCATCACGAGGCCATGGGGGTTTTCCCACGATGGGAGTTGTGAGAAGATCCAAAGTGCAGAGAGTCTTCTGCAGAACAATTGAGACCTGTTGTTTGCTCCAGGCCAATGATTCTGAGCAGGGTTCTAAGGATGGATGGCTGGGTAGCCCACCTCGCATTCCAATTGTCTCCTAGCAACAAGACAGGTTAGATCTCCTGGATCTGTGGGGAGCAACTGAGGACGCTGAGTAGAAATGGACACCCCTGGGGATGGGTCCTAATGTACTTTTGTGTCTATGGAGACCTTGGAATGAAGCGGTGGCACTGGGGCCCTAAAGGGTTCTCCTAAACAGAGGCTTTGACACAGCTCCAACGTGCAAGTTTCCCATGTGTAGATGAGATGTTTTCTGATGGGTGAGTCAAGAAACAGCGATATGCTGCTTTTGAAATCCAGGCCTCTGAGGAGAGATGCCTGGAAACCAAAGCAATGGATCTGATTAGTGCCTAGGGGCCTGTTCTTTCCTTTTTACCTCTGGTGACATCTGTCTATGGGTCTGAGTGCAGGTAGGTGCTCAGTTGGGCTCAGATTGTCCCTGGATCAGGGACTTTTGAGGTTTATCCTATTAGGAGGGTTGAGGCCATTGGAATGGGCACACACAATTCCCTTGGAGAGGCCAAGTACAGTCCTCAAGTTTGGCTCCAGGGGCCTGAGCCTGTAGGTTGTGTAGGCCAGGGCTGTTTGGACAGTTGTCTGAAAACAAAAACTCTGCTTATGTTTCGGGTCATAGGTATGGCAGGACTGATCTATAGACCATGAGGAGAACTCTTCGGGATTTGAAAGAAGGGCGAGTGTGAGGCTCCTGCTCAAGTTTTTGTCTCTGGATATCGTGTCACTCATGGTCGTGGAATTTCTGGGTGACTTCATGGGAAATGGACGAGTCTTACTCTCTGGTGGTTTGGCCCCGTCCAAAGAGTTTGGGGTCATTCTGTGGGCTGGAAGAAGTCCGTTTGTTGTTGTTGTTGTTGTTGTTGTTGTTTTCTTTTTTAACCTCAGGTGTCCCACCAAATGAGGGATTCCAAAGCAGAGCCCTGGGGAGGGGCGACTGGACAATCAGAAATCTGGTTAAAAATTGGGGCCTAGGGACATGTCAAGCCCTTTATGACATCTAATGATCCAGCCACTAAGAGGACTTACTAGAGGACAGGACTCATGCTGAGGGTCACAATGCCTGTGTATGCCCTCGTCGCACTCAAGAATGGGCGGGGCCTCAGGGTGAATGCTGGTTTCTCCTACACTGAACGTTGGACAACGTGCCAACCACAAGGGTTCTTGCCATGGGTAAGGAGGAGTTCTGATTTCTGCATCACACTCACCCCTGGGCAGTGATTGGAGATAAGGTCTCAGTTCTGAAGCCTGAAAACTGAGGTACAGAAGAGAGGATACCTAAGGCCATGGCGGGTTTTATGTGCTCAGTGTGCGGTCAGCTTTCTGGGGGTTGGTCAGGAGGTCCGGGCTAGGGTTGTGTTCGACAGTGCATTAGTGCCCAGGTTAGACTATCTAATTTGGGTAAAGTCGAGTGCTGTGTAGGTTTATCCTCATTTAAAGTGCCTTGGCAGCTCATGAGGCACTAATTTTTTTTCTAGAGGGCAGGCAGAGTGCTGCATTGTGGGTCCGGAATTGCCAAACTTGAGGGCTTCGGGGCCAGGAGTGTGAGGACGGAAGTGTGAGAAGACAAGGTAGACTTGGGTTTCAGGGCGAGGGCACGGCATGTACCCCCTGCAGATCTGAACCAATATCTCATGCATCTGAAGTCAGGGCGAGGATCAGACGTTGGCTCAGATTGGAGTTTCTGTGCATGACGGCCGCTTCATGAAGGGAGCGTAATCTCGAGGCCATTGAGGTTTTCCCACGTTGGGAGTTGTGGGATGCCCCCTTCAAGGATTCCTTCTGCGGGACAATTGAGAACTGTTGGACAGCTCCAGGACATCCCACATGGAATGACTCCAGAGCACCGTTCGCGGATGAATGCCTGGGAAGCCCGCCTCCCATTCCAATTGTCTCCTAGCAACAAGACAGTTTAGAGTTGATGGCTCTGCCGGAGCAACCAGGGTGGCTGAGTTGAAATGGACTTTCCTGAGGATGGGTCCTAATGTGTTTTTGTGTCCATGAGGGCCTTGGAATGGGGCGGTGGCACCGGGACCCAGAAGTACTCTCCTAAGCTTTGGACATGGCTCCCATGAACAGGTTTCCTTGTGGAGACGAGATGAGTTCTGATGGGTGCCTCAGGAAAACCCCTATGCTCGTATTGGAATCAGGCATTTGAGGACACATGCCTGTAACCCAAAGCAATGGATCCTATTATGGCCTAGGGTCCTGTCTGGTTCAAACTTCTTCTCTGGGGACATCCATCTATGGTATGAGTGGAGATCGATTTTCAGCTGGTGTCAGACAGCCCTTGTTTGTTCCGGGCGACCAACACTATTGGGATGGCCTCAGGGACTTTGGAGGTTTCTCCTAATTTGTACGATTATGGACCATGGAATGGGCAGATTCCCATGGATTGGTAGGCACAGTCCTAATGTGTGGCTCCAGGGGCCCAGCCTGGAGGGTGTGTGGCCCAAGACTTTGAGGACAGAAGTCTGAAAACACAAACTCAACTTAGGTTTGGGGACGTAGGTATGGCAGGCCCGATCTACAAACCATGAGAAGAACTCTTCAGGATATGAAGAAAGTGCGAGTCTGAGGCGCTTGCTCAGGTTTTTGTCTCTGGATTTTGTATCAGCGATGGTACAATCTACAGACCTGAATCGACTTCTCGTGCATCTGAAGTCAGGGCGAGGATCAGTCGATCGCTCAAGTTGTTGTTTCTGTCCCTGATGGCCCCTTCACGAAGGGGGCCATCAAGAGGCCATGGGGGTTTTCCCACGATGGGATTTGTGAGAAGCTCCGAACTGCAAAGTGTCTCCTGCAGGACAATTGATTCTTGTTGATTGGCTCCAGGCCAATGATTCTGAGCAGGGTTCTAAGGATGCATGGCTGGGTAGCCCACCTCGCATTCCAATTGTCTCCTAGAAACAAGACAGGTTAGATCTGCTGGATCTGGGGGAGCAACCGAGGAGGCTGAGTTGAAATGGACTCTCCTATGGATGGGTCCTAATGTGCTTTTGTGTCTATGGAGACCTTGGAATGAAGCGGTGGCACTGGGGCCCTTAAGGGTTCTCCTAAACAGAGGCTTTGACACAGCTCCAACGTGCAAGTTTCCCATGTGTAGATGAGATGTTTTCTGATGGGTGAGTCAAGAAACAGCCATATGCTGGTTTTGAAATCCAGGCCTCTGAGGAGAGATGCCTGGAAACCAAAGCAATGGATATGATTAGTGCCTAGGGCCTGTTCTTTCCTTTTTACCTCTGGGGACATCTGTCTATGGATCTGAGTACAGGTAGGTGCTCAGATGGGCTCAGATTGCCCCTGTTTTACCTGGGAAGCCACCACTAATGAGATGGATCAGGGATTTTGGAGGTTTATCCTATTAGAAGGGATGTGGCCATTGGAATGGGCACACACAATTCCCTTGGAGAGGGCAAGTACAGTCCTCAGGTTTGGCTCCAGGGGCCTGAGCCTGTAGGTTGTGTAGGCCAGGTCTGTCGCTCTCGACCCGCAAGAACGACCCGCAGACGAGGTGGGTGGCAATCTTCTTTATTCAATCTTCAGCCCCGGGACCCCGTACACCGATTATAGCCCCAAGTTATAGAACACAGTGGATAGAAAGCAACCAATCACCACATAACACAACTACTATAACATCCAATCAGAAGGGATACAGATGACTTCAATCCAGATCATGCCGGGAGCTCGTGCCTACTGACGTGAGCCCTCGAAACTTATTGTTCACTCTGTTTTTGTGCTGTTCCCATGGTCCCTGGTTAATCTTATGCTAGTCCCGATACTTCAGTACAGGTTGTGCGTTGCCTGGAGCACTCCCACATAAACATTCACCTGCCCTTCTCCTCAAGCCTCGCCTAGTACGTGACTCCCAGCTTCTGCTGCATGGCTCTCCACAGCTCCCCCTTTTTTATTTATTACATGGCAGGGATCGTGCCTGTCTTAGGTTGCCAATCCTCAACACACATGCTTACCCGTCATCGGGTACTCCCCTTCACCGAGGAGCCCCTGTCTTATGTTGCTATGGTGAGGGACCAGTCTTACCCGTCTTTGGCTACCGACCCAGCATACAGAGCCATATTCAGGGGGAGGCATCCTTTTAGGCAGCAAAGCCAGTTTTGAGACGCTTGAGGCAGCAGGGTACTAGGTATGGTGGGAGCAACCCATAATCAAGGTTGCCGTGTAGTTTTGTCACGAGCAGCCCGTTGGTGATTCCGCACAATGGCTCGCACTTTATATAATTCTGTAAGCATGAATTTCACCACACAGGGAAAGAGGCACATGAATAAAAGCATAAGTATTAACACTCCTATAATAGAGCCTATAGCATACCAAGTACGTGATAGCGAAGGAATATGAGAAAATAGCGAATTTACAAAATTGTCAGCAAGCTGAGCCACGGGCAGCTTGGCATGCGGAGCTTCTGCAATATTCAAAATCTCTTGATGTAACTGCAGCAAGTCAAGGGACACATTAGAGTTAGACCATGCCCCTTCAAGGTGGTACAACACTCGACCCCAGGAAGTTTCTGTGACATTATAGCGCTTGGGGGTGACACAGATCCAGTGGTAGTCACTATGGCATTGGATCCTAGTTCACAATTTCAAACTTTGACGTTCGTCCCCCAGAAACTTCACAGCATCATATAAGGCATTTAGTCTGGTTTCAACCCTTTTGTCTATATCCTCTTGTGTTCCCAAGGCCAGAGAAGTATTATGTGCCAGATTATCTACAGTATCTGCAGCTTGCACTGCTTGAGTTAAAGAAATAGATGCAGTAACAGTTGTAGCAATTATTGTTATAAGAGAAACTATACCTAAGATCAACAATTCTAATTCTCGTCTAGGCCGACTAAGGGCATTCTGTACCCGATCCCACAATTCTAACCCAGGGTTAGAGTACCATGGCTTAGATATATTAACAGGAAGCATGATAAAGGGGGGTTGTCGAACTACTAATACACCATCATCTACCGAGACACCCTGAATGCAGTTAGTTAAAGTACAATTCGGACAGAGCAGGTGATATGTAGCTTTATCTTTTTTAATGGTGAGATCCTCTACTAGCAGCATAAAAGGACTAGGCACACACGCTTGAGGGTATCTATCCTCTAGATCTTGGGCTTCCTTGTTCCAACGGGTTGCTTTTCCAAAAGCGGCTAAAAGTTTCCATATTTCCGTTTGTACTGGATACCCTCTTGGCGGAGCAAGTATAGGAGGTACCTTTGGCTTAAAAGCCTGGGTAGGTGCTCTAGATCCCCAATCTAAAAGTGTAAATCCCTCCTCAAGGGTGTAAGCAGTGGCCTTCTTTTCCACACATAACCTCCAGGGAACGTCTATTCCTTTAGATATTCCCAACTGAGCTGCACATAATGGGATATCCTGGGGAATCTTACCTATTGATGTTGCACGGCCAGCAGTTACCCCTGCTATAGTCACATCATCATATTAAACTAGTGTAAACACCCTCAAGCAATGTGATCGTCTACCATTTATGGAGAAGCACATAGGATACATGTCAGAATAGCCCTTATAAGAAATATTCGCCTGTTGCGGCTGTATATGTACTGAGGAAGGGGATCCTAGTAAAACAGTATCATTAACATAGACAGGGACAGAACTCATTTCCCAACTTACAGGTTGCAGTAAAGGCGGATCAGGAACGTATGCCCAGTATACAGAGCCTTGAACTGTTAACACTTGCGTACAAATGAACAGTAATGACAGGTACAAGTCCAAAAGAGAAAATTGCGCTTTAGACTGAGTCATTTGAGGAAGGAGTCGAGGCTTGGTGATCTTCTGCCTCGGCGGCAGTTGGGTCAGTTCCAGGTCCCCGGGGGCAGGCTGCAGGATGATCATCATCACTGTCATCCGCAGTAGCAGCATCTTCCACAGGTTCCACCACCACCAGCCTGGTGAGACGTTCCGGCACCCAGAGTGGGACAGGCGCATCCTGTGGAAAAACACAAAGGGAACCTCGGTGCCACCGGAGCACCGGGTCAGGGCCCTTCCATGAACCAGTAAGGACATCCTTCCACTTCACCATAGATTGTTGCGTTTTCTGTTGGCCCCAATGGCGCTCTGCGGCTGAAACGCCGTCTTTGTCAAGTCTGAGAAAATTTAAAATAAAAGTGGTCAAGTTGGTAAGGTCTGTAGGCGTGTGATGCTCCTCTCCAGTTCCCCCTTTTTGTATTTTTTGCAAGGTAGTTTTAAAGGTCAGGTGAGTGCGCTCTATGACACCCTGGCCTTGAGGGTTATAAGGAATGCCTGTAACATGGTGAATATCATAACAGGCTAGAAAGTTTGAAAAGCTTTTAGAAGTATAAGCAGGAGCATTGTCTGTCTTTAATTGTTTAGGCACTCCCCAGCAGGCAAAGCTGCGCAGGCAATGAGATATCACGTTTTTAACATTTTCTCCTCGCAGGGGGGTTGCGCTAACGACCCCTGAGCAGGTATCCACACTCACATGAACGCATTTTTGTTGCCCAAAAGAAGGTATATGTGTTACATCCATTTGCCACAGATGGTTGGGCAATAGTCCCTTAGGATTTACCCCGAAGGAGGGCATGGGCAAGTGTACCACACAATTGCCACAAGACTTTACGATATCTCGTGCGTCAGCTCTGGAGATATGAAAGCGTGCCTTTAATGTTTGGGCATTCACATGGCATTTATCATGATATCTTTTAGCATCTTCTAGAGCATTACAAACATAAAAGCGCGCAGCTGAATCAGCCATTCGGTTTCCCTCAGCCATAGGTCCTGGAAGGTCTGAATGTGCTCTAAGATGTCCAATATAAAAAGGGGCACCACGGGAGAGTATAAGGTGTTGCAATTCAGCCAGCAGGGAGGAAATTTCTGACTGGCTGGCTGAAATAATAGCAGTTTCTATAGACCTGGTGGCTGCAACTGCATATTTGCTATCTGAGATAATATTAAAGGGTTGATTTAGAAACCTTTGTAAAACACACATAATCACCAACAATTCTGTTCTCTGGGCTGAAGTCGAGGGCACAACAACAGGAATTATTTTTCCTTCCACCACATAAGCGCCAGTTCCTGCTTTACTGCCATCTGTAAATACTGTGAGGGCCCCGATTAATGGCTCCAATCGACAGGATTTAGGCCAAATAAGGGGTGTATTTTTATAAAACTCAATGAGAGGGTGTGAGGGATAATGATTATTAAATATAACAGGATAAGCAACTGTCAGGATGGCCCAATCGTCATTTTCATGCGTTAAAATGCTTATTTGGGTTTTATCATAAGGGATTATGCAAACATCGGGCAGTTTCCCTAGGACCTGTATGCTGGCTTTAAAGGCTTTATTTGCCACTGTAGCTACAGCTGTAGCATACGGGGTGATGACACGGCTAAGATTATGGGGTAGATAAATCCATAGTAGGGGTCCTCCTTGCCATAAGGCCCCCGTGGGTGATCCAGGGGATGGAATAATTATGACACTTATAGGCTTTTCCGGGTCACATCTATCTGCTGCTGTTAAAGCTAGCCTGCTTTCAACTAACTGTAATGATTCAATAGCAGCTGGAGTGAGTACTCTTGGGGAGTCTAATGCAGGGTCCCCAGGCAGAATATCGAATAAAGGTTTCAGCTCTGCAGTAGTAATTTTTATGTATGGTCGAATCCAGTTAATGTCCCCTAAAAGTTTTTGGAAATCATTCAATGTATGCAAGTGATCTCTACGGATTTGAATTAGCTGAGGCTTTACTGACGTTTTAGAGAGCTGCATACCAAGGTAATTTTGTAGGCCGCCTGCTTGGATTTTTTCAGGGGATATAGTTAGACCCCATTTTGCTAACTGTTCCTGTAGGAAGGTTAGAGCTGAAGGAAGAGACCTCTCATTTGGCCCACAAATCAAGATATCATCCATATAATAATAACAAAGCAGGTCTGGAAATGCTTTTCGGAAAGGCTCTAGGGCTTGGCTTACATACAACTGACACAAGGTGGGGCTATTGGCCATCCCCTGAGGAAGTACTTTCCATTCATACCTTTGATCTGGCTCAGCATGATTAATTGATGGCAGAGTAAATGCAAAGCGCTCTATATCTGCAGGGTGTAGTGGAATGGAAAAGAAACAGTCTTTGATGTCAATTACAATAGAAGGCCAGTTTCTTGGCAACGCCCTCACGACTGGGAGCCCTAACTGAATGGGTCCCATGACCTGCATTTGATCATTAATCTGTCGTAGGTCATGTAGCAATCGCCAGTTGCCTGATTTCTTTCTTATTACAAATATGGGTGTATTCCATGGGGATGTGGATTTTTGAATATGTCCTTCTTTGAATTGTTCTTGAACTAGCTCTTTTGCCGCTTGTAATTTTTCTTTTGTTAAAGGCCACTGAGGCACCCAGCACGGCTCTGGTGTTTTCCAAGTTATGCGAATTGCCTCAGTGGCCGCTAGGAAAAAACCTGACCCCCCATAGAAGGCGGATTGGGATCTCCCTGGCCCTTGGTCCCAAGCCCTTGGCCAGGCTTATATTCCATGTTTCTCATCATGCTTTGGGAGGCCTCACTGTATAACTTTTCTGTAGTAAGTTTGATATTCATTTGCTCCAGCACATCGCGCCCACACAAAGAAACAGGGGTGGAACAGACATATGGTTGGAAAATGCCTTTATGTCCTTCCTCATCCTCCCAGTCCAAAGATGCAGCACTAATATCAGGACTGGTAGCTATCCCTAGTCCCCGGAGGGTCTGGCTGGCTTTAACTAGAGCCCAGGCTTTAGGCCAATCTAGACAATTTATAATGCTTTTGTCTGCTCCTGTATCTAGGAGTCCCCAGAATAGTTTACCTCTAATCTTTAATTTAAGCATAGGTCTCTCTTTCATGCTCATAGTAAGGCATGCGAGGGAGGATCCCGTGGATCCGAAACCTCCTTTTCTAGTCTGGCCTGTAGAGGGATATTTTTCATGATTACTAGGCAAAATCAAAAGCTGTGCAATTCTGTCCCCTGGATTTATAATATTAATTCCCTTAGGAGATGATATCAGAATTTTAACTTCCCCTTCAAAATCAGGATCAATCACTCCCGGATGGACCTGAAGCCCTCGTAAAGTACAAGAACTTCTGCCAAGAAGGAGTCCCACCATTCCTTTTGGAGGCCCTCCAGACAGGTCAGATGGCACAGCCTGCACCCCCATCTCAGGTGTTAAGACCATTCGGGTGGTGGCACAGACGTCAAGTCCGGCGGAGCCTGTTGTGGCTCCCCGGGGCCCTGCAGGAATTGACTCCCCTGATTGGTGGGTGGGTACAGCCATCGTGGCTTGACTGGCAGGGACTTCGCCACCCAGTACATTTGATTCGGGCCCCGGGGGCTGGGGCCCTGCCCCTCGTTTTTTGGACTCCCCCAATTATTAGGTGGTAACGGATTTCCTTGTATATCCGCCACAGATCGACATTCTTGTGCCCAATGATTTCCTTTTCTACATCGTGGACACAGTTGAGGTTTTTTCCTTACCGGCTTATTCGGGGAGGCTTTTCCAAATGGAACTCCTCTTTGGGGGCAGTCTCTTTTTAGATGGCCCTCCTGTCTGCACTGGAAACATTTCCGGGGGTGGGCTCCTTGCTGTCCTTGCATAGCCTGAGCGAAGGCTGCAGCCATAACCTGCCCCTGAATTACTGGCCCTGTAATGTCTCTGCAGACCTTGATATAGGCAGAAAGATCTTTAGCCCTCCATGGCCTAATGGCTTCACGGCACCATTTATTAGCATTTTCATAGGCTAATTGTTTAATTAAAGGCATAGCAGAGTCAGTATCTCCAAACATCCTGCCCGCAACCTGCATCAGCCTGTCCACAAAATCAGCATAGGGCTCATTTGGCCCCTGTACTACTCTAGACAGTTGTCCTTGCAAATCATTTACACCCCTCAATGTTTTCCAGGCCCTAAAGTCCGCTGTAGCAATCTGTTGAAATACGGCAGGGGGGTAGGGGGCCTGTACCTGAGCCTCGAGATATGGTCCAGTGCCTGTCAGCATTTCTGAGTTCCACTGGGGATTTCCCGTAGCTGCATTTCTCCGCGCTGTATCCTGGCAATTATCCTGATTTTGAATTTTCCATTCCAGATATTGCCCTCCGCTCAAAACTGCTCTAGCTAAATTGCTCCAATCCTCAGGAGTGAGGGTGAGCGCTCCCAGCGATTCCACAAGGGAGACAGTAAAGGCTGCCTGGGGTCCGTAGGCACTAACTGCTTCCTTAAGTTGTTTCACCAGTTTAAAATCTAGCGGCTGATGATATCTCTGCTGATTTTGATCTTCCAGTACTGGGAAAAACCCTTTTCCTGGACCTAAGACCTCTCTCCAGTTTGCCGCGGTGCAGTCTGAGCAATGGCAGACTTTTGCACAGCCTGACCGATATGGTGGGGGCCATTCATAAGGTGGCGCCGTGGGGCTGGAATGAGGAGTCGGCGCACGGTCTATTTCTGCTTCTGGTTGTTTCACAGCTATGGGTTTTGCCTCTGTTGGTAAGCCTAAAGCCTCTGGATTCTTTTTCTCCTTACCCCCTTTTTGATTTTGAGTTAGTTCATCTGGAAGTCCCTCTGAACTCTCACTATCCGCCTCAGAGCCCTGGGAGGAGCCCTTATAGGATTCCTCCTTTAATTGTTCTAATATTTCCCCTCCTTGCTGAATCACCTGTTTTAGCCGCTCCCGCGATGACTGCAAACATACTTTCACAAGGGACCACATGGCAAGAGTGCCGGAGTTCACGGTGGGGTTCTGCCTTAAATCCTCTCCTAGATGTTCCCACTGAGGCACATTCAGAAGTCCCTCCTCTATAAACCAAGGGGTGATTTCTCCTACTTCCTTTAAAAAGGCACGAGCTGTTTTTGATTTTAAAGGCGTGCCATTTGCTTTGAGAATGTCCTTTAAAGGACCTTCCATCCTATATCTAGTAAGCTCGTTTCCCATTCTGGAAATCTTTTGCTATCCCGGTCTCCGTGAACTTTTAAAACTACAGCTATACTCGTCCAGAGACCTGTCCTGTCCGTAGACAGAGATGGTGGCCAACTTCCCCTTTCGTTGCTCTTACCCCAATCCTCGTTCTGTGCTCGGCGTCGGGTCCCGGTTTTTCGGCACCAGATGTCGCCCTCGACCCGCAAGAACGACCCGCAGACGAGGTGGGTGGCAAACTTCTTTATTCAATCTTCAGCCCCGGGGCCCCGTACACCGATTATAGCCCCAAGTTATAGAACACAGTGGATAGAAAGCAACCAATCACCACATAACACAACTACTATAACATCCAATCAGAAGGGATACAGATAACTTCAATCCAGATCATGCGGGGAGCTCGTGCCTACTGACGTGAGCCCCCGAAACTTATTGTTCACTCTGTTTTTGTGCCGTTCCCATGGTCCCTGGTTAATCTTATACTAGTCCCGATACTTCAGTACAGGTTGTGCGTTGCCTGGAGCGCTCCCAAATAAACATTCACCTGCCCTTCTCCTCAAGCCTCACCTAGTACGTGACTCCCAGCTTCTGCTGCATGGCTCTCCACAAGGTCTGTTTGGACAGTTGTCTGAAAACACAAACTTGGCTTATGTTTCAGGTCATAGGTATGGCAGGACTTATCTACAGACCATGAGAAGAACTTTTCGGGATTTGAGAAAAGGGCGAGTGTGAGGCTCTTGCTCAAGTTTTTGTCTCTGGATATCGTGTCACTCATTGTCGTGAAATATCTGGGTGACTTCATGGGAAATGGACGAGTCTTACTCCCTGGTGGTTTGGCCCAGTCCAAAGCGTTTGGCGTCACTCTGTGGGATGGAAGAAGTCCATTGATGTTGTTTTTGTTTAACCTCAGGGGTCCCACCAAATGAGGGATTCCAGAGTAGAGCCCTGGGGTGGGGGTGACTGGACAATCAGAAATCTGGTTAAAAATTGGGGCCTAGGGACATATCAAGCCCATTATGACATCTAATGGTCCAGTCACTGAGAGGACTTACTAGAGGACAGGACTCATGCTGAGGGTCACAATGCGTGTTTATGCCCTTGTCGCACTCAAGAATGGGCGGGGCCTCAGGGTGAATGCTGGTTTCTCCTACACTGAACGTTGGACAACGTGCCAACCACAAGGTTTCTTACCATGGGTAAGGAGGTGTTCTCATTTCTGCATCACACTCACCACTGGGCAGTGATTGGTGATAATGTCTCGGTTCTCAGGCCTGAAAACTGAGGTAGGGAAGAGAGGATAACTAAGGCCATGGCGGGTTTTATGTGCTCAGTGTGCGGTCTGCTTTCCGGGTGTTGGTCAGGAGGTCCGAATCAGGTTGTGTTCGACAGTGCATTAGTGCCCAGGTTAGACTATCTAATTTGGGTAAAGTCGAGTGCTGTGTAGGTTTATCCTCATTTAAGGTGCCTGGGCAGCTCATGAGGCACTAATTTTTTTTCTAGAGGGCAGGCAGAGTGCTGCATTGTGGGTCCGGAATTGCCAAACTTGAGGGCTTCGGGGCCAGGAGTGTGAGGACGGAAGTCTGAGAAGACAAGGCAGACTTGGGTTTCAGGGCGAGGGCACGGCAGGTACCCCCTGCAGATATGAACAAATACTCATGCATCTGAAGTCAGGGCGAGGATCAGATGTTGGCTCAGGTTGGAGTTTCCGTGCATGACGGCCGCTTCATGAAGGGAGCGGAATCTCGAGGCCATTGAGGTTTTCCCACGTTGGGAGTTGTGGGATGCCCCCTTCAAGGATTCCTTCTGCGCGACAATTGAGACCTGTTGGACAGCTCCAGGACATCCCATATGGAATGACTCCAGAGCACCGTTCGAGGATGGATGCCTGGGAAGCCCGCCTCGCATTCCAATTGTCTCTTAGCAACAAGACAGTTTAGATCTGATGGCTCTACGGGAGCAACCGGGGTGGCTGAGTTGAAATGGACTTTCCTGAGGATGGGTCCTAATGTGTTTTTGTGTCCATGAGGGCCTTGGAATGGGGTGGTTGCACCGGGACCCTGAAGAACCCTATGCTTTGGACATGGCTCCCATGCACAGGTTTCCTTGTGGAGACGAGATGAGTTCTGCTGGGTGCCTCAGCAAAACCCCTATGCTCGTATTGGAATCAGGCTTTTGAGGAGACATGCCTGTAAACCAAGGCAATGGATCCTATTATGGCCTAGGGTCCTGTCAGGTTCAGTCTTCTCCTCTGGGGACATCCATTTATGGTATGAGTGGAGGTAGATTATCAGCTGGTGTCAGAAAGCCCTTGTTTGTTCCGGGCGACCTATACTATTGGGATGGCCTCAGGGACTTTGGAGGTTTCTCCTAATTTGTACGATTTTGGACAATGGAATGGGCAGAATTCCCATGGATTGGTTGGCACAGTCCTAATGTGTGGCTCCAGGGGCCCCAGCCTGGAGGGTGTGGAACACAGGACTTTGAGGACAGAAGTCTGAAAACACAAACTCACCTTACGTTTGGGGACTTAGGTATGGCAGGCCCGATCTACAAACCATGAGAAGAACTCTTCAGGATATTAAGAAAGTGCGAGTCTGAGGCGCTTGCTCAGGTTTTTGTATCTGGATTTTGTATCAGTGATGGCACAATCTACAGACCTGAATCGAGATCTCGTGCATCTGAAGTCAGGGCGAGGATCAGACTATCGCTCAAGTTGGTGTTTCTATCCTTGATGGCCCCTTCACGAAGTGCGGCACCACGAGGCCATGGGGGTTTTCCCACGATGGGATTTGTGAGAAGCTCCAAACTGCAAAGTGTCTTCTGCAGGACAATTGAGACCTGTTGTTTGGCTCCAGGCCAATGAATCTGAGCAGGGTTCTAAGGATGTATGGCTGGGTAGCCCACCTCGCATTCCAATTGTCTCCTAGAAACAAGACAGGTTAGATCTGCTGGATCTGGGGGAGCAACGGAGGACGCTGAGTTGAAATGGACTCTCCTATGGATGGGTCCTATGTGTTTTTGTGTCCATGAGGGCCTTGGAATGGGGTGGTGGCAACGGGACCCTGAAGAACCCTATGCTTTGGACATGGCTCCCATGCACAGGTTTCCTTGTGGAGACGAGATGAGTTCTGCTGGTTGCCTCAGCAAAACCCCTATGCTCGTATTGGAATCAGTCTTTTGAGGAAACATGCCTGTAAACCAAGGCAATGGATCCTATTATGGCCTAGGGTCCTGTCTGGTTCAATCTTCTTCTCTGGGGACATCCATTTATGGTATGAGTGGAGGTAGATTATCAGCTGGTGTCAGAAAGCCCTTGTTTGTTCCGGGCGACCTACACTATTGGGATGGCCTCAGGGACTTTGGAGGTTTCTCCTAATTTGTACGATTTTGGAAAATGGAATGGGCAAAATTCCCATGGATTGGTAGGCACAGTCCTAATGTGTGGCTCCAGGGGCCACTGGGTGGCACTGGGGCCCTGAAGGGTTCTCCTAAACATAGGCTTTGACACAGCTCCAACGTGCAAGTTTCCCATGTGTAGATGAGATGTTTTCTGATGGGTGAGTCAAGAAACAGCCATATGCTGGTTTTGAATTCCAGGCCTCTGAGGAGAGATGCCTGGAAACCAAAGAAATGGATATGAATAGTGCCTAGGGGCCTGTTCTTTCCTTTTTACCTCTGGGGACATCTGTCTATGGGTCGGAGTACAGGTAGGTGCTCAGATGGGCTCAGATTGCCCCTGTTTTACCTGGGAAGCCACCACTAATGAGATGGATCAGCGACTTTGGAGGTTTATCCTATTAGAAGGCATGTGGCCATTGGAATGGGCACACACAATTCCCTTGGAGAGGGCAAGTACAGTCCTCAGGTTTGGCTCCAGGGGCCTGAGCCTGTAGGTTGTGTAGGCCAGGGCTGTTTGGACAGTTGTCTGAAAACACAAACTTGGCTTATGTTTCAGGTCATAGGTATGGCAGGACTTATCTACAGACCATGAGGAGAACTTTTCAGGATTTGAGAAAAGGGCGAGTGTGAGGCTCTTGCTCAAGTTTTTGTCTCTGGATATCGTGTCACTCATGGTCGTGGAATTTCTGGGTGACCTCATGGGAAATGGATGAGTCTTACTCCCTGGTGGTTTGGCCCAGTCCAAAGCGTTTGGGGTCACTCTGTGGGATGGAAGAAGTCCGTTTTTTTTTTTTTTTTGATGTTCTTTTCTTTTTTAACCTCAGGTGTCCCACCAAATGAGGGATTCCAGAGTAGAGCCCTGGGAGGGGGTGACTGGACAATCCGAAATCTGTTTAAAAATTGGGACATATCAAGAACATTATGACATCTAATGGTCCAGTAACTGAGAGGAATTACTAGAGGACAGGACTCATACTGAGGGTCACCATGCGTGTTTATGACCTTGTCGCACTCCAGAATGGGCGGGGCCTCAGGGTGAATGCTGGTTTCTCCTACACTGAACGTTGGACGACGTGCCAACCACAAGGTTTCTTACCATGATAAAGAGGTGTTCTGATTTCAGCATCACACTCACCCCTGGGCAGTGATTGGAGATAATGTCTCGGTTCTGAGGCCTGAAAACTGAGGTAGGGAAGAGATGATGACCTAAGGCCATGGCGGGTCTTATGTGCTCAGTGTGCGGTCTGCTTTCCCGGGTGTTGGTCAGGAGGTCCGGGGTCAGGTCGTGTCCGACAGTGCATTAGTGCCCAGGTTAGACTATATAATTTGGGTGAAGTCGAGTGCTGTGGATGTTTATCCTCATTAAGGTGCCTGGGCAGCTCATGAGGCACTAATTTTTTTCTAGAGGGCAGGTAGAGTGCTGCATTGTGGGTCCGGAATTGCCAAACTTGAGGGCTTCGGGGCCAGGAGGGTGAGGACGGAAGTCTGAGAACACAAGCT
Organism: Mustela nivalis; assembly: GCF_964662115.1. NCBI lineage: Eukaryota > Metazoa > Chordata > Mammalia > Carnivora > Mustelidae > Mustela > Mustela nivalis. The sequence continues at coordinate 64,072 of NW_028136370.1, forward strand.
AGACTTGGGTTTCAGGGCGAGGGCACGGCAGGTACCCCCTGAAGATCTGAACCAATACTCATGCATCTGAAGTCAGGGCGAGGATCAGACGTTGGCTCAGGTTGGAGTTTCTGTGCATTACGGCCCCTTCATGAAGGGAGCGGAATCTCGAGGCCATTGAGGTTTTACCACGTTTGGAGTTGTGGGATGTCCCCTTCAAGGATTCCTTCTGCGCGACAATTGAGACCTGTTGGACAGCTCCAGGACATCCCACATGGAATGACTCCAGAGCAACGTTCGAGGATGGATGCCTGGGAAGCCCGCTTCGCATTCCAATTGTCTCCTAGCAACAAGACAGTTTAGATCTGATGGCTCTGCGGGAGCAACCGGGGTGGCTGAGTTGAAATGGACTTTCCTGAGGATGGGTCCTAATGTGTTTTTGTGTCCATGAGGGCCTTGGAATGGGGTGGTGGCACCGGAACCCTGAAATACCCTATGCTTTGGACATGGCTCCCATGCACAGGTTTCCTTGTGGAGACGAGATGAGTTCTGCTGGGTGCCTCAGCAAAAACCCTATGCTCGTATTGGAATCAGGCTTTTGAGGAGACATGCCTGTAAACCAAGGCAATGGATCCTATTATGGAATCAGGCTTTTGAGGAGATATGCCTGTAAACCAAGGCAATGGATCCTATTATTGCCTAGAGTCCTGTCTGGTTCGATCTTCTCCTCTGGGGACATCCATAGATGTTATGAGTGGAGGTAAATTATCAGCTGGTGTCAGAAAGCCCTTGTTTGTTCCGGGAGACCTACACTATTGGGATGGCCTCAGGGACTTTGGAGGTTTTTCCTAATTTGTACGATTTTGGACAATGGAATGGGCAGAATTCCCATGGATTGGTAGGCACAGTCCTAATGTGTGGCTCCAGGGGGCCCAGCCTGGAGGGTGTGTGGCCCAAGACTTTGAGGACAGAAGTCTGAAAACACAAACTCAGCTTAGGTTTGGGGACGTAGGTATGGCAGGCCCGATCTACAAACCATGAGAAGAACTCTTCAGGATATGAAGAAAGTGCGAGTCTGAGGCGCTTGCTCAGGTTTGTGTCTCTGGATTTTGTATCAGCGATGGCACAATCTACAGACCTGAATCGAGATCTCGTGCATCTGAAGTCAGGGCGAGGATCAGACGATCCCTCAAGTTGGTGTTTCTGTCCCTGATGGCCCCTGCACGAAGGGGTGGCATTACGAGGCCATGGGGGTTTTCCCACGATGGGATTTGTGAGAAGCTCCAAACTGCAAAGTTTCTTCAGCAGGACAATTGAGACCTGTTTGTTTGGCTCCAGGCAAATGATTCTGAGCAGGGTTCTAAGGATGCATGGCTGGGTAGCCCACCTCAAATTCCAATAGTCTCCTAGAAACAAGACAGTTTAGATCTGCTGGATCTGGGGAGCAACCGAGGAGGCTGAGTTGAAATGGACTTTCCTATGGATGGGTCCTAATGTGCTTTTAAGTGTATGGACACCTTGGAATGAAGAGGTGGTACCGGGGCTCTGAAGGGTTCTCCTAAACAGAGGCTTTGAAACAGCTCCAACGTGCAAGTTTCCCATGTGTAGATGAGATGTTTTCTGATGGGTAAGTCAAGAAACAGCCATATGCTGGTTTTTAAATCCAGGCCTCTGAGGAGAGATGCCTAGAAACCAAATCAATGGATATGATTAGTGCCTAGGGGCCTGTTCTTTCCTTTTTTCCTCTGGGGACATCTGTCTTTGGGTCTGAGTACGCGTAGGTGCTCAGATGGGCTCAGATTGCCCCTGTATTACCTGGGAAGCCACCACTAATGAGATGGATCAGGGACTTTGGAGGTTTATCCTATTAGAAGGGATGTGGCCATAGAATGGGCACACACAATTCCCTTGGAGAGGCCAAGTACAGTCCTCAGGTTTGGCTCCAGGGGCCTGAGCCTGCAGGTTGTGTAGGCCAGGGCTGTTTGGACAGTTGTCTGAAAACACAAACTTGGCTTATGTTTCAGGTCATAGGTATGGCAGGACTTATCTACAGACCATGAGGAGAACTTTTCGGGATTTGAGAAAAGGGCGAGTGTGAGGCTCCTGCTCAAGTTTTTGTCTCTGGATATCGTGTCACTCATGGTCGTGAAATTTCTGGGTGACTTCATGGGAAATGGACGAGTCTTACTCCCTGGTGGTTTGGCCCAGTCCAAAGCGTTTGGGGTCACTCTGTGGGATGGAAGAAGTCCGTTTTTTTTTTTTTTTTTGATGTTCTTTTCTTTTTAACCTCAGGTGTCCCACCAAATGAGGGATTCCAGAGTAGATCCCTGGGGGGTGGTGACTGGACAGTCAGAAATCTGGTTAAAAATTGGGGCCTAGGGACATATCAAGCCCATTATGACATCTAATGGTCCAGTCACTGAGAGGACTAACTAGAGGACAGGACTCATGCTGAGGGTCACAATGCGTGTTTATGCCCTTGTCGCACTCAAGAATGGGCGGGGCCTCAGGGTGAATGCTGGTTTCTCCTACACTGAACGTTGGACGACATGCCAACCAGAAGGTTTCTTACTATGGGTAAGGAGGTGTTCTGATTTCTGCATCATACTCACCCCTGGGCAGTGATTGGAGATAATGTCTCGGTTCTGAGGCCTGAAAACTGAGGTAGGGAAGAGATGATGACCTAAGGCCATGGCAGGTCTTATGTGCTCAGTGTGCGGTCTGCTTTCCGGGTGTTGGTCAAGAGGTCCGGGCTCAGGTTGTGTCCGACAGTGCATTAGTGCCCAGGTTAGACTATCTAATTTGGGTGAAGTCGACTGCTTGGAGGTTTATCCTCATTGAAGGTGCCTGGGCAGCTCATGAGGCAATAATTTTTTTCTAGAGGGCAGGCAGAGTGCTGCATTGTGGGTCCGGAATTGCCAAACTTGAGAGCTTCGGGGCCAGGAGTGTGAGGACGGAAGTGTGAGAAGACAAGGTAGACTTGGGTTTCAGGGCGAGGGCACGGCAGGTACCCCCTGCAGATCTAAACCAATACTCATGCATCTGAAGTCAGGGCGAGGATCAGACGTTGGCTCAGGTTGGAGTTTCCGTGCATGACGGCCGTTCATGAAGGGAGCGGAATCTCGAGGCCATTGAGGTTTTCGCACGTTGGGAGTTGTGGGATGCCCCTTCAAGGATTCCTTCTGCGGGACAATTGAGACCAGTTGGACAGCTCCAGGACATCCCATATGGAATGACTCCAGAGCACCGTTCGAAAATGGAGCCTGGGAAGCCAGCCTCACATTCCAATTGTCTTCTAGCAACAAGACAGTTTATATCTGATGGCTCTGCGAGAGCAACCGGGGTGGCTGAGTTGAAATGGACTTCCCTGAGGATGGGTGCTAATGTGTTTTTGTGTCCATGAGGGCCTTGGAATGGGGCGGTGGCACCGGGACCCTGAAGTATTCTCCTAAGCTTTTGACATAGCTCCCATGCACAGTTTCCTTGTGGAGACGAGATTTGTTCTGATGGGTGCCTCAGGAAACCCACTATGCTTGCCTTCGAATCCAGGCATTTGAGGAGACATGCCAGTAATCCAAAGCAATGGATCCGATTTTGGCCTAGAGTCCTGTCTGTTTCCATCTCCTTCTCTGGGGACATCCATCTATGGTATGAGTGGAGGCAGATGCTCAGCTGGTGTCAGACCGCCCTCGTTGTCCCGGGAGCCCTACACTATAGGGATGGCCTCGGGGACTTTGGAGGGTTCTCCTAATTTGTACGATTTTGGACAATGGAATGGGCAGAATTCCTATTCATTGGGTAGGCAGAGTCCAAATGGGTGGCTTCAGGGTACCCAGCATGGATGGTGTATGGCCCAGGACTTTGAGGTCAGAAGTCTGAAAACACAAACTCAGCTTAGGTTTGGGGACGTAGGTATGGCAGGCCCAATCTACAAACCATGAGAAGAACTCTTCAGGATATGAAGAAAGAGCGCGTCTGAGGCGCTTGCTCAGGCTTTTGTGTCTGGATATTGTATCAACGATGGCCGTGGAATGTGGGGAGGCCTCATGGCTCATGGACGAATCTTTCTCTCTGTGGATTTGGCCCAGTCCCAATTGTTTTTCGTCAACCTGTGGGATGGGAGGTCTCCTTTCAGGTTTGTTACCTCAGGTGTCCCAACCAAAGAGGAATTCCAAAGCAGAGCCCTGGGGAAGAGTGAAGGGACAACCCAAATATGGTTAAAAATTGGGGCCTAGGGGCATGACAGGCCAAATATGCTGTCTCTTAATCGAGCCACTGAGAGGCCTGGGTTCAGGCTGAGGGTCACAATGTGTGTTTGTGACCAATGTGACCCGCGAGCATGGGCGGGGCCTCATGGGCCACACTGGTTTCAACTACACTGAACTTTGGACAACATGCCAATCATATGGATTCTTGCCATGGGGAAGGAGTTCTGATTTCTGCATCATTTTCAATCCTGGGCCTTAGTAGGAGATAAGGTCTAGGTTCTGAAGCCTGAAAAGCAATTGGGAAGAGATGACGACCTAAGGCCATGGCAGGTCTGTTGTGCTCAGTGTGCAGTCAGCTGCCTGGGTGTTGGTCAGGAAGTTCGTGCTCAGCTTGTGTCACACAGTGCATTTGTGCCCACGTTAGACTATATAATTTGGGTACATCGAGTGCCGTGTAGGTTGATCCTGATTTGAGGTGCCTGGGCAGCTCATTAGGCAAGATATTTTTGTTAGAGGGCAGGCAGAGTGCTGCATTGTGGTTCGGGAATTGCCAAACTTGAGGGCTTCTGGGCCAGTAGTGTGAGGACAGAAGTCTGAGACCACAAGCTAGACTTGGGCTTCAGGCCGAGGGCAAGGCAGGTACCCCCTGCACATCTGAAGCAATATCTCATGCATGTGAAGTCACGGCGAGGATCAGACTTTGGCTCAGGTTGTAGTTTCTGTGCATTTCTGACCCTTCATGAATGGAGTGGAATCTCAAGGCCATGGAGGTTTTCCCACTTTGGGAGTTGTGGATGCCCCCTACAAGGATTCCTTCTGCGGAACAATTGAGACCTGTTGGGCAGCTCCAAACCATTCCATATGGAATGACTCCAGCACCATTTGAGGATGGATGCCAGGGTAGCCCCCCTCGCATTCCAATTGTCTCCTAGCAACAAGACAGTTGAGATCGGATGGCTCTGCGGAGCAACTGGGGTGGCTGAGTAGAAATCGACTTCCTGAGCATGGAGCCTAATATGTGTTTATTTCCAAGAGGACCTTGGGATGGGGCGGTACCACCGGGACTCTGAAATATTCTCCTAAGATTTTGACATAGGTCCCATGCACAAGTTTCCTCGTTGAGATGAGATTTTTCTGATGGGTGCCTCAGGAACCCCCCTATGCTGGTATTGGAATCCAGGATTTTGAGGAGACATGCCTTTAAACCAAAGCAATGGATCCGATTATCCCTAGGGTCCTGTCTGATATCATATCCTTCTCTGGGGACATCCATCTATGGTATGAGTGGACGTAGATGCTCAGCTGGTGTCAGACCGCCTTTGTTGTCCACTGAGACCGAAATATTGGTATGGCCTCGGGGACTTTGGAGGGTTCTCCTAATTTGTAAGATTTTGGACAATGGAATGGGCAGAATTCCCATGCATGGGGTAGGCACAGTCCTAATGTGTGGCCCAGGAATTTGAGGACAGATGTCTGAAAACACAAACTAGCTTAGGTTTGGGGACGTAGGTATGGCAGGCCCAATCTACAAACCATGAGAAGAACCTTTCAGGATATTTAGAAAGAGCGAGTCTGAGGCTCTTGCTCAGGCTTTGGTCTCTGGATTATATGTCAACAATGGCCGTGGAATGTGGGGAGGCCTCATGGGCCATGGACGAATCTTCCTCTCGGTGGATTTGGCCCGATCCCAATTGTTTTTCGTCAATCTGTGGGATGCGAGGACTCCTTTCAGGTTTTTTACCTCAGGTGTCCCAACCAAAGAGGAATTCCAAATCAGAGACCTGGGGAAGAGTGAAGGGACAACCCAAACTATGGTTAAAATTTGGGGACTACGGGCATGGCAGGCCCCATTGGCTGTCTCTTCATCCAGCCACTGAGAGGTCTTACTTGAGGACTGGGCTCAGGCTGAGGGTCACAATGTGTGTTTGTGACCAATGTGGCCCGGGAGCATGGGCGGGGCCTCATGGGCCACACTGGTTTCACCTACACTGAACTTTGGTCAACATGCCAATCATAAGGATTCTTGCCATGGGGAAGGAGTTCTGATGTCTGCATCATTTTCAACCCTGGGCAGTGGTTGGAGATAAGGTCAAGTTTGGAAGCCTGAAAACCGCAGTTGGGAAGAGATGATGACCTAAGGCCATGGTGGGTCTGATGTGCTCAGTGTGCGGTCAGCTGCCTGGTTATTGGTCAGGAGGTTCGGGCTCAGGTTGTGTCACACAGTGCATTTGTGCCCACGTTAGACTATATAATTTGGGTACAGTCGAGTGCCGTGTAGGTTTGTCCTCATTTGAGGTGCCTGGGCAGCTCATTAGGCAAGATATGTTTTCTAGAGGGCCGGCTGAGTGCTGCATTGTGGGTCCGGAATTGCCAAACTTGAGGGCTTCTGGGCCAGGAGTGTGAGGACAGAAGTCTGAGAACACAAGCTAGACTTGGGCTTCAGGCCGAGGGTAAGGCAGGTACCCCCTGCACATCTGGACCAATATCTCATTCATCTGAAGTCAAGGCAAGGATCAGACGTTGGCTCAGGTAGTAGTTTCTATGCATGACTGTCCCTTATTGAACGGAGGAATCTCAAGGCCATGGAGGTTTTGCCACGTTGGGAGTTGTGGAATGCCCCCTTCACGGATTCCTTCTGCGGGACAATTGAGACCTGTTGGGCAGCTCCAAAACATCCCATATGGAATGACTCCAGAGCACCGTTCGAGGATGTATGCCAGGGAAGCCCACCTCGCATTCCAATCGTCTCCTAGCAACAAGAGAGTTGAGATCGGATGGCTCTGCGGAGCAACTGGGGTGGCTGAGTAGAAATCGACTTCCTGAGCATGGAGCCTAATATGTGTTTATTTCCAAGAGGACCTTGGGATGGGGCGGTACCACCGGGACTCTGAAATATTCTCCTAGATTTTGACATAGGTCCCATGCACAAGTTTCCTCGTTGAGATGAGATTTTTCTGATGGGTGCCTCAGTAAACCCCTTATGCTGGTATTGGAATCCAGGATTTTGAGGAGACATGCCTTTAAACCAAAGCAATGGATCCGATTATCCCTAGGGTCCTGTCTGGTACCATATCCTTCTCTGGGGACATCCATCTATGGTATGAGTGGACGTAGATGCTCAGCTGGTGTCAGACCGCCTTTGTTGTCCACTGAGACCTAAATATTGGTATGGCCTCGGGGACTTTGGAGGGTTCTCCTAATGTGTACAATTTTGGACAATGGAATGGGCAGAATTCCCATGCATGGGGTAGGCACAGTCCTAATGTGTGGCTCCAGGGGCGCCAGCCTGGAGTGTGTGTGGCCCAGGACTTTGAGGACAGAAGTCTGAAAACACAAACTAGCTTAGGTTTGGGGACGTAGGTATGGCAGGCCCAATCTACAAACCATGAGAAGAACCTTTCAGGATATTTAGAAAGAGCGAGTCTGAGGCTCTTGCTCAGGCTTTGGTCTCTGGATTTTGTGTCAACAATGGCCGTGGAATGTGGGGAGGCCTCATGGGCCATGGACGAATCTTCCTCTCTGTGGATTTGGCCCGGTCCCAATTGTTTTTCGTCAATCTGTGGGATGGGAGGTCTCCGTTCAGGTTTGTTACCTCAGGTGTCCCAACCAAAGAGGAATTCCAAAGCAGAGCCCTGGGGAAGAGTGAAGGGACAACCCAAACTATGGTTAAAATTTGGGGCCTAGGGCCATGGCAGGCCCCATATGCTGTCTCTTCATCCAGCCAATGAGAGGCCTAAATGAGGACTGGGCTCAGGCTGAGGGTCACAATGTGTGTTTGTGAACAATGTGGCCTGCGAGCATGGGCGGGCCTCATGGGCCAAACTGGTTTCAACTACACTGAACTTTGGACAATATGCCAATCACAAGGTCTCTTGCCATGGGGAAGGAGTTCTGATTTCTGCATCATTTTCAACCCTGGGCAGTGGTTGGAGATAAGGTCTAGGTTCGGAAGCCTGAAAATCGCAGTTGGAAAGAGATGATGACCTAAGGCCATGGTGGGTCTGATGTGCTCAGTGTGCGGTCAGCTGCCTGGTTGTTGGTCAGGAGGTTCGGACTCAGGTTATGTCACACAGTGCATTAGTGCCCAGGTTAGACTATATAATTTGGGTACAGTCGAGTGCCATGTAGGTTGATCCTCATTTGAGGTGCCCGGGCAGCTCATTAGGCAAGATATTTTTTCTAGAGGGCAGGCAGAGTACTGAATTGTGGTTCCGGAATTGCCAAACGTGAGGTCTTCTGAACCAGTAGTGGGAGGACAGAAGTCTGAGAACACAAGCTAACTTGGGTATCAGGTCGAGGGCAAGGCAGGTACCCCCTGCACATCTGAAGCAATATCTCATGCATTTGAAGTCACGGCGAGGATCAGACGTTGGCTCAGGTTGTAGTTTCTGTGCATGACTGCCCCTTCATGAACGCAGAGGAATCTCAAGGCCATGGAGGTTTTCCCACGTTGGGAGTTGTGTGATGCCCCCTTCAAGGATTCCTTCTGTGGGACAATTGAGACCTGTTGGGCAGCTCCAACACATCCCATATGAAATGACTCCAGAGCACCGTTCGAGGATGGATGCCAGGGAAGCCCACCTCGCATTCCAATTGTCTCCTAGCAACAAGACTGTTGAGATCGGATGGCTCTGCGGGAGCAACCAGGGTGGCTGAGTTGAAAAGGACTTTCCTGAGCATGGGGCCTAATGTGTGTTTGTGTCCCTGAGGACCTTGGAATGGGGCGGTGTCACCGGGACTCTGAAGTATTTTCCTAAGATTTTGACATAGGTCCCATGCACAAGTTTCCTCGTGGAGACGAGATATTTTCTGATGGGTGCCTCAGGAAACCCCCTATGCTGGTATTGGAATCCAGGATTTTGAGGAGACATGCCTGTAAACCAAAGCAATGGATCCGATTATGTCCTAGGGTCCTGTCTGGTTCCATCTCCTTCTCTTGGGACATCCATCTATGGTATGAGTGGAGGTAGATGCTCAGCTGGTGTCAGTCCGCTTTTGTTTGTCCCGGGAGACCTACACTATAGGGATGGCCTCGGGGACTTTGGAGGGTTCTCCTAATTTGTATGATTTTGGACAATGGAATGGGCAAAATTCCCATGCATGGGGTAGGCACAGTCCTAATGTGTCGCTCCAGGGGCCCCAGCCTCGAGGGTGTGTGGCCCAGGACTTGAGGGCAGAAGTCTGAAAACACAGACTCAGCTTGGGTTTGGGGACGTAGGTATGGCAGGCCCAATCTACCAACCATGAGAAGAACTCTTCAGGATATGAAGAAAGAGCGAGTCTGAGGCGTTGCTCAGGCTGTTGTGTCTGGATTTTGTATCAACGATGGCCGTGGAATATGGGGAGGCCTCATGGGCCATGGACGAATGTTCCTCTCTGTGGATTTGGCCCAGTCCCAATTGTTTTTCGTCAATCTGTGGGATGGGAGGTCTCCTTTCAGGTTTGTTACCTCAGGTGTCCCAACCAAATTGGAATTCCTAAGCAGAGCCCTGGGGAAGAGTGAAGGGACAACCCAAATATGGTTAAAAATTGGGGCCTAGGGGCATGACAGGCCAAATATGCTGTCTCTTAATCGAGCCACTGAGAGGCCTGGGTTCAGGCTGAGGGTCACAATGTGTGTTTGTGACCAATGTGGCCCGCGAGCATGGGCGGGGCCTCATGGGCCACACTGTTTTCAACTACACTGAACTTTGGACAACATGCCAATCATAAGGATTCTTGCCATGGGGAAGGAGTTCTGATTTCTGCATCATTTTCAACCCTGGGCAGTGGTTGGAGATAAGGTCTAGGTACTGAAGCCTGAAAAGCAATTGGGAAGAGATGACGACCTAAGGCCATGGCTGGTCTGTTGTGCTCAGTGTGCGGTCAGCTGCCTGGGTGTTGGTCAGGAAGTTCGGGCTCATGTTCTGTTAGACAGTGCATTAGTCCCCAGTTTAGACTGTATAATTTGGGTACAGTCGAGTGCCTGTAGGTTGTTCCGCATTTGGGGAGCCTGGGCAGCTCATTAGGCAAGATATTTTTGTTAGAGGGCAGGCAGAGTGCTGCATTGTGGGTCCGGAATTGCCAAACTTGAGGGCTTCTGGGCCAGGAGTGTGAGGACAGAAGTCTGAGACCACAAGCTAGACTTGGGCTTCAGGCCGAGGACACGGCAGGTACCCCCTGCACATCTGAAACGATATCTCATGCATCAGAAGTCACGGCGAGGATCAGGCGTTGGCTCTGGTTGGAGTTTCTGTACATGACTCCCCCTTCATGAATGGAGCGGAATCTCAAGGCCATGGAGGTTTTGCCACGTTGGGAGTTGTGGGATGCCCCCTTCACGGATTCCTTCTGCGGGACAATTGAGACCTGTTGGTCAGCTCCAAAACATCCCATATGGAATGACTCTAGAGCACCGTTCGAGGATGGATGCCAGGGAAGCCCGCCTCGCATTCCAATTGTCTCCTAGCAACAAGACAGTTGAGATCGGATGGCTCTGCGGGAGCAACCGGGGTGGCTGAGTTGAAATGTACTTTCCTGAGCATGGGGCCTAATGTGGGTTTGTGTCCATGAGGACCTTGCAATGGGGCGGTGGCACTGTGAATCTGAAGTATTCTCCTAAGGTTTTGACATAGGTCCCATGCACAAGTTTCCTCGTGGAGACGAGATTTTTTCTGATGGGTGCCTCAGGAATCCCCCTAAGCTGTTATTGGTATCCAGGATTTTGAGGAGACAGGCCTGTAAACCAAAGCAATGGATCCGATTATGGCCTAGGGTCCTGTCTGGTTCCATCTCCTTCTCTGGGGACATCCATCTATGGTCTGAGTGGAGGTAGATGCTCAGCTGGTGTCAGACCCCCCTTGTTTGTCCACAGAAACCTACATATTGGGATGGCCTCGGGGACTTTGGAGGGTTCTCCTAATTTGTACAATTTTGGACAATGGAATGGGCAGAATTCCAATGCACGGGTTAGGCACAGTCCTAATGTGTGGCTCCAGGGGCCCCAGCCTTTGAGGACAGAAGTCTGAAAACACAAACTCAGCTTAGGTTTGGGAACGTAGGTATGGCAGGCCTAATCTACAAACCATGAGAAGAACTCTTCAGCATATGAAGAAAGAGCGAGTCTGAGGCGCTTGCTCAGGCTTTGGTCTCTGGATTTTGTGTCAAAGATGGCCGTGGATTGTGGGGAGTCCTCATGGGCCATTGACGAATCTTCTTCTCTGTTGATTTGGCCCGGTCCCAATTGTTTTTCGTCAATCTGTGGGATGGGAGGTCTCCTTTCAGGTTTGTTACCTCAGGGGTTCCAACCAAAGAGGAATTCCAAAGCAGAGCCCTGGGGAAGAGTGAAGGGACAACCCAAACTATGGTTAAAATTTGGGGAAACGGGCATGGCAGGCCCCATATGCTGTCTCTTCATCCAGCCACTGAGAGGCCATACTAGCGGACTGGGCTCAGGCTAAGGGTCACAATGTGTGTTTGTGACCAATGTGGACCGCGACCATGGGCAGGGACTCATGGGCCACACTGGTTTCAACTACACTGAACTTTTGACAACACGCCAATCACAAGGTCTGTTGCCATGGGGAAGGAGTGCTGATTTCTGCATCATTTTCAACCCTGGGCAGTGGTTGGAGATAAGGTCTAGGTTCGAAAACCTGAAAACCACAGTTTGGAAGAGATGATGACCTAAGGCCATGGTGGGTCTGATGTGCTCAGTGTGCAGTCAGCTGCCTGGTTGTTGGTCAGGAGGTTCGGGCTCAAGTTAAGTCAGACAGTGCATTAGTGCCCAGGTTAGGCTATATAATTTGGGTACAGTCGAATGCCGTGAATGTTGATCCTCATTTGAGGTGACTGGTCAGCTCAATAGGCTAGATATTTTTTCTAGAGGGCAGGTAGAGAGCTGCATTGTGGGTCCGGAATTACCAAACTTGAGGGCTTCTGGGCTAGTAGTGTGAGGACAGAAGTCTGAGACCACAAGCTAGACTTGGGCTTCATGCCGAGGGAAAGGCAAGTACCCCCTGCACATCTGAAACAATATCTCATGCATGTGAAATCACGGCGAGGATCAGACGTTGGCTCAGGTTGTAGTTTCTGTGCATGACTGCCCCTTCATGAACGGAGAGGAATCTCAAGGCCATGGAGGTTTTCCCACGTTGGGAGTTGTGGGATGCCCCCTTCAAGGATTCCTTCTGCGAGACAATTGAGACCTGTTGGGCAGCTCCCAAACATCCAATATGGAATGACTCCAGAGCACCTTTCGAGGATGGATGCCAGGTAAGCCCGCCTCGCATTCCAATTGTCTCCTAGCAACAAGACAGTGGAGATTGGATGGCTCTGCGGGAGCAACCGGGTTGGCTGAGTTGAAATGGACTTTCCTTAGCATGGGGCCTAATGTGTGTTTGTGTCCATGTGGACCTTGGAATGGGGAGGTGGCATCGGGACTCTGAAGTATTCTCCAAAGATTTTGACATAGGTTCCATGCACAAGTTTCCTCATGCAGGCGAGATGTTTTCTGATGGGTTCCTCAGGAAACCCCCTATGCTGGTATTGGAATCCAGGATTTTGAGGAGACATGCCTGTAAACCAAAGCAATGGATCCGATTATGGCCTAGTGTCCTCTCTGGTTCCATCTCCTTCTCTGGGGACATCCATCTATGGTATGAGTGGAGGTAGATGCTCAGCAGGTGTAAGACCGCCCTTGTTTGTCCACAGAGACCTACATATTGGGAAGGCCTTGGGGAAATAGGAGGGTTCTCCTAATTTGTACAATTTTGGACAATGGAATGGGCAGAATACCCATGCATGGGGTAGGCATAGTCCTAATGTGTGGCTCCAGGGGACCCAGCCTGGAGGGTATGTGGCCCAGGACTTTAAAGACAGATGTCGGAAAACACAAGCTCAGCTTAGGTTTGGGGACGTAGGTATGGCAGGCCCAATCTACAAACCATGAGAAGAACTCTTCAGGATATGAAGAAAGATCGAGTCTGATGCGCTTGCTCAGGCTTTGGTCTCTGGATTTTGTGTCAACCATGGCTGTGGAATGTGGGGAGGCCTCATGGGCCATGGACGAATCTTCCTCTCTGTGGATTTGGCCCGGTCCCAATTGTTTTTCGTCAATCTGTGTGATGGTAGGTCTCCTTTCAGGTTTGTTACCTCAGGAGTCCCAACCAAAGAGGAATTCCAAAGCAGAGCCCTGGGGAAGAGTGAAGGGACACCCCAAACTATGGTTAAAATTTGGGGCCTAGGGGCATGGCAGGCCCCATATGCTGTCTCTTCATCCAGCCACTGAGAGGCCTTACTTGAGGACTGGGCTCAGGCTGAGGGTCACAATGTGTGTTTGTGACCAATGTGGCTCGCGAGCATGGGCGGGGCCTCATGGGGCACACTGGTTTCAACAACACTGAACTTTGGACAACATGCCAATCACAAGGTCTTTTGCCATGGGGAAGGAGTTCTGATTTCTGCATCATTTTCAACCCATGGCAGCGGTTGGAAATACGGTCTAGGTTCTGAATCCTTAGAACAGCAGTTGGGAAGAGATGATGAACTAAGGCCTTGGCGGGTCTCATGTGCTCAGTGTGAGATCAGCTGCCTGGTTGTTGGTGAGGAGGTTCGGGCTCAGGTTGTGTCAGACAGTGCATTAGTGCCCAGGTTAGACTTTATAATTTGGGTACAGTCGAGTGCCGTTAGGTTGATTCTCATTTGAGGTGCCTGGGCATCTCATTGGGCAAGATATTTTTTCTAGCGGGCAGTCAGAGTGCTGCATTGTGGGTCCGGAAATGCCAAACTTGAGGGCTTCTGGGCCAGTAGTGTGAGGACAGAAGACTGAGACCACAAGCTAGACTTGGGCTTCAGACCCAGGGCAAGGCAGATACCCCCTGCACATCTGAACCAATATCTCATGCATCTGAAGTCACGGCGAGGATCAGATGTTGGCTCAGGTTGTAGATTCTGTGCATGACTGCCCCTTCATGAACGGAGAGGAATCTCAAGGCCATGGAGGTTTTCCCACGTTGGGCGTTGTGGGATGCCCCCTTCAAGGATTCCTTCTTCGGGACAATTGAGACCTTTTGGGCAGCTCCAAAACATCCCATATGGAATGACTCCAGAGCACCGTGCGAGGATGGATGCCAGGGAAGCCCACCTCGCATTCCAATTGTTTCCTAGCAACAAGACAGTGGAGATCGGATAGTTCTGCGGGAGCAACCGGGGTGGCTGAGTTGAAATGGACTTTCCTGAGCATGGGGCCTAATGTGTGTTTTTGTACTCGAGTACCTTGAATGTGGCGGTGGCACCGGGACACTGAAGTATTATCCTAAGTTTTTGACATAGGTCCCATGCACAAGTTTCCTCGTGGAGACGAGATTTTTTCTGATGGGTGCCTCAGGAAACCCCCTATGCTTGTATTGGAATCCAGGATTTTGAGGAGACCTGCCTGTAAACCAAAGCAATGGATCTGATTATGGCCAAGGATCCTGTCTGATACCATATCTTTCTCTGGGGACATCCATCTATGGTATGAGTGGAGGTAGATGCTCAGCAGGTGTCAGACCTCCCTTGTTTGTCCACAGAGACCTACATATTGGGATGGCCTCGGGGACTTTGGAGTGTTCTCCTAATTTGTACAATTTTGGACAATGGAATGGGCAGAATTCCCATGCATGGTGTAGGCACAGTCCTAATGTGTGGCTCCAGGGGCCCCAGCCTTGAGGGTGTGTGGCACAGGACTTTGAGGACAGATCTCTAAAAACACAAACTCAGCTTAGGTTTGGGGACGTAGGTATGGCAGGCCCAATCTACAAACCAGGAGAAGAACTCTTCAGGATATGAAGAAAGAGCGAGTCTGAGGCGCTTGCTCAGGATTTGGTCTCTGGATTTTGTGTCAACGATGGCCGTGGAATGAGGGGAGGACTCATGGGCAATGGACGAATCTTCCTCTCTGTGGATTTGGCCCAGTCCCAATTGTTTTTCGTCAATCTGTGGGATGGGAGGTCTCCTTTCAGGTTTGTTACCTCAGGTGTCCCAACCAAAGAGGAATTCCAAAGCAGAGCCCTGGGGAAGAGTGAAGGGACACCCCAAACTATGGTTAAAATTTGGGGCCTAGGGTCATGGCAGGCCCCATATGCTGTCTCTTCATCCAGCCACTGAGAGGCCTTACTTGAGGTCTGGGCTCAGGCTGAGGGTTACAATGTGTGTTTGTGACCAATGTAGCTCACGAGCATGGGCGGGGCCTCATGGGCCACACTGGTTTCATCTACACTGAACTTTGGACAACATGCCATTCACAAGATCTCTTGCCATGGTGAAGGAGTTTTGATTTCTGCATCATTTTCAACCCTGGGCAGTGGTTCGAGATAAGGTCTAGGGTCGGAAGCCTGAAAACCGCAGTTGGGAAGATATGATGACCTAAGGCCATGGTGGGTCTGATGTGCTCAGTGTGCGGTCAGCTGCCCGGTTGTTGGTCAGGAGGTTCGGGCTCAGGTTGTGTCAGACAGTGCATTAGTGCCCAGGTTAGACTTTATAATTTGGGTACAGTCGAATGCCGTGTAAGTTGATTCTCATTTGAGGTGCATGGGCAGCTCATTGGGCAAGATATTTTTTCTAAATCGCAGGCAGAGTGCTGCAATGTGGGTAAAGAAACACCAAACGTGAGGGCTTCTGGGCCAGTAGTGTGAAGACAGAAGTCTGAGAACACAAGCTAGACTTGGACTTCAGGCCGAGGACAAGGCAGGTACCCCCTGCAAATCTGAACCAATATCTCATGCATCTAAAGTCACGGCGAGGATCAGACGTTGGCTCAGGTTGTAGTTTCTTTGCATGACTGCCCCTTCATGAACGGAGAGAAATCTCAAGGCCATGGAGGTTTTCCCACGTTGGGAGTTGTGGGAAGCCCCCTTCAAGGATTCCTTCTGCGGGACAATTGAGACCTGTTGGGCAGCACCACCACATCCCATATGGAATGACTCCAGAGCACCGTTCGAGGATGGATGCCAGGGAAGCCCGCCTCACATTCCAATTGTCTCCTAGCAACAAGACAGTTGAGATCGGATGGCTCTGCGGGAGCAACCAGGGTGGCTGAGTTGAAATGGACTTTCCTGAGCATGGGGCCTAATGTGTGTTTGTGTCCATGAGGACCTTGGAATGGGGCGGTGGCACCGGGACTCTGAAGTATTCTCCTAAGTTTTTGACATAGGTCCCATGCACAAGTTTCCTCGTGGAGACGAGATTTCTTCTGATGGGTGCCTCAGGAAACCCCCTATGCTGGTATTGGAATCCAGGCTTTTGAGGAGACATGCTTTTAAACCAAAGCAATGGATCCGATTATGGCCTAGGGTCCTCTCTGGTTCCATTTCCTTCTGGGGACATCATCCATAGTATGAGTGAAGGCAGATGCTAAGCTGGTGTCAGACCGCCCTTGTTTGACCACAGAGACCTAGATATTTGGATGGCATCGGGGAATTTGGAGGGTTCTCCTAAATTGTACGATTTTGGACCATGGAATGGGCAGAATTCCCATGGATTGGTAGGCACAGTCCTAATGTGTGGCTCCAGGGGCCCAGCCTGGAGGGTGTGTGGCCCAAGACTTTGAGGACAGAAGTCTGAAAACACAAACTCAGCTTAGGTTTGGGGATTAGGTATGGCAGTCCCGATCTACAAGCCATAAGAAGAACTCTTCAGGATATGAAGAAAGTGCGAGTCTGAGGCGCTTGCTCAGGCTTTTGTCTCTGGATTTTGTATCAGCGATGGCCGTGGAATATCGGGGAGGCCTCATGGGCCATGGACGAATCTTCCTCTCTGAGGATTTGGCCCGATTCCCAATTGTTTTTGGTCAATCTGTGGGATGGGAGGTCTCCTTTCAGTTTTGTTACCTCAGGTGTCCCACCAAAAGAGGAATTCCAAAGCAAAGCCGTGGGGAAGTCTGAAGGGACAACCCGAATTATGGTTAAAAATTGGGGCCTAGGGGCATGGCAAGCCCAATATGCTATCTCTTCATCCAGCCACTGAGTGGCCTTACTTGAGGACTGGGCTCAGCCTGAGGGTCACAATGTGTGTTTGTGACCAATGTGGCCCGCGAGCATGGGCGGGGCCTCATGGGCCACACTGGTTTCAACTACTCTGAACGTTGGACAACATGCCAACCACAAGGTTTCTTGCCATGGGGAAGGAGTTCTGATTTCTGCATCACCTTCAACGATGGGCAGTGATTGGAGATAAGGTCTAGGTTCTGAAACCTGAAAACCGAGGTTGGAAAGAGATGACGACCGAAGGCCATGGCGGCTCGATGTGCTCAGTGTGCGGCCAGCTGTCTGGGAGGGGCCAGGGGGTCCAGGCTCATGCTGTGTCAGAAAGGACATTAGTGCCCTGGTCAGCATATGTATTTGGGGTACAGCCAAGGTCGGTGCAGGTTGATCCTCATTTGGGGTTACGGGGCAGCCCAGAGGACAATGTTTTTCTTCTGGAGGGCAGGCAGAGTGCTGCATTGTAGTTCTGGATTGCCAAACTGGAGGGCTTGTGGGCCAGTAGTCTGATGACAAAAGTCTGAGAACACAAGCTAGGCTTAGGTTTATGGGTGAGGCCATGGCAGGCACAATCTACAGACCTGAATCGAGATCTCGTGCATCTGAAGTCAGGGCGAGGATCAGACGATCACTCAGGTTGGAGTTTCTGTCCCTGAAGGCCCCTTCATGAATGGGGGGGCATCACGAGGCCATGGGGGTTTTCCCACGATGGGAGTTGTGAGAAGCTCCAAAGTGCAGAGAGTCTTCTGCAGGACAATTGAGACCTGTTGTTTGGCTCCAGGCCAATGATTCTGAGCAGGGTTCTAAGGATGGATGGCTGGGTAGCCCACCTCGCATTCCAATTGTCTCCTAGCAACAAGACAGGTTAGATCTCCTGGATCTGTGGGGAGCAACCGAGGACGTTGTGTTGAAATGGACACCCCTGGGGATGGGTCCAAATGTGCTTTTGTGTCTATGGAGACCTTGGAATGAAGCGGTGGCACTGGGGCCCTAAAGGGTTCTCCTAAACAGAGGCTTTGACACAGCTCCAACGTGCAAGCTTCCCATGTGTGGATAGATGTTTTCTGATGGGTGAGTCAAGAAATAGCTTTTTGCTGCTTTTGAAATCCAGGCCTCTGAGGAGAGATGCCTGGAAACCCAAGCAATGGATCCGATTAGTGCCTAGGGGCTTGTTCTTTCCTTTTTACATCTGGGGACATCTGTCTATGGGTCTGAGTGCACTTAGGTGCTCAGTTGGGCTCAGATTGTCCCTGGATCTGGGACTTTTGAGGTTTATCCTATTAGGAGGGTTGAGGCCATTTAAATGGGCACACACAATTCCCTTGGAGAGAGCAAGTACAGTCCTCAGGTTTGGCTTCAGGGGCCCTAGCCTGTAGGTTGTGTAGGCCAGGGCTGCTTGGACAGTTGTCTGAAAACACAAACTCGGCTTATGTTTCGGGTCATAGGTATGGAAGGACTGATCTACAGACCATGAGGAGAACTCTTCGGGATTTGAAAGAAGGGCGAGTGTGAGGCTCCTGCTCACGTTTTTGTCTCTGGATATCGTGTCACTCATGGTCGTGGAATTTCTGGTGACTTCATGGGAAATGGACGAGTCTTGCTCTCTGGTGGTTTGGCCCCGTCCAAAGAGTTTGGGGTCATTCTGTGGGCTGGAAGAAGTCCGTTTTTTGTTGTTGTTGTTGTTGTTGTTTTCTTTTTTAACCTCAGGTGTCCCACCAAATGAGGGATTCCAGAGTAGAGCCTTGGGGAGGGGCGACTGGACAATCAGAAATCTGGTTAAAAACTGGGGCCTAGGGACATGTCAAGCCCATTATGACATCTAATGGTCCAGCCACTGAGAGGACTTACTAGAGGACAGGACTCATGCTGAGTGTCACAATGCCTGTGTATGCCCTCGTCGCACTCAAGAATGGGCGGGGCCTCAGGGTGAATGCTGGTTTCTCCTACACTGAACGTTGGACAACATGCCAACCACAAGGATTCTTGCCATGGGTTAAGAGGAGTTCTGATTTCTGCATCACAATTACCCCTGGGCAGTGATTGGAGATAAGGTCTCGGTTCTGAAGCCTGAAAACTTAGGTAGGGAAGAGATGATGACCTAAGGCCATGGCGGGTTTTATGTCTTCAGTGTGCGGTCAGCTTGCTGGGTATTGGTCAGGAGGTCCGGGCTCAGGTTGTGTTCGACAGTGCATTAGTGCCCAGGTTAGACTATATAATTTGGGCTAAGTCGAGTGCTGTGTAGGTTGATCCTCATTTAAGGTGCTTGGGCAGCTCATGAGGCACTAATTTTTTTTTCTAGAGGGCAGGCAGGGTGCTGCATTGTGGGTCCAGAATTGCCATACTTGAGTGCTTCGGGGCCAGGAGTGTGAGGACGGAAGTCTGAGAAAACAAGCTAGACTTGGGTTTCAGGGCGAGGGCACAGCATGTACCCCCTGCTGATCTGAACCAATATCTCATGCTTCTGAAGTCAGGGCGAGGATCAGACGTTGGCTCAGGTTGGAGTTTCTGAGCATGACGGACGCTTCATGAAGGGAGCGGAATCTCGAGGCCATTGAGGTTTTCCCACGTTGGGAGTTGTGGGATGCCCCCTTCAAGGATTCCTTCTGTGGGACAATTGAGATCTGCTGAACTACTCCAGGACATCCCATATGGAATGACTCCAGAGCACCGTTCGCGGTTGGTTGCCTGGGAAGCACGCCTCGCATTCCAATTGTCTCCTAGCAACAAGACAGTTTAGATCTGTTGGCTCTACGGGAGCAACCTGGGTGGCTGAGTTGAAATGGACTTTCCTGAGGATGGGTCCTAATGTGTTTTTGTGTCCATGAGGGCCTTGGAATGGGGCGGTGGCAACGGGACCCTGAAGTACTCTCCTAAGCTTTGGACATGGCACCCATGCACAGGTTTCCTTGTGGAGACGAGATGAGTTCTGATGGGTGCCTCAGGAAAACCCCTATGCTCTATTGGAATCAGGCTTTTGAGGACACATGCCTGTAACCCAAAAATGGATCCTAATATGGCCTAGGGTCCTGTCTGGTTCAATCTTCTTCTCTGGGGACATCCATCTATGGTATGAGTGGAGGTCGATTATCAGCTGGTGTCAGACAGCCCTTGTTTGTTCCGGGCGACCTACACTATTGGGATGGCCTCAGGGACTTTGGAGGTTTCTCCTAATTTGTAGGAATTTGGACCATGGAATGGGCAGAATTCCCATGGATTGGTAGGCACAGTCCTAATGTGTGGCTCCAGGGGCCCAGCCTGGAGGGTGTGTGGCCCAAGACTTTGAGGACAGAAGTCTGAAAACACAAACTCAACTTAGGTTTGGGGACGTAGGTATGGCAGGCCCGATCTACAAACCATGAGAAAAACTCTTCAGGATATGAAGAAAGTGCGAGTCTGAGGCGCTTGCTCAGGCTTTTGTCTCTGGATTTTGTATCAGCGATGGCCGTGGAATGTCGGGGAGGCCTCATGGGCCATGGACGAATCTTCCTCTCTGAGGATTTGGCCTGATTCCCAATTGCTTTTCGTCAATCTGTAGAATGGGAGGACTCCTTTCAGTTTTGTTACCTCAGGTGTCCCACCAAAAGATGAATTCCAAAGCAAAGCCGTGGGGAAGACTGAAGGGACAACCCGAACTATGGTTAAAAATTGGGGCCTAGGGGCATGGCAAGCCCAATATGCTATCTCTTCATCCAGCCACTGAGTGGCCTTACGTGAGGACTGGGCTCAGCCTGAGGGTCACAATGTGTGTTTGTGACCAATGTGGCCCGCGAGCATGGGCGGGGCCTCATGGGCCAAACTGGTTAGAACTACTCTGAGCGTTGGACAGCATGCCAACCACAAGGTTTCTTGTCATGGGGAAGGAGTTCTGATTTCTGCATCACCTTCAACCCTGGGCAGTGATAGGAGATAAGGTCTAGGTTCTGAATCCTGAAAACCGAGGTTGGGAAGAGATGACGAACTAAGGCCATGGCGGCTCGATGTGCTCAGTGTGCTGCCAGCTGTCAGGTAGGGGCCAGGGGGTCCAGGCACAGGCTGTGTCAGAAAGGGCATTAGTGCCCTGGTCAGCATATGTATTTGGGGTACAGCCAACGTCGGTGCAGGTTGATCCTCATTTGGGGTTACTGGGCAGCCCAGAGGACAATGTTTTTCTTCTGGAGGGCAGGTATAGTGCTGCATTGTAGTTCTGGATTGCCAAACTGGAGGGCTTGTGGGCCAGTAGTCTGACGACAAAAGTCTGAGAACACAAGCTACGCTTAGGTTTATGGGTGAGGCCATGGCAGGCACAATCTACAGACCTGAATCGAGATCTCGTGCATCTGAAGTCAGGGCGAGGATCAGACGATCACTCAGGTTGGAGTTTCTGTCCCTGAAGGCCCCTTCATGAATGGGGGGACATCACAAGGCCATGGGGGTTTTCCCACGATGTGAGTTGCGAGAAGCTCCAAACTGCAGAGAGTCTTCTGCAGGACAATTGAGACCTGTTGTTTGGCTCCAGGCCAATGATTCTGAGCAGGGTTCTAAGGATGGATGGCTGGGTAGCCCACCTCGCATTCCAATTGTCTCCTAGCAACAAGACAGGTTAGATCTCCTGGATCTGTGGGGAGCAACCGAGGACGTTGAGTTGAAATGGACACCCCTGGGGATGGGTCCTAATGTGCTTTTGTGTCTATGGAGACCTTGGAATGAAGCGGTGGCACTGGGGCCCTAAAGGGTTGTCCTAAACAGAGGCTTTGACACAGCTCCAACGTGCAAGCTTCCCATGTGTAGATGAGATGTTTTCTGATGGGTGAGTCAAGAAACAGCTATATGCTGCTTTTGAAATCCAGGCCTCTAAGGAGAGATGCCTGGAAACCAAAGCAATGGATCTGATTAGTGCCTAGGGGCCTGTTCTTTCCTTTTTACCTCTGGGGACATCTGTCTATGGGTCTGAGTGCACTTAGGTGCTCAGTTGGGCTCAGTTTGTCCCTGGATCTGGGACTTTTGAGGTTTATCCTATTAGGAGGGTTGAGGCCATTGGAATGGGCACACACAATTCCCTTGGAGAGAGCAAGTACAGTCCTCAGGTTTGGCTCCAGGGGCCTGAGCCTGTAGGTTGTGTAGGCCAGGGCTGCTTGGACAGTTGTCTGAAAACACAAACTAGGCTTATGTTTCGGGTCATAGGTATGGAAGGACTGATCTACAGACCATGAGGAGAACTCTTCGGGATTTGAAAGAAGGGCGAGTGTGAGGCTCCTGCTCACGTTTTTGTCTCTGGATATCGTGTCACTCATGGTCGTGGAATTTCTGGTGACTTCATGGGAAATGGACGAGTCTTACTCTCTGGTGGTTTGGCCCCGTCCAAAGAGTTTGGGGTCATTCTGTGAGCTGGAAGAAGTCCGGTTTTTGTTGTTGCTGTTGTTGTTTTCTTTTTTACCTCAGGTGTCCCACCAAATGAGGGATTCCAGAGTAGAGACCTGGGAAGGGGCGACTGGACAAACAGAAATCTGGTTAAAAATTGGGGCCTAGGGACATGTCAAGCCCATTATGACATCTAATGGTCCAGCCACTGAGTGGACTTACTAGAGGACAGGACTCATGCTGAGTGTCACAATGCCTGTGTATGCCCTCGTCGCACTCAAGAATGGGCGGGGCCTCAGGGTGAATGCTGGTTTCTCCTACACTGAACGTTGGACAACGTGCCAACCACAAGGATTCTTGCCATGGGTTAAGAGGAGTTCTGATTTCTACATCACAATCACCCCTGGGCAGTGATTGGAGATAAGGTCTCGGTTCTGAAGCCTGAAAACTGAGGTAGGGAAGAGATGATGACCTAAGGCCATGGCGGGTTTTATGTGTTCAGTGTGCGGTCAGCTTGCTGGGTATTGGTCAGGAGGTCCGGGCTCAGGTTGTGTTCGACAGTGCATTAGTGCCCAGGTTAAACTATATCATTTGGGTAAAGTCGAGTGCTGTGTAGGTTGATCCTCATTTAAGGTGCCTGGGCAGCTCATGAGGCACTAATTTTTTTTCTAGAGGGCAGGCAGGGTGCTGCATTGTTGGTCCGGTATTGCCATACTTGAGGGCTTCGAAGCCAGGAGTGTGAGGACGGAAGTCTGAGAAGACAAGCTAGACTTGGGTTTCAGGGCGAGGGCACAGCATGTACCCCCTGCTGATCTGAACCAATATCTCATGCTTCTGAAGTCAGGGCGAGGATCAGACGTTGGCTCAGGTTGGAGTTTCTGAGCATGACGGCCGCTTCATGAAGGGAGCGGAATCTCGAGGCCATTGAGGTTTTCCCACGTTGGGAGTTGTGGGATGCCCCCTTCAAGGATTCCTTCTGTGGGACAATTGAGATCTGCTGGACTGCTCCAGGACATCCCATATGGAATGACTCCAGAGCACCGTTCGCGGTTGGTTGCCTGGGAAGCCCGCCTCGCATTCCAATTGTCTCCTAGCAACAAGACAGTTTAGATCTGTTGGCTCTACGGGAGCAACCTGGGTTGCTGAGTTAAAATGGACATTCCTGAGGATGGGTCCTAATGTGTTTTTGTGTCAATGAGGGCCTTGGAATAAGGCGGTGGCAACGGGACCCTGAAGTACTCTCCTAAGCTTTGGACATGGCACCCATGCACAGGTTTCCTTGTGGAGACGAGATGAGTTCTGATGGGTGCCTCAGGAAAACCCCTATGCTCTATTGGAATCAGGCTTTTGAGGACACATGCCTGTAACCCAAAAATGGATCCTAATATGGCCTAGGGTCCTGTCTGGTTCAATCTTCTTCTCTGGGGACATCCATCTATGGTATGAGTGGAGGTCGATTATCAGCTGGAGTCAGACAGCCCTTGTTTGTTCCGGGCGACCTACACTATTGGGATGGCCTCAGGGACTTTGGAGGTTTCTCCTAATTTGTACGATTTTGGACCATGGAATGGGCAGAATTCCCATGGATTGGTAGGCACAGTCCTAATGTGTGGCTCCAGGGGCCCAGCCTGGAGGGTGTGTGGCCCAAGACTTTGAGGACAGAAGTCTGAAAACACAAACTCAACTTAGGTTTGGGGACGTAGGTATGGCAGGCCCGATCTACAAACCATGAGAAAAACTCTTCAGGATATGAAGAAAGTGCGAGTCTGAGGCGCTTGCTCAGGCTTTTGTCTCTGGATTTTGTATCAGCGATGGCCGTGGAATGTCGGGGAGGCCTCATGGGCCATGGACGAATCTTCCTCTCTGAGGATTTGGCCTGATTCCCAATTGCTTTTCGTCAATCTGTAGAATGGGAGGACTCCTTTCAGTTCTGTTACCTCAGGTGTCCCACCAAAAGAGGAATTCCAAAGCAAAGCCGTGGGGAAGACTGAAGGGACAACCCGAACTATGGTTAAAAATTGGGGCCTAGGGTCATGGCAAGCCCAATATGCTATCTCTTCATCCAGCCACTGAGTGGCCTTACGTGAGGACTGGGCTCAGCCTGAGGTTCACAATGTGTGTTTGTGACCAATGTGGCCCGCGAGCATGGGAGGGGCCTCATGTGCCACACTGGTTAGAACTACTCTGAACGTTGGACAGCATGCCAACCACAAGGTTTCTTGTCATGGGGAAGGAGTTCTGATTTCTGCATCACCTTCAATCCTGGGCAGTGATAGGAGATAAGGTCTAGGTTCTGAATACTGAAAACCGAAATTGGGAAGAGATGACGACCTAAGGCCATGGCGGCTGGATGTGCTCAGTGTGCGGCCAGCTGTCTGGGAGGGGCCAGGGGGTCCAGGCTCAGGCTGTGTCAGAAAGGACATTAGTGCCCTGGTCAGCCTATGTATTTGGGGTACAGCCAAGGTCGGTGCAGGTTGATCCTCATTTGGGGTTACTGGGTAGCCCCAGAGGACAATGATTTTCTTCTGGAGGGCAGGATGAGTGCTGCATTGTAGTTCTGGATTGCCAAACTGGAGGGCTTGTGGGCCAGTAGTCTGACGACAAAAGTCTGAGAACACAAGCTAGGCTTAGGTTTCTGGGTGAGGCCATGGCAGGCACAATCTACAGACCTGAATTGAGATCTCGTGCATCTGAAGACAGGGCGAGGTTCAGACGATCGCTCAGGTTGGATTTTCTGTTCCTGATGGCCCCTTCATGAATGGGGGGGCATCACGAGGCCATGGGGGTTTTCCCACGATGGGAGTTGTGAGAAGCTCCAAAGTGCAGAGAGTCTTCTGCAGAACACATGAGACCTGTTGTTTGGCTCCAGGCCTATGATTCTGAGCAGGGTTCTAAGGATGGATGGCTGGGTAGCCCACCTCGCATTCCAATTGTCTCCTAGCAACAAGACAGGTTAGATCTCCTGGATCTGTGGGGAGCAACCGAGGACGCTGAGTTGAAATGGACACCCCTGGGGATGGGTCCTAATGTGCTTTTGTGTCTATGGAGACCTTGGAATGAAGCGGTGGCACTGGGGCCCTAAAGGGTTCTCCTAAACAGAGGCTTTGACACAGCTCCAACGTGCAAGTTTCCCATGTGTAGATGAGATGTTTTCTGATGGGTGAGTCAAGAAACAGCTATATGCTGCTTTTGAAATCCAGGCCTCTAAGGAGAGATGCCTGGAAACCAAAGCAATGGATCTGATTAGTGCCTAGGGTCCTTTTCTTTCCTTTTTACATCTGGGGACATCTGTCTATGGGTCTGAGGTCAGGTAGGTGCTCAGTTGGGCTCAGATTGTCCCTGGATCAGGGACTTTTGAGGTTTATCCTATTAGGAGGGTTGAGGCCATTGGAATGGGCACACAATTCCCTTGGAGAGGCCAAGTACAGTCCTCAGGTTTGGCTCCAGGTGCCTGAGCCTGTTGGTTGTGTAGGCCAGGGCTGTTTGGACAGTTGTCTGAAAACACAAACTCGGCTTATGTTTCGGGTCATAGGTATGGCAGGACTGATCTACAGACCATGAGGAGAACTCTTCGGGATTTGAAAGAAGGGTGAGTGTGAGGCTCCTGCTCAAGTTTTTGTCTCTGCATATCGTGTCACTCATGGTCGTGGAATTTCTGGGTGACTTCATGGGAAATGGACGAGTCTTACTCTCTGGTGGTTTGGCCCGTCCAAAGAGTTTGGGGTCATTCTGTGGGCTGGAAGAAGTCCGTTTTTTGTTGTTGTTGTTGTTGTTGTTTTCTTTTTTAATCTCAGGTGTCCCACCAAATGAGGGATTCCAGAGAAGAGCCCTGGGGAGGGGCGACTGGACAATCAGAAATCTGGTTAAAAATTGGGGCCTAGGGACATGTCAAGCCCATTATGACATCTAATGGTCCAGCCACTAAGAGAACTTACTAGAGGACAGGACTCATGCTGTGGGTCACAATGCGTGTGTATGCCCTCGTCGCACTCAAGAATGGGCGGGGCCTCAGGGTGAATGCTGGTTTCTCCTACACTGAACGTTGGACAACGTGCCAACCACAAGGGTTCTTGCCATGGGTAAGAAGGAGTTCTGATTTCTGCATCACACTCACCACTGGGCAGTGATTGGAGATAAGGTCTCGGTTCTGAAGCCTGAAAACTGAGGTACAGAAGAGAGGATACCTAAGGCCATGGCGGGTTTTATGTGCTCAGTGTGCGGTCAGCTTTCTGGGTGTTGGTCAGGAGGTCCGGGCTCAGGTTGTGTTCGACAGTGCATTAGTGCCCAGGTTAGACTATATAATTTGGGTAAAGTCGAGTGCTGTGTAGGTTGATCCTCATTTAAGGTGCCTGGGCAGCTCATGAGGCAATAATTTTTTTTTTCTAGAGGGCAGGCAGAGTGCTGCATTGTGGGTCTGGAATTGCCAAACTTGAGGGCTTCGGGGCCAGGAGTGTGAGGACGGAAGTGTGAGAAGACAAGGTAGACTTGGGTTTCAGGGCGAGGGCACGGCAGGTACCCCCTGCAGATCTAAACCAATATCTCATGCATCTGAAGTCAGGGCGAGGATCAGACGTTGGCTCAGGTTGGAGTTTCTGTGCATGACGGCCGCTTCATAAAGGGAGCGGAATCTCGAGGCCATTGAGGTTTTCCCACGTTGGGAGTTGTGGGATGCCCCCTTCAAGGATTCCTTCTGCGGGACAATTAAGACCTGTTGGACAGCTCCAGGACATCCCATATGGAATGACTCCAGAGCACCGTTCGCGGATGGATGCTTGGGAAGCCCGCCTCCCATTCCAATTGTCTCCTTGCAACAAGACAGTTTAGTGTTGATGGCTCTGCCGGAGCAACCAGGGTGGCTGAGTTGAAATGGACTTTCCTGAGGATGGGTCCTAATGTGTTTTTGTGTCCATGAGGGCCTTGGAATGGGGCGGTGGCACCGGGACCCTGAAGTACTCTCCTAAGCTTTGGACACGGCTCCCATGCACAGGTTTCCTTGTGGAGACGAGATGAGTTCTGATGGGTGCCTCAGGAAAACCCCTATGCTCGTATTGGAATCAGGCTTTTGAGGACACATGCCCGTAACACAAAGCAATGGATCTTAATATGGCCTAGGGTCCTGTCTGGTTCAATATTCTTCTCTAGGGACATCCAACTATGGTATGAGTGGAGGTCGATTATCAGCTGGTGTCAGACAGCCCTTGTTTGTTCCGGGCGACCTACACTATTGGGATGACCTCAGGGACTTTGGAGGTTTCTCCTAATTTGTAGGAATTTGGACCATGGAATGGGCAGAATTCCCATAGATTGGTAGGCACAGTCCTAATGTGTGGCTCTAGGGGCCCAGCCTGGAGGGTGTGTGGCCCAAGATTTTGAGGACAGAAGTCTGAAAACACAAACTCAACTTAGGTTTGGGGACGTAGGTATGGCAGGCCCGATCTACAAGCCATGAGAAGAACTCTTCAGGATATGAAGAAAGTGCGAGTCTGAGGCGCTTGCTCAGGCTTTTGTCTCTGGATTTTGTATCAGCGATGGCCGTGGAATGTCGGGGAGGCCTCATGGGGCATGGACGAAACTTCCTCTCTGAGGATTTGGCCCGATTCCCAATTGATTTTCGTCAATCTGTGGGATGGGAGGACTCATTTCAGTTTTGTTACCTCAGGTGTCCCACCAATAGAGGAATTCCAAAGCCAAGCCGTGGGGAAGACTGAAGGGACAACCGGAAATATGGTTAAAAATTGGGGCCTAGCGGCATGGCAAGCCCAATATGCTATCTATTCATCCAGCCACTGAGTGGCCTTACTTGAGGACTGGGTTCAGCCTGAGTGTCAAAATGTGTGTTTATGACCAATGTGGCCCGCGAGCATGGGCGGGGCCTCATGGGCCACACTGGTTTCAACTACTCTGAACGTTGGACAGCATGCCAACCACAAGGTTTCTTGCCATGGGGAAGGAGTTCTGATTTCTGCATCACCTTCAACCCTGGTCAGTGATAGGAGATAAGGTCTAGGTTCTGAAACCTGAAAACCGAGGTTGGGAAGAGATGACGACCTAAGGCCATGGCGGCTCGATGTGCTCAGTGTGCGGCCAGCTGTCTCGGAGGGGCCAGGGTGTCCAGGCTCAGGCTGTGTCAGAAAGGGCATTAGTGCCCTGGTCAGCCTATGTATTTGGGGTACAGCCAAGGTCGGTGCAGGCTGATCCTCATTTGGGGTTACTGGGTAGCCCCAGAGGACAATGTTTTTCTTCTGGAGGGCAGGAAGAGTGCTGCATTGTAGTTCTGGATTGCCAAACTGGAGGGCTTGTGGGCCAGTAGTCTGACGACAAAAGTCTGAGAACACAAGCTAGGCTTAGGTTTCTGGGTGAGGCCATGGCAGGCACAATCTACAGACCTGAATTGAGATCTCGTGCATCTGAAGACAGGGCAAGAATCAGACGATCGCTCAGGTTGGAATTTCTGTCCCTGATGGCCCCTTCATGAATGGGGGGGGCATCACGAGGCCATGGGGTTTTTCCCACGATGGGAGTTGTGAGAAGCTCCAAAGTGCAGAGAGTCTTCTGCAGAACAATTGAGACCTGTTGTTTGGCTCCAGGCCAATGATTCTGAGCAGGGTTCTAAGGATGGATGGCTGGGTAGCCCACCTCGCATTCCAATTGTCTCCTAGAAACAAGACAGGTTAGATCTCCTGGATCTGTGGGGAGTAACCGAGGATGCTGAGTTGAAATGGACACCCCTGGGGATGGGTCCTAATGTGCTTTTGTGTCTATGGAGACCTTGGAATGAAGCGGTGGCACTGGGGCCCTAAAGGGTTCTCCTAAACAGAGGCTTTGACACAGCTCCAACGTGCAAGTTTCCCATGTGTAGATGAGATGTTTTCTGATGGGTGAGTCAAGAAACAGCTATATTCTGCTTTTGAAATCCAGGCCTCTGAGGAGAGATGCCTGGAAACCCAAGCAATGGATCTGATTAGTGCCTAGGGTCCTGTTCTTTCCTTTTTACATTGGGGACATCTGTCTATGGGTCTGAGTGCAGGTAGGTGCTCTGTTGGGCTCAGATTGTCCCTGGATCAGGGACTTTTGAGGTTTATCCTATTAGGAGGGTTGAGGCCATTGGAATGGGCACACACAATTCCCTTGGAGAGGCCAAGTACAGTCCTCAGGTTTGGCTCCAGGGGACTGAGCCTGTAGCTTGTGTAGGCCAGGGCTGTTTGGACAGTTGTCTGAAAACACAAACTCGGCTTATGTTTCGGGTCATAGGTATAGCAGGACTGATCTACAGACCATGAGGAGAACTCTTCGGGATTTGAAAGAATGGTGAGTGTGAAGCTCCTGCTCAAGTTTTTGTCTCCGGATATCGTGTCAATCATGGTCGTGGAATTTTTGGGTGACTTCATGGGAAATGGACGAGTCTTACTCTCTGGTGGTTTGGCCCCGTCCAAAGAGTTTGGGGTCATTCTGTGGGCTGGAAGAAGTCCGTTTTTTGTTGTTGTTGTTGTTGTTGTTTTTTTAACCTCAGGTGTCCCACCAAATGAGGGATTCCAGAGCAGAGCCCTGGGGAGGGGCGACTGGACAATCAGAAATCTGGTTAAAAATTGGGGCCTAGGGACATGTCAAGCCCATTATGACATCTAATGGTCCAGCCACAAAGAGGACTTACTAGAGGACAGGACTCATGCTGTGGGTCACAATGCGTGTGTATGCCCTCGTCGCACTCAAGAATGGGCGGGGCCTCAGGGTGAATGCTTGTTTCTCCTACACTGAACATTGGACAACGTGCCAACCACAAGGGTTCTTGCCATGGGTAAGGAGGAGTTCTGATTTCTGCATCACACTCACCCCTGGGCAGTGATTGGAGATAAGGTCTCGGTTCTGAAGCCTGAAAACTGAGGTACAGAAGAGAGGATACCTAAGGCCATGGCGGGTTTTATGTGCTCAGTGTGCGGTCAGCTTTCTGGGTGTTGGTCAGGAGGTCCTGGCTCAGGTTGTGTTCGACAGTGCATTAGTGCCCAGGTTAGACTATATAATTTGGGTAAAGTCGAGTGCTGTGTAGGTTTATCCTCATTTAAGGTGCCTGGGCAGCTCATGAGGCACTAATTTTTTTTCCTAGAGGGCAGGCAGAGTGCTGCATTGTGGGTCCGGAATTGCCAAACTTGAGGGCTTCGGGGCCAGGAGTGTGAGGACGGAAGTGTGAGAAGACAAGGTAGACTTGGGTTTCAGGGCGAGGGCACGGCAGGTACCCCCTGCAGATCTGAACCAATATCTCGTGCATCTGAAGTCAGGGCGAGGATCAGACGTTGGCTCAGGTTGGAGTTTCTGTGCATGACGGCCGCTTCATGAAGGGAGCGGAATCTCGAGGCCATTGAGGTTTTCCCACGTTGGGAGTTGTGAGATGCCCCCTTCAAGGATTCCTTCTGCGGGACAATTGAGACCTGTTGGGCAACTCCAGGACATCCCATATGGAATGACTCCAGAGCACCGTTCGCGGATGGATGCCTGGGAAGCCCGCCTCCCATTCCAATTGTCTCCTAGCAACAAGACAGTTTAGAGTTGATGGCTCTGCCCGAGCAACCAGGGTCGCTGAGTTGAAATGGACTTTCCTGAGGAGGGGTCCTAATGTGTTTTTTTTTTGTCCATGAGGGCCTTGGAATGGGGCGGTGGCACTGGGACCGTGAAGTACTCTCCTAAGCTTTGGACATGGCTCCCATGCACAGGTTTCCTTGTGGAGACGAGATGAGTACTTATGGGTGCCTCAGGAAAACCCCTATGCTCTTATTGGAATCAGGCTTTTGAGGACACATGCCCGTAACACAAAGCAATGGATCTTAATATGGCCTAGGGTCCTGTCTGGTTCAATATTCTTCTCTAGGGACATCCAACTATGGTATGAGTGGAGGTCGATTATCAACTGGTGTCAGACAGCCCTTGTTTGTTCCGGGCGACCTTCTCTATTGGGATGACCTCAGGGACTTTGGAGGTTTCTCCTAATTTGTACGATTTTGGACCATGGAATGGGCAGAATTCCCATGGATTGGTAGGCACAGTCCTAATGTGTGGCTCCAGGTGCCCCAGCCTGGAGGGTTTGTGGCCCAAGACTTTGAGGACAGAAGTCTGAAAACACAAACTCAACTTAGGTTTGGGGACGTAGGTATGGCAGGCCCGATCTACAAACCATGAGAAGAACTCTTCAGGATATGAAGAAAGTGCGAGTCTGAGGCGCTTGCTCAGGTTTTTGTCTCTGGATTTTGTATCAGCGATGGTAGAATCTACAGACCTGAATCGACTTCTCTTGCATCTGAAGTCAAGGCGAGGATCAGTCGATCGCTCAAGTTTGTGTTTCTGTCCCTGATGGCCCCTTCACGAAGGGGGGGCATCAAGAGGCCATGGGGGTTTTCCCACGATGGGATTTGTGAAAAGCTCCAAACTGCAAAGTGACTATTGCAGGACAATTGATTTCTATTGATTGGCTCCAGGCCAATGATTCTGAGCAGGGTTTTAAGGATGCATGGCTGGGTAGCCCACCTCGCATTCCAATTGTCTCCTAGAAACAAGACAGGTTAGATCTGCTGGATCTGGGGGAGCAACCGAGGAGGCTTAGTTGAAATGGACTCTCCTATGGATGGGTCCTAATGTGCTTTTGTGTCTATGGAGACCTTGGAATGAAGCGGTGGCACTGGGGCCCTGAAGGGTTCTCCTAAACAGAGGCTTTGACACAGCTCCAACGTGCAAGTTTCCCATGTGTAGATGAGATGTTTTCTGATGGGTGAGTCATTAAACAGCCATATGCTGGTTTTGAAATCCAGGCCTTTGAGGAGAGATGCCTGGAAACCAAAGCAATGGATATGATTAGTGCCTAGGGCCTGTTCTTTCCTTTTTACTTCTGGGGACATCTGTCTATGGGTCTGAGTACAGGTAGGTGCTCAGATGGGCTCAGATTGCCCCTGTTTTACCTGGGAAGCCACCACTAATGAGATGGATCAGGGACTTTGGAGGTTTATCCTATTAGAAGGGATGTGGCCATTGGAATGGGCACACACAATTCCCTTGGAGAGGGCAAGTACAGTCCTCAGGTTTGGCTCCAGGGGCCTGAGCCTGTAGGTTGTGTAGGCCAGGTCTGTCGCTCTCGACTTGCAAGAACGACCCGCAGACGAGGTTGGTGGCAAACTTCTTTATTCAATCTTAGCCCCGGGACCCCGTACACCGATTATAGCCCCAAGTTATAGAACACAGTGGATAGAAAGCAACCAATCACCACATAACACAACTACTATAACATCCAATCAGAAGGGATACAGATGACTTCAATCCAGATCATGCGGGGAGCTCGTGCCTACTGACGTGAGCCCCCGAAACTTATTGTTCACTCTGTTTTTGTGCCGTTCCCATGGTCCCTGGTTAATCTTATACTAGTCCCGATACTTCAGTACAGGTTGTGCGTTGCCTGGAGCGCTCCCACATAAACATTCACCTGCCCTTCTCCTCAAGCCTCGCCTAGTACGTGACTCCCAGCTTCTGCTGCATGGCTCTCCACAGCTCCCTTTTTTTTATTTATTACATGGCAGGGATCGTGCCTGTCTTAGGTTGCCAATCCTCAACACACATGCTTACCCGTCATCGGGTACTCCCCTTCACCGAGGAGCCCCTGTCTTAGGTTGCTATGGTGAGGGAACAGTCTTACCCGTCTTTGGCTACCGACCCAGCATACAGAGCCATATTCAGGGGGAGGCATCCTTTTAGGCAGCAAAACCAGTTTTGAGACGCTTGAGGCAGCAGGGTACTAGCTATGGTGGGAGCAACCCATAATCATGGTTGCCGTGTAGTTTTGTCACGAGCAGCCCGTTGGTGATTCCGCACAATGGCTCGCACTTTATATAATTCTGCAAGCATGAATTTCACCACACAGGGAAAGAGGCACATGAATAAAAGCATAAGTATTAACACTCCTATAATAGAGCCTATAGCATACCAAGTACGTGATAGCAAAGGAATATGAGAAAATAGCGAATTTACAAAATTGTCAGCAAGCTGAGCCACGGGCAGCTTGGCATGCGGAGCTTCTGCAATATTCAAAATCTCTTGATGTAACTGCAGCAAGTCAAGGGACACATTAGAGTTAGACCATGCCCCTTCAAGGTGGTACAACACTCGACCCCAGGAAGTTTCTGTGACATTAGAGCGCTTGGGGGTGACACAGATCCAGAGGTAATCACTATGGCATTGGATCCTAGTTCGCAATTTCAAACTTTGACGTTCGTCCCCCAGAAACTTCACAGCATCATATAAGGCATTTAGTCTGGTTTCAACCCTTTTGTCTATATCCTCTTGTGTTCCCAAGGCCAGAGAAGTATTATGTGCCCGATTATCTACAGTATCTGCAGCTTGCACTGCTTGAGTTAAAGAAATAGATGCAGTAACAGTTGTAGCAATTATTGTTATAAGAGAAACTATACCTAAGATCAACAATCCTAATTCTCGTCTAGGCCGACTAAGGGCATTCTGTACCCGATCCCACAATTCTAACCCAGGGTTAGAGTACCATGGCTTAGATATATTAACAGGAAGCATGATAAAGGGGGGTTGTCGAACTACTAATACACCATCATCTACCGAGACACCCTGAATGCAGTTAGTTAAAGTACAATTCGGACAGAGCAGGTGATATGTAGCTTTATCTTTTTTAATGGTGAGATCCTCTACTAGCAGCATAAAAGGACTAGGCACACACGCTTGAGGGTATCTATCCTCTAGATCTTGGGCTTCCTTGTTCCAACGGGTTGCTTTTCCAAAAGCGGCTAAAAGTTTCCATATTTCCGTTTGTACTGGATACCCTCTTGGCGGAGCAAGTATAGGAGGTACCTTTGTCTTAAAAGCCTGGGTAGGTGCCCTAGATCCCCAATCTAAAAGTGTAAATCCCTCCTCAAGGGTGTAAGCAGTGGCCTTCTTTTCCACACATAACCTCCAGGGAACGTCTATTCCTTTAGATATTCCCAACTGAGCTGCACATAATGGGATATCCCGGGGAATCTTTCCTATTGATGTTGCATGGCCAGCAGTTACCCCTGCTATAGTCACATCATCATATTAAACTAGTGTAAACACCCTCAAGCAATGTGATCGTCTACCATTCATGGAGAAGCACATAGGATACATGTCAGAATAGCCCTTATAAGAAATATTCGCCTGTTGCGGCTGTATATGTACTGAGGAAGGGGATCCTAGTAAAACAGTATCATTAACATAGACAGGGACAGAACTCATTTCCCAACTTACAGGTTGCAGTAAAGGCGGATCAGGAACGTATGCCCAGTATACAGAGCCTTGAACCGTTAACACTTGCATACAAATGAACAGTAATGACAGGTACAAGTCCAAAAGAGAAAATTGCGCTTTAGACTGAGTCATTTGAGGAAGGAGTCGAAGCTTGGTGATCTTCTGCCTCGGCGGCAGTTGGGTCGGTTCCAGGTCCCCGGGGGCAGGCTGCAGGATGATCATCATCACTGTCATCCGCAGTAGCAGCATCTTCCACAGGTTCCACGGCCACCAGCCTGGTGAGACGTTCCGGCACCCAGAGCGGGACAGGCGCATCATGTGGAAAAACACAAAGGGAACCTCGGTGCCACCGGAGCACCGGGTCAGGGCCCTTCCATGAACCAGTAAGGACATCCTTCCACTTCACCATAGATTGTTGCGTTTTCTGTTGGCCCCAATGGCGCTCTGCGGCTGAAACGCCGTCTTTGTCAAGTCTGAGAAAATTTAAAATAAAAGTGGTCAAGTTGGTAAGGTCTGTAGGCGTGTGATGCTCCTCTCCAGTTCCCCCTTTTTGTATTTTTTGCAAGGTAGTTTTAAAGGTCAGGTGAGTGCGCTCTATGACACCCTGGCCTTGAGGGTTATAAGGAATGCCTGTAACATGGTGAATATCATAACAGGCTAGAAAGTTTGAAAAGCTTTTAGAAGTATAAGCAGGAGCATTGTCTGTCTTTAATTGTTTAGGCACTCCCCAGCAGGCAAAGCTGCGCAGGCAATGAGATATCACGTTTTTAACATTTTCTCCTCGCAGGGGGGTTGCGCTAACGACCCCTGAGCAGGTATCCACACTCACATGAACGCATTTTTGTTGCCCAAAAGAAGGTATATGTGTTACATCCATTTGCCACAGATGGTTGGGCAATAGTCCCTTAGGATTTACCCCGAAGGAGGGCATGGGCAAGTGTACCACACAATTGCCACAAGACTTTACGATATCTCGTGCGTCAGCTCTGGAGATATGAAAGCGTGCCTTTAATGTTTGGGCATTCACATGGCATTTATCATGATATCTTTTAGCATCTTCTAGAGCATTACAAACATAAAAGCGCGCAGCTGAATCAGCCATTCAGTTTCCCTCAGCCATAGGTCCTGGAAGGTCTGAATGTGCTCTAAGATGTCCAATATAAAAAGGGGCACCACGGGAGAGTATAAGGTGTTGCAATTCAGCCAGCAGGGAGGAAATTTCTGACTGGCTGGCTGAAATAATAGCAGTTTCTATAGACCTGGTGGCTGCAACTGCATATTTGCTATCTGAGATAATATTAAAGGGTTGATTTAGAAACCTTTGTAAAACACACATAATCACCAACAATTCTGTTCTCTGGGCTGAAGTCGAGGGCACAACAACAGGAATTATTTTTCCTTCCACCACATAAGCGCCAGTTCCTGCTTTACTGCCATCTGTAAATACTGTGA
Organism: Mustela nivalis; assembly: GCF_964662115.1. Classification (NCBI taxonomy): domain Eukaryota; kingdom Metazoa; phylum Chordata; class Mammalia; order Carnivora; family Mustelidae; genus Mustela; species Mustela nivalis. Next base: position 100,307 of record NW_028136370.1, read on the forward strand.
GGGCCCCGATTAATGGCTCCAATCGACAGGATTTAGGCCAAATAAGGGGTGTATTTTTATAAAACTCAATGAGAGGGTGTGAGGGATAATGATTATTAAATATAACAGGATAAGCAACTGTCAGGATGGCCCAATCGTCATTTTCATGCGTTAAAATGCTTATTTGGGTTTTATCATAAGGGATTATGCAAACATCGGGCAGTTTCCCTAGGACCTGTATGCTGGCTTTAAAGGCTTTATTTGCCACTGTAGCTACAGCTGTAGCATACGGGGTGATGACACGGCTAAGATTATGGGGTAGATAAATCCATAGTAGGGGTCCTCCTTGCCATAAGGCCCCCGTGGGTGATCCAGGGGATGGAATAATTATGACACTTATAGGCTTTTCCGGGTCACATCTATCTGCTGCTGTTAAAGCTAGCCTGCTTTCAACTAACTGTAATGATTCAATAGCAGCTGGAGTGAGTACTCTTGGGGAGTCTAATGCAGGGTCCCCAGGCAGAATATCGAATAAAGGTTTCAGCTCTGCAGTAGTAATTTTTATGTATGGTCAAATCCAGTTAATGTCCCCTAAAAGTTTTTGGAAATCATTCAATGTATGCAAGTGATCTCTACGGATTTGAATTAGCTGAGGCTTTACTGACGTTTTAGAGAGCTGCATACCAAGGTAATTTTGTAGGCCGCCTGCTTGGATTTTTTCAGGGGATATAGTTAGACCCCATTTTGCTAACTGTTCCTGTAGGAAGGTTAGAGCTGAAGGAAGAGACCTCTCATTTGGCCCACAAATCAAGATATCATCCATATAATGATAACAAAGCAGGTCTGGAAATGCTTTTCGGAAAGGCTCTAGGGCTTGGCTTACATACAACTGACACAAGGTGGGGCTATTGGCCATCCCCTGAGGGAGTACTTTCCATTCATACCTTTGATCTGGCTCAGCATGATTAATTGATGGCAGAGTAAATGCAAAGCGCTCTATATCTGCAGGGTGTAGTGGAATGGAAAAGAAACAGTCTTTGATGTCAATTACAATAGAAGGCCAGTTTCTTGGCAACGCCCTCACGACTGGGAGCCCTAACTGAATGGGTCCCATGACCTGCATTTGATCATTAATCTGTCGTAGGTCATGTAGCAATCGCCAGTTGCCTGATTTCTTTCTTATTACAAATATGGGTGTATTCCATGGGGATGTGGATTTTTGAATATGTCCTGCTTTGAGTTGTTCTTGAACTAGCTCTTTTGCTGCTAGTAATTTTTCTTTTGTTAAAGGCCACTGAGGCACCCAGCGCGGCTCTGGTGTTTTCCAAGTTATGCGAATTGCCTCAGTGGCCGCTAGGAAAAAACCTGACCCCCCATAGAAGGCGGATTGGGATCTCCCTGGCCCTTGGTCCCAAGCCCTTGGCCAGGCTTATATTCCATGTTTCTCATCATGCTTTGGGAGGCCTCACTGTATAACTTTTCTGTAGTAAGTTTGATATTCATTTGCTCCAGCACATCGCGCCCCCACAAAGAAACAGGGGTGGAACAGACATATGGTTGGAAAATGCCTTTATGTCCTTCCTCATCCTCCCAGTCCAAAGATGCAGCACTAATATCAAGACTGGTAGCTATCCCTAGTCCCCGGAGGGTCTGGCTGGCTTTAACTAGAGCCCAGGCTTTAGGCCAATCTAGACAATTTATAATGCTTTTGTCTGCTCCTGTATCTAGGAGTCCCCAGAATAGTTTACCTCTAATCTTTAATTTAAGCATAGGTCTCTCTTTCATGCTCATAGTAAGGCATGCGAGGGAGGATCCCGTGGATCCGAAACCTCCTTTTCTAGTCTGGCCTGTAGAGGGATATTTTTCATGATTACTAGGCAAAATCAAAAGCTGTGCAATTCTGTCCCCTGGATTTATAATATTAATTCCCTTAGGAGATGATATCAGAATTTTAACTTCCCCTTCAAAATCAGGATCAATCACTCCCGGATGGACCTGAAGCCCTCGTAAAGTACAAGAACTTCTGCCAAGAAAGAGTCCCACCGTTCCTTTTGGAGGCCCTCCAGACAGGTCAGATGGCACAGCCTGCACCCCCATCTCAGGTGTTAAGACCATTCGGGTGGTGGCACAGACGTCAAGTCCGGCGGAGCCTGTTGTGGCTCCCCAGGGCCCTGCAGGAATTGACTCCCCTGATTGGTGGGTGGGTACAGCCATCGTGGCTTGACTGGCAGGGACATCGCCACCCCGTACATTTGATTCGGGCCCCGGGGGCTGGGGCCCTGCCCCTCGTTTTTTGGACTCCCCCAATTATTAGGTGGTAACGGATTTCCTTGTATATCCGCCACAGATCGGCATTCTTGTGCCCAATGATTTCCTTTTCTACATCGTGGACACAGTTGTGGTTTTTTCCTTGCCGGCTTTTTCGGGGAGGCTTTTCCAAATGGAACTCCTCTTTGGGGGCAGTCTCTTTTTAGATGGCCCTCCTGTCTGCACTGGAAACATTTCTGGGGGTGGGCTCCTTGCTCTCCTTGCATAGCCTGAGCGAAGGCTGCAGCCATAACCTGCCCCTGAATTACTGGCCCTGTAATGTCTCTGCAGACCTTGATATAGGCAGAAAGATCTTTAGCCCTCCATGGCCTAATGGCTTCACGGCACCATTTATTAGCATTTTCATAGGCTAATTGTTTAATTAAAGGCATAGCAGAGTCAGTATCTCCAAACATCCTGCCCGCAACCTGCATCAGCCTGTCCACAAAATCAGCATAGGGCTCATTTGGCCCCTGTACTACTCTAGACAGTTGTCCTTGCAAATCATTTACACCCCTCAATGTTTTCCAGGCCCTAACGGCCGCTGTAGCACTCTCTTGAAATACGGCAGGGGGGTAGGTGGCCTGTACCTGAGCCTCGAGATATGGTCCAGTGCCTGTCAGCATTTCTGAGTTCCACTGGGGATTTCCCGTAGCTGCATTTCTCCGCGCTGTATCCTGGCAATTATCCTGATTTTGAATTTTCCATTCCAGATATTGCCCTCCGCTCAAAACTGCTCTAGCTAAATTGCTCCAATCCTCAGGAGTGAGGGTGAGCGCTCCCAGCGATTCCACAAGGGAGACAGTAAAGGCTGCCTGGGGTCCGTAGGCACTAACTGCTTCCTTAAGTTGTTTCACCAGTTTAAAATCTAGCGGCTGATGATATCTCTGCTGATTTTGATCTTCCAGTACTGGGAAAAACCCTTTTCCTGGACCTAAGACCTCTCTCCAGTTTGCCGCGGTGCAGTCTGAGCAATGGCAGACTTTTGCACAGCCTGACCGATATGGTGGGGGCCATTCATAAGGTGGCGCCGTGGGGCTGGAATGAGGAGTCGGCGCACGGTCTATTTCTGCTTCTGGTTGTTTCACAGCTATGGGTTTTGCCTCTGTTGGTAAGCCTAAAGCCTCTGGATTCTTTTTCTCCTTACCCCCTTTTTGATTTTGAGTTAGTTCATCTGGAAGTCCCTCTGAACTCTCACTATCCGCCTCAGAGCCCTGGGAGGAGCCCTTATAGGATTCCTCCTTTAATTGTTCTAATATTTCCCCTCCTTGCTGAATCACCTGTTTTAGCCGCTCCCGCGATGACTGCAAACATACTTTCACAAGGGACCACATGGCAAGAGTGCCGGAGTTCACGGTGGGGTTCTGCCTTAAATCCTCTCCTAGATGTTCCCACTGAGGCACATTCAGAAGTCCCTCCTCTATAAACCAAGGGGTGATTTCTCCTACTTCCTTTAAAAAGGCACGAGCTGTTTTTGATTTTAAAGGCGTGCCATTTGCTTTGAGAATGTCCTTTAAAGGACCTTCCATCCTATATCTAGTAAGCTCGTTTCCCATTCTGGAAATCTTTTGCTATCCCGGTCTCCGTGAACTTTTAAAACTACAGCTATACTCGTCCAGAGACCTGTCCTGTCCGTAGACAGAGATGGTGGCCAACTTCCCCTTTTGTTGCTCTTACCCCAATCCTCGTTCTGCGCTCGGCGTTGGGTCCCGGGTTTTCGGCACCAGATGTCGCTCTCGACCCGCAAGAACGACCCGCAGTCAAGGTGGGTGGCAAACTTCTTTATTCAATCTTCAGCCCCAGGACCCCGTACTCCGATTATAGCCCCAAGTTATAGAACACAGTGGATAGAAACCAACCAATCACCACATAACACAACTACTATAACATCCAATCAGAAGGGATACAGATAACTTCAATCCAGATCATGCGGGGAGCTCATGCCTACTGACGTGAGCCCCCGAAACTTATTGTTCACTCTGTTTTTGTGCCGTTCCCATGGTCCCTGGTTAATCTTATACTAGTCCCGATACTTCAGTACAGGTTGTGCGTTGCCTGGAGCGCTCCCAAATAAACATTCACCTGCCCTTCTCCTCAAGCCTCGCCTAGTACGTGACTCCCAGCTTCTGCTGCATGGCTCTCCTCAAGGTCTGTTTGGACAGTTGTCTGAAAACACAAACTTGGCTTATGTTTCAGGTCATAGGTATGGCAGGACTTATCTACAGACCATGAGGAGAACTTTTCGGGATTTGAGAAAAGGGCGAGTGTGAGGCTCTTGCTCAAGTTTTTGTCTCTGGATATCGTGTCACTCATGGTCGTGAAATATCTGGGTGACTTCATGGGAAATGGACGAGTCTTACTCCCTGGTGGTTTGGCCCAGTCCAAAGCATTTGGGGTCACTCTGTGGGATGGAAGAAGTCCGTTTTTTTTTTTTTTTATGTTGTTTTCTTTTTAACCTCAGGGGTCCCACCAAATGAGGGATTCCAGAGTAGAGCCTTGGGGGGGGGTGACTGGACAATCAGAAATCTGGTTAAAAATTGGCGCCTAGGGACATATCAAGCCCATTATGACATCTAATGGTCCAGTCACTGAGAGGACTTACTAGAGGACAGGACTCATGAGGGTCACAATGCGTGTTTATGCGCTTGTCGCACTCAAGAATGGGCGGGGCCTCAGGGTGAATGCTGGTATCTCCTACAGTGAACGTTGGACGACGTGCCAACCACAAGGTTTCTTACCATGGGTAAGGAGGTGTTCTGATTTCTGCATCACACTCACCCCTGGGCAGTGATTGGAGATAATGTCTCGGTTCTGAGGCCTGAAAACTGAGGTAGGGAAGAGAGGATACCTAAGGCCATGGCGGGTTTTATGTGCTCAGTGTGCGGTCTGCTTTCCGGGTTTGGTCAGGAGGTCCGGCTCAGGTTGTGTCCGACAGTGCATTAGTGCCCATGTTAGATTATATAATTTGGGTGAAGTCGAGTGCTGTGGAGGTTTATCCTCATTGAAGGTGCCTGGGCAGCTCATGAGGCAACAATTTTTTTCTAGAGGGCAGGTAGAGTGCAGCATTGTGGGTCCGGAATTGCCAAACTTGAGGGCTTTCAGGCCAGGAGTGTGAGGACGGAAGTCTGAGAAGACAAACTAGACTTGGGTTGCAGGGCGAGGGCTACGGCAGGTACCCCCTACAGATCTGAACCAATATTCATGCATCTGAAGTCAGGGCGAGGATCAGACGTTGGCTCAGGTTGGAGTTTCCGTGCATGACGGCCACTTCATGAAGGGAGCGGAATCTCGAGGCCATTGAGGTTTTCCCACGTTGGGAGTTGTGGGATGCACCCTTCAAGGATTCCTTCTGCGCAACAATTGAGACCTGTTGGACAGCTCCAGGACATCCCATATGGAATGACTCCAGAGCACCGTTCGAGGAAGGATGCCTGGGAAGCCCGCCTCGCATTCCAATTGTCTCCTAGCAACAAGACAGTTTAGATCTGATGGCTCTGCGGGAGCAACCGGGGTGGCTGAGTTGAAATGGACTTTCCTAAGGATGGGTCCTAATGTGTTTTTGTGCCCATGAGGGCCTTGGAATGGGGTGGTGGCACCGGGACCCTGAAGAACCCTATGCTTTGGACATGGCTCCCATGCACAGGTTTCCTTTTGGAGACGAGATGAGTTCTGCTGGGTGCCTCAGCAAAACCCCTATGCTCGTATTGGAATCAGGCTTTTGACGAGACATGCCTGTAAACCAAGGCAATGGATCCTATTATGGCCTAGGGTCCTGTCTGGTTCAATCTTCTCCTCTGGGGACATCCATTTATGGTATGAGTGGAGGTAGATTATCAGCTGGTGTCAGACAGCCCTTGTTTGTTCCGGGCGACCTACACTATTGGGATGGCCTCAGGGACTTTGGAGGTTTCTCCTAATTTGTACGATTTTGGACAATGGAATGGGCAGAATTCCCATCGATTGGTAGGCACAGTCCTAATGTGTGGCTCCAGGGGCCCCAGCCTGGAGGGTGTGGGGCACAGGACTTTGAGGACAGAAGTCTGAAAACACAAACTCAGCTTACGTTTGGGGACGTAGGTATGGCAGGCCCGATCTACAAACCATGAGAAGAACTCTTCAGGATATTAAGAAAGTGCGAGTCTGAGGCGCTTGCTCAGGTTTTTCTATCTGGATTTTGTATCAGCGATGGTACAATCTACAGACCTGAATCGAGATCTCGTGCATCTGAAGTCAGGGCGAGGATCAGACTACCGCTTAAGTTGGTGTTTCTGTCCCTAATGGCCCCTTCAAAAGGGCGGCATCACGAGGTCATGGGGGATTTCCCAAGATGGGATTTGTGAGAAGCTCCAAACTGCAAAGTGTCTTCTGCAGGATAATTGAGACCTGTTGTTTGGCTCCAAGCCAATGATTCTGAGCAGGGTTCTAAGGATGCATGGCTGGCTAGCCCACCTCGCATTCCAATTGTCTCCTAGAAACAAGACAGGTTAGATGTGCTGGATCTGGGGGAGCAACCGAGGAGGCTGAGTTGAAATGGACTTTCCTATGGATGGGTCCTAATGTGCTTTTGTGTCTATGGAGACCTTGGAATGAAGCGGTGGCACTGGGGCCCTGAAGGGTTCTCCTAAACAAAGGCTTTGACACAGCTCCAACGTGCAAGTTTCCCATGTGTAGATGAGATGTTTTCTGATGGGTGAGTCAAGAAACAGCCATATGCTGGTTTTGAATTCCAGGCCTCTGAGGAGAGATGCCTGGAAACCAAAGCAATGGATATGATTAGTTCCTAGGGGCCTGTTCTTTCCTTTTTACCTCTGGGGACATCTGTCTATGGGTCTGAGTACAGGTAGTTGCTCAGATGGGCTCAGATTGCCCCTGTTTTACCTGGGAAGCCACCACTAATGAGATGGATCAGCGACTTTGGAGGTTTATCCTATTAGAAGGGATGTGGCCATTGGAATGGGCACACACAATTCCCTTGGAGAGGGCAAGTACATTCCTCAGGTTTGGCTCCAGGGGCCTGAGCCTGTAGGCTGTGTAGGCCAGGGCTTTTTGGACAGTTGTCTGAAAACACAAACTTGGCTTATGTTTCAGGTCATAGGTATGGCAGGACTTATCTACAGACCATGAGGAGAACTTTTCAGGATTTGAGAAAAGGGGGAGTGTGAGGCTCTTGCTCAAGATTTTGTCTCTGGATATCGTGTCACTCATGGTCGTGAAATTTCTGGGTGACTTTATGGGAAATGGACGAGTCTTACTCCCTGGTGGTTTGGCCCAGTCCAAAGCGTTTGGGGTCACTCTGTGGGATGGAAGAAGTCCGTTTTTTTTTTTTTTTGATGTTGTTTTCTTTTTAACCTCAGGTGTCCCACCAAATGAGGGATTCCAGAGTAGAGCCCTGGGAGGGGGTGACTGGACAATCTGAAATCTGTTTAAAAATTGGGGCCTAGGGACATATCAAGCCCATTATGACATCTAATGGTCCAATAACTGAGAGGACTTACTAGAGGACAGGACTCATGCTGAGGGTCACCATGCGTGTTTATGCCCTTGTCGCACTCAAGAATGGGCGTGGCCTCAGGGTGAATGCTTGTTTCTCCTACACTGAACGTTGGACGACGTGCCAATCACAAGGTTTTTTACCATGGGTAAAGAAGTGTTCTGATTTCAGCATCACACTCATCCCTGGGCAGTGATTGGAGATAATGTCTCGGTTCTGAGGCCTGAAAACTGAGGTAGGGAAGAGATGATGACCTAAGGCCATGGCGGGTCTTATGTGCTCAGTGTGCGGTCTGCTTTCCGGGTGTTGGTCAGGAGGTCCGGGCTCAGGTTGTGTCCGACAGTGTATTAGTGCCCAGGTTAGACTATATAATTTGGGTGAAGTCGAGTGCTGTGGATGTTTATCCTCATTGAAGGTGCCTGGGCAGCTCATGAGGAAATAATTTTTTTCTAGAGGGCAGGTAGAGTGCTGCATTGTGGGTTCGGAATTGCCAAACTTGAGGGTTTTGGGGCCAGGAGTGTGAGGACGGAAGTCTGAGAACACAAGCTAGACTTGGGTTTCAGGGCGAGGGCACGGCAGGTACCCCATGCAGATCTGAACCAATACTCATGCATCTGAAGTCAGGGCAAGGATCAGACGTTGGCTCAGGTTGGAGTTTCCGTGCATGACGGCCGCTTCATGAAGGGAGCGGAATCTCGAGGCCATTGAGGTTTTCCCACGTTGGGAGTTGTGGGATGCCCCCTTCAAGGATTCCTTCTGCGGGACAATTGAGATCTGCTGGACTGCTCCAAGACATCCCATATGGAATGACTCCAGAGCACCGTTCGCGGTTGGTTGCCTGGGAAGCCCGCCTCGCATTCCAATTGTCTCCTAGCAACAAGACAGTTTAGATCTGATGGATCTGCGGGAGCAACTGGGGTGGCTGAGTTGAAATGGACTTTCCTGAGGATGGGTCCTAATGTGTTTTTGTGTCCATGAGGGCCTTGGAATGGGGTGGTGGCACCGGGACCCTGAGGTACCCTATGCTTTGGACATGGCTCCCATGCACAGGTTTCCTTGTGGAGACGAGATGAGTTCTGCTGGGTGCCTCAGCAAAAACCCTATGCTCGTATTGGAATCAGGCTTTTGAGGAGACATGCCTGTAACCAAGGCAATGGATCCTATTATGTCCTAGGGTCCTGTCTGGTTCAATCTTCTCCTCTGGGGACATCTATTTATGGTATGAGTGGAGGTAAATTATCAGCTGGTGTCAGAAAGCCCTTGTTTGTTCCGGGCGACCTACACTATTGGGATGGCCTCAGGGACTTTGGAGGTTTTTCCTAATTTGTACGATTTTGGACAATGGAATGGGCAGAATTCCCATGGATTGGTAGGCACAGTCCTAATGTGTGGCTCCAGGGGGCCCAGCCTGAAGGGTGTGTGGCCCAGGACTTTCAGGACAGAAGTCTGAAAACACAAACTCAGCTTAGGTTTGGGGACGTAGGTATAGCAGGACCGATTTACAAACCATGAGAAGAACTCTTCAGGATATGAAGAAAGTGCGAGTCTGAGGCGCTTGCTCAGGTTTGTGTCTCTGGATTTTGTATCAGCGATGGCACAATCTACAGACCTGAATCGAGATCTCCTGCATCTGAAGTCAGGGCGAGGATCAGACGATTGCTCAAGTTGGTGTTTCTGTCCCTGATGGCCCCTTCACGAAGGGGTGGCATTACAAGGCCATGGGGGTTTTCCCACGATGCGATTTGTGAGAAGCTCCAAACTGCAAAGTGTCTTCGGCAGGACAATTGAGACCTGTTTGTTTGGCTCCAGGCCAATGATTCTGAGCAGGGTTCTAAGGATGCATGGCTGGGTAGCCCACCTCGCATTCCAATAGTCTCCTAGAAACAAGACAGGTTAGATCTGCTGGATCTGGGGGAGCAATCGAGGAGGCTGAGTTGAAATGGACTTTCATATGGATGGGTCCTAATGTGCTTTTAAGTGTATGGACACTTTGGAATGAAGAGGTGGCACTGGGGCCCTGAAGGGTTCTCCTAAACAGAGGCTTTGACACAGCTCCAACGTCCAAGCTTCCCATGTGTAGATGAGATGTTTTCTGATGGGTTAGTCAAGAAACAGCCATATGCTGGTTTTGAAATCCAGGCCTCTGAGGAGAGATGCCTAGAAACCAAAGCAATGGATATGATTAGTGCCTAAGGGCCTGTTCTTTCCTTTTTACCTCTGGGGACAACTGTCTTTCGGTCTGAGTACAGGTAGGTGCTCAGATGGGCTCAGATTGCCCCTGTTTTACCTGGGAAGCCACCACTAATGAGATGGATCAGGGACTTTGGAGGTTTATCCTTTTAGAAGGGATTTGGCCATTGGAATGGGCACACACAATTCCCTTGGAGAGGGCAAGTACAGTCCTCAGGTTTGGCTCCAGGGGCCTGAGCCTGCAGGTTGTGTAGGCCAGGGCTGTTTGGACAGTTGTCTGAAAACACAAACTTGGCTTATGTTTCAGGTCATAGGTATGGCAGGACTTATCTACAGACCATGAGGAGAACTTTTCGGGATTTGAGAAAAGGGCGAGTGTGAGGCTCTTGCTCAAGTTTTTGTCTCTGGATATCGTGTCACTCATGGTCGTGAAATTTCTGGGTGACTTCATGGGAAATGGACGAGTCTTACTCCCTGGTGGTTTGGCCCATTCCAAAGCGTTTGGGGTCACTCTGTGGGATGGAAGAAGTCCGTTTTTTTTTTGTTTGATGTTGTTTTCTTTTGAACCTCAGGTGTCCCACCAAATGAGGGATTCCAGAGTATAGCCCTGGGGGGTGGTGACTGGACAGTCAGAAATCTGGTTAAAAATTGGGGCCTAGGGACATATCAAGCCCATTATGACATCTAATGGTCCAGTAACTGAGAGGACTTACTAGAGGACAGGACTCATGCTAAGGATCACAATGCGTGTGTATGCCCTTGTCGCACTCAAGAATGGGCGAGGCCTCAGGGTGAATGCTGCTTTCTCCTACACTGAACGTTGGACGACGTGCCAACCACAAGTTTTCTTACTATGGGTAAGGAGGTGTTCTGATTTCTGCATCACACTCACCCCTGGGCAGTGAATGGAGATAATGTCTCGGTTCTGAGACCTGAAAACTGAGGTAGAGAAGAGATGATGACCTAAGGCCATGGCGGGTCTTATGTGCTCAGTGTGCGGTCCACTTTCCGGGTGTTGGTCAGGAGGTCCGGACTCAGGTTGTGTCCAACAGTGCATTAGTGCCCAGGTTAGACTATATAATTTGGGTGAAGTCGACTGCTGTGGAGGTTTATCCTCATTGAAGGTGCCTGGGAAGCTCATGAGGCAATAATTTTTTTCTAGAGGGCAGGCAGAGTGCTGCATTGTGGGTCCGGAATTGCCAAACTTGAGGGCTTCAGGGCCAGGAGTGTGAGGACGGAAGTCTGAGAAGACAAGCTAGACTTGGGTTTCAGGGCGAGGGCACGGCAGGTACCCCCTGCAGATCTAAACCAATACTCATGCATCTGAAGTCAGGGCGAGGATCAGACGTTGGCTCAGGTTGGAGTCCGTGCATGACGGCCGTTCATGAAGGGAGCGGAATCTCGAGGCCATTGAGGTTTTCGCACGTTGGAAGTTGTGGGATGCCACTTCAAGGATTCCTTCTGCGGGACAATTGAGACCAGTTGGACAGCTCCAGGACATCCCATATGGAATGACTCCAGAGCACCGTTCGAAAATGGAGCCTGGGAAGCCAGCCTCGCATTCCAATTGTCTCCTAGCAACAAGACAGTTTATATCTGATGGCTCTGCGGGAGCAACCGGGGTGGCTAGTTGAAATGGACTTTCCTGAGGATGGGTCCTAATGTGTTTTTGTGTCCATGAGGGCCTTGGAATGGGGCGGTGGCACCGGGACCCTGAAGAACTCTCCTATGCTTTGGACATGGCTCCCATGCACAGGTTTCCTTGTGGAGACGAGATTTGTTCTGATGGGTGCCTCAGGAAACCACTTATGCTGGTATTGGAATCCAGGCTTTTGAGGAGACATGCCTGTAAACCAAAGCAATGGATCCGATTATGGCCTAGGGTCCTGTCTGGTTCAATCTTCTTCTCTGGCAATATCCCACTATGGAATGAGTGGAGGTAGATGCTCAACTGGTGTCAGACCGCCCTTGTTGTACCCGGATACCTACACTATTGGGATTGCCTCGGGTACTTTGGAGAGTTCTCCTAATTTGTACGATTTTGGACATCGGAATGGGCAGAATTCCCATGGATTGGGTAGGCACTGTCCTAATGTGTGGCTCCAGGGGCCCCAACATGAAGGGTGTGTGGCCCAGGATTTTGAGGACAGAAATCTGAAAACACAAACTCAGCTTAGGTTTGGGGACATAGGTATGGCAGGCCCAATCACAAACCATGAGAAGAACTCTTCAGGATATGAAGAAAGAGCGAGTCTGAGGCGCTTGCTCAGGATTTTGTCTCTGGATTTTGTATCAACGATGGCCGTGGAATGTGGGGAGGCCTCATGGGCCATGAACGAAACTTCCTCTCTGTGGATATGGCCCAGTCCAAATTGTTTTTCGTCAATCTGTGGGATGGGAGGTCTCCTTTCAGGTTTGTTACGTCAGGTGTCCCAACTAAGAGGAATTTCAAGGGAGAGCCCTGGGGTAGAGTGAAGGGACAACCCAAACTTGGTTAAAAATTGGGGCCTAGGTGCATGCAGTCCCAATAGCTGTCTCTTTTCTAGCCACTGAGAGGCCTTACTTGAGGACTGGGCTCAGGCTGAGGGTTAAAATGTGTGTTTGTGACCAATATGCCCCGCGAGCATGGGCCACAATGGTTTCAACTACACTGAACTTTGGACAACATGCCAATCATAAGGATTCTTGCCATGGGGAATGAGTTCTGATTTCTGCATCATTTTCAACCCTGGGCAGTGGTTGGAGATAAGGTCTAGGTTGTAATGTCTGAAAATTACCATTGGGAAGAGATGGCGACCTAAGTCCATGGCGGGTCTGATGTGCTCAGTGTGCGGTCAGCTGCCTGGGTGTTGGTCAGAAAGTTCGAGCTCAGGTTGTGTCAGACAGTGCATTAGTGCCCAGGTTAGACTGTATAATTTGGGTACAGTCGAGTGCCGTGTAGGTTTTCCGCCTTTGAGGTGCCTGGGCAGATCATTAGGCAAGATATTTTTCTAGAGGTCAGGCAGGGTGCTGCATTGTGTGTCCGGAATTGCAAAACGTGAGGGCTTCTGGGCCACGAGTGTGAGGACATAAGTCTGAGAACACAAGCTAGACATTAGCTTCAGGCCGAGGGCACGGCAGGTACCCCCTGCACATCTGAATTTCATCACATGCATCTGAAGTCACGGCGTGGATCAGACGTTGGCTCAGCTTAGAGTTTCTGTGCATGACTGCCCCTTCATGAACGGAGGGGAATCTCAAGGACATGGAGGTTTTCCCACGTTGGGAGGTGTGGGATGCCCCCTTCAAGGATTCCTTCTGAGGCACAATTGAGATCTGTTTGGCAGCTCCAGGACATCCCATATGGAATGAATCCAGAGCACCGTTCGAGGATGGATGCCAGGGAAGCCCGCCTCGCATTCCAATTGTCTCCTAGCAACAAGACAGTTGAGATCGGAATCTCAGCGGGAGTAACCGCGGTGGCTGAGTTAAAATGGATTTTCTTGAGGATGGGGCTTAATGTGTGTTTGTGTTCATGAGGGCCTTGGAATGTGGCGGTGGCACCGGGACCCCGAAGTATTCTCCTAAGCTTTTGACATAGCTCCCAGCACAAGTTTCCTTGTGGAGCCGAGATTTGTTCTGATGTGTGCCTCACGAAAACCCCTATGCTGGTCTTGGAATCCAGGCTTTTGAGGAGACATGCCTGTAAACCAAATCAAAGGATCCGATTATGGCCTACAGTCCTGTCTGGTTCCATCTTCTTCTCTGGGGACATCCATCTATGGTATGTGGAGGTAGATGCTCTGTTGGTGTCAGACCGCCCTTGTTTGACCCGGGAGACCTACACTATTGGTATGGCCTCAGGGAATTTGGAGCTTTCTCCTAATTTGTACGATTTTGGACAATGGATGGGCAGGTTTCCTATGCATTGGGTAGGAAAAGTCCTAACGTCTGGATTCAGGGGCCCCAGCCTGGATGGTGTGTGGCCCAGGACTTTGAGGACAGAAGTCTGAATACACAAACTCAACTTAGGTTTTGGGGACGTAGGTATGGCAGGCCCAATCTACAAACCATGAGAAGAACTCTTCAGGATATGAAGAAAGAGCGAGTCTGAGGCACTTGCTCAGGCTTTTGTCTCTGGATTTTGTATCAACGATGGCCGTGGTATGTGCTGAGGCTTCAAGGGCCATGGACGAATCTTTGTCTCTGTGGATTTGGCCCGGTCCCAATTGTTTTTCGTCAATCTGTGGGATGGGAGGTCTCCTTTCAGGTTTGTTACCTCAGGTGTCCCAACCAAAGAGGAATTCCAAAGCAGAGCCCTGGGGAAGAGTGAAGGGACAACCCAAAATATGGTTAAAAATTGTGTCCAAGGGGCATGACTGGCCAAATATGCTGTCTCTTCATCGAGCCACTGAGAGGCCTGTGTTCAGGCTGAGGGTCACAATGTGTGTTTGTGACCAATGTGGCCCGCGAGCATGGGCGGGGCCTCATGGGCCACACTGGTTTCAACTACACTGAACTTTGGACAACATGCCAATCATAAGGATTCTTGCCATGGGGAAGGAGTTCTGATTTCTGCATCATTTTCAACCCTGGGCAGTGGTTGGAGATAAGGTCTAGGTTCTGAAGCCTGAAAAGCAATTGGGAAGAGATGAAGACCTAAGGCTATGGCAGGTCTGTTGTGCTCAGTGTGCGGTCAGCTGCCTGGGTGTTGGTCAGGAAGTTCGGGCTCATGTTGTGTCAGACAGTTCATTAGTGCGAGTTTAGACTGTATAATTTGGGTACAGTCGAGTGTCTGTAGATTGTTCCGCATTTGAGGAGCTGGGCAGCTCATTAGGCAAGATATTTTTCTAGAGGGCAGGCAGAGTGCTGCATTTTGGGTCTGGAATTGCCAAACGTGACGGCTTCTGGGCCAGGAGTGTGAGGACAGAAGTCTGAGAACACAAGCTAGACTTGGGCTTCAGGCCGTGGTCACGGCAGGTACTCCCTGCAAATCTGAAACGATATCTCATGCATCAGAAGTCACGGCGAGGATCAGGCGTTGGCTCTGGTTGGAGTTTCTGTGCATGACTGCCCCTTCATGAACGGAGCGAAATCTCAAGGCCATGGAGGTTTTCCCACGTTGGGAGTTGTGGGATGCCCACTTCAAGCATTCCTTCTGCGGGACAATTGAGACCTGTTGGGCAGCTCCATGACATCCCATATGGAATGACTCCAGAGCACCGTTCGAGGATGGATGCCAGGGAGCCCGACTCGCATTCCAATTGTCTCCTAGCAACAAGACAGTTGAGATAGGATGGCTCTGCTGGAGCAACAGGGGTGGCTGAGTTAAAATGGACGTTCCTGAGGATGGGGCCTAATGTGTGTTTGTGTCCATGAGGGCCTTGGAATGGGGTGGTGGCACCGGGACCCTGAAGTATTCTCCTAAGCTTTTGACATAGCTCCCATGCACAGTTTCCTTGTGGAGACGAGATTTGTTCTGATGGGTGCCTCAGGAAACCCCCTATGCTGGTCTTGGAATTCAGGCATTTGAGGAGACATGCCTGTAATCCAAAGCAATGGATCCTATTTTGGCCCAGGGTCCTGTCTGTGTCCATCTCCTTCTCTGGGGACATCCATCTATGGTATGAGAGGAGGTAGATGCTCAGCTGGTGTCAGACCGCCCTCGTTTGTCCCGGGAGACCTACACTATACGGATGGCCTCGGGGACTTTGGAGGGTTCTCCTAATTTGTACGATTTTGGATAATGGAATGGGCAGAATTCCTATTCATTGGGTAGGCACAGTCCTAATGGGTGGCTTCGGGGTTCCCAGCCTGGATGGTGTATGGCCCAGGAATTTTGAGGACAGAAGTCTGAAAACACAATCTCAGCTTAGGTTTTGGGGACGTAGGTATGGCAGGCCCAATCTACAAACCATGAGAAGAACTCTTCAGGATATGAAGAAAGAGCGAGTCTGAGGTGCTTGCTCAGGCTTTTGTGTCTGGATTTTGTATCAACAATGGCCGTGGAATGTGGGGAGGCCTCATGGGCCATGGACGAATCTTCCTCTCTGTGGATTTGGCCCAGTCCCAAATGTTTTTCGTCAATCTGTGGGATGGGAGGTCTCCTTTCAGGTTTGTTACCTCAGGTGTCCCAACCAAAGAGGATTTCCAAAGCAGAGCCCTGCGGAAGAGTGAAGGGACAACCCAAATATGGTTAAAAATTGGGGGCTAGGGGCATGACAGGCCAAATATGCTGTCTCTTAATCGAGCCACTGAGAGGCCTGGGTTCAGGCTGAGGGTCACAATGTTTGTTTGTGACCAATGTGGCCCGCGAGCATGGGCGGGGCCTCATGGGCCACATTGGTTTCAACTACACTGAACTTTGGACAACATGCCAATCATAAGGATTCTTGCCATGGGGAAGGAGTTCTGATTTCTGCATCATTTTCAACCCTGGGCCGTAGTAGGAGATAAGGTCTAGGTTCTGAAGCCTGAAAAGCAATTGGGAAGAATGACGACCTAAGGAGATGGCAGGTCTGTTGTGCTCAAGGTGCGGTCACCTGCCTTGGTGTTGGTCAGGAAGTTCGGGCTCAATTTGTGTTATTCAGTGCATTAGTGCCCAGTTTAGACTGTATAATTTGGGTACAGTCGAGTGCCTGTAGGTTGTTCCGCATTTGAGGAGCCTGGGCAGCTCATTAGGCAAGATATTTTTCTAGAGGGCAGGCAGAGTGCTGCATTGTGGGTCCGGAATTGCCAAACGTGAGGGCTTCTGGGCCAGGAGTGTGAGGACAGAAGTCTGAGAACACAAGCTAGACTTGGGTTTCAGGCCGAGGGCACGGCAGGTACCCCCTGCACAAATGAAACGATATCTCATGCATCAGAAGTCACGGCGAGGATCAGGCGTTGGCTCTGGTTGGAGTTTCTGTGCATGACTCCCCCTTCATGAATGGAGCGGAATCTCAAGGCCATGGAGGTTTGCCCACGTTGGGAGTTGTGGGATGCCCCCTTCAAGGATTCCTTCTGCGGGACAATTGAGAAATGTTGGGCAGCTCCAAAACATCCCATATGGAATGACTCTAGAGCACCGTTCGAGGATGGATGCCAGGAAAGCCCGCCTCGCATTCCAATTGTCTCCTAGCACAAGACAGTTGAGATCGGATGGCTCTGTGGGAGCAACCGGGGTGGCTGAGTTGAAATGGACTTTCCTGAGCATGGGGCCTAATGTGTGTTTGTGTCCATGAGGACCTTGGAATGGGGCGGTGGCACTGGGACTCTGAAGTATTCTCCTAAGGTTTTGACATAGGTCCCATGCACAAGTTTCCTCGTGGAGACGAGATTTTTTCTGATGGGTGCCTCAGGAAACCCCCTAAGCTGGTATTGGTATCCAGGATTTTGAGGAGACAGGCCTATAAACCAAAGCAATGGATCCGATTATGGCCTAGGGTCCTGTCTGGTTCCTTCTCCTTCTCTGGGGACATCCATCTATGGTCTGAGTGGAGGTAGATGCTCAGCTGGTGTCAGACCCCCCCTTGTTTGTCCACAGAAACCTACATATTGGGATGGCCTCGGGGACTTTGGAGGGTTCTCCTAATTTGTACGATATTGGACAATGGCATGGGCAGAATTCCCATGCATGGGGTAGGCACAGTCCTAATGTGTGGCTCCAGGGGCCCCAGCCTGGAGGGTGTGTGGCCCAGGACTTGAGGACAGAAGTCTGAAAACACAGACTCAGCTTAGGTTTGGGGACGTAGGTATGGCAGGCCCAATCTACAAACCATGAGAAGAACTCTTCAGGATATGAAGAAAGAGCGAGTCTGAGGCGCTTGCTCAGGTTTTGGTCTCTGGATTTTGTGTCAAAGATGGCCGTGGATTGTGGGGAAGCCTCATGGGCCATGGACGAATCTTCTTCTCTGTGGATTTGGCCCGGTCCCAATTGTTTTTCGTCAATCTGAGGGATGGGAGGTCTCCTTTCAGGTTTGTTACCTCAGGTGTCCCAAACAAAGAGGAATTCCAAAGCAGAGCCCTGGGGAAGAGTGAAGGGACAACCCAAACTATGGTTAAAATTTGGGGCCTATGGGCATGGCAGGCCCCATAGGCTGTCTCTTCATCCAGCCACTAAGAGGCCATACTTGAGGACTGGGCTCAGGCTGAGGGTCACAATGTGTGTTTGTGACCAATGTGGACCGCGACCATGGGCAGGGACTCATGGGCCACACTGGTTTCAACTACACTGAACTTTGGACAACATGCCAATCACAAGGTCTTTTGCCATGGGGAAGGAGTTCTGATTTCTGCATCATTTTCAACCCTGGGCAGTGGTTGGAGATAAGGTCTAGGTTCGTAAGCCTGAAAACCACAGTTGGGAAGAGATGATGACCTAAGGCCATGGTGGGTCTGATGTGCTCAGTGTGCGGTCAGCTGCCTGGTTGTTGGTCAGGAGTTTCGGGCTCAGGTTGTGTCAGACAGTGCATTAGTGCCCAGGATAGGCTATATAATTTGGGTAGAGTCGAGTGCCGTGTATATTGATCCCCATTTGAGGTGACTGGGCAGCTCAATAGGCAAGATATTTTTTCTAAGGGCAGGCAGAGTGCTGCATTGTGGGTCCGGAATTACCAAACTTGAGGGCTTCTGGGCTAGTAGTGTGAGGACAGAAGTCTGAGAACACAAGCTAGACTTGGGCATCAGGCCTAGGGCAAGGCAGGTACCCCCTGCACATCTGAACCAATTTCTCGAGCATCTGAAGTCACGGAGAGGATCAGACGTTGGCTCAGGTTGTAGTGTCTGTGCATGACTGCCCCTTCATGAACGGAGAGGAATTTCAAGGCCAAGGAGGTTTTCCCACGGGGGAGTTGTGGGTTGCCCCCTTCAAGGATTCCTTCTGCGGGACAATTGAGACCTGTTGTGCAGCTTAAAAACTATCCATATGGAATGACTCCAGAGGACTGTTCGAGGATGGATGCCAGGGAAGCCCGCCTCGCATTCCATTTGTCTCCTAGCAACATGACAGTTGAGATCGGCTGGCTCTGTGGGAGCAACCGGGGTGGCTGTGTTGAAATGGACTTTCCTGAGCATGGGGCCTAATGTGTGTTTGTGTCCATGAGGACCTTGGAAGGGGGCGGTGGCACCGGGACTCTGAAGTATTCTCCTAAGATTTTGACATAGGTCCCATGCACAAGTTTCCTCCTGGTGAAGATTTTTTCTGATGGGTGCCTCAGGAAACCCCCTATGCTGATATTGGAATCCAGGATTTTGAGGAGACATGCCTGTAACCAAAGCAATGGATCCGATTATGGCCTAGGGTCCTGTCTGGTTCCATCTCCTTCTCTGGGGACGTCCATCTATGGTATGAGTGGAGGTAGATGCTCAGCAGGTGTCAGACCGCCCTTGTTTGTCCACAGAGACCTACATATTGGGATGGTCTCAGGGAATTTGGAGGGTTCTCCTAATTTGTACAATTTTGGACAATGGAATGGGCAGAATTCCCATGCATGGGGTAGGCACAGTCCTAATGTGTGGCTCCAGGGGCCCCAGCGTGGAGGGTGTGTGGCCCAGGAATTTGTGGACAGAAGTCGGAAAACACAAACTCAGCTTAGGTTTGGGGACATAGGTATGGCAGGCCCAATCTCAAACCATAATAAGAACTCTTCAGGATATGAAGAAAGAGCGAATCTGAGGCGCTTGCTCAGGCTTTGGTCTCTGGATTTTGTGTCAACGATGGCCGTGGAATGTGGGGAGGCCTCATGGGACATGGACGTATCTTCCTCTCTGTGGATTTGGCCCGGTCCCAATAGTTTTTCGTCAATCTGTGTGATGGGAGGTCTCCTTTCAGGTTTGTTACCTCAGGTGTACCAACCAAAGAGGAATTCCAAAGCAGAGCCCTGGGGAAGAGTGAAGGGACAACCCAAATTATGGTTAAAATTTGGGGCCTAGGGGCATGGCAGGTCCCATATTCTGTCTCTTCATCCAGCCACTGAGAGGCATTCCTTGAGGACTGGGCTCAGGCTGAGGGTCACAATGTGTGTTTGTGACCAATGTGGCCCGCGAGCATGGGCGGGGCCTCATGGGCCACACTGGTTTAAACTACACTGAACTTTGGACAACATGCCAATCACAAGGTCTCTTGCCATGGGGAAAGAGTTCTGATTTCTGCATCATTTTCAACCCTGGGCAGTGGTTGGAGATAAGGTCTAGGTTCTGAATACTGAAAACCGCAGTTGGGAAGAGATGATGACCTAAGGCCATGGCGGGTCTGATGTGCTAAATGTGCGGTCAGCTGCCTGGTTGATGGTCAGGAATTTCGGGCTCAGGTTGAGTCAGACAGTGCATTAGTGCTCAGGTTAGACTATATAATTTGGGTACAGTCGAGTGCCGTATAGGTTGATCCTTATTTGAGGTGCCCGGCAGTTCATTAGGCAAGATATTTTTTCTAGAGGGCAGGCAGAGTGCTGCATTTTGGGTCCGGAATTGCCAAACGTGAGGGCTTCTGGGCCAGTAGTGTGAGGACAGAAGTCTGAGACCACAAGCTAGATTTGGGCTTCAGGCCGAGGGCAAGGCAGGTACGCCCTGCACATCTGAACCAATATCTCATGCATCTGAAGTCACGGCGAGGATCAGACGTTGGCTCAGGTTGTAGTTTCTGTGCATTACTGCCCCTTCATGAACAGAGAGGAATCTCAAGGCCATGGAGGTTTTCCCTCGTTGGGAGTTGTGGGATGCCCCCTTCAAGTATTCCTTCTGCGACACAATTGAGACCTGTTGGGCAGCTCCAAAACATCCCACATGGAATGACTACAGAGCACCGTTCAAGGATGGATGCCAGGGAAGCCCTCCT
Source organism: Mustela nivalis (assembly GCF_964662115.1). Lineage (NCBI taxonomy): Eukaryota > Metazoa > Chordata > Mammalia > Carnivora > Mustelidae > Mustela > Mustela nivalis. The sequence continues at coordinate 121,066 of NW_028136370.1, forward strand.
CGCATTCCAATTGCCACTAGCAGCAAGACAGTTGAGATCGGATGGCTCTGGGGGAGTAACCGGGGTGGCTGAGTTGAAATGGACGTTCGTGAGTATGGGGCCTAATGTTTGTTTGTGTCCATGAGGATATTGGAATTGGGCGGTGGCACCGGGACTCTGAAGTATTTTCCTAAGGTTTTGACATAGGTCCCATGCACTAGTTTCCTCGTGGAGGCGAGTTTTTTTCTGATGGGTGCCTCAGGAAACCCACTATACTGGTATTGGAATCCAGGCTTTTGAGGAGACATGCCTGTAAACCAAAACAATGGATCCGATTATGGCCTACGGTCCTGTCTGGTACCATATCCTTCTCTGGGGACGTCCATCTATGGTATGAGTGGCGGTAGATGCTCAGCTGGTGTCACACCGCCCTTGTTTGTCCACAGAGACCTACATATTGGGATGGCCTCGGGGACTTTGGAGTGTTCTTTTAATTTGTACAATTTTGGACAATGGAATGGGCAGAATTCCCATGCATGGGGTAGGCACAGTCCTAATGTGTGGCTCCAGGGACTCCAGCCTTGAGGGTGTGTGGCCCAGGACTTTGAGGACAGAAGTCTGAAAACACAGACTCAGCTTAGGTTTGGGGACATAGGTATGGCAGACCCAATCTACAAACCATGAGAAGAACTCTTCAGGATATGAAAAAAGAGCGAGTCTGAGGCGCTTGCTCAGGCTTTGGTCTCCGGATTTTGAGTCAACGATGGCCGTGGAATAATGGGGAGGCCTCATGGGCAATGGACGAATCTTCCTCTCTGTGGATTTGGCCCATTCCCAATTGTTTTTCGTCAATCTGTGGGATGGGAGGTCTCCTTTCAGGTTTGTTACCTCAGGTGTCCCAACCAAAGAGGAATTCCAAAGCAGAGCCCTGGCAAGAGTGAAGGGACAACCCAAACTATGCTTAAAATTTGGGGCCTACGGGCATGGCAGGCCCCATATGCTGTCTCTTCATCCAGCGAATGAGAGGCCTTAATTGAGGACTGGGATCAGGCTGAGGGTCACAATGTGTGTTTGTGACCAATGTGGCTCGCGAGCATGGGCGGGGCCTCATGGGCCACACTGGTTTCAACTACACTGAAGTTTGGACAACATGCCAATCAAAAGGTCTCTTGCCTTGGGGAAGGAGTTCTGATTTCTGCATCATTTTCAACCCTGGGCAGTGGTTGGAGATAAGGTCTAGGTTCGGAAGCCTGAAAACCGCAGTTGGGAGGAGAAGATGACCTAAGGCCATGGTGGGTCTGATGTGCTCAGTGTTCGGTCAGCTGCCTGGTTGTTGGTCAGGAGGTTCGGGCTCAGTTTGTGTTAGACAGTGCTAGTGCCCAGGTTAGACTATATAATTTGGGTACAGTCGAGTGCCCTTAGGTTTATCCTCATTTGAGGTGCCTGGGCAGCTCATTAGGCAAGATATTTTTTCTAGAGGGCAGGCACAGTGCTGCATTGTGGGTCGGGAATTGCCAAACTTGAGGGCTTCTGGGCCAGTAGTGTGAGGACAGAAGTCTGAGAACACAAGCTAGACTTGGGCTTCAGGCCGAGGGCAAGGCAGGTACCCCCTGCACATCTGAACCAATATCTCATGCATATGAAGTCACGGAGAGGATCAGATGTTGGCTCAGGTTGTAGTTTCTGTGCATGACTGCCCCTTCATGAACGGAGAGGAATCTCAAGGCCATGGAGGTTTTCCCACGTTGGGAGTTGTGGGATGCCCCCTTCAAAGATTCCTTCTGCGGCACAATTGAGACCTGTTGGGCAGCACCACCACATCCCTTATGGAATGAATCCAGAGTACCGTGCGAGGATGGATGCCAGGGAAGCCCTCCTCGCATTCCAATTGTCTTCTAGCTTCAAGACAGTTGAGATCGGATGGCTCTGCGGGAGCAACCGGGTTGGCTGAGTTGAAATGGACTTTCCTGAGCATGGGCCTAATGTGTGTTTGTGTCCATGAGGACCTTGGAATGGGGCAGTGGCACTGGGACTCTGAAGTATTCTCCTAAGATTTTGACATAGGTCCCATGCACAAGTTTTTCGTGGAGACGAGATTTTTTCTGATGGGTGCCTCAGGAAACCCCCTATGCTGGTATTGGAATCCAGGATTTTGAGGAGACATGCCTGTAAACCAAAACAATGGATCCGATTATGGCCTACGGTCCTGTCTGGTACCATATCCTTTTCTTGGGACATCCATCTATGGTATGAGTGGAGGTAGATGCTAAGCTGGTGTCAGTCCGCCTTTGTTTGTCCACAGAGACCTAGATATTGCGATGGCCTCGGGGACTTTGGAGGGTTCTCCTAATTTGTACAATTTTGGACAATGGAAGGGGCAGAATTCCCATGCATGGGGTAGACACAGTCCTAATGTGTGGCTCCAGGGTCCTCAGCCTGGTGGGTGTTTGGTTCTAGACTTTGAGGACAGAAGTCTGAAAACAGACTCAGCTAGGTTTGGGGACGTAGGTATGGCAGGCCCAATCTACAAACCATGAGAAGAACTCTTCAGGACATGAAGAAAGAGCGAGTCTCAGGTGCTTGCTCAGGCTTTGGTCTGGATTTTGTGTCAACGATGGCCGTGGAATGTGGGGAGACCTCATGGGCCATGGACGAATCTTCCTCTCTGTGGATTTGGACCTGTCCCAATTGTTTTTAATCAATCTGTGGGATGGGAGGTCTCCTTTCAGGTTTGTTACCTCAGGTGTCCCAACCAAAGAGGAATTCCAAAGCAGAGACCTGGGGAAGAGTGAAGGGACAACCCAAACTATGGTTAAATTTTGGGGCCTAGGGGCATGGCAGGCCCCATATGCTGTCTCTTCATCCAGCCACTGAGAGGCCTTACTTGAGGACTGGGCTCAGGCTGAGGGTTACAATGTGTGTTTGTGACCAAAGTAGCTCACGAGCATGGGCGCGGCCTCATGGGCCACACTGGTTTCATCTACACTGAACTTTGGACAACATGCCAATCACAAGGTCTCTTGTCATGGTGAAGGAGTTTTGATTTCTGCATCATTTTCAACCCTGGGAAGTGGTTGGAGATAAGGTCTAGGTTCGGAAGCCTGAAAACCACAGTTTGGAAGAGATGATGACCTAAGGCCTTGGTGGGTCTGATGTGCTCAGTGTTCGGTCAGCTGCCCGGTTGTTGGTCAGGAGGTTCGGGCTCAGGTTGTGTCAGACAGTGCATTAGTGCCCAGGTTAGACTTTATAATTTGGGTACAGTCGAGTGCCGTGTAAGTTGATTCTCATTTGAGGTGCCTGGGCAGCTCATTGGGCAAGATATTTTTTTCTAGATCGCAGGCAGAGTGCTGCATTGTGGGTCCAGAATTGCCAAACGTGAGGGTTTCTGGGCCAGTAGTGTGAGGACAGAAGTCTGAGAACACATGCTAGATTTGGGCTTCAGGCCGAGGGCAAGGCAGGTACCCCCTGCACATCTGAACCAATATCTCATGCATCTGAAGTCACGGCGAGGATCAGACGTTGGCTCAGGTTGAAGTTTCTTTGCATGACTGCCCCATCATGAACGGAGAGGAATCTAAAGTCCATGGAGTTTTTCCCACGTTGGGAGTTGTGGGATGCCCCCTTCAAGGATTCCTTCTTCGGGACAATTGAGTCCTGTTGGGCAGCTCTAATACATCCCATATGGAATGACTCCAGAGCACCGTTCGAGGATGGATGCCAGGGAAGCCCGCCTCACATTCCAATTGTCTCCTAGCAACAAGACAGTTGAGATCGGATGGCTCTGCGGGAGCAACCAGGGTGGCTGAGTTGAAATGGACTTTCCCGAGCATGGGGCCTAATGTGTGTTTGTGTCCATGAGGACCTTGGAATGGGGTGGTGGCACCGGGACTCTGAAGTATTCTCCGAAGATTTTGACATAGGTCCCATGCACAAGTTTCCTCGTGGAGACGAGATTTTTTCTGATGGGTGCCTCAGGAAACCCCCTATGCTGGTATTGGATTCCAGGCTTTTGAGGAGACATGCTTTTAAACCAAAGCAATGGATCCGATTATGGCCTAGGGTCCTCTCTGGTTCCATCTACTTCTCTGGGGACATCCATCTATAGTATGAATGGAGGTAGATGCTAAGCTGGTGTCAGACCGCCCTTGTTTGACCACAGAGACCTAGATATTGGGATGGCCTCGGGGACTTTGGAGGGTTCTCCTAATTTGTACAATTTTGGACAATGGAAGGGGCAGAATTCCCATGCATGGGGTAGGCACAGTCCTAATGTGTGGCTCCAGGGGCCCCAGCCTGGAGGGTGTGTGGCCCAGGACTTGAGGACAGAAGTCTGAAAACGCAGACTCAGCTTAGGTTTGGGGACGTGGTATGGCAGGCCCAATCTACAACCATGAGAAGAACTCTTCAGGATATGAAGAAAGAGCGAGTCTGAGGCGTTGCTCAGGCTTTTGTGTCTGGATTTTGTATCACCGATGGCCGTGGAATGTGGGGAGGCCTCATGGGTCAAGGACGAATCTTCCTCTCTGTGGATTTGGCCCAGTCCCAATTGTTTTTCGTCAATCTGTGGGATGGGAGGTCTCCTTTCAGGTTTCTTACCTCAGGTGTCCCAACCAAAGAGGAATTCCAAAGCAGAGCCCTGGGGAAGAGTGAAGGGACAACCCAAACTATGGTTAAAATTTGGGGCCTTGGGGCATGGCAGGCCCCATATACTGTCACTTCACCAGCCACTGAGAGGCCTTACTTGAGGACTGGGCTCAGGCTGAGGGGCACAATGTGTGTTTGTGACCAAGGTGGCTCGCGAGCATGGGCGGGGCCTCATGGGCCACACTGGTTTCAAGTACACTGAAGTTTGGACAACATGCCAATCAAAAGGTCTCTTGCCTTGGGGAAGGAGTTCTGATTTCTGCATCATTTTCAACCCTGGGCAGTGGTTGGAGATAAGGTCTAGGTTCGGAAGCCTGAAAACCGCAGTTGGGAAGAGATGATGACCTAAGGCCATGGTGGGTCTGATGTGCTCAGTGTGCGGTCAGCTGCCCGGTTGTTGGTCAGGAGGTTCGGGCTCAGGTTGTGTCAGACAGTGCATTAGTGCCCAGGTTAGACTTTATAATTTGGGTACAGTCGAGTGCCGTGTAAGTTGATTCTCATTTGAGGTGCCCTGGCAGCTCATTGGGCAAGATATTTTTTTCTAGAGAGCAGGCAGAGTGCTGCGTTGTGGGTCCGGAATTGCCAAACGTGAGGGCTTCTGGGCCAGTAGTGTGAGCACAGAAGTCTGAAAACCCAAGTTAAACTTGGGCTTCAGGCCGAGGGCAAGGCAGGTACCCCCTGCACATCTGAACCAATATCTCATGCATCTGAAGTCACGGCGAGGATCAGACGTTAGCTCAGGTTGTAGTTTCTGTGCATGACTGCCCCTTCATGAACGGAGAGGAATCTGAAGGCCATGGAGGTTTCCCACGTTGGGAGTTGTGGGATGCCCCCTTCAAGGATTCCTTCTGCGGGACAATTGAGACCTGTGGGCAGCTCCAAAACATCGCATCTGGAATGAATCCAGAGCACCGTTTGAGGATGGATGCCAGGGAATACCGCCTCACATTCCAATATTCTCCTAGCAACAAGACAGTTTAGATCGGATTGCTCTGCGGGAGCAACCGGGGTGGCTGAGTTGAAATGGACGTTCCCGAGAATGGGGCCTAATATGTGTTTGTGTCCATGAGGACCTTGGAATGGGGCGGTGGCACTGGGACTCTTAAGTATTCTCCTAAGATTTTGACATAGGTCCCATGCTCAAGTTTCCTCGTGGAGACGAGATTTTTTCTGATGGGTGCCTCAGGAAACCCCCTATGCTGGTATTAGAATCCAGGATTTTGAGGTGACATGCCTGTAAACCAAAGCAATGGATCCGATTATGGCCTAGGGTCCTGATGGTTCCATCTCCTTCTCTGGGGAATTCCATCTACGGTAGGAGTGGAGGTAGATGCTCAGCTGATGTCAGACTGCCCTTGTTTGTCCACAGAGACCTAGATATTGGGATGGACTCGGGGACTTTGGAGGGTTCTCCTAAATTGTACAATTTTGGACAATGGAATGGGCAGTATTCCCATGCATGGGGTAGGCACAGTCCTTATGTGTGGCTCCAGCGGCCCCGGCCTCGAGGGTGTGTGGCCCAGGACTTTGAGGACAGATCTGAAAACACAGACTCAGCTTAGGTTTGGGGATGTAGGTATGGCAGGCCCAATCTACAAACCATGAGAAGAACTCTTCAGGATATGTAGAAAGAGCGAGTCTGAGGCGCTTGCTCAGGCTTTGGTCCCTGGATTATGTGTCAACGATATCCGAGGAATGTGGGGAGACCTCATGGGACATGGAGGAATCTTCCTCTCTGTGGATTTGGCCCGTTCCCAATTGTTTTTCGTCAATCTGTGGGATGGGAGGTCTCCTTTCAGGTTTGTAACCTCAGGTGTCCCAACCAAAGAGGAATTCCAACGCAGAGCCCTGGGGAAGAGTGAAGGGACAACCCAAACTATGGTTAAAATTTGGGGCCTAGGGGCATGTCAGGCCCCATATACTGCCTCTTCACCAGCCACTGAGAGGCCTTACTTGAGGACTGGGCTCAGGCTGAGGGTCACAATGTGTGTTTGTGACCAATGTGGCTCGCGAGCATGGGCGGGGCCTCATGGGCCACATTGGTTTCATCTACACTGAACTTTGGACAACATGCCAATCACAAAGTCTCTTGCCATGGTGAAGGAGTTCTGATTTCTGCATCATTTTCAACCCTGGGCAGTGGTTGGAGATAAGGTCTAGGTTCGGAAGCCTGAAAACCGCAGTTGGGAAGAGATGATGACCTAAGGCCATGGAGGGTCTGATGTGCTCAGTGTGCGGTCAGCTGCCTGGTTGTTGGTCAGGAGGTTCGGGCTCAGGTTGTGTAAGACAGTGCATTAGTGCCCAGGTTAGACTATATAATTTGGATACATTCGATTGCCGGGTAGTTTGATCCTTATTTGAGGTGCCAGGTGTGTTCCATAGGCAAGATATTTTTTCTAGAGAGCAGGCAGAGTGCTGCATTGTGGGTCCGGAATTGCCAAACGTAGGGCTTCTGGGCCAGTAGTGTGAGGACAGAAGTCTGAGACCACAAGCTAGACTTGGGCTTCAGGCCGAGGGCAAGGCAGGTACCCCATGCACATCTGAACCAATATCTCATGCATCTGAATTCACGGCGAGGATCAGACGTTGGCTCAGGTTGTAGTTTCTGTGCATGACTGACCCTTCATGAACGGAGAGGAATCTCAAGGCCATGGAGGTTTTCCCACGTTGGGGTTGTGGCATGCCCCCTTCAACGATTCCTTCTGCGGGACAATTGAGACCTGTTGGGCAGCTCCAAAACATCCCATATGGAATGACTCCAGAGCACCGTTCGAGGATGGATTCCAGGGAAGCCCACCTCGCATTCCAATTGTCTCCTAGCAACAAGACAGTGTAGATCGGATGGCTCTGCGGGAGCAACCTGGTTGGCTGAGTTGATATGGACTTTCCTGAGCATGGGGCCTAATTGTGTTTGTGTCCATGAGGACCTTGGAATGGGGCGGTGGCACTGGGACTCTGAAGTATTCTCCTAAGATTTTGACATAGGTCCCAAGCACAAGTTTCCTCGTGGAGACGAGATTTTTTCTGATGGGTGCCTCAGGAAACCCCCTATGCTGGTATTGGAATCCAGGATTTTGAGGAGACTTGCCTTTAAACCAAAGCAATGGATCCGATTAAGGCCTAGTGTCCTGTCTGGTACCATATCCTTCTCTGGGGACATCCATCTATGGTATGAGTGGAGGTAGATGCTCAGCTGGTGTCAGACCGCCCTTGTTTGTCCACAGAGACCTACATATTGGGATGACCTCGGGGACTTTGGAGGGTTCTCCTAATTTGTACAATTTTGGACAATGGAATGGGCAGTATTCCCATGCATGGGGTAGGCACAGTCCTAATGTGTGGCTCCAGTGGCCCCATCCTGGAGGGTGTGTGGCCCAGAACTTTGAGGACAGAGGTCTGAAAACACAGACTCAGCTTGGGTTTGGGGATGTAGGTCTGGCAGGCCCAATGTACAAACCATGAGAAGAACTCTTCAGGATATGAAGAAAGAGTGAGTCTGAGGCGCTTGCTCAGGCTTGGGTCTCTGGATTTTGTGTAAACGATATCCTTGGAATGTGGGGAGACCTCATGGGCCATGGACGAATCTTCCTCTCTGTGGATTTGGCCCGGTCCCAATTGTTTTTCGTCAATCTGTGGGATGGGAGGTCTCCTTTCATGTTTGTAACCTCAGGTGTCCCAACCAAAGAGGAATTCCAAAGCAGAGCCCTGGGGAAGAGTGAAGGGAAAACCCAAACTATGGTTAAAACTTGGGGCCTAGTGGAATGGCAGGCCCCATATGCTCTCTCTTCACCAGCCACTGAGAGGCCTTACTTGAGGACTGGGCTCAGGCTGAGGGTCACAATGTGTGTTTGTACCAATGTGGCTCGTGAGCATGGGCGGGGCCTCATGGGCCACACTGGTTTCATCTACACTGAACTTTGGACAACATGCCAAGCACAAGGTCTCTTGCCATGGTGAAGGAGTTCTGATTTCTGCATCATTTTCAACCCTGGGCAGTCGTAGGAGATAAGGTCTAGGTTCGGAAGCCTGAAAACCGCAGTTGGGAAGAGATGATGACCTAAGGCCATGGTGGGTCTGTTGTGCTCAGTGTGCGGTCAGCTGCCTGGTTGTTGGTCAGGAGGATCGGGCTCAGGTTGTATCACACAGTGCATTTGAGCCCACGTTAGACTATATAATTTGGTTACAGTCGAGTGCCGTGTAGGTTGATCCTTATTTGAGGTGCCCGGTGTGTTCCATAGGCAAGATATTTTTTCTAGAGAGCAGGCAGAGTGCTGCATTGTGGGTCGGGAATTGCCAAACGTGAGGGCTTCTGGGCCAGTAGTGTGAGGACAGAAGTCTGAGACCACAAGCTAGACTTGGGCTTCAGGCCGAGGGCAAGGCAGGTACCCCATACACATCTGAACCAATATCTCATGCATCTGAATTCATGGCGAGGATCAGACGTTGGCTCAGGTTGTAGTTTCTGTGCATGACTGCCCCTTCATGAACGGAGAGGAATCTCAAGGCCATGGAGGTTTTCCCACGTTGGGGTTGTGGCATGCCCCCTTCAACGATTCCTTCTGCGGGACAATTGAGACCTGTTGGGCAGCTCCAAAACATCCCATATGGAATGACTCCAGAGCACCGTTCGAGGATGGATTCCAGGGAAGCCCACCTCGCATTCCAATTCTCTCCTAGCAACAAGACAGTGGAGATCGGATGGCTCTGCGGGAGCAACCTGGTTGGCTGAGTTGATATGGACTTTCCTGAGCATGGGGCCTAATGTGTGTTTGTGTCCATGAGGACCTTGGAATGGGGCGGTGGCACTGGGACTCTGAAGTATTCTCCTAAGATTTTGACATAGGTCCCAAGCACAAGTTTCCTCGTGGAGACGAGATTTTTTCTGATGGGTGCCTCAGGAAACCCCCTATGCTGGTATTGGAATCCAGGATTTTGAGGAGACATGCCTTTAAACCAAAGCAATGGACCGATTAAGGCCTAGGGTCCTGTCTGGTACCATATCCTTCTCTGGGGACATCCATCTATGGTATGAGTGGAGGTAGATGCTCAGCTGCTGTCAGACCGCCCTTGTTTGTCCACCGAGACCTACATATTGGGATGACCTCGGGGACTTTGGAGGGTTCTCCTAATTTTTACAATTTTGGACAATGGAATGGGCAGTATTCCCATGCATGGGGTAGGCACAGTCCTAATGTGTGGCTCCAGGGGCCCCAGCCTGGAGGATGTGTGGCCCAGGACGTTGAGGACAGAAGTCTGAAAACACAAACTCAGCTTGGGTTTGGGGACGTAGGTATGGCAGGCCCAATCTACAAACCATGAGAAGAAATCTTCAGGATACGAAGAAAGAGCGAGTCTGAGGCGCTTGCTCAGGCTTTCGTCTCTGAATTTTGTGTCAACGATGGCCGTGGAATGAGGGGAGGCATCATGGGCCATGGACGAATCTTCCTCTCTGTGGATTGGCCCGGTCCCAATTGTTTTTCGTCAATCTGGGCATGGGAGGTCTCCTTTCATGTTTGTAACCTCAGGTGTCCCAACCAAAGAGGAATTCCAAAGCAGAGCCCTGGGGAAGAGTGAAGGGACAACTCAAACTATGGTTAAAATTTGGGGCCTAGGGGCATGGCAGGCCCCATATGCTGCCTCTTCATCCAGCCACTGAGAGACCTTACTTGAAGACTGGGTCAGGCTGAGGGTCACAATGTGTGTTTGTGTCCAATGTGGCCCGTGAGCAGGGCCCGGGCCTCATGGGCCACACTGGTTTCAACTACACTGAACTTTGGACAACATGCCAATCACAAGGTCTCTTGTCATGGTAAAGGAGTTCTGATTTCTGCATCATTTTCAACCCTAGGCAGTGGTTGGAGATAAGGTCTAGCTTCGGAAGCCTGAAAACCGCAGTTGGGAAGAGATGACCAAGGCCATGGTGGGTCTGATGTGCGCAGTGTGCGGGCAGCTGCCTGGATGTTGGTCAGGAGCTTCGGGTTCAGGTTGTGTCAGACAGTGCATTAGTGCCCAGGTTAGACTATGTAATTTGGGTACAGTCGAGTGCCGTGTAGGTAGATCCTCATTTGAGGTGCCTGGGCAGCTCATTAGGGAAGATATTTTTTCTAGAGGGCAGGTAGAGTGCTGCATTGTGGGTCCGGAATTGCCAAACGTGAGGGCTTCTGGGCCAGTAATGTGAGGACAGAAATCTGAGACCACAAGCTAGACTTGGGCTTCAGGCCGAGGGCAAGGCAGGTACCCCATGCACATCTGAACCAATATCTCATTCATCTGATGTCACGGCGAGGAAGACTTTGGCTCAGGTTGTAGTTTCTGTGCATGACTGCAACTTCATGAACGGAGAGGAATCTCAAGGCCATGGAGGTTTTCCCACGTTGGGAGCTGGATTCAAGGATTCCTTCTACGGGACAATTGAGACCTGTTTGGCAGCTCCAAAACATCCCATATTGAATGACTCCAGAGCACCGTTCGAGAATGGATGCCAGGGAAGCCCGCCTCGCATTCCAATTGTCTCCTAGCAACAAGACAGTGGATTTCGGATGGCTCCGCGGGAGCAACCGGGGTGGCTGAGTTGAAATGCACGTTCCCGAGAATGGGTCCTAATATTTTTTTGTGTTCATGAGGACCTTGGAATGGGGCGGTGGCACTGGGACTCTGAAGTATTCTCCTAAGATTTTGACATAGGTCCCATGCAGAAGTTTCCTCGTGGAGACGAGATTTTTTCTAATGGGTGCCTCAGGAAACCCCCTATGCTGGTATTAGAATCCAGGATTTTGAGGAGACATGCCTGTAAAGCAAAGCAATGGATCCGATTATGGCCTAGGGTCCTGTCTGGTACCATATCCTTCTCTGGGGACATCCATCTATGGTATGAGTGGAGGTAGATGCTCAGCAGGTGTCAGACCGCCCTTGTTTGTCCACAGAGATCTACATATTGGGATGGCCTCGGGGACTTGGAGGGTTCTCCTAATTTGTACAAATTTGGACAATGGAATGGGCAGAATTCCCATGCATGGGGTAGGCACAGTACTAATTTGTGGCTCCAGTGGCCCCATCCTGGAGGGTGTGTGGCCCAGAACTTTGAGGACAGAGGTCTGAAAACACAGACTCAGCTTAGGTTTGGGGATGTAGGTCTGGCAGGCCCAATCTACAAACCATGAGAAGAACTCTTCAGGATATGAAGAAAGAGTGAGTCTGAGGTGCTTGCTCAGGCTTTGGTCTCTGGATTTTGTGTAAACGATATCCTTGGAATGTGGGGAGACCTCATGGGCCATGGACGAATCTTCCTCTCTGTGGATTTGGCCCGGTCCCAATTGTTTTTCGTCAATCTGTGGGATGGCAGGTCTCCTTTCATGTTTGTAACCTCAGGTGTCCCAACCAAAGAGTAATTCCAAAGCAGAGCCCTGGGGAAGAGTGAAGGGACAACCCAAACTATGGTTAAAATTTGGGGCCTAGGGGCATGGCAGGCCCCATATGCTGTCTCTTCACCAGCCTCTGAGAGGCCTTACTTGAGGACTGGGCTCAGGCTGAGGGTCAAAATGTGTGTTTGTGACCAATGTGGCTCGCGAACATGGGCGGGGCCTCATGGGCCACACTGGTTTCATCTACACTGAACTTTGGACAACATGCCAAGCACAAGGTCTCTTGCCATGGTGAAGGAGTTCTGATTGCTGCATCATTTTCAACCCTGGGCAGTCGTAGGAGATAAGGTCTAGGTTCGGAAGCCTGAAAACCGCAGTTGGGAAGAGATGATGACCTAAGGCCATGGTGGGTGTTTTGTGCTCAGTGTGCGGTCAGCTGCCTGGTTGTTGGTCAGGAGGATCGGGCTCAGGTTGTGTCAGACAGTGCATTAGTGCCCAGGTTAGACTATATAATTTGGATGCATTCGATTGCCGTGTAGTTTGATCCTTATTTGTGGTGCCCGGTGTGTTCCATAGGCAAGATATTTTTTCTAGAGAGCAGGCAGAGTGCTGCATTGTGGGTCCGGAATTGCCAAACGTGAGGGCTTCTGGGCCAGTAGTGTGAGGACAGAAGTCTGAGACCACAAGCTAGACTTGGGCTTCAGGCCGAGGGCAAGGCAGGTACCCCATGCACATCTGAAACAATATCTCATGCATCTGAAGTCACGGCGAGGATCAGACGTTGGCTCAGGTTGTAGTTTCTGTGCATGACTGCCCCTTCATGAACGGAGAGGAATCTCAAGGCCATGGAGGTTTTCCCACGTTGGGGTTGTGGGATGCCCCCTTCAAGGATTCCTTCTGCGGGACAATTGAGACCATTTGGGCAGCTCCAAAACATCCCATATGGAATGACTCCAAAGCACCGTTCGAGGATGGACTCCAGGGAAGCCCGCCTCGCATTCCAATTGTCTCCTAGCAACAAGACAGTGGAGATCGGATGGCTCTGCGGGAGCAACCTGGTTGGCTGAGTTGATATGGACTTTCCTGAGCATGGGGCCTAATGTGTGTTTGTGTCCATGAGGACCTTGGAATGGGGCGGTGGCACTGGGACTCTGAAGTATTCTCCTAAGATTTTGACATAGGTCCCAAGCACAAGTTTCCTCGTGGAGACGAGATTTTTTCTGATGGGTGCCTCAGGAAACCCCCTATGCTGGTATTGGAATCCAGGATTTTGAGGAGACATGCCTTTAAACCAAAGCAATGGATCCGATTAAGGCCTAGGGTCCTGTCTGGTACCATATCCTTCTCTGGGGACATCCATCTATGGTATGAGTGGAGGTAGACGCTCAGCTGGTGTCAGCCCGCCCTTGTTTGTCCACCGAGACCTACATATTGGGATGACCTCGGGGACTTTGGAGGGTTCTCCTAATTTTTACAATTTTGTACAATGGAATGGGCAGTATTCCCATGCATGGGGTAGGCACAGTCCTAATGTGTGGCTCCAGCGGCCCCAGCCTGGAGGATGTGTGGCCCAGGACTTTGAGGACAGAAGTCTGAAAACACAAACTCAGCTTGGGTTTGGGGACGTAGGTATGGCAGGCCCAATCTACAAACCATGAGAAGAAATCTTCAGGATACGAAGAAAGAGCGAGTCTGAGGCGCTTGCTCAGGCTTTGGTCTCTGAATTTTGTGTCAACGATGGCCGTGGAATGAGGGGAGGCCTCATGGGCCATGGACGAATCTTCCTCTCTGTGGATTTGGCCCGGTCCCAATTGTTTTTCGTCAATCTGTGGGATGGGAGGTCTCCTTTCACGTTTGTAACCTCAGGTGTCCCAACCAAATAGGAATTCCAAAGCAGAGCCCTGGGGAAGAGTGAAGGGACAACCCAAACTATGGTTAAAATTTGGGGCCTAGGGGCATGGCAGGCCCCATATGCTGTCTCTTCATCCAGCCACTGAGAGGCCTTACTTGAGGACTGGGCTCAGGCTGAGGGTCACAATGTGTGTTTGTGTCCAATGTGGCCCGTGAGCAGGGCCCGGGCCACATGGGCCACACTGGTTTCAACTACACTGAACTTTGGACAACATGCCAATCACAAGGTCTCTTGCATGGTGAAGGACTTCTGATTTCTGCATCATTTTCAACGCTAGGCAGTGGTTGGATATAAGGTCTAGGTTCGGAAGCCTGAAAACCGCAGTTGGGAAGAGATGATGACCAAGACCATGGTGGATCTGATGTGCGCAGTGTGCGGTCAGCTGCCTGGATGTTGGTCAGGAGCTTCGGGCTCAGGTTGTGTCAGACAGTGCATTAGTGCCCAGGTTAGACTATGTAATTTGGGTACAGTCGAGTGCCGTGTAGGTTGATCCTCATTTGAGGTGCCTGGGCAGCTCATTAGGGAAGATATTTTTTCTAGAGGGCAGGTAGAGTGCTGCATTGTGGGTCCGGAATTGCCAAACGTGAGGGCTTCTGGGCCAGTAATGTGAGGACAGAAATCTGAGACCACAAGCTGGACTTGGGCTTCAGGCCGAGGGCAAAGCAGGAACCCCATGCACATCTGAACCAATATCTCATTCATCTGATGTCACGGCGAGGAAGACTTTGGCTCAGGTTGTAGTTTCTGTGCATGACTGCAACTTCATGAACGGAGAGGAATCTCAAGGCCATGGAGGTTTTCCCACGTTGGGAGCTGGATTCAAGGATTCCTTCTACGGGACAATTGAGACCTGTTTGGCAGCTCCAAAACATCCCATATTGAATGACTCCAGAGCACCGTTCGAGAATGGATGCCAGGGAAGCCCGCCTCGCATTCCAATTGTCTCCTAGCAACAAGACAGTGGATTTCGGATGGCTCCGCGGGAGCAACCGGGGTGGCTGAGTTGAAATGCACGTTCCCGAGAATGGGTCCTAATATTTTTTTGTGTTCATGAGGACCTTGGAATGGGGCGGTGGCACTGGGACTCTGAAGTATTCTCCTAAGATTTTGACATAGGTCCCATGCAGAAGTTTCCTCGTGGAGACGAGATTTTTTCTAATGGGTGCCTCAGGAAACCCCCTATGCTGGTATTAGAATCCAGGATTTTGAGGAGACATGCCTGTAAAGCAAAGCAATGGATCCGATTATGGCCTAGGGTCCTGTCTGGTACCATATCCTTCTCTGGGGACATCCATCTATGGTATGAGTGGAGGTAGATGCTCAGCAGGTGTCAGACCGCCCTTGTTTGTCCACAGAGATCTACATATTGGGATGGCCTCGGGGACTTGGAGGGTTCTCCTAATTTGTACAAATTTGGACAATGGAATGGGCAGAATTCCCATGCATGGGGTAGGCACAGTACTAATGTGTGGCTCCAGTGGCCCCATCCTGGAGGGTGTGTGGCCCAGAACTTTGAGGACAGAGGTCTGAAAACACAGACTCAGCTTAGGTTTGGGGATGTAGGTCTGGCAGGCCCAATCTACAAACCATGAGAAGAACTCTTCAGGATATGAAGAAAGAGTGAGTCTGAGGCGCTTGCTCAGGCTTGGGTCTCTGGATTTTGTGTAAACGATATCCTTGGAATGTGGGGAGACCTCATGGGCCATGGACGAATCTTCCTCTCTGTGGATTTGGCCCGGTCCCAATTGTTTTTCGTCAATCTGTGGGATGGGAGGTCTCCTTTCATGTTTGTAACCTCAGGTGTCCCAACCAAAGAGGAATTCCAAAGCAGAGCCCTGGGGAAGAGTGAAGGGAAAACCCAAACTATGGTTAAAACTTGGGGCCTAGTGGCATGGCAGGCCCCATATGCTGTCTCTTCACCAGCCACTGAGAGGCCTTACTTGAGGACTGGGCTCAGGCTGAGGGTCACAATGTGTGTTTGTGACCAATGTGGCTCGCGAGCATGGGCGGGGCCTCATGGGCCACACTGGTTTCATCTACACTGAACTTTGGACAACATGCCAAGCACAAGGTCTCTTGCCATGGTGAAGGAGTTCTGATTTCTGCATCATTTTCAACCCTGGGCAGTCGTAGGAGATAAGGTCTAGGTTCGGAAGCCTGAAAACCGCAGTTGGGAAGAGATGATGACCTAAGGCCATGGTGGGTCTGATGTGCTCAGTGTGCGGTCAGCTGCCTGGTTGTTGGTCAGGAATATCGGGCTCAGGTTGTGTCAGACAGTGCATTAGTGCCCAGGTTAGACTATATAATTTGGATACATTGGATTGCCGTGTAGTTTGATCTTTATTTGAGGTGCCCGGTGTGTTCCATAGGCAAGATATTTTTTTCTAGAGAGCAGGCAGAGTGCTGCATTGTGGGTCCGGAATTGCCAAACGTGAGGGCTTCTGGGCCAGTAGTGTGAGGACAGAAGTCTGAGACCACAAGCTAGACTTGGGCTTCAGGCCGAGGGCAAGGCAGGTACCCCATGCACATCTGAAACAATATCTCATGCATCTGAAGTCACGGCGAGGATCAGACGTTGGCTCAGGTTGTAGTTTCTGTGCATGACTGCCCCTTCATGAACGGAGAGGAATCTCAAGGCCATGGAGGTTTTCCCACGTTGGGGTTATGGGATGCCCCCTTCAAGGATTCCTTCTGCGGGACAATTGAGAACTTTTGGGCAGCTCCAAAACATCCCATATGGAATGACTCCAAAGCACCGTTCGAGGATGGACTCCAGGGAAGCCCGCCTCGCATTCCAATTGTCTCCTAGCAACAAGACAGTCCAGATCGGATGGCTCAGTGGGAGCAACCTGGTTGGCTGAGTTGATATGGACTTTCCTGAGCATGGGGCCTAATGTGTGTTTGTGTCCATGAGGACCTTGGAATGGGGCGGTGGCACTGGGACTCTGAAGTATTCTCCTAAGACTTTGACATAGGTCCCAAGCACAAGTTTCCTCGTGGAAACGAGATTTTTTCTGATGGGTGCCTCAGGAACCCCCTATGCTGGTATTGGGTCCAGGATTTTGAGGAGACATGCCTTTAAACCATAGCAATGGATCCGATTAAGGCCTAGGGTCCTGTCTGGTACCATATCCTTCTCTGGGGACATCCATCTATGGTATGAGTGGAGGTAGATGCTCAGCTGGTGTCAGCCCGCCCTTGTTTGTCCACCGAGACCTACATATTGGGATGACCTCGGGGACTTTGGAGGGTTCTCCTAATTTTTACAATTTTGTACAATGGAATTGGCAGTATTCCCATGCATGGGGTAGGCACAGTCCTAATGTGTGGCTCCAGGGGCCCCAGCCTGGAGGATGTGTGGCCCAGGACTTTGAGGACAGAAGTCTGAAAACACAAACTCAGCTTGGGTTTGGGGACGTAGGTATGG
This sequence comes from Mustela nivalis, assembly GCF_964662115.1. NCBI lineage: Eukaryota > Metazoa > Chordata > Mammalia > Carnivora > Mustelidae > Mustela > Mustela nivalis. The sequence goes on from NW_028136370.1 coordinate 138,389, forward strand.
CAGGCCCAATCTACAAACCATGAGAAGAAATCTTCAGGATACGAAGAAAGAGCGAGTCTGAGGTGCTTGCTCAGGCTTTGGTCTCTGAATTTTGTGTCAACGATGGCCGTGGAATGTGGGGAGGCCTCATGGGCCAAGGACGAATCTTCCTCTCTGTGGATTTGGCCCAGTCCCAATTGTTTTTCGTCAATCTGTGGGATGGGAGGTCTCCTTTCAGGTTTCTTACCTCAGGTGTCCCAACCAAAGAGGAATTCCAAAGCAGAGCCCTGGGGAAGAGTGAAGGGACAACCCAAACTATGGTTAAAATTTGGGGCCTTGGGGCATGGCAGGCCCCATATACTGTCACTTCACCAGCCACTGAGAGGCCTTACTTGAGGACTGGGCTCACGCTGAGGGGCACAATGTGTGTTTGTGACCAAGGTGGCTCGCGAGCATGGGCGGGGCCTCATGGGCCACACTGGTTTCAAGTACACTGAAGTTTGGACAACATGCCAATCAAAAGGTCTCTTGCCTTGGGGAAGGAGTTCTGATTTCTGCATCATTTTCAACCCTGGGCAGTGGTTGGAGATAAGGTCTAGGTTCGGAAGCCTGAAAACCACAGTTGGGAAGAGATGATGACCTAAGGCCATGGTGGGTCTGATGTGCTCAGTGTGCGGTCAGCTGCCCGGTTGTTGGTCAGGAGGTTCGGGCTCAGGTTGTGTCAGACAGTGCATTAGTGTCCAGGTTAGACTTTATAATTTGGGAACAGTCGAGTGCCGTGTAAGTTGATTCTCATTTGAGGTGCCCTGGCAGCTCATTGGGCAAGATATTTTTTTCTCGAGAGCAGGCAGAGTGCTGCATTGTGGGTCCGGAATTGCCAAACGTGAGGGCTTCTGGGCCAGTAGTGTGAGCACAGAAGTCTGAAAACCCAAGTTAAACTTGGGCTTCAGGCCGAGGGCAAGGCAGGTACCCCCTGCACATCTGAACCAATATCTCATGCATCTGAAGTCACGGCGAGGATCAGACGTTAGCTCAGGTTGTAGTTTCTGTGCATGACTGCCCCTTCATGAACGGAGAGGAATCTGAAGGCCATGGAGGTTTCCCACGTTGGGAGTTGTGGGATGCCCCCTTCAAGGATTCCTTCTGCGGGACAATAGAGACCTGTGGGCAGCTCCAAAACATCGCATATGGAATGAATCCAGAGCACCGTTTGAGGATGGATGCCAGGGAATACCGCCTCACATTCCAATATTCTCCTAGCAACAAGACAGTTTAGATCGGATTGCTCTGCGGGAGCAACCGGGGTGGCTGAGTTGAAATGGACGTTCCCGAGAATGGGGCCTAATATGTGTTTCTGTCCATGAGGACCTTGGAATGGGGCGGTGGCACTGGGACTCTTAAGTATTCTCCTAAGATTTTGACATAGGACCCATGCTCAAGTTTCCTCGTGGAGACGAGATTTTTTCTGATGGGTGCCTCAGGAAACCCCCTATGCTGGTATTAGAATCCAGGATTTTGAGGTGACATGCCTGTAAACCAAAGCAATGGATCCGATTATGGCCTAGGGTCCTGACTGGTTCCATCTCCTTCTCTAGGGAATTCCATCTACGGTAGGAGTGGAGGTAGATGCTCAGCTGATGTCAGACTGCCCTTGTTTGTCCACAGAGACCTAGATATTGGGATGGCCTCGGGGACTTTGGAGGGTTCTCCTAAATTGTACAATTTTGGACAATGGAATGGGCAGTATTCCCATGCATGGGGTAGGCACAGTCCTTATGTGTGGCTCCAGCAGCCCCGGCCTCGAGGGTGTGTGGCCCAGGACTTTGAGGACAGATCTGAAAACACAGATTCAGCTTAGGTTTCGGGATGTAGGTATGGCAGGCCCAATCTACAAACCATGAGAAGAACTCTTCAGGATATGAAGAAAGAGCGAGTCTGAGGCGCTTGCTCAGGCTTTGGACTCTGGATTATGTGTCAACGATATCCGAGGAATGTGGGGAGACCTCATGGGACATGGACGAATCTTCCTCTCTGTGGATTTGGCCCGTTCCCAATTGTTTTTCGTCAATCTGTGGGATGGGAGGTCTCCTTTCAGGTTTGTAACCTCAGGTGTCCCAACCAAAGAGGAATTCCAACGCAGAGCCCTGGGGAAGAGTGAAGGGACAACCCAAACTATGGTTAAAATTTGGGGCCTAGGGGCATGTCAGGCCCCATATACTGTCTCTTCACCAGCCACTGAGAGGCCTTACTTGAGGACTGGGCTCAGGCTGAGGGTCACAATGTGTGTTTGTGACCAATGTGGCTCGCGAGCATGGGCGGGGCCTCATGGGCCACACTGGTTTCATCTACACTGAACTTTGGACAACATGCCAATCAAAAAGTCTCTTGCCATGGTGAAGGAGTTCTGATTTCTGCATCATTTTCAACCCTGGGCAGTGGTTGGAGATAAGGTCTAGGTTCGGAAGCCTGAAAACCGCAGTTGGGAAGAGATGATGACCTAAGGCCATGGTGGGTCTGATGTGCTCAGTGTGCGGTCAGCTGCCTGGTTGTTGGTCAGGAATATCGGGCTCAGGTTGTGTCAGACAGTGCATTAGTGCCCAGGTTAGACTATATAATTTGGATACATTCGATTGCCGTGTAGTTTGATCCTTATTTGAGGTGCCCGGTGTGTTCCATAGGCAAGATATTTTTTCTAGAGAGCAGGCAGAGTGCTGCATTGTGGGTCCGGAATTGCCAAACGTGAGGGCTTCTGGGCCAGTAGTGTGAGGACAGAAGTCTGAGACCACAAGCTAGACTTGGGCTTCAGGCCGAGGGCAAGGGAGGTACCCCATGCACATCTGAAACAATATCTCATGCATCTGAAGTCACGGCGAGGATCAGACGTTGGCTCAGGTTGTAGTTTCTGTGCATGACTGCCCCTTCATGAACGGAGAGGAATCTCAAGGCCATGGAGGTTTTCCCACGTTGGGAGTTGTGGGATGCCCCCTTCAAGGATTCCTTCTGCGGCACAATTGAGACCTGTTGGGCAGCTCCAAAACATCCCATAATCAATGACTCCAGAGCACCATTCGAGGATGGATGCCAGGGTAGCCCGCCTCGCGTTCCAATATTCTCCTAGCAACAAGACAGTTTAGATCGGATTGCTCTGCGGGAGCAACCGGGGTGGCTGAGTTGAAATGGACGTTCCCGAGAATGGGGCCTAATATGTGTTTCTGTCCATGAGGACCTTGGAATGGGGCGGTGGCACTGGGACTCTTAAGTATTCTCCTAAGATTTTGACATAGGACCCATGCTCAAGTTTCCTCGTGGAGACGAGATTTTTTCTGATGGGTGCCTCAGGAAACCCCCTATGCTGGTATTAGAATCCAGGATTTTGAGGTGACATGCCTGTAAACCAAAGCAATGGATCCGATTATGGCCTAGGGTCCTGACTGGTTCCATCTCCTTCTCTGGGGAATTCCATCTACGGTAGGAGTGGAGGTAGATGCTCAGCTGATGTCAGACTGCCCTTGTTTGTCCACAGAGACCTAGATATTGGGATGGCCTCGGGGACTTTGGAGGGTTCTCCTAAATTGTACAATTTTGGACAATGGAATGGGCAGTATTCCCATGCATGGGGTAGGCACAGTCCTTATGTGTGGCTCCAGCGGCCACGGCCTCGAGGGTGTGTGGCCCAGGACTTTGAGGACAGATCTGAAAACACAGATTCAGCTTAGGTTTCGGGATGTAGGTATGGCAGGCCCAATCTACAAACCATGAGAAGAACTCTTCAGGATATGAAGAAAGAGCGAGTCTGAGGCGCTTGCTCAGGCTTTGGACTCTGGATTATGTGTCAACGATATCCGAGGAATGTGGGGAGACCTCATGGGACATGGACGAATCTTCCTCTCTGTGGATTTGGCCCGTTCCCAATTGTTTTTCGTCAATCTGTGGGATGGGAGGTCTCCTTTCAGGTTTGTAACCTCAGGTGTCCCAACCAAAGAGGAATTCCAACGCAGAGCCCTGGGGAAGAGTGAAGGGACAACCCAAACTATGGTTAAAATTTGGGGCCTAGGGGCATGTCAGGCCCCATATACTGTCTCTTCACCAGCCACTGAGAGGCCTTACTTGAGGACTGGGCTCAGGCTGAGGGTCACAATGTGTGTTTGTGACCAATGTGGCTCGCGAGCATGGGCGGGGCCTCATGGGCCACACTGGTTTCATCTACACTGAACTTTGGACAACATGCCAATCAAAAAGTCTCTTGCCATGGTGAAGGAGTTCTGATTTCTGCATCATTTTCAACCCTGTGCAGTGGTTGGAGATAAGGTCTAGGTTCGGAAGCCTGAAAACCGCAGTTGGGAAGAGATGATGACCTAAGGCCATGGTGGGTCTGATGTGCTCAGTGTGCGGTCAGCTGCCTGGTTGTTGGTCAGGAATATCGGGCTCAGGTTGTGTCAGACAGTGCATTAGTGCCCAGGTTAGACTATATAATTTGGATACATTCGATTGCCGTGTAGTTTGATCCTTATTTGAGGTGCCCGGTGTGTTCCATAGGCAAGATATTTTTTCTAGAGAGCAGGCAGAGTGCTGCATTGTGGGTCCGGAATTGCCAAACGTGAGGGCTTCTGGGCCAGTAGTGTGAGGACAGAAGTCTGAGACCACAAGCTAGACTTGGGCTTCAGGCCGAGGGCAAGGGAGGTACCCCATGCACATCTGAAACAATATCTCATGCATCTGAAGTCACGGGGAGGATCAGACGTTGGCTCAGGTTGTAGTTTCTGTGCATGACTGCCCCTTCATGAACGGAGAGGAATCTCAAGGCCATGGAGGTTTTCCCACGTTGGGAGTTGTGGGATGCCCCCTTCAAGGATTCCTTCTGCGGCACAATTGAGACCTGTTGGGCAGCTCCAAAACATCCCATAATCAATGACTCCAGAGCACCGTTCGAGGATGGATGCCAGGGTAGCCCGCCTCGCGTTCCAATTGTCTCCTAACAACAAGACAGTTGAGATAGGATGGCTCTGCGGGAGCAACCGGGATGGCTGATTTGAAATGGACAGCTCCTGAGCATGGGGCATAATGTTTGTTTGTGTCCATGAGGACCTTGGAATGGGGCGGTGGCACCGGGACTCTGAAGTATTCTCCTAAGATTTTGACATAGGTCCCATGCACAAGTTTCCTCGTGGAGACGAGATGTTTTCTGATGGGTGCCTCAGGAAACCCCCTATGCTGGTATTGGTATCCAGGATTTTGAGGAGACAGGCCTGTAACCAAAGCAATGGATCCGATTATGGCCTAGGGTCCTGTCTGGTTCCATCTCCTTCACTGGGGACATCCATCTATGGTATGAGTGGAGGTAGATGCTTAGCTGGTGTCAGACCGCCCTTGTTTGTCCACAGAGACCTACATATTGGGATGGCCTCGGGGACTTTTGAGGGTTATCCTAATTTGTACAATTTTGGACAATGGAATGGGCAGAATTACCATGCATGGCGTAGTCACAGTCCTAATGTGTGGCTCCAGGGGCCCTAGCCTGGAGGGTGTGTGGCCCAGGATATTGAGGACAGAAGTCTGAAAACACAAACTCAGCTTTGGTTTGGGGACGTAGGTATTGCAGTCCCGATCTACAAACCATGAGAAGAACTCTTCAGGATTAAAGACAGAGCGAGACTGAGGTGCTTGCTCAGGCTTTGGTCTCTGGATTTTGTGTCAACGATGGCCGTGGAATGAGGGGAGGCCTCATGGGCCATGGACGAATGTTCCTCTCTGTGAATTTGGCCCGGTACCAATTGTTTTTCGTCAATCTGTGGGATGGGAGGTCTCATTTCAGGTTTGTAACCTCAGGTGTCCCAACCAAAGAGGATTTCCAAAGCAGAGCCCTGGGGAAGAGTGAAGGGACAACCCAAACTATGGTTAAAATTTGGGGCCTAGGGGCATGTCAGTACCCATATGCTGTCTCTTCACCAGCCACTGAGAGGCCTTACTTGAGGACTGGTCTCAGGCTGAGGGTCTCAATGTGTGTTTGTGACCAATGTGGCCCGTGAGCAGGGACCGGGCCTCATGGGCCACACTGGTTTCAACTACACTGAACTTTGGACAACATGCCAATCACAAGGTCTCTTGCCATGGTGAAGGAGTTCTGATTTCTGCATCATTTTCAACCCTGGGCAGTGGTTGGAGATAAGGTCCAGGTTTGGAAACCTGAAAACCGCAGTTGGGAAGAGATGATGACCAAGGCCATGGTGGGTCTGATGTGCTCAGTGTGCGATCAGCTGCCTGGTTGTTGGTCAGGAGGTTCGGGCTTAGGTTGTGTCAGACAGTGCATTAATGCCCAGGTTAGACTATGTAATTTGGGTACAGTCGAGTGCCTTGAAGTTTGATCCTCATTTGAGTTGCCCGGGCAGCTCATTAGGCAAGATATTTTTTCTAGAGGGCAGGCAGAGTGCTGCATTGTGGGTCTGGAATTGCCAAACGTGAGGGCTTCTGGGCCAGTAATGTGAGGACAGAAGTCTGAGACCACAAGCTAGACTTGGGCTTCAGGCCGAGGGCAAGGCAGATACCCCCTGCACATCTGAACCAATATCTCATGCATCTGAAGTCACGGCGAGGATCAGACGTTGGCTCTGATTGGAGTTTCTGTGCATGACTGCCCCTTCATGAACGGAGCGGAATCTAAAGGCCATGGAGTTTTTCCCACGTTGGGAGTTGTGGGATGCCCCCTTCAAGGATTCCTTCTGCGGGACAATTGAGACCTTTTGGGCAGCTCCAAAACATCCCATATGGAATGACTCCAGAGCACCGTTCGAGGATGGATTCCAGGGAAGCCCGCCTCGCATTCCAATTGTCTCCTAGCAACAAGACAGTGGAGATCGGATGGCTCTGCGGGAGCAACCGGGGTGGCTGAGTTGAAATGGACGTTCCCGAGAATGGGGCCTAATATGTGTTTGTGTCCATGAGGACTTTGGAATGGGGCAGTGGCACCGGGACTCTGAAGTATTCTCCTAAGATTTTGACATAGGTCCCATGCACAAGTTTCCTCATGGAGACGAGATGTTTTCTGATGGGTGCCTCAGGAAACCTCCTATGCTGGTATTGGAATCCAGGATTTTGAGGAGACATGCCTGTAACCAAAGCAATGGATCCGATTATGGCCTAGGGTCCTCTCTGGTTCCATCCCCTTCTCTGGGGACATCCATCTATGGTTTGAGTGGAGCTAGTTGCTCAGCTGGTGTCACACCGCCCTTGTTTGTCCAAAGAGACCTACATATTGAGATGGCCTCGGGGACTTTGGAGGGCTCTCCTAATTTGTACAATTTTGGACAATGGAATGGGCAGAATTCCCATGCATGAAGTAGGCACATTCCTAATGTGTGGCTCCAGAGGCCCCAGCTGGAGGGAGTGTGGCCCAGGACTTTGAGGACAGAAGTCGGAAAACACAGAATCAGCTTAGGTTTGGGGACGTAGGTATGGCAGTCCCAATCTACAAACCATGAGAAGAACTTTTCAGGATATGAAGAAAGAGCGAGTCTGAGGCGCTTGCTCAGGCTTTGGTCTCTGAATTTTGTGTCAACGATGGCCGTGTAATGGTTGGAAGCCTCATGGGCCATGGACGAAACTTCCTCTCTTGGGATTTGTCCCGGTCCCAATTGTTTTTTGTCAATCTGTGGGATGGGAGGTCTCCTTTCAGGTTAAAAACCTCAGGTGTCCTAACCAAAGAGGAATTCCAAAGCAGAGCCCTGGGGAAGACTGAAGGGACAACCCAAACTATGGTTAAAATTTGGGGCCTAGGGTCATGGCAGGCCCCATATGCAGTCTCTTCATCCAGCCCCTGAGAAGCCTTACTTGAGGACTGGGCTCAGGCTGAGGGTCACAATGTGTGTTTGTGACCAATGTGGCACGCGAGCATGGGCGGGGCCTCATGGGCCACACTGGTTTCAACTACACTGAACTTTGGACAACATGCCAATCACAAGGTCTCTTGCCATGGGGAAGGAGTTCTGATTTCTGCATCATTTTCAACCATGGGCAGTCGTTGGAGATAAGGTCTAGGTTCTGAATACTGAAAACCGCAGTTGGGAAGAGATGATGACCTAAGGCCATGGTGGGTCTGATGTGCTCAGTGTGCGGTCAGCTGCCTGGTTGTTGGTCAGGAATATCGGGCTCAGGTTGTGTCAGACAGTGCATTAGTGCCCAGGTTAGACTATATAATTTGGATACATTCGATTGCCGTGTAGGTTGATCCTTATTTGAGGTGCCGGGCAGTTCCTTAGGCAAGATATTTTTTCTAGAGAGCAGGCAGAGTGCTGCATTGTGGGTCCGGAATTGCCAAACGTGAGGGCTTCTGGGCCATAAGTGTGAGGACAGAAGTCTGAGAACACAAGCTAGACTTGGGCTTCAGGCCGAGGGCAAGGCAGGTACCCCATGCACATCTGAACCAATATCTCATGCATCTGAAGTCACGGCGAGGATCAGACGTTGGCTCAGGTTGTAGTTTCTGTGCATGACTGCCCCTTCATGAACGGAGAGGAATCTCAAGGCCATGGAGGTTTTCCCACGTTGGGAGTTGTGGGATGCCCCCTTCACGGATTCCTTCTGCGGGACAATTGAGACATGTTGGGCAGCTCCAAAACATCACATATGGTATGACTCCAGGGCACCGTTCGAGGATGGATTCCAGGGAAGCCTGCCTCGCATTCTAATTGTCTCCTAGCAACAAGACAGTTAAGATCGGATGGCTCTGCGGGAGCAACCTGGTTGGCTGAGTTAATATGGACTTTCCTGAGCATGGGGCCTAATGTGTGTTTTTGTCCATGAGGACCTTGGAATGGGGCGGTGGCACTGGGACTGTGAAGTATTCTCCTAAGATTTTGACATAGGTCCCATGAACAAGTTTCCTCGTGGAGACGAGATTTTTTCTGATGGGTGCCTCAGGAAACCCCCTATGCTGGTATTGGAATCCAGGATTTTAGGAGACATGCCTTTAAACCAAAGCAATGCATCCGATTATGGCCTAGGGTCCTGTCTGGTACCATATCTCTCTCTGGGGACATCCATCCATGGTATGAGTGGAGTTAGATGCTCAGCTGGTGTCAGACCGCCCTTGTTTGTCCAAAGAGACCTAGATATTGGGATGGCCTCGGGGACTTTGGAGGGTTCTCCTAATTTGTACAATTTTGGACAATGGAATGGGCAGAATTCCCATGCATGGAGTAGGCACTTTCCTAATGTGTGGCTCCAGGGGCCCCGGCCTGGAGGGTGTGTGGCCCAGGACTTTGAGGACAAAAGTCTGAAAACACAAACGCAGCTTAGGTTTGGGGACGTAGGTATGGCAGGCCCAATCTACAAACCATGAGAAGATATCTTCAGGATACGAAGAAAGAGCGAGTCTGAGACGCTTGCTCAGGCTTTGGTCTCTGGATTTTGTGTCAACGATGGCCGTGGAATGAGGGGAGGCCTCATGGACCATGGACAAATCTTCCTCTCTGTGGATTTGGCCCGGTCCCAATTGTTTTTCATCGATCTGTGAGATGGGAGCTCTCCTTTCAGGTTTGTAACCTCAGGTGTCCCAACCAAAGAGGAATTCCAAAGCAGAGACCTGGGGAAGAGTGAAGGGACAACCCAAACTACGGTTAAAATTTGGGGCCTAGGGGCATGGCAGGCCCCATATGCTGTCTCTTCACCAGCCACTGAGAGGCCTTACTTGAGGATTGGGCTCAGGCTGAGGGTCACAATGTGTGATTGTGAGCAATGTGGCCCGCGAGCAGGGGCCGGGCCTCATGGGCCACACTGGTTTCAACTACACTGAACTTTGGACAACATGCCAATCACAAGGTCTCTTGCAATGGGGAAGGAGTTCTGATTTCTGCATCATTGTCAACCCTGAGCAGTCGTTGGAGATAAGGTCTAGGTTCGGAAGCCTGAAAACAGCAGTTAGGAAAAGATGATGTCTTAAGGCCATGGTGGGTCTGATGTGCTCAGTGTGCGGTCAGCTGTCTGGTTGTTGGTCAGGAGGTTCGGGCTTAGGTTGTGTCAGACAGTGCATTATTTCCCAGGTTAGACTATGTAGTTTGGGTACAGTCGAGTGCCGTGTAGGTTGATCCTCATTTGAGGTGCCTGGGCAGCTCATTAGGCAAGATATTTTTTTTAGAGAGCAGGCAGAGTGCTGCATTGTGGGTCCGGAATTGCCAAACGTGAGGGCTTCTGGGCCAGTAGTGTGAGGACAGAAGTCTGAGACCACAAGCTAGACTTGGGCTTCAGGCCGAGGGCAAGGCAGGTACCCCCTGCACATCTGAACCAATATCTCATGCATCAGAAGTCACGGCGAGGACCAGACGTTGGCTCAGGTTGTAGTTTCTGTGCATGATTGCCCTTTCATGAACGGATAGGAATCTCAAGGCCATGGAGGTTATCCCACGTTGGGAGTTGTGGGATGCCCCCTTCAGGATTCCTTCTGTGGGACAATTGAGACCTGTGGGCAGCTCCAAAACATCCCATATGGAATAACTCCAGAGCACCGGTCGAGGATGGATTCCAGAGAAGCCGCCTCGCATTCCAATTGTCTCCTATCAACAAGACAGTTGAGATCGGATGGCTCTGCGGGAGCAACCGGGGTGGCTGAGTTGAAATGGACATTCCTGAGCATGGGGCCTAATGTGTGTTTGTGTACATGAGGACCTTGGAATGGGGCGGTGGCACTGGGACTCTGAAGTATTCTCCTAAGATTTTGACATAGGTCCCATGCACAAGTTTCCTCGTATAGACGAGATTTTTCTGATGGGTGCCTCAGGAAACCCCCTATGCTGGTATTAGTATCCAGGATTTTGAGGAGACATGCCTGTAAAACAAAGCAATGGATGCGATTATGGCCTAGGGTCCTGACTGGTTCCATCTCCTTCACTGGGGAATTCCATCTATGGTATGAGTTGAGGTAGATGCTCAGCTGGTGTCAGACTGCCCTTGTTTGTCCACAGAGACCTACATATTGGGATGGCCTCGGGGACTTTGGAGGGTTCTCCTAATTTATACAATTTTGGAAAATGGAATGGGCAGTTTCCCATGCATGGGGTAGGTCCAGTCCTAATGTGTGCCTCCAGGGGCCCCATCCTGGAGGGTGTGTGGCTCAGAACTTTGAGGACAGAAGTCTGAAAACACAAACTCAGCCTAGGTTTGGGGATGTAGGTATGGCAGGCCCAATCTACAAACCATGAGGAGAACTCTTCAGGATATGAAGAAAGAGCGAGTCTGAGGCGCTTGCTCAGGCTTTGGTCTCTGGATTTTGAGTCAACGATGGCCGTGGAATGTGGGGAGACCTCATAGGCCATGGACAAATCTTCCTCTCTGTGGATTTGGCCCGGTCCCAATTGTTTTTCGTCAATCTGTGGGATGGGAGGTCTCCTTTCAGGTTTGTAACCTCAGGTGTCCCAACCAAAGAGGAATTCCAAAGCAGAGACCTGGGGAAGAGTGAAGGGACAACCCAATCAGTGGTTAAAATTTGGGGCCTAGAGGCATGTCAGGCCCCATATGCTGTCTTTTCACCAGCCACTGAGAGGCCTTACTTGAGGACTGGGCTCAGGCTGAGGGTCACAATGTGTGATTGTGACCAATGTGTCTCGCGAGCAGAGGCGGGGCCTCATGGGCCACACTGTTTTCATCTACACTGAACTTTGGACAACATGCCAATCACAAGGTCTCTTGCCATGGTGAAGGAGTTCTGATTTCTGCATCATTTTCAACCCTGGGCAGTCGTTGGAGATAAGGTCTAGGTTCGGAAGCCTGAAAACCGCAGTTGGGAAGAGAAGATGACCTAAGGCCATGGTGGGTCTGATGTGCTCAGTGTGCGGTCAGCTGCCTGGTTGTTGGTCAGCAGTTTCGGGCTCAGGTTGTGTCAGACAGTGCATTATTGCCCAGGTTAGACTATGTAATTTGGGTACAGTCGAGTGCCGTGTAGGTTAATCCTCATTTGAGGTGCCTGGGCAGATCATTAGGCAAGATATTTTTTCTAGAGAGCAGGCAGAGTGCTGCATTGTGGGTCCGGAATTGCCAAACTGAGGACTTCTGGGCCAGTAGTGTGAGGACAGAAGTCTGAGAACACAAGTTAAACTTGGGCTTCAGGCCGAGGGCAAGGCAGGTACCCCCTGCACATCTGAACCAATAACTCATGCATCTGAAGTCACGGCTAGGATCAGACGTTGGCTCAGGTTGTAGTTTCGGTGCATGACTGCCCCTTCATGAATGGAGAGGAATCTCAAGGCCATGGAGGTTTTCCCACGTTGGGAGTTGTGGGACACCCCCTTCAAGGATTCCTTCTGCGGCACAATTGAGACCTGTTGGGCAGCTCCAAAACATCCCATATGGAATGACTCCAGAGCACCGTTCAAAGATGGATTCCAGGGAAGCCCGCCTCGCATTCCAATTGTCTCCTATCAACAAGACAGTGGAGATCGGATGGCTCTGCGGGAGCAACCTGGTTGGCTGAGTTGATATGGACTTTCCTGAGCATGGGGCCTAATGTGTGTTTGTGTCCATGAGGACCTTGGAATGGGGCGGTGTAACCGGGACTCTGAAGTATTTTTCTAAGATTTTGACATAGGTCCCATGCACATGTTTCCTCGTGGAGACGAGATTTTTTCTGATGGGTGCCTCAGGAAACCCCCTATGCTGGTATTAGTATCCAGGATTTTGAGGAGACATGCCTGTAAACCAAAGCAATGGATCCGATTATGGCCTAGGGTCCTGACTGGTTCCATCTCCTTCACTGGGGAATTCCATCTATGGTATGAGTTGAGGTAGATGCTCAGCTGGTGTCAGACTGCCCTTGTTTGTCCACAGAGACCTACATATTGAGATGGCCTCGGGGACTTTGGAGGGTTCTCCTAATTTGTACAATTTTGGAAAATGGAATGGGCAGAATTCCCATGCATGGGGTAGGCACAGTCCTAATGTGTGCCTCCAGGGGCCCCATCCTGGAGGGTGTGTGGCCCAGAACTTTGAGGACAGAAGTCTGAAAACACAAACTCAGCCTAGGTTTGGGCATGTAGGTATGGCAGGCCCAATCTACAAACTATGAGGAGAACTCTTCAGGATATGAAGAAAGAGCGAGTCTGAGGCGCTTGCTCAGGCTTTGGTCTCTGGATTTTGAGTACGATATCCGTGAATGTGGGGAGACCTCATGGGCCATGGACGAATCTTCCTCTCTGTGGATTTGGCGCGGTCCCAATTGTTTTTCGTCAATCTGTGGGATGGGAGGTCTCCTTTCAGGTTTGTAACCTCAGGTGTCCCAACCAAAGAGGAATTCCGAAGCAGAGACCTGGGGAAGAGTGAAGGGACAACCCAATCAGTGGTTAAAATTTTGGGCCTAGAGGCATGTCAGGCCCCATATGCTGTCTTTTCACCAGCCACTGAGAGGCCTTACTTGAGGACTGGGCTCAGGCTGAGGGTCACAATGTGTGATTGTGACCAATGTGTCTCGCGAGCAGAGGCGGGGCCTCATGGGCCACACTGTTTTCATCTACACTGAACTTTGGACAACATGCCAATCAGAAGGTCTCTTGCTATGGTGAAGGACTTCTGATGTCTGCATCATTTTCAACCCTGGGCAGTCGTTGGAGATAAGGTCTAGGTTCGGAAGCCTGAAAACCGCAGTTGGGAAGAGATGATGACCTAAGGCCATGGTGGGTCTGATGTGCTCAGTGTGCGGTCAGCTGCCTGGTTGTTGGTTAGCAGGTTCGGGCTCAGGTTGTGTCAGACAGTGCATTATTGCCCAGGTTAGACTATGTAATTTGGGTACAGTCGAGTGCCGTGTAGGTTAATCCTCATTTGAGGTGCCTGGGCAGCTCATTAGGCAAGATATTTTTTCTAGAGAGCAGGCAGAGTGCTGCATTGTGGGTCCGGAATTGCCAAACGAGAAAGCTTCTGGGCCAGTAGTGTGAGGAGAGAAGTCTGAGAACACAAGTTAAACTTGGGCTTCAAGCCGAGGGCAAGGCAGGTACCCCTTGCACATCTGAACCAATATCTCATGCATCTGAAGTCACGGCGAGGATCAGACATTGGCTCAGGTTTTAGTTTCTGTGCATGACTGCCCCTTCATGAACGGAGAGGAATCTCAAGGCCATGGAGGTTTTCCCACGTTGGGAGTTGGGGGATATCCCCTTCAAGGATTCCTTCTGCAGTACAATTGAGACCTGTTGGGCAGCTCCAAAACATCCCATATGGAATGACTCCAGAGCACCGTTCAAGGATGGATTCCAGGGAAGCCCGCCTCGCATTCCAATTGTCTCCTAGCAAAAAGACAGTGGAGATCGGATGGCTCTGCGGGAGCAACCTGGTTGGCTGAGTTGATATGGACTTTCCTGAGCATGGGGTCTAATGTGTGTTTGTGTCCATGAGGACCTTGGAATGGGGCGGTGGCCCTGGGACTGTGAAGTATTCTCCTAAGATTTTGACATAGGTCCCAAGCACAAGTTTCCTCGTGGAGACGAGATTTTTTCTGATGGGTGCCTCAGGAAACCCCCTATGCTGGTATTGAAATCCAGTATTTTGAGGAGACATGCCTTTAAACCAAAGCAATGGATCCGATTAAGGCCTAGGTTCCTGTCTGGTACCATATCCTTCTCTGGGGACATCCATCTATGGTATGAGTGGAGGTAGATGCTCAGCTGGGGTCAGACCGCCCTTGTTTGTCCACAGAAACCTACATATTGGGATGACCTCGGGGACTTTGGAGGGTTCCCCTAATTTGTACAATTTTTGACAATGGATTGGGCAGTATTCCCATGCATGGGGTAGGCACAGTCCAAATGTTTGGCTCCAGGGGCCCCAGCCTGGAGGGTGTGTGGCCGAGGACTTTGAGGACAGAAGTCTGAAAACACAAACTCAGCTTGGGTTTGGGGACGTAGGTATGGCAGGTCCAATCTACAAACCATGAGAAGAAATCTTCAGGATTCGAAGAAAGAGCGAGTCTGAGGCGCTTGCTCAGGCTTTGGTCTTTGAATTTTGTGTCAACGATGACCGTGGAATATGGGAAGGCCTCATGGGCCATGGACGAATCTTCCTCTCTGTGGATTTGGCCCGGTCCCAATTGTTTTTCGTCAATCTGTGGGATGGGAGGTCTCCTTTCAGGTTTGTAACCTCAGGTGTCCCAACCAAAGTGGAATTCCAAAGCAGAGACCTGGGGAAGAGTGAAGGGACAACCCAAACTATGGTTAAAACTTGGGGCCTAGTGGAATGGCAGGCCCCATATGCTCTCTCTTCACCAGCCACTGAGAGGCCTTACTTGAGGACTGGGCTCAGGCTGAGGGTCACAATGTGTGTTTGTACCAATGTGGCTCGTGAGCATGGGCGGGGCCTCATGGGCCACACTGGTTTCATCTACACTGAACTTTGGACAACATGCCAAGCACAAGGTCTCTTGCCATGGTGAAGGAGTTCTGATTTCTGCATCATTTTCAACCCTGGGCAGTCGTAGGAGATAAGGTCTAGGTTCGGAAGCCTGAAAACCGCAGTTGGGAAGAGATGATGACCAAGGCCATTGTAGGTCTGATGTCCTCAGTGTGCGGTCTGCTGCCTGGATGTTGGTCAGGAGCTTCGGGCTCAGGTTGTGTCAGACAGTGCATTAGTGCCCAGGTTAGACTATGTAATTTGGGTACAGTCGAGTGCCGTGTAGGTTGATCCTCATTTGAGGTGCCTGGGCAGCTCATTAGGGAAGATATTTTTTCTAGAGGGCAGGCAGAGTGCTGCATTGTCGGTCCTGAATTGCCAAACGTGAGGGCTTCTGGGCCAGTAATGTGAGGACAGAAGTCTGAGACCACAAGCTAGACTTGGGCTTCAGGCCGAGGGCAAGGCAGGTACCCCCTGCACATCTGAACCAATATCTCATTCATCTGATGTCACGGCGAGGAAGACGTTGGCTCAGGTTGTAGTTTCTGTGCATGACTGCAACTTCATGAACGGAGAGGAATCTCAAGGCCATGGAGGTTTTCCCAGGTTGGGAGCTGGATCAAGGATTCCTTCTGCGGGACAATTGAGACCTGTTTGGCAGCTCCAAAACATCCCATATTGAATGACTCCAGAGCACCGTTCAAAAATGGATGCCAGGGAAGTGCCTCGCATTCCAATTGTCTCGTAGCAACAAGACAGTGGAGTTCGGATGGCTCCGCGGGAGCAACCGGGGTGGCTGAGTTGAAATGGACGTTCCGGAGAATGGGGCCTAATATTTTTTTGTGTTCATGCGGACCTTGGAATGGGGCGGTGGCACTGGGACTCTGAAGTATTCTTCTAAGATTTTGACATAGGTCCCATGCAGAATTTTCCTCGTGGAGACGAGATTTTTTCTAATGGGTGCCTCAGGAAACCCCCTATGCTGGTATTAGAATCCAGGATTTTAAGGAGACATGCCTGTAAACCAAAGCAATGGATCCGATTATGGCCTAGGGTCCTGTCTGGTACCATATCCTTCTCTGGGGACATCCATCTATGGTATGAGTGGAGGTAGATGCTCAGCAGGTGTCAGACCACCCTTGTTTTTCCACAGAGACCTACATATTGGGATGGCTTCGGGGACTTGGAGGGTTCTCCTAATTTGTACAATTTTGGACAATGGAAAGGGCAGAATTCCCATGCATGGGGTAGGCACAGTCCTAATGTGTGGCTCCAGTGGCCCCATCCTGGAGGTTGTGTGGCCCAGAACTTTGAGGACAGAAGTCTGAAAACACAGACTCAGCTTAGGTTTGGGGATGTAGGTCTGGCAGGCCCAATCTACAAACCATGAGAAGAACTCTTCAGTATATGAAGAAAGAGTGAGTCTGAGGCGCTTGCTCAGGCTTGGGTCTCTGGATTTTGTGTAAACAATATCCTTGGAATGTGGGGAGACCTCATGGGCCATGGACGAATCTTCCTCTCTATGGATTTGGCCCGGTCCCAATTGTTTTTCGTCAATCTGTGGGATGGGAGGTCTCCTTTCAGGTTTGTAACCTCAGGTGTCCCATCCAAAGAGGAATTCCAAAGCAGAGCCCTGGGGAAGAGTGAAGGGACAACTCAAACTATGGTTAAAATTTGGGGCCTAGTGGCATGTCAGGCCCCATATACTGTCTCTTCACCAGCCACTGAGAGGCCTTATTTGAGGACTGGGCTCAGGCTGAGGGTCACAATGTGTGTTTGTGACCAATGTGGCTCGTGAGCATGGGCGGGGCCTCATGGGCCACACTGTTTTCATCTACACTGAACTTTGGACAACATGCCAATCACAAAGTCTCTTGCCATGGTAAAGGAGTTCTGATTTCTGCATCATTTTCAACCCTGGGCAGTCGATGGAGATAAGGTCTAGGTTCGGAAGCCTGAAATCCGCAGTTGGGAAGAGATGATGACCTAAGGCCATGGTGGGTCTGATGTGCTCAGTGTGCGGTCAGCTGCCTGGTTGTTGGTCAGGAGGTCGGGCTCAGGTTGTGTCAGACAGTGCATTAGTGCCCAGGTTAGACTATGTAATTTGGGTACAGTCGAGTGCCGTGTAGGTTGATCCTCATTTGAGGTGCCTGGGCAGCTCATTAGGGAAGATATTTTTTCTAGAGGGCAGGGAGATTGCTGCATTGTGGGTCCTGAATTGCCAAACGTGAGGGCTTCTGGGCCAGTAGTGTGAGGACAGAAGTCTGAGACCACAAGCTAGCCTTGGGCTTCAGGCCGAGGGCAATTCAGTTACCCCCTGCACATCTGAACCAATATCTCATTCATCTGATGTCACGGCGAGGAAGACGTTGGCTCAGGTTGTAGTTTCTGTGCATGACTGCAACTTCATGAACGGAGAGGAATCTCAAGGCCATGGAGGTTTTCCCACGTTGGGAGCTTGATTCAAGGATTCCTTCTGCGGGACAATTGAGACCTGTTTGGCAGCTCCAAAACATCCCATATGGAATGACTCCAGAGCACCGTTCGAGAATGGATGTCAGGGAAGCCCGCCTCGCATTCCAATTGTCTCATAGCAACAAGACAGTGGAGTTCGGATGGCTCCGCGGGAGCAACCGGGGTGGCTGAGTTGAAATGGACGTTCCCGAGAATGGGGCCTAATATTTTTTTGTGTTCATGAGGACCTTGGAATGGGGCGGTGGCCCGGGGACTCTGAAGTATTCTCCTAAGATTTTGACATAGGTCCCATGCAGAAGTTTCTTCGTAGAAACGAGATTTTATCTAATGGGTGCCTCAGGAAACCCCCTATGCTGGTATTAGAATCTAGGATTTTGAGGAGACATGCCTGTAAACCAAAGCAATGGATCCGATTATGGCCTAGGGTCCTGTCTGGTACCATATCCATCTCTGGGGACATCCATCTATGGTATGAGTGGAGGTAGATGCTCAGCAGGTGTCAGACCGCCCTTGTTTGTCCACAGAGACCTACATATTGGGATGGCCTCGGGGACTTGGAGGGTTCTCCTAATTTGCACAATTTTGGACAATGGAATGGGCAGAATTCCCATGCATGGGGTAGGCACAGTCCTAATGTGTGGCTCCAGTGGCCCCATCTTGGAGGGTGTGTGGCCCAGAACTTTGAGGACAGAAGTCTGAAAACACAGACTCAGCTTATGTTTGGGGATGTAGGTCTGGCAGGCCCAATCTACAAACCTTGAGAAGAACTCTTCAGGATATGAAGAAAGAGTGAGTCTGAGGCGCTTGCTAAGACTTGGGTCTCTGGATTTTGTGTAAACGATATCCTTGGAAAGTGGGGAGACCTCATGGGCCATGGACGAATCTTCCTCTCTGTGGATTTGGCCCGGTCCCAATTGTTTTTCGTCAATCTGTGGGATGGGAGGTCTCCTTTCAGGTTTGTAACCTCAAATGTGCCAACCAAAGAGGAATTCCAAAGCAGAGCCCTGGGGAAGAGTGAAGGGACAACCCAAACTATGGTTAAAATTTGGGGCCTAGGGGCACGGCAGGCCCCATATGCTGTCTCTTCATCCAGCCACTGAGGGGCTTACTTGAGGACTGGGCTCAGGCTGAGGGTCACAATGTGTGTTTGTGACCATGTGGCCCGTGAGCAGGGGCCAGGCCTCATGGGCCACACTGGTTTCAACTACACTGAACTTTGGACAACATGCGAATCACATGGTCTCTTGCCATGGGGAAGGAGTTCTGATTTCTGCATCACCTTCAACCCTGGGCAGTCGTTGGAGATAAGGTCTAGGTTCTGAATCCTGAAAACCGCAGTTGGGAAGAGATGATGACCTAAGGCCATGGTGGGTTTGATGTGCTTAGTGTGCGGTCAGCTGCCTGGTTGTTGGTCAGGAGGTTCGGGCTAAGGCTGTGTCACACAGTACATTAGAGCCCAGGTTAGACTGTATAATTTGGGTAGGGTAGAATGCCGTGTAGGTTGATCCTCATTGGAGTTGCCTGGTCAGCACATTAGGGAAGATATTTTTTCTAGAGGGCAGGCAGAGTGCTGCATTGTGGGTCCGGAATTGCCAAACGTGAGGGCTTCTGGGCCAGTAGTGTGAGAACAGAAGTCTGAGAACACAAGCTACACTTGTGCTTCAGGCCGAGGGCAAGGCAGGTACCTCCTGCACATCTGAACCAATATCTCATGCATCTGAAGTCACGGCGAGGATCAGACGTTGGCTCAGGTTGTAGTTTCTGTTCATGACTGCCCCTTCATGAACGGAGAGGAATCTCAAGGCCATGGAGGTTTTCCCACGTTGGGAGTTGTGGAATGCCCCCTTCAAGGATTCCTTCTGCGGGACAATTGAGACCTGTTGGGCAGCACCAAAACATCCCATATGGAATGACTCCAGAGCACCGTTCGAGATGGATGCCAGGGTAGCCCGCCTCGCATTCCAATTGTCTCCTAACAACAAGACAGTTGAGATCGGATGGCTCTGCGGGAGCAACCGGGATGGCTGATTTGAAATGGACAGCTCCTGAACATGGGGCTTAATGTTTGTTTGTGTCTATGAGTACCTTGGAATGGGGCGGTGGCACCGGGACTCTGAAGTATTCTTTTACGATTTTGACATAGGTCCCATGCACAAGTTTCTTCATGGAGACGAGATGTTTTCTGATGGGTGCCTCAGGAAACCCCCTATGCTAGTATTGGAATCCAGGATTTTGAGGAGACATGCCTGTAACCAAAGCAATGGATCCGATTATGGCCTAGGGTCCTGACTGGTTCCATCTCCTTCACTGGGGAATTCCATCTATGGTATGAGTTGAGGTAGATGCTCAGCTGGTGTCAGACTGCCC
Source organism: Mustela nivalis (assembly GCF_964662115.1). Lineage (NCBI taxonomy): Eukaryota > Metazoa > Chordata > Mammalia > Carnivora > Mustelidae > Mustela > Mustela nivalis. The sequence goes on from NW_028136370.1 coordinate 158,567, forward strand.
TTGTTTGTCAACAGAGACCTACATATTGGGATGGCCTCGGGGACTTTGGAGGGTTCTCCTAATTTTTACAATTTTGTACAATGGAATTGGCAGTATTCCCATGCATGGGGTAGGCACAGTCCTAATGTGTGGCTCCAGGGGCCCTATTCTGGAGGGTGTGTGGTCCAGGACTTTGAGGACAGAAGTCTGAAAACACAAACTCAGCTTAGGTTTGGGGACGTAGGTATGGCAGTCCCGATCTACAAACCATGAGAAGAACTCTTCAGGATCAAAGACAGAGCGAGACTGAGGCGCTTGCTCAGGCTTTGGTCTCTGGATTTTGTGTCAACCATGGCTGTGGAATGTTGGGAAGCCTCATGGGCCATGGACGTATATTCCTCCCTGTGGATTTGGCCCTGTCCCAATTGTTTTTCGTCAATCTGTGGGATTGGAGGTCTCCTTTCAGGTTTGTTACCTCAGGTGTCCCAACCAAAGAGGAATTCCAAAGCAGAGCCCTGGGGAAGAGTGAAGGGACTACCCAAACTACGGTTAAAATTTGGGGCCTATGGTCATGGCAGGCCCCATATGCTGTCTCTTCACCAGCCACTGAGAGGCCTTACTTGAGGATTGGGCTCAGGTTGAGGGTCATAATGTGTGTTTGTGACCAATGTGGCCCGCGAGCAGGGGCCGGGCCTCATGGGCCAAACTGTTTTCAACTACACTGAACTTTGGACAACATGCCAATCACAAGGTCTCTTGCCATGGGGAAGGAGTTCTGCTTTCTGCATCATTTTCAAACCTGGGCAGTGGTTGGAGATAAGGTCTAGGTTCTTTATCCTGAAAAACGCAGTTGGGAAGAGATCACGACCTAAGTCCATGGCGGGTCTGATGTGCTCAGTGTGCGGTCAGCTACCTGGGTGTTGGTCAGGAGGTTCGGGCTCAGGTTGTGTCAGACAGTGCATTAGTGCCCAGGTTAGACTATATAATTTGGGTACAGTCGAGTGCCTTGTAGTTTTATCCTCCTTTAAGATGCCTGGGCACCTCATTAGGCAATATATTTTTTTCTAGAGGGCAGGAAGAGTGCTGCATTGTGGGTCCAGAATTGCCAAACTTGAGGGCTTCTGGGCCAGGAGTGTGAGGACAGAAGTCTGAGAACACAAGCTAGACTTGAGCTTCAGGCCCAGGTCAGGGCAGGTACCCCCTGAAGTTCTGAACCAATATCTCATGCATCTGAAGTCACAGTGAGGATCAGACGTTGGCTCAGTTTGGAGTTTCTGTGCATGACTGCACCTTCATGAACATGGCTGAATCTCAAGACCATGGAGGTTTTCCCACGTTGGGAGTTGTGGGATGCCCCCTTCCAGGATTTCTTCTGCGGGACAATTGAGACCTTTTGGGCAGCTCCAGGACGTCCCATATGGAATGACTCCAGAGCACAGTTCGAATATGGATGCCAGGGAAGCCCGCCTCACATTCCAATTGTCTCCTCGCAACAAGACATTTGATATCGGATGGCTCTGCGGGAGCAACCAGGGTGGCTGAGTTGAAATGGACTTTCCTGAGGATGGGGCCTAATGTGTGTTTGTGTCCATGAGGACCTTGGAATGGGCGGTGGCACTGGGACCCTGAAGTATTCTCCTAAGCTTTTGACATAGCTTCCATGCACAAGTTTCCTCATGGAGACGAGAATTGTTCTTATGGGTGCCTCAGGAAATCCCCTATCTTGGTATTGGAATCCAGGCTTTTGAGGAGACATGCCTGTAAACCAAAGCAATGGATCCGATTATGGCCTAGTGTCCTGTCTGGTTCAATCTTCTTCTCTGGGGACATATATCTATGGTATGAGTGGAGGTAGATGCTCAGCTGGTGTCATACCGCCCTTGTTTGTCCCGGGAGACCACACAATTGTGATGTCCTCGGGGACTTTGGAGGGTTCTCCTAATTTGTACAATTTTGCACAATGGAATGGGCAGAATTCCCATGTATTGTGTAGGCACAGTCCTAATATGTGGCTCCAGGTGCCCAACCTGGAGGGTGTGTGGCCCAGGACTTCTCGGACAGAAGTCTGAAAACACAAACTCAGCCAAGGTTTGGGACGTAGGTATAGCAGGCCCAATCTACAAACCATGAGAAGAACTCTTCAGGATATGAAGAAAGTGCGAGTCTGAGGCGCCTACTCAGGCTATTTCTTGATTTTGTATCAAGATGGCCGTGGAATGTGGGGAGGCGTCATGGGCCATGGATGAATCTTCCTCTCTGTGGATTTGGCGCGGTCCCCATTGTTATTCGTCAATCTGTGGGATGGGAATTTACCTTTCAGGTTTGTTACCTCAGGTGTCCCAACCAAAGAGGAATTCCAAAGCAGAGCCCTGGGGAAGAGTGAAGGGACAACCCAAACTGAACCAATATCTCATGCATCTGAAGTCACGGCGATGATTAGACGTTGGCTCATGTTGGAGTTTCTGTGCATGACTGTCCCTTCAGGAACAGAGCGGAAACTCAAGGCCATGGTGGTTTTCCCACGTTGGAAGTTGTGGGATGCCCCCTTCAAGGATTTTTTCCGCGGGACAATTCAGAGCTGTTGGGCAGCTCCAGGACATCCCATATGGAATGACTCCAGAGCACCATTCGAGGATGGATGCCAGGAAAGCCCGCCTCGCATTCCAATAGTCTGCTAGCACCAAGACAGTTTAGAGTGGATGGTTCTGCGGGAGCTACCGGTGTGACTGAGTTTAATGGGACTTTCGTGGGGCTCCTGGGTGGCTCAGTGTGTTAAGCCACTTCTTTCGACTCAGGTCATGATCTCAGAGTCCTAGGATTGAGCCTCACATCAGGCACTCTGCTCAGCAGGGAGCCTGCTTCCTACTCTCTCTCTGCCTGCTTGTGATCTATGACTGTCAAATAAATAAATAAAATCTTAAAAAAAAAAGTAATGGACTTCCTGAGGTTGGGGTCTAAGGTGTGTTTGTGTCCATGAGGGCCTTGGAATGGGGCGGGGGCACCCGGACCCTGAAGTATTCTCCTAATATTTGGACATAGCTCCCATGCACAAGTTTCCTTGTGGAGATGAGATTTGTTCTAATGGGTGCCTCTGGAAACCCCCTACGCTGGTATTGGAATCCAAGCTTTTGAGGAGACATGCCTGTAAATCAAAGCAATGGATCCGATTATGGCCTAGCGTCCTGTCTGGTTCAATTTTCTTCTCTGGGGACATCCATCTGTGGTATGAGTGGAGGTAGATGCTCAGCTGGTGTGAGACCGCCCTTGTTTGTCCTGGGAGACCTACACAATTGGGATGGCCTCGGGGACTATAGAGGGTTCTCCTAATTTGTGCGATTTTGGACAATGGAATGGGCAGAATTCCCATAGATTGGGTAGACACATTGCTCATGTGTGGCTCCAGTGGCCCTAGCCTAGAGGGTGTGTGGCCCAGGACTTTGAGGACAGAAGTCTGAAAACACAAACTCAGCTTAGGTTTGGGGACGTAGGTATGGCAGGCCCAATCTACAAACCGTAGGAAGAACTCTTCAGGATATGAAGAAAGAGCGAGTCTGAGGCGCTTGCTCAGGCTTTTGTCTCTGGATTTTGTATCAACGATGGCCGTGGAATGTGGGGAGGCCACATGGGCCATGGACGAATCTTCCTCTCTGTGGATTAGGCCCGATCCCAATTGTTTTTCGTCAATCTGTGGGATGGGAGGTCTCCTTTCAGGTTTGTAACCTCAGGTGTCCCAACCAAAGAGGAATCCTAAGCAGAGGCCTGGGAAAGAGTGAAGGGACAACCCAAACTATGGTTAAAAATTGGGGCCTATGGGCAGGGCAGGCCCAATATGCTATCTCATCATCCAGCCACTGATAGGCCTTACATGAGGACTGGACTTAGGGTGAGGGACAGAATGTGTGTTTGTGACCAATGTGGCACTCGAGCTTGGGCGGGGCCTCATTGGCCACACTGGTTTCAACTACACTGAACTTTGGACAACATGCCAATCACAAGGTCTCTTGCCATGGGGATGGAGTTCTGATTTCTGCATCATTTTCAACCCTGGGCAGTGGTTGGAGATAAAGTCTAGGTCCTGAAGCCTGAACCGCAGTTGGGAAGAGATGATGACCTAAGGCCATGGTGGGTCGGATGTGCTCAGTGTGCGGTCAGCTGTCTTGGTGTTGGTCAGGAGGTTCGGGCTCAGGTTGTGTCAGACAGTGCATTAGTGTTCTGGTTAGACTATATAATTTGGGTATAGTCGGAGCCGTGTAGGTTTATCCTCATTAAGGTGCCTGGGAGGCTCATTACGCAAAATATTTTTTCGAGAGTGCTGTCAGAGTGCTGCATTGAGGGTCGGGAATTGCCAGAGTTGAGGGCTTCTGGGCCAGGAGTGTGAGGACAGAAGTCTGAGAAAACAAGCTAGACTTGGGCTTCAGGCCGTGGGCACGGCAGGTACCCCCTGCAGATCTGAACCAATATATCATGCATCGGAAGTCACTGCGAGGATTAGACGTTGGCTCAGTTTGGAGTTTCTGTCCATGACTGCACCTTCATGAATGGTGCGGAATCTCAAGGCCATGGAGTTTCTCCCATGTTGGGAGTTGTGGGATGCCCCCTTCAAGGATTCCTTCTGCGGGACAATTGAGACCTGTTGGGCAGCTCCAGGACCTCCCATATGGAATGACTCCAGAGCACCTTTCGAGGATGAATGCCAGGGAAGCCCACCTCACATTCCAATTGTCTCCTCGCAACAAGACAGTGGAGATAGGATGGCTCTGCGGGAGCAACCGGGGTGGCTGAGTTGAAATGGTCTTTCCTGAGGATGGGGCCTAATGTGTGTTTGTGTCCATGAGGGCCTTGGAATGGGGCGGTGGGACCGGGAACCTGAAGTATGTGGCCCTCGAGCATGAACGGGGCCTCATGGGCCACACTGGTTTCAAGTACACTGAACTTTGGACAACATGCCAATCACAAGGTTTCTTGCCATGGGGAAGGAGTTCTGCTTTCTGCATAGTTATCAACCCTGGGCATTGGTTGGAGATAAGGTCTAGGTTCTGAAGCCTGATAACCGCAGTTGGGAAGAGATGACGACCTAAGGCCATGGAATGTTGATGTGCTCAGTATGCGGTCAGCTGCCTGGGTGTTGGTCAGGAGGTTCGGGCTCAGGTGGTGACAGACAGTGCATTAGTGCCCAGCTTAGACTATATAATTTGGGTACAGTGGAGTGCCGTTTAGGTTTATCCTCATTTAAGGTGCCTGGGCAGCTCATTAGGCAATAAAATTTTTTGTAGAGGTCAGGCAGAGTGTTGCCTTGTGGGTCCGGAATTGCAAAACTTGAGGGATTCTTGGCTAGGAGTGTGAGGACAGAAGTCTGAGAACACAAGCTAGACTTGGGCTTCAGGCCGAGGGGAAGGCTGGTACCCCCTGCAGATCTGAACCTATATCTCATGCATCTGAAGTCAGGGCGAGGATCAGACGTTGGCTCAGGTTGGAGTTTCTGTGCATGACAGCCCCTTCATGAACGGTGCGGAATCTCAAGGCCATGGAGGTTTTCCCACGTTGGGAGTTGTGGGATGCCCCCTTCAAAGATTCCTTGTGCGGGACAATTAAGACCTGTTGGGCAGCTCCAGGACATCACATATGGATGACTCCAGAGCACTGTTCGGGGATGGATGCCAGGGAAGCCCGCCTCGCATTCCAATTTTCTCCTAGCACAAAGACAGTTGAGAATGGATGGCTCTGCGGGAGCAACCGGGGTGGCTGAGTTGAAATGGACTTTCCTGAGAATGGGGCCTAAGGTGTTTTTTTGTCCATGAGGGCCTTGGAATGGGGGGGTGGCACCGGGACCCTGAAGTATTCTCCTAAGCTTTTGACTAGCTCCCATGCAGAAGTTTCCTAGTGGAGACGAGATTTTTTCTGATGGGTGCCTCAGGAAACCCCCTTTGCTGGTGTTGGTTTCCAGGGTTTTGAGGAGACATGCCTGTAAACCAAAGCAATGGATCCGATTATGGCCTATGTCCTGTCTGGTTCAATCTTCTTCCCATGGATTGGGTAGTCACAGTCCTAATGTGTGCCTCCAGGGGCCCCAGCCTGGAGGGTGTGTGGCCCAGGACTTTGGGGACAGAAGTCTTATAACACAAACTCATCTTAGGTTGTGGGAGGTAGGTATGGCAGGCCCAATCTACAAACCATGAGAAGAATTCTTCAGGATATGAAGAAAGAGCTAGTCTGAGGTGCTTGTTCAGACATTTGTCTCTGGATATTGTATCAACGATGGCCGTGGAAAGTGGGGAGGCCTCAAGGGGCATGGACGAATCTTCCTCTTTGTGGATTTGGCCCGGTCCCAAATATTTTTCGTCAATCTGTGGGATGGGAGGCCTCTTTCAGGTTTGCTACTACAGGTGTCCCAACCAAAGAGGAATTCCAAAGCAGAGCCCTGGGGAAGAGTGAAGGGAAAACCCAAACTATGGTTAAAAATTGGGGCCTAGGGTCATGGCAGGCCCAATATGCTGTCACTTCATCCAGACACTGAGAGGCCTTACTTGAGGACTGGGCTCAGGCTGAGGGTCACAATGTGTGTTTGTGTCCAATGTGCCCCGCGAGCATGGGCGGGGCCTAATTGGCCACACTGATTTCAACTACACTGAACTTTGGACAATATGCCAATTACAAGGTTTCTTACCACGGGGAAAGAGTTCTGATTTCTTGATCATTTTTACCCTGGGCAGTGGTTTGAGATAAGGTCTAGGTTCTGAAGCCTGAAAACCGCAGTAGGGAAGAGATGACGACCTCAGTGTGTGTGTGACCTATGTGGCCCGCGAGCATGGGCGGGGCAACATTGGCAACACTGCTTTCAACTACACTGACCTAAGGCCATGGCGGTTCTGATGTGCTCAGTGTGCGGTCAGCTGCCTGGGTTTTGGTCAGGAGGTTCGTGCTCAGGTGGTGCTGATGGTGCATTAGTGCCCAGGTTAGACTATATAATTTGGGTACAGTCGAGTGCCGTGTAGGTTTATACTCATTTAAGGTGCTTGGGCAGCTCATTAGGCAAGATATTTTTTTTTAGAGGGCTGGCAGAGTGCTGCATTGTGGGTCCGGAATTGACATACTTGAGGGATTCTAGGCCAGGAGTGTGAGGACAGAAATCTGAGAACACAAGCTAGACTTGGACTTCAGGCCGAGGCCACGGCAGGTACCCCCTGCAGATCTGACCCAATGTCTCATGCGTATGAAGTCACGGCGAAGATCAGACGTTGGCCTAGTTTGGAGTTTCTGTGCATGACTGCCTCTTCATGAACGGAGCAGAATCTAAAGGCCATGGAGGTTTTCCCACGTTGGGAGTTGTGGGCTGCCCCCTTCAAGGATTTCTTCTGCAGGACAATTGAGACCTTTTGGGCAGCTCCAGAACATCCCATATGGAATGACTCCAGAGCACCGTTCGAGGATAGATGCCAGGGAAGCCCACCTCGCATTCCAATTGGCTAATAGCAACAAGACAGTGGAGATCGGATGGCTCTGCGGGAGCAACCAGGGTGGCTGAATTGAAATGGACTATCCTGGGTCTCCTGGGTGGCTCAGCTGGTTAAGCTGCTGCCTTTGGCTGAGGTCATGATCTCAGAGTTCTCGATCAAGCCTCACATCGGGCTCTCTGCTTAGCAGGGAGCCTGCCTCCTACTCTCTCTCTGCCTGCCTCTCTGCCTGCTTGTGATCTTTGTCTGTCAAATAAATAAAAGAAAACTTAAAAAGAAAAAAAAAGAAATGGTCTTTCCTGAGGATGGGGCCTAATGTGTGTTTGGGTCCATGAGGGCCTTGGAATGGGGCGGTGGCACCATGACCCTGAAGTATTCTCCTAAGCTTTTGAATAGCTCCCATGCACAAGTTTCCTTGTGGAGATGAGATTTGTTCTCATGGGTGCCTCAGGAAACCCCCTTTGCTGGTATTGGAATCCAGTCCTTTGAGGAGACATGCCTGTAAACAAAAGCAATGCATCCGATTATGGCCTAGGGTCCTGTCTGGTTCAATCTTCTTCTTTGGGGATATCCATCTATGGTATGAGTGGAGGTAGATGCTCAGCTGGTGTCAGACCGCCCACAACCTGGAGGGTTTGTGGCCCAGGACTTTGAGGACAGAAGTCTGAAAACAAAAACTCAGCTTAGGTCTGGGGACGTAGGTATAGCAGGCCAAATCTACAAAGCATGTGAAGAACACTTAAGATATGAAGAAAGAGCGAGTCTGAGGCGCTTGCTCAGGCTTTTGTCTCTGGATTATGTATGAATAGCCGTGGAATGTGCGGAGACCTCATGGGCCATGGACGAATCTTCATCTCTGTGGATTAGGCACGGCCCAATTCTTTTTCATCAATCTGTTGGATGGGAGGTCTCCTTTCAGGTTTGTTACCTCTGGTGTCCCAAACAAAGAGGAATTCCAAGGCAGAGCACTGTGGAAGAGTGAAGGGGCTACCCAAACTCTGGTTAAAAATTGGGGCCTAGGGGCATGGCAGGCTCAATATGCTGTCCCTTCAACAGCCACTTAGAAGCCTTACTTGAGGACTGGGTTCAGGCTGAGGGTCACAATGTGTGTTTGTGACCAATGTGGCCTGCGTACATGGGCGGGGCCACATGGGCAACACTGGTTCCATCTACACTGTACATTGGACCACATGCCAATCACAAGGTGTCTAGCCATGGGGAAGGAATTCTGATTTCTGCATCATTTTCAACCCTGGGCAGTGGTTGGAGATAAGGTCTAGGTTCTGAAGCCTGAAAACCGCAGTTGGGTAGAGATGAGAACTTAAGGCCTTGGTGGGTCTGATTTGCTCAGTGTGCAGTCAGGTGTCTGGGTGTTGGTCAGGAGGTTGGGCGCAGGTTGTGTCAGACAGTGCATTATGCCCAGGTTAGAATATATATTTGAGTACAGTCGAGTGCCGTGTAGGTTTATCCTCATTTAAGGTGCCTGGGCAGCTCATTAAGCAATAAATTTTTTCTAGAGGTCAGGCAGAGTGCTGCATATGTGTCCGGAATTGCCAGACTTGAGGGATTCTGGGCCAGGAGTGTGAGGACAGAAGTCTGAGAACAGATGCTAGACTTGGGCTTCAGGCCGAGGGCACGGCAGGTACCCTCTTCAGATCTGAACCATTATCTCATGCATCTGAACTCACGGCGAGGATCAGACGTTGGCTCAGGTTTGAGTTTCTGTGCATGACTGCCCCTCCAAGAAAGGAGCGGAATCTCAAGGCCATGGAGGTTTTCCCACGTTGGGAGTTGTGGGATGCCCCCTTCAAGGATTCCTTCTGGGGGACAATTGAGACCCGTTCGCAGCTCCAGGACATCCCATATGGAATGACTCCAAAGCACCGTTCAAGGATGGATGCCAGGGAAGCCCGCCTCGCATTCCAATTGTCTCCTAGCAACAAGACAGTTGAGATCTGATGGCTCTGCGGGAGCAACCAAGGTGGCTGAGTTGAAATGGACTTTCCTGAGGATGGGGCCTAATGTGTGTTTGTGTCCATGAGGCCTTGGAATGGGGCGGTGGCTCCGGGATCCTGAAGTATTCTCCTAAGCTTTTGACATAGCTCCCATGCACAAGTTTCCTTGTGGAGACTAGATTTGTTCTGATGGGACCCTCAGGAAACCCCCTATGCTGGTATTGGAATCCAGGCTTTTGAGGAGACATGCCTGTAAACCAAAGCAATGGATCCGATTATGGCCTAGGGTCCTGTCTGGTTCAATCTTCTCTGGTGACATCCATCTATGTTATGAGTGGAGGTAGATGCTCAGCTGGTGTCAGATCGCCCTTGTTTGTCCCAGGAGACCTACACTATTGAGATGGCATCGGGGACTTTGGAGGGTTCTCCTAATATATACGATTTGGACAATGGAATGGGCAGAATTCCCATTCATGGGGTAAGCACAGTCCTAATGTGTGGCTCCAGGGGCCCCAGCCTGGAGGGTGTGTGGCCCAGGATTTTGAGGACAAAAGTCTGAAAACAAAAACTCAGCTTAGGTTTGGGGAGGTAGGTATGGCAGGCTCAATCTACAAACCATGAGAGGAATTCTTCAGAATATGAAGAAAGAGCGAGTCTGAGGCGCTTACTCAGGCTTTTGTCTCTGGATTTTGTATCAACTATGGCCGTGGAATGTGGGGAGGACTCATGGGCCATGGACAAATCTTCCTCTCTGTGGATATGGCCCGGTCCCAACGGATTTTCGTCAATCTCTGGTATGGGAGGTCTCCTTACAGGTTTGTTACCTCAGGTGTCCCAACCAAAGAGGAATTCCAAAGCAGAGCCCTGGGGAAGAGTGAAGGGACAACCCAAACTATGGTAAAAAATTTTGGCCTAGGGGCATGTCAGGCCCAATATGCTGTCTCTTCATCCCGCCATTGAGAGGCCTTACTTTAGCACTGGACTCAGGCTGAGGTTCACATTGTGTGTTTATGACCAATGTGGCCCGCGAGCATGGGCGGGGCCACATGGGCAACACTGGTTTTAATACACTGAACTTTCGACAACATGCCAATCACAAGGTTTCTTGCCATGGGGAAGGAGTTCTGATTTCTGCATCATTTTCAACCCTGGGCAGTGGTTGGAGATAAGGTCTAGGTTTGAAGCCTGAAAACCGCAGTTGGGAAGAGATGAAGACCTAAGGCCATGGTGGGTCTGATGTGCTCAGTGTGCGGTCAGCTGCCTGGGTGTTTGTCGGTCGGTTCGGGCTCAGGTTGTGTCAGAGAGTGCATTAGTGCCCAGGTTAGACTATATAATTTGGGTACAGTTGAGTGCCGTGTAGGTTTATCCTCATTTGAGATGCCTGTGAAGCTAAGTAGGCAGGATATTTTTTCTAGAGGGCAGGCAGAGTGCTGCATTGTGGGTCCAGAATTGACAAACCAGAGGGCTTCTGGGCCAGGAGTATGAGGACAGAAGTCTGAGAACACAAGTAAGACTGGGGAATCAGGACGAGACACGGCAGGTACCCCATGCAGATATGAACCAATATCTCATGCATCAGAAGTCAGGGCGTGAATCAGACGTTGGCTCAGGTTGTAGTTTCTGTGCATGACTGCCCCTTCATGAACGAAGCGGAGTCTCAAGGCCGTGGAGGTTTTCCCACGTTGGGAGTTGTGGAATGCCCCCTTCAAGGATTCCTTCTGCGGGACAATTGAGACCTTTTGGGCAGCTACAGGACCTACCATATGGAATGATTCCAGAGCAACGTTCGAGGTAGGATGCCAGGGAAGCCCGCCTCACATTCCAATTGTCCCCTAGCAATAAGAGAGTTGAGATCGGATGGCTCTGCGGGAGCAACCAGGTTGGCTGAGTTAAAATGGACTTTCCTGAGGATGGGGCCTAATGTGTGTTTGTGTCCATGAGGCCTTGGAATGGGGCGGTGGCACCGGGATCCTGAAGTATGCCTCTAAGCTTTTGACATAGGTCCCATGCACAAGTTTCCTTGTGGAGACGAGATTTGTTCTGATGGGTGCCTCAGGAAACCCCCTATGCTGGTATTGGAATAAAGGCTTTTGAGGAGACATGCCTGTAAACCAAAGCAATGGATCCGATTATGGCCTAGGGTCCTGTCTGGTTCAATTCTTATATGGGGATATCCATCTATGGTATGAGTGGAGGTAGATGCTCAGCTGGTGTCAGACCGCCCTAGTTTGTCCCGGGAGACCTAAACTATTGGGATGGCCTCTGAGACTTGGGAGGATCCTCCTAATATGTACGATTTTAGACAATGGAATGGGCAGAATTACCATGCATGGGGTAAGCACAGTCCTAATGTGTGGCTCCAGAAGCCCCAGCCTGGAGGGTGTGCGGCTCAGGACTTTGAGGACAGAAGTCTGAAAACACAAACTCAGCTTAGGTTTGGGGATGTAGGTATGGCAGGCCCAATCTACGAACCATGAGAAGAACTCTTCAAGATATGAAGAAAGAGCGAGTCTGAGGCGCATGCTCAGGCTTTTGTCTCTGGATTTTGTATCAACGATGGCCGTGGAATGTGGGGGGCCTCATGGACCATGGATAAATCTTCCTCTCTGTGGATATGGTCTGGTCCCAATGGTTTTCCGTCAATCTGTGGGATGGGAGGTCACCTTTCAGGTTTGTTACCTCAGGTGTCCCAACCAAAGAGGAATTCCAAAGCAGAGACCTGGGAAAGAGTGAAGGGACAACCCAAACTATGGTAAAAAATTGGGGCCTAGGGGCATGGCAGGCCCAATATGCTGTCTCTTCCTCCAGCCACTGAGAGGCCTTACTTGAGGACTGGGCTCAGGCTGAGGGTCACAATGTGTGTTTGTGACCAATGTGGCCGGCGAGCATGGGCGGGGCCTCATGGGCCACACTGGTTTCAACTACACTGAACTTTGGACAACATGCCAATCACAAGGTGTCTAGCCATGGGGAAGGAATTCTGATTTCTGCATCATTTTCAACCCTGGGCAGTGGTTGGAGAGAAGGTCTAGGTTCTGAAGGTTGAAAACCACAGTTGGGAGGAGATGACGACCTAAGGCCATGGCGGGTCTTTTGTGCTAATTGTGCGATCAGCAGCCAGGGTGTTGGTCAGGAGGTTCGGGCACAGGTTGTGTCAGACAGTGCATTAGTGCTTAGGTTAGACTATTTTATTTGGGTACAGTCGAGTGCCGTGTAGGTTTATCCTCATTTGAGGTGCCTGGGCAGCTAAGTAGTTAAGATATTTTTTCTATAGGGCAGGCAGAGTGCTGCATTGTGGGTCCGGAATTGCCAAACTTGAGGGCTTCTGGGCTAGGAGTGTGAGGACAGAAGTCTGAGAACACAACCTAAACTTGGGCTTCAGGCCAAGGGAACTGCAGGTGTCCCTTGCAGATCTGAACCAATATCTCAAGCATATGAAGTCATGGCGAGGAACAGACGTTGTCTCAGGTTGGAGTTTCTGTGCATTACTACCCCTTCATGAACGAAGCGGAGTCTCAAGGCCATGGAGGTTTTCCCAAGTTGGGAGTTGGGGGATGTTCCCTTCATGATTCCTTCTACGGACAATTGAGACCTGTTGGGCAGCTCCAGGACCTCCCATATGGAAAGACTCCAGAGCATCGTTCGAGGATGGATGCCAGGGAAGCCCGCCTCGCTTTCCAATTATCTCCTAGCAACAAGACAGTTGAGATCTTATGGCTCTTTGGGAGCAACCAGGTTGGCTGAGTTGAAATGGACTTTCCTGAGGATGTGGCCTAATGTGTGTTTGTGTCCACGAGGGCCTTGGAATGGGGCGGTGGCATCGGGACCATGAAGTATTCTCCTAAGCTTTTGACATAGCTCCCATGCACAAGTTTCCACGTGGAGACGAGATTTAACCTGATGGGTGCCTCAGGAAACCCCCTATGCTGGTATTGGAATCCAGGCTTTTGAGGATACATGCCTGTAAACCGAAGCAACAAATCCGATTATGGCCTAGGGTCCTGTCTGGTTCAATCTTCTTCTCTGGGTCATCCATGTATGGTATGAGTGGAGGTAGATGCTCAGCTGGTGTCAGACTGCCCTTGTTTGTCCCGGGAGACCTACACTATTGGGATGGCCTCGGGGAATTGGAGGGTTCTCCTAATATGTACGATTTTGGACAATGGAATGGGCAGAATTCCCATGAATGGGGTAAGCAAAGTCCTAATGTGAGGCTCCAGGGGCCCCAGCCTGGAGGGTGTGTGGCCCAGGACTTTGAGGAAAGAAGTCTGAAAACACAAACTCAGCATAGGTTTGGGGACGTAGGTATGGCAGGCCCAATCTACAAACCATGAGAACAACTCTTCAGGGTATGAAGAAAGAGTGAGTCTGAGGCGCTTGCTCAATCTTTTGTCTCTGGATTTTGTATCAACTATGGCCAAGGAATGTGGGGAGGCCTCATGGGCCATGGCCGAATCTTCCTTTCTGTGGATATGGACCGGTCCCAGTGGTTTTTCGACAATCTGTGAGATGGGAGGTCTCCTTTCAGGTTTGTTACCTCAGGTGTCCCAACCAAAGAGGAATTCCAAAGCAGAGACCTGGGGAAGAGTGAAGGGACAACCCAATTATGGTTAAAAATTTGGGCCTAGGGGCATGGCAGGCCCAATATGCTGTCTCTTCATCCAGCCACTGAGAGGCCTTACTTTAGGACTGGACTCAGGCTGAGAGTCACAATGTGTATTTGTGACCAATGTGGCCTGCGAGCATGGGCGGGGCCACATGGGCCACACTGGTTTCAACTTCACTGAACTTTGGACAACATGCCAATCACAAGGTCTCTTGCCAAGGGGAAGGAGTTCTGATTTCTGCATGATTTTCAACCATTGGCAGTGGTTGGAGATAAGGTCTAGGTTCTGAATCCTGAAAACCGCAGTTTGGAAGAGATGATGACCTAAGGCCATGGTGGGTCTGATATGCTCAGTGTGCAGTGAGCTGCCTGGTTGTTGGTCAGGAGGTTCGGGCTCAGGTTGTGTCAGACATTGCATTAGTGTCCAGGTTAGACTTTATAATTTGGTTACAGTCGAGTGCCGTGTAGTTTTATCCTCATTTGTGGTGTCTGGGCAGCTAAGTACGCAAGATATTTTTTCTAGAGAGCAGGCAGAGTGCTGCATTGTGAGTCCGGAATTGCCAAACGTGAGGGCTTCGGGGCCAGTAGTGTGAGGACAGAAGTCTGAGAACACAAGCTAGACTCGGATGTCAGGCCGAGGGCAGGGCAGGTACCCCCTGCAGATATGAACCAATATCTCATGCATCTGAAGTCACGGCGTGGATCAGACGTTGGCTCAGGTTGGAGTTACTGTGCATGACTGCCCCTTCATGAACGAAGCGGAGTCTCAAGGCTTTTAACGTTTTCCCACGTTGGGAGAAGTGGGATGCCCCCTTCAAGGATTCCTTATTCGGGACATTTGAGACCTGTTGGGCAGCTCCAGGACATTTCCTATGGAATGACTCCAGAGCATCGTTCGAGGATGGATGCCAGGGAAGATCGCCTCGCATTCCAATTGTCTCCTAACAACAAGACAGTTGAGATCTGAAAGCTCTGCGGGAGACACCGCGGATGCTGAGTTGAAATGGACTTTCCCGAGGTAAGGTCCTAAAGTGCGTTTGTGTCCATGGGGGCCTTGGAATGGGGCGGTGGCACCGGGACCCTGAAGTATTCTCCTAAACTTTTGACATAGCTCCCATGCTCAAGTTTCCTTGTGCAGATGAGGTTTGTTCTGATGGGTGCCTCAGGAAACCCCATATGCTTGTATTGGAATTCAGGCTTTTGAGGAGACATGCCTGTAAACCAAAGCTTGGATCCGATTATGGCCTAGGGTCATGTGTGGTTCCATCTTCTTCTCTGGGGACATCCATTATGTCATGTGTGGAGATAGATGCTCAGCTGGTGTCAGACCTCCCTTGTTTGTCCCGGGAGACCTACACTCTTGGGATGGCCTCGGGGACTTTCAGGGTTCTCCTAATATGTACGATATTGAACAATGGAATGCCAGAATATCCATGCATGGGGTAAGCACAGTCCTAATGTGTGGCTCCAGGGGCCCATCCTGGAGGGTGTGTGGCCCTGGAATTTGAGGACAGAAGTCTGAAAAAACAAACTCAGCTTAGGTTTGGGGACGTAGGTATGGCAGGCCCAATCTACAAACCATGAGAAGAAAACTTCAGGATATGAAGAAAGAGCGAGTCTGAGGCGCTTGCTCAGGCTTTGTTCTCTGGATTTTGTATCAACGATGACCGTGGAATGTGGGGAGGCCTCAAGGGTCATGGACGAATCTTCCTCTCTGTGGATATGGCCCGGTCCCAATGGTTTTTCGTCAATCTGTGGGATGGGAGTTCTCCTTTCATGTTTGATACCTCAGGTGCCCCAAACAAAGAGGAATTCCAAAGCAGAGCCCTGGGGAAGAGTGAAGGGACTAGACAGTTGAGATCTGATGTCTCTGCGGGAGAACCGGGGTGGTTGAGTTGAAATGGACTTTCTTGAGGATGGGGCCTAATGTGTGTTTGTGTCCATGAGCACCTTGGAATGGAGGCTAGCCTGGAGGTTGTGTGGTTCCAGGCTGTGGGCACAGATGTCTGGAAACACAAACTCAGCTTATGAGTGGCGCCTAGGGTATGGCAGGCCGGATGTACAGCCCAAGAGGGAGCTCCTGGGCCTCTGAATCAAGGGCGAGTGGGAGGCGTTCCTTCAGGCTTTTGTCTCTGGATGTTGTGTCCCGGATAGCCGTGGATTGGATGGGTGGCCTCAGGGACTATGGACGAGTATCCCTCTCTGGGTATTTGTCCCAGCTCCCAAGATTTGGGGTCATTTTGTGGGAAGGGTGGAGTCGTGTTGTCTGGCTCATGTGTCTCTCCAAGAAAGGGATTCGAGAGCAGAGCCCCCGGTACGGGCGGGGCGACTGGAAAGCTCAAACACTGGTGAGGATTGGGTGCATAGCGGTCTGGCAAGCCCCATATGTGGGCTCTTGGTCCAGGCCCTGACAGGCCTTTCTTTGACATGTGGCTCACGCTGAGGGTCACAGTGTGAATTTGTTCTGCTGCACTCACGGTTGGGTGTGGAATCAGGGGACATGAAGGTTTCTCTCACCCTGAAGGTGTGACTCCATGCCAAGAGCAAGCTTTACAGCCATGGGGAAGGCGGAGTTCTGTTTTGTGCTTGCGATACCCAGCTGTGTGGAGAATTGATATACAGTCTAGGTTCAGATATTTGAAAACCAAGGTTAGGAAGAGGTGACGGCATAAGACCATGGCGTGTCCGAAGTGCTGGGTGTGTGGCCAGCTGTCTCCTTGTCTGTCTGGACGTGTGGCTTCAGGCTGTGTCAGATGGAGCATAAGTGCCCAGAGCAGCCTATCCAGTTCGGGTAACGTCGAGGTCGGAGCAGGTTGATCCTAATCTGGGTTTTCTGGAGAACCCCACAGGGAAACGTTGTTCTTACGTTGGGCAGACACTGGCCTGGGTTGTGGTTCTGGAGTTTCTAGTCCGGAGGGCTTGTTTGCCAGGAGTGTGAGGAAGGAAGTCTGAAAACACAAGCTAGCCTGAGGTTTGGGACCGAGGGCACAGCAGGTCCACTCTGCAGAGGCTGTATCGAGATCTCCTTCACTGAGGTCATGTCAACTATGAGACGTGTCGCAGGCTAGAGTTTTTGTCCTACAAGGCCTCTTCCTTAAGGGTGTGGGGGCTTCATGACGCCAGGGAGGTTTGCCTACAATGGGATTTGTGAACTACTCCAAACCTCAAGGTTTCCTTCTGCACGACAGTCGAGTCCTATTGGATGGTTCCAGGAGGTCCCATATGGAAAGACTCGAGAGCAGGTGTCTAAGCATGAATGCCTGGGAACGCCACCTCATATTTGCACTCTTTAGTCAGGACAAGACAGGCTCAATCTGCAGGCTCCTGGGTGAGCTACCCAGAGGGGAGAGTTGAAATGGACTCTCCTGAAGATGAGTCCTACTGTGGGTTGGTGGCCTGGGAGACCTTGGAATGTGGAGGTGGCTCAGGGACTCTGCAGGATTCTCCAACCTGAGGTGTTTGACACGGCTCCAACAAGGAAGCTTCCCATGTGGAGTCGAGAGGAGTTCTGTTTAGTGCCTCAGGAAAGCCCCATATCCTTTTCTTCGAACCAAAGCCTCTGAAAAGTGACACCTGGACACCAAAGAAAGAGTTGAGATTAGGGCCTAAGGGCCTGGCCGGCTCAACCTTCTATCTCTGTTGAAATCTGTATGCATGCCTTCGTGGAGGTAGCTGCTCAGCTTGTGTCTGAATGCCCCTGTGTGTCCAGGGAGGCTCCCAGTAGTGGGATGTCCACGGGGGCCTTGAGATTTCTCATAATCTGGAGGTGTGTGGCCAAAGGAATGGACACAGTTACCCAGGAGAGAGCAGGCACGGACCTGTGGTATGGCTCCAGAGGACCCAGCCTAGATGCTGTGTTTGCCAGGACTGTGGGGACAGATGTCTGAAAAAGCAAACTTGGCTCAGCTAGGGGCCAAGGTAATGGCAGGCCTGATCTCCAGTCCGTGAGGGGAGATCCTCTGGATATCAAAGGAGGGCAAGTGGGAGGCAGTCGCTCAGGCTTTTGTCTTTGGGTGCTGCCTTCACAGTGGCCGTTCAGGGTAGGGGTTGCTTCAGGGGCCGAGGAAGAGCCTTCCTCTCGGGGGATTGTCCAAGCTCCCAAGTGTTTGGGTTCATTCTGTGGGAAGGGAAGAGTACTGTTTTCTGCCACAGGGGACCCCCCAGGAGAGGAACTCTAGAGCACAGCAGTGGGTTCCCTCAACTGGAATACACACCATCTCGTTAGTCCTGGGTGCCTAGGGGCATGGCAAGCCACATATGCGGGATCTTGGTCCAGTCACTGAGTGGCGTTACTTGAATAAGGTACTCACGCCGAGGGTCACCATGTGTGTTTGTGCCCTAGGCGGCCCTTACGCATGGGCGTGGCCTCATGGGTCATGCCGTTTTCTCCTACACTGAAGGTTTGACTCACTGCCAGCAGCAAGGTTTCTTGCCATGGGGAAGGAGGGGTTCTGTCTTGTGCATCAGGTTCCCCCCTGTGCAGGGATTGGAGATAAGGTCCAGGTTCCGATGACTGAAAACCCAGGTTGGGAATGGATGGTGGCCTAAGGCAGTGGCGGCTCCAATGTGCTTGGTGTGTAGCCAGCTGTGTCATGACGCCAAGGAAGTTTTCCCACACTGAGTTTGGAGACCTTGGAATGTGCTGGTTGTTCAGTGGCCCTGCGGAACTCTCCTACCTGAAGGGTTTGATACATCCCCTGTAAGAAAGCTCCCCATGTGGAGATAAGAGAGGTTTCGTTTGGTGCCTCAGAAAAGCCCCTAGTGCTGGTCTACGAGAACAGTCCTCTGAGGACAGACACATGGAAACCAAAGCTAAGGTTCATATTAGGGCCTGGGGGCCTGTCCATTTCAACCTTCTGTCTCTGGGGACAATGTCTGAGAGTCTAAGTGGAGATAGTTGCACCGCTGGTGTCAGAGAGCCCCTCTTAGTCCAGGGTGGCCTACACTATTGATGGCCTCAGGGGCCTTGGGGCTTTTCCCTAACCTGTAGGGTTGTTGTCAATGGATTGGGCACACTTTCCTTGGAGAGGGCAGGCACAATCGTTCGCTGTGGCTACAGAGGCCCTAGCCTGGAGGTTGTGTGGGTCCAGGCTGTGGACACAGAAGTCTTAAAACACAAACACAGCTCATGAGTGGCGCCTAGGGTATGGCAGGCCGGATGTACAGCCCGAGAGGGAGCTCCTGGGCCTCTGAAACAAGGGCGAGTGGGAGGCGTTCCTTGAGGCTTTTGTCTCTGGATGTTGTGTCCGGGATAGCTGTGGATAGGAGGGGTGGCCTCGGGGACTTTGGACGAGTATCTCTCTCTGGGGATTTGTCCCAGGTCCCAAGAGTTTGGGGTCATTTTGTTGAAAGGGTGGAGTCGTGTTGTCTGGCTCATGTGTCTCTTCAAGAAAGGGATTCCAGATCAGAGCCCCAGGTACGGGCTGGGCGACTGGTAAAATCAATCACTGGTGAGGATTGGGTGCATAGTTGCTTGGCAAGTCAATATGCGGGCTCTTGGTCCAGGCCCTGACAGGCCTTTCTTTGACATGGGGCTCAAGCTGAGGGTCACTGTTTGAATTTGTGCCCAAGCAGCACTCACGTTTGGGCGTGGCATCAGGGGCCATGAAGGTTTCTCCCACCCTGAAGGTGTCACTCCATGCCAAGAGCAAGCTGTACAGCCATGGGGAAGTAAGAGTTCTGTTTTTTGCTTGCGATACCCAGCTGTATGGAGAATTGATATAATGTCTAGGTTCAGATATCTGAAAACCAAGGTTAGGAAGAAGTGACGGGATAAGACCATGGCGTGTCCGAAGTGCGGGGTGTGCGGACAGCTGTCTCCTTGTCTGTCTGGACGTCTGGCTTCAGGCTGTGTCAGACAGAGCATGAGTGCCCAGTTCAGCCTATCCTGTTCGGGTACCGTCGAGGCCCGAGCAGGTTGATCCTCATCTGGGTTTTATGGAGAGCCAAACAGGGAAACGTTTTTCTTCCATTGGGCAGACACTGGGCTGGGTTGTGGTTCTGGAGTTCCTAGTCCGGAGGGCTTGTTTGCCAGGAGTGTGAGGAAGGAAGTCTGAAAACACAAGCTAGCCTGAGGTTTGTGACCGAAGGCATGGCAGGCCCACTCTGCAGAGGCTGAATCGAGATCTCCTGCTCTGAGGTCATGTCAACTATGAGACGAGCCTAAGGCTAGAATTTTTGTCCAGCATGGCCTCTTCCTGAAGGGTGTGGGGGCTTCATGAGGCCATGGAGGTTTGCCTACGATGAGATTTGTGAACTACTCCAAACCTCAAGGTTTCCTTCTGCACGACTGTCGAGTCCTATTGGATGGTTCCAGGAGACCCCATACGGAAAGACTCGAGAGCAGGTGTCTAAGCATGGATGCCTGAGAACGCCACCTCATATACCCACTCTTTAGTCAGGAAAAGGCCGGCTCAATCTGTGGGCTCCTTGGTGAGCTACCCAGAGGGGAGAGTTGAAATGGACTCTCCTGAAGATGAGTCCTACTGTGGCTTGGTGGCCTGGGAGACCTTGGAATGTGGAGGTGGCTCAGGGACTCTGCAGAATTCTCCAACGTGAGGTGTCTGACACGGCTCCAACAAGGAAGCTTCCCATGTGGAGACGAGAGGAGTTCTGTTCAGTGCCTCAGGAAAGCCCCATATCCTGTTCTTCGAACCAAAGCCTCTGAGGAGTGACACCTGGAAACCAAAGCAATAGTTGAGATTACGGCCTAAGGGCCTGTCCGGCTCTACCTTCTATCTCTGTTGACATTGTGTGCATGCCTTCGTGGAGGTAGCTGCTCAGCTTGTGTCCAAATGCCCCTGTGTGTCCAGGGAGGCTCCCAGTAGTGGGATGTCCTTGAGGTTTCTCATATTCTGGAGGTGTGTGGCCAAAGAAATGGACACAGTTTTCCAGGAGAGAGCAGGCACGGTCCTGTTGTATGGCTCCAGAGGACCCAGCCTAGAGGCTGTGTTTTCCAGGGCTGTGGGGACAGATGTCTGAAAAAGCAAACTTGGCTCAGTTAGGGGCCAAGGTAATGGCAGGCCTGATCTCCAGTCCGTGAGGGGAGATCCTCTGGATATCAAAGGAGGGCAAGTGGGACGCAGTCGCTCAGGATTTGTCTCTGGGTGTTGCGTTCACAGTGGCCGTTCAGGTTAGGGGTTGCTTCAGGGGCCGAGGAAGAGCCTTCCTCTCGGGGGATTGTCCAAGCTCCCAAGTGTTTGGGTTCATTCTGTGGGAAGGGAAGAGTACTGTATTCTGCCACAGGGGACCCCCCAGGAGAGGGACTCTGGATCACAGCATTGGCTTCCCTTAACTGGAATACACACCATCTAGTTAGTCCTGGGTGACTATGGGCATGGCAGGCGACATATGCGGGCTCTTGGTCCAGTCACTGAGTGGCGTTACTTGAATATGGTACTCACGGTGAGGGTTACAAGTTGTTTTTGTGCCCAAGCTGGCCCTCACGCATGGGCGTGGCCTCATGGGCCATGCCGTTTTCTCCTACACTGAAGGTTTGACTCACTGCCAGCAGCAAGGTTTCTTGCCATGGGAAAGGAAGGGTTCTGACTTGCGCATCCGGTTACCCCTGTGCAGGGATTGAAGATAAGGTCTAGGTTCCGATGACTGAAAACCCAGGCTGGGAATGGATGGTGGCCTAAGGCAGTGGCGGGTCCAATGTGCTGGGGGTGCAGCCAGATGTGTCAGTGTCTGTAGGAAGTTCTGCGCTCAGGCTATTTGCGACAGACCATCAGTGTTTAAGGTAGCCTATGCAATTGGGGTGTTGCCGACGGCCAAGCTGTTTGGTCCTCATTTGGGGTTCTGGGCAGCACCATAGACAATGTTTTTCTCCTGGGAGGCAGTCAGAGTGCTTCATTGTGGCCCCAGAATTCCCAGGAGGGTGGGTTCGGGCCCGGAATGTGAGGACAGAAGTCTGAAAACACAAGCTTGGGTGTGGATTGGAGCCAAGGGCAGAGCAGGCCCACTCTGCAGAGGCTGAATCCAAATCTCCTGCATCTGAAGTCAGGCTGAGGATCAGACGTTGGCTGAGGCTGGCGTATGTGTCCATGATGGCACCTTCATGAAGCGGGGGCCTCATGAGGCCAAGGAAGTTTTCCCACGCTGAGTTTGGAGGTTGCCCCAACCACAAGGTTTCCTTCTGCGGGACATTCGAGTCCTGTTGCATGGCTCCAGGACATAGGATACAGAAGGACTGGAGACCAGGGTTCAAAGGATGGATCCCTGTACAGCATGCCTCGCATTCCCATTAGCCATTAGCCACAAGATTTGTTTGATCTGCTGCCTCTGGGGCATGCTACCCAGGGGGCTGAGTTGAAATGGCCTCTCCTGAGGATGCGTCGTAATGTGCGTTTGAGTCCATGGAGACCTTGGAATGTGCTGGTTGTTCAGGGGCCCTGCGGAACACTCCTACCTGAAGGGTTTGATACATCCCCAGTAAGAAATCTCCCCATGTGGAGACGAGAGAGGTTTGGTTTGGTGCCTCAGAAATGCCCCGTGTGCTGGTCTACGAAAACAGTCCTCTGAGGACGGACACATGGAAACCAAAGCTAAGGTTCAGATTAGGGCCTGGGGGCCTGTCCATTTCAACCTTCTGTCTCTGGGGACACTGGCTGAGAGTCTAAGTGGAGATAAATGCTCCGCTGGTGTCAGAGAGCCCTTCTTAGTCCAGGGTGGCCTACACTATTGATGGCCTCAGGGGCCTTGGAGCTTTTCCCTAACCTGTAGGGTTGTAGTCAATGGATTGGGCACAATTTCCTTGGAGAGGGCAGGCACAATCTTTCGCTGTGGCTCCAGAGGCCCTAGCCTGGAGGTAGTGTGGGTCCAGGCTGTGGGCACAGAAGTCTGAAAACACAAACTCAGCTTATGCGTGGCGCCTAGCGTATGGCAGGCCGGATGTACAGCCCGAGAGGGAGCTCCTGGGCCTCTGAAACAAGGACGAGTGGGAGGCGTTCCTTCAGGATTTGTCTCTGGATGTTGTGTCCGGGATAGCCATGGATAGGAGGGGTGGCCTCAGGTACTGTGGACGAGTATCTCTCTCTGGGTATTTGTCCCAGCTCCCAAGAGTTTGGGGTCATTTTGTGGTAAGGGTGGAGTCGTGTTTTCTGGCTCATGTGTCTCTCCAAGAAAGGGATTCCAGAGCAGAGCCCCAGGTACGGGCGGGGCGACTGGAAAACTCAAACATTGGTGAGGATTGGGTGCATAGGGGCTTGGCAAGCCCCATATGTGGGCTCTTGGTCCAGGCCCTGACAGGCCTTTCTTTGACATGGGGCTCATGCTGAGGGTCACAGTGTGAATTTGTGTCCAAGCAGCACTCAAGTTTGGGCGTGGCATCAGGGGCCATAAAGGTTTCTCCCACCTTGAAATTGTGACTCCATGCCAAGAGCAACCTTTACAGCCATGGAGAAGGAGGAGTTCTGTTTTGTGCCTGTGATACCCAGTTGTGTGGAGAATTGATATAATGTCTAGGTTCAGATATTGAAAGCCAAGGTTAGGAAGAGGTGACGGCATAAGACCATGGTGTGTCCGAAGTGCTGGGTGTGTGGACAGCTGTCTCCTTGTCTGTCTGGACGTCTGGCTTCAGGCTGTGTCAGACAGAGCATGAGTGCCCATAGCAGCCGATCCAGTTAAGGGACCGTCGAGGCACGAGCAGGTTGATCCTCATCTGGGTTTTCTGGAGAGCCCCACAGGGAAACGTTTTTCTTCCGTTGGGCAGACACTGGGCTGGGTTGTGGTTCTGGAGTTCCTAGTCCGGAGGGCTTGTTTGCCAGGAGTGTGAGGAAGGAAGTCTGAAAACACAAGCTAGCCTGAGGTTTGGGACCGAGGGCATGGCAGGCCCACACTGCAGAGGCTGAATCGAAATCTCCTGCTCTGAGGTCATGTCAAGTATGATACGTGCCTCAGCCTAGAGTTTTTGTCCAGCATAGCCTCTTCCTGAAGGGTGTGGCGTCTTCATGAGGCCAGGGAGGATTGCCTACGATGGGATTTGTGAACTACTCCAAACCTCAATGTTTCCTTCTTCACGAATGTCGAGTCCAATTGGATGGTTCCAGGAGGCCACATACGGAAAGACTCGAGAGCAGGTGTCTAAGAATGGATGCCTGGGAACGCCAACTCATATTCCCACTCTTTAGTCAGGACAAGGCTGGCTCAATCTGTGGGCTCCTTGGTGAGCTACCCAGAGGGCAGAGTTGAAATGGACTCTCCTGAAGATGAGTCCTACTGTGGCTTGGTGGCCTGGGAGACCTTGGAATGTGGAGGTGGCTCAGGGACTCTGCAGGATTCTCCAACCTGATGTGTTTGACACGGCTCCAACAAGGAAGCTTCCCATGAGGGGACGAGAGGAGTTCTGTTCAGCGCCTCAGGAAAGCCCCATATCCTGTTCTTTGAACCAAAGCCTCTGAGGAGTGACACCTGGAAACCAAAGCAAGAGTTGAGATTAGGGCCTAAGGGCTTGTCCGGCTCAACCTTCTATCTCTGTTGACATCTGTATGCATGCCTTCGTGGAGGTAGCTGCTCAGCTTGTGTCTGAATGCCCTTGTGTGTCCAGAGAGGCTCGCAGTAGTGGGATGTCCTCGGGGGCCTTGAGGTTTCTCATATTCTGAAGGTGTGTGGCCAAAGGAATGGACAGAGTTTTCCAGGAGAGAGCAGGCACGGTCCTGTTGTATGGCTCCAGAGGACCCAGCCTAGAGGCTGTGTTTGCCAGGGCTGTGGGGACAGATGTCTGAAAAAGCAAACTTGGCTCAGGTAGGGGCCAAGGTAATGGCAGGAGTGATCTCCAGTCCGTGAGGGGAGATCCTCTGGATATCAAAGGAGGGCAAGTGGGAGGCAGTTGCTCAGGCTTTTGTCTCTGGGTGTTACGTTCACAGTGGCCGTTCAGGGTAGGGGTTGCTTCAGGGGCCGAGGAAAGCCTTCCTCTCGGGGGATTGTCCAAGCTCCCAAATGTTTTGGTTCATTTGTGGGAAGGGAAGAGTACTGTTTTCTGCCACAGGTGACCCCCCAAGAGAGGGACTCTAGAGCTAAGCAATGGGATCCCTCAACTGGAATACACACCATCTAGTTAGTCCTGGGTCCCTATGTGCATGGCAAGCCACATATGCAGGCTCTTGGTCCAGTCACTGAGAGGCGTTACTTGAATAAGGAACTCACGCTGAGGCTTACAATGTGTGTTGGTGCCCAAGGCGGCGCTCACGCATGGTCGTGGCCTCATGGGCATTGCCGTTTTCTCCTACACTGAAGGTTTGACTCACTGCCAGCAGCAAGGTTTCTTGCCATGGGGAAGGAGGGGTTCTGACTTGTGCATCAGGTTCCCCCCTGTACAGGGATTGGAGATAAGGTCTAGGTTCTGATGACTGAAAACCCAAGTTGGGAATGGATGGTGGCCTAAGGCAGTGGCGGGTCCAATGTGCTGGGTGTGCAGCCAGCTGTGTCGGTGTCTGTTGGAAGGTCTGGGCTCAGGCTATTTTCGAAAGAGCATCAGTGTTTAAGGTAGCCTATGCAATTGGGGTGTTGACGAGGGCCAAACTGTTTGATCCTCATTTGGGGTTTCTGGGCAGCACCATAGACAATGTTTTTCTCCTGGGTGGCAGGCAGAGTGCTTCATTGTGGCCCCAGAATTCCCAGTAGGGAGGGTTTGTGGGACAGGAGTGTGAGGACAGATGTCTGAAAACACAAGCTAGGGTGAGGATTGGAGCCAAGGGTAGAGCAGGCCCACTCTGCAAGGCTGAATCAAAATCTCCTGCATCTGAAGTCAGGCTGAGGATCAGATGTTGGCTGAGGCTGGCGTATGTGTCTATGATGGCACCTTCATGAAGCAGGGGCCTCATGAGGCCAAGGAAGTTTTCCCACGCTGAGTTTGGAGGTTGCCCCAAACCACAAGGTTTCCTTCTGCGGGACATTCGAGTCCTGCTGCATGGCTCCAGGACATACCATACGGAAGGACTGGAGAGCAGGGTTCGAAGGATGGATCCCTGTACTGCAGGCATATTATTCCTATTGGCCATTAGCCACAAGGTATGTTTGATCTGCTGCCTCTGGGGCACGCTACCCAGGGGGCTGAGTTGAAATGGCCTCTCCTGAGAATGCATCATAATGTGCGTTTGGGTCCATGGAGACCTTGGAATGTGCTGGTTGTTCAGGGGCCCTGCGGAACTCTCCTACCTGAAGGGTTTGATACATCCCAGTAAGAAAGCTGCCCATGTGGAGACGAGAGACTTTTGGTTTGGTGCCTCAGAAAAGCCCTGTGTGCTGGTCTACGAAAACAGTCCTTGAGGACGGACAAATGGAAACCAAATCTAAGGTTCAGATTAGGGCCTTGGGGCCTGTCCATTTCAACCTTCTGTCTCTGGGGACACTGGCTGAGAGTCTAAGTGGAGATAGTTGCTCCGCTGGTGTCAGAGAGCCCCTCTTAGTCCAGGGTGGCCTACACTATTGATGGCCTGAGGGGCCTTGGAGCTTTTCCCTAACCTGTAGGGATGTGGTCAATGGAATGGGCACACTTTCTTTGGAGAGGGCAGGCACAATCTTTCGCTGTGGCTCCAGAGGCCCTAGCCTGGAGGTTGTGTGGGTCCAGGCTGTGGGCGCAGGAGTCTGAAAACATAAACTCAGCTTATGAGTGGCGCCTAGGGTATGGCAGGCGGATGTACTGCCCGAGAGGGAGCTCCTGGGCTTCTGAAACAAGGGCGAGTGGGAGGCGTTCCTTCAGGCTTTTGTCTCTGGATGTTGTGTCCAGGATAGCCGTGGATTGGAAAGGTCGCCTCAGGGACTATGGACGAGTATCCCTCTCTGGGTATTTGTCCCAGCTCCCAAGAGTTTGGGGTCATTTTGTGGGAAGGGTGGAGTCGTGTTTTCTGGCTCATGTGTCTCTCCAAGAAAGGGATTCCATAGGAGAGCCCCAGGTACGGGCGGGGTGACCGGAAAACTCAAACACTGGTGAGAATTGGGTGTATGGGGGCTTGGAAAGCAAGCATGAGCGGGGCCTCATGGGCCACACTGGTTTCAACTACACTGAACGTTGGACAACATGCCAACCACAAGGTTTCTTGCACTGGGGAAGGAATTCTGATATCTGCATTACGTTCAGGCCTGGGCAGTGAATAGAGATAAGGTCTAGGTTCTGAAGCCTGAAAACCGAGGTGGAAAGAGATGACGTCCTAAGGCCATGGTGGCTCGATGTGCTCAGTGTGCGGCCAGCTGTCTTGGTGGGACCAGGAGGTCTAGGCTCAGGCTGTGTCAGAAAGGGCATTAGTGCCCTGGTCAGCCTATGTATTTGGGGTACAGCCAAGGTAGGTGCAGGTTGATCCTCACTTGGGGTTACTTGGTAGCCCCAGAGGGCAATGTTTTTCTTCTGGAGGGCAGGCAGAGTGCTGCTTTGTAGTTCTGGATTGCCAAATTGGAGGGCATCTGGGTCAGTAGTCTGAGGACAGAAGTCTGAGAACACAAGCTAGGCTTAGGTTTCTGGGTGAGGACATGGCAGGCACAATCTACAGACCTGAATCGAGATCTCGTGCATCTGAAGTCAGGGCGAGGATCAGACGATCGCTCAGGTTGGAGTTTCTGACACTGATAGGCCCTTCATGAACGGGGGCATCACGAGGCCATGGCGGTTTTCCCACAATGGGAATTGTGAGAAGCTCCAAACTGCAAAGTGTCTTCTGCAGGACAATTGAGACCTGTTGTTGGCTCCAGGCTAATGATTCTGAGCAGAGTTCTAAGGATGGATGGCTGGGTAGCCCACCTCGCATTCCAATTGTCTCCTAGCAACAAGACAGTTTAGTTCTGCTGGATCTAGGGGAGAATCCGAGGAGGCTGAGTTGAAAATGACTCTCCTGTGGAAGGGTCCTAATGTGCTTTTGTGTCTATGGAGACCTTGGAATGAAGCGGTGGCACTGGGGCCCTGAAGGGTTCTCCTAAACAGAGCCTTTGAAAACAGCTCCAACGTACAAGTTTCCCATGTGTGGATGAGAGGTTTTCTGATGGGTGAGTCAATAAACAGCCATTGCTGGTTTTGAAATCCAGGCCTCTGAGGAGAGATGCCTGGAAACCAAAGCAATGGATATGATTAGTGATTAGGGGCCTGTTCTTTCCTTTTTACATGGGGACATCTGTCTATGGGTCTGAGTACAGGTAGGTGCTCAGATGGGCTCAGATTCCCCCGGTTTTACCTGGGAAGCCACCACTAATGAGATGGATCAAGGACTTTGGAGGTTTATCCTATTAGAAGGGATGTGGCCATTGGAATGGGCACAAACAATTCCCTTGGAGAGAGCAAGTACAGTCCTCAGGTTTGGCTCCAGGGGCCTGAGCCTGTAGGTTGTGTAGGCCAGGGCTGTTTGGACAGTTGTCTGAAAACACAAACTTGGCTTATGTTTCAGGTCATAGGTATGGCAGGACTTATCTACACCATGAGGAGAACTTTTCGGGATTTAAGAAAATGGCGAGTGTGAGGCGTTTGCTCAAGTTTTTGTCTCTGGATATCGTGTCACTCATGGTCGTGAAATTTCTGGGTGACTTCATGGGAAATGGACAAGTCTTACTCCCTGGTGCTTTGGCCCAGTCCAAAGCGTTTGGGGTCACTCTGTGGGATGGAAGAAGTCCGTTTTTTTTTTTTTGATGTTGTTTTCTTTTTAACCTCAGGTGTCCCACCAAATGAGGGATTCCAGAGTAGAGCCCTGGGGGGGTGGTGATTGACAATCAGAAATCTGGTTAAAAATTGAGGCCTAGGGACATATCAAGCCCATTATGACACCTAATGGTCCAGTCACTGAGAGGACTTAGTAGAGAACAGGACACATGCTGAGGGTCACAATGCGTGTTTATACCCGTGTCGCATTCAAGAATGGGCAGGGCCTCAGGGTGAATGCTGGTTTCTCCTACACTGAACGTTGGACAACGTGCCAACCACAAGGTTTCTTACCATGGGTAAGGAGGTGTTCTGATTTCTGCATCACACTCACCCCTGGGCAGTGATTGGAGATAATGTCTCGGTTCTGAGGCCTGAAAACTGAGGTAGGGAAGAGATGATGACCTAAGGCCATGGCGGGTCTTATGTGCTCAGTGTGCGGTCTGCTTTCCGGGTGTTGGTCAGGAGGTCCGGGCTCAGGTTGTGTCCGACAGTGCATTAGTGCCCAGGTTAGACTATATAATTTGGGTGAAGTCGAGTGCTGTGGAGGTTTATCCTCATTGAAGTTGCCTGGGAAGCTCATGAGGCAATAATTTTTTTTCTGGAGGGCAGGCAGAGTGCTGCATTGTGGGTCCGGAATTGCAAAACTTGAGGGCTTCGGGGCCAGGAGTGTGAGGACGGAAGTCTGAGAAGACAAGCTAGACTTGGGTTTCAGGGCGAGGGCACGGCAGGTACCCCCTGCAGATCTGAACCAATACTCATGCATCTGAAGTCAGGGCGAGGATCAGACGTTGGCTCAGGTTGGAGTTTCCGTGCATGACGCCCGCTTCATGAAGGGAGCGGAATTCGAGGCCATTGAGGTTTTCCCACGTTGGGAGTTGTGGGATGCCCCCTTCAAGGATTCCTTCTGCGGGACAATGGAGACCTGTTGGACAGCTCCAGGACATCCCATATGGAATGACTCCAGAGCACCGTTCGAGGATGGATGCCTGGGAAGCCCGCCTCGCATTCCCATTGTCTCCTAGCAACAAGACATTTTAGATCTGATGGCTCTGCGGGAGCAACCGGGGTGGCTGAGTTGAAATAGACTTTCCTGAGGATGGGTCCTAATGTGTTTTTGTGTCCATGAGGGCCTTGGAATGGGGCGGTGGCACCGGGTCCCAGAAGTACTCTCCTATGCTTTGGACATGGCTCCCATGCACAGGTTTCCTTGTGAAGACGAGATGAGTTCTGCTGGGTGCCTCACCAAAATCCCTATGCTCGTATTGGAATCAGGCTTTTGAGGAGACATGCCTGTAAACCAAGGCAATGGATCCTATCATGGCCTAGGGTCCTGTCTGGTTCAATCTTCTCCTCTGGGGACATCCATTTATGGTATGAGTGGAGGTAGATTATCAGCTGGTGTCAGACAGCCCTTGATTGTTCCGGGCGACCTACACGATTGGGATGGCCTCAGGGACTTTGGAGCTTTCTCCTAATTTGTACGATTTTGGACAATGGAATGGACAGAATTCCCATGGATTGGTAGGCACAGTCCTAATGTGTGGCTTCATGGGCCCCAGCCTGGAGGGTGTGTGGCCCTGGACTTTGAGGACAGAAGTCTGAAAACACAAACTCAGCTTAGGATTGGGGATATAGGTATGGCAGGGCCGATCTACACCATGAGAAGAACTCTTCAGGATATGAAGAAAGTGCGAGTCTGAGGCGCTTGCTCAGGTTTTCGTCTCTGGATTTTGTATCAGCGATGGCACAATCTATGGACCTGAATCGAGATCTCGTGCATCTGAAGTCAGGGCGAGGATCAGACGATCTCTCAAGTTGGTGTTTCTGTCCATGATGGCCCCTTCAAGAAGGGGGGGGGGCATCACGAGGCCATGGGGGTTTTCCCACGATGGGATTTGGGAGAAGCTTCAAACTGCAAAGTGTATTCTGCAGGACAATTGAGACCTGTTGTTTGGCTCCAGGCCAATGATTCTGAGCAGGGTTCTAAGGATGCATGGCTGGGTAGCCCACATCGCATTCCAATTGTCTGTTGACACAAGACAGGTTAGATCTGCTGGATCTGGGGGAGCAACCGAGGAGGCTGAGTTGAAATGGACTCTCCTATGGATGGGTCCTAATGTGCTTTTGTGTCTATGGAGACCTTGGAATGAAGCGGTGGCACTGGGGCCCTGAAGGGTTCTCCTAAACAGAGGCTTTGACACAGCTCCAACGTGCAAGTTTCCCATGGGTAGATGAGATGTTTTCTAATGGGTGAGTCAAGAAACAGCCATATGCTGGTTTTGAAATCCAGGCCTCTGAGGAGAGATGCCTGGAAACCAAAGCAATGGATATGATTAGTGCCTAGGGGCCTGTTCTTTCCTTTTTACCTCTGGGGACATCTGTCTATGGGTCTGAGTACATGTAGGTGCTCAGATGGGCTCAGATTGCCCCTGTTTTACCTGGGAAGCCACCACTAATGAGATGGATCAGGGACTTTGGAGGTTTATCCTTTTAGAAGGGATGTGGCCATTGGAATGGGCACACACAATTCCCTTGGAGATGGCAAGTACAGTCCTCAGGTTTGGCTCCAGGGGCCTGAGCCTGTAGGTTGAGTAGGCCAGGGCTGTTTGGACTGTTGTATGAAAACACAAACTTGGCTTATGTTTCAGGTAATAGGTATGGCAGGACTTATCAACAGACCATGAGGAGAACTTTTCGGAATTTGAGAAAAGGACGAGTGTGAGGCTCTTGCTCAAGTTTTTGTCTCTGGATATCGTGTCACTCATGGTCGTGAAATTTCTGGGTGACTTCATGGCAAATGGACGAGTCTTACTCACTGGTGGTTTGGCCCAGTTTAAAGCGTTTGGGGTCACTCTGTGGGATGGAAGAAGTCCGTTGTTTTTTTTTTTATGGATGTTGTTTTCTTTTTAACCTCAGGTGTCCCACCAAATGAGGGATTCCAGAGTAGAGCCCTGGGGGGGTGGTGATTGGACAATCCGAAATCTGGTTAAAAATTGAGGCCTAGGGACATATCAAGCCCCTTAAGACATCTAATGGTCCAGTCACTGAGAGGACTTACTAGAGGACAGGACTCATGCTGAGGGTCACAATGCGTGTTTATGCCCTTGTCGCACTCAAGAATGGGCGGGGCCTCAGGGTGAATGCTAGTTTCTCCTACACTGAAGGTTGGACAACGTGCCAACCACATGGTTTCTTAACATGGGTAAGGAGGTGTTCTAATTTCTGCA
Source organism: Mustela nivalis (assembly GCF_964662115.1). Classification (NCBI taxonomy): domain Eukaryota; kingdom Metazoa; phylum Chordata; class Mammalia; order Carnivora; family Mustelidae; genus Mustela; species Mustela nivalis. The sequence continues at coordinate 190,405 of NW_028136370.1, forward strand.
TCAAACTCACCCCTGGGCAGTGATTGGAGATTATGTCTCAGTTCTGAGGCCTGAAAACTGAGGTAGGGAAGAGATGATGACCTAAGGCCATGGCGGGTCTTATGTGCTCAGTGTGCGGTCTACTTTCCGGGTGTTGGTCAGGAGGTACGGGCTCAAGTTGTGTCTGACAGTGCATTAGTGCCCAGGTTAGACTATATAATTTGGGTGAAGTCGAGTGCTGTGGAGGTTTATCCTCATTGAAGTTGCCTGGGCAGCTCATGAGGCAATAATTTTTTTCTAGAGGGCAGGCAGAGTGCTGATTTGTGGGTCCGGAATTGCCAAACTTGAGGACTTCGGGGCCAGGAGTGTGAGGACGGAAGTCTGAGAAGACAAGCTAGACTTGGGTTTCAGGGCGAGGGCACGGCAGGTACCCCCTGCAGATCTGAACCAATACTCAGGCATCTGAAGTCAGGGCGAGGATCAGACGTTGGCTCAGGTTGGAGTTTCCGTGCATGACGGCCGCTTCATGAAGGGAGCGGAATCTCGAGGCCATTAAGGTTTTCCCACGTTGGGAGTTGTGGGATGCCCCCTTCAAGGATTCCTTCTGCGGGACAATTGAGACCTGTTGGACAGCTCCAGGACATCCCATATGGAATGATTCCAGAGCACCGTTCGCGGATGGATGCCTGGGAAGCCCGCCTCGCATTCCAATTGTCTCCTAGCAACAAGACAGTTTAGATCTGATGGCTCTGCGGGAGCAACCGGGGTGGCAGAGTTGAAATGGACTTTCCTGAGGATGGGTCCTAATGTGTTTTTGTGTCCATGAGAGCCTTGGAATGGGGCGGTGGCACCGGGACCCTGAAGTACTCTCCTATGCTTTGGACATGACTCCCATGCACAGGTTTCCTTGTGGAGACGAGATGAGTTCTGCTGGGTGCCTCAGCAAAACCCCTATGCTCGTATTGGAATCAGGCTTTTGAGGAGACATGCCTGTAAACCAAGGCAATGGATCCTATTATGGCCTAGGGTCCTGTCTGGTTCAATCTTCTCCTCTGGGGACATCCATTTATGGTATGAGTGGAGGTAGATTATCAGCTGGTGTCAGACAGCCCTTGTTTGTTCCGGGCGACCTACACGATTGGGATGGCCTCAGGGACTTTGGAGGTTTCTCCTAATTTGTACGATTTTGGACAATAGAATGGGCAGAATTCCCATGGATTGGTAGGCACAGTCCTAATGTGTGGCTCCATGGGCCCCAGCCTGGAGGGTGTGTGGCCCTGGACTTTGAGGACAGAAGTCTGAAAACACTAACTCAGCTTAGGTTTGGGGACGTAGGTATGTCAGGACCGATCTACAAACCATGAGAAGAACTCTTCAGGTTATGAAGAAAGTGTGAGTCTGAGGCGCTTGCTCAGGTTTTTGTCTCTGGATTTTGTATCAGCGATGGCACAATCTACAGACCTGAATCGAGATCACTTTCATCAGAAGTCAGGGCGAGGTTCAGACGATCGCTCAAGTTGGTGTTTCTGTCCCTGATGGACCCTTCACGAAGGGGGGGCATCAAGAGGCCAAAGGGGTTTTCCCACAATGGGATTTGTGAGAAGATCCAAACTGCAAAGTGTCTTCTGCAGGACAATTGAGACCTGTTGTTTGGCTCCAGGCCAATGATTCTGAGCAGGTTTCTAAGGATGCATGGCTGGGTAGACCACCTCGCATTCCAATTGTCTGTTGACACAAGACAGGTTAGATCTGCTGGATCTGGGGGAGCAACCGAGGAGGCTGAGTTGAAATGGACTCTCCTATGGATGGATCCTAATGTGCTTTTGTGTCTATGGAGACCTTGGAATGAAGCGGTGGCACTGGGGCCCTGAAGGGTTCTCCTAAATAGAGGCTTTGACACAGCTCCAACGTGCAAGTTTCCCATGGGTAGATGAGATGATTTCTGATGGGTGAGTCAAGAAACAGCCATATGCTCGTTTTGAAATCCAGGCCTCTGAGGAGAGATGCCTGGAAACTAAAGCAATAGATATGATTAGTGCCTAGGGGCCTGTTCTTTCCTTTTTACCTCTGGGGACATCTGTCTATGGGTCTGAGTACAGGTAGGTGCTCAGATGGGCTCAGATTGCCCCTGTTTTACCTGGGAAGCCACCACTAATGAGATGGATCAGGGACTTTGGAGGTTTATCCTTTTAGAAGAGATTTGGCCATTGGAATGGGCACACACAATTCCCTTGGAGAGGGAAAGTACAGTCCTCAGGTTTGGCTCCAGGGGCCTGAGCCTGTAGGTTGTGTAGGCCAGGGCTGTTTGGACAGTTGTCTGAAAACACAAACTTGGCTTATGTTTCAGGTCATAGGTTGGCAGGACTTATCTACAGACCATGAGGAGAATTTTCGGGATTTGAGAAAAGGGCGAGTGTGAGGCTCTTGCTCAAGTTTTTGTCTCTGGATATCGTGTCACTCATGGTCGTGAAATTTCTGGGTGACTTCATGGGAAATGGACGAGTCTTACTCCCTGGTGGTTTGGCCCAGTCCAAAGCTTTTGGGGTCACTCTGTGGGATGGAAGAAGTCCGTTTTTTTTTTTTTTGATGTTGTTTTCTTTTTAACCTCAGGTGTCCCACCAAATGAGGGATTCCAGAGTAGAGCCCTGGGGGGGTGGTGATTGGACAATCCGAAATCTGGTTAAAAATTGAGGCCTAGGGACATATCAAGCCCATTATGACATCTAATGGTCCAGTCACTGAGAGGACTTACTAGAGGACAGGACTCATGTTGAGAGTCACAATGCATGTTTATGCCCTTGTCGCACTCAAGAATGGGCGGGGCCTCAGGGTGAATGCTGGTTTCTCCTACACTGAACGTTGGACAACGTGCCAACCACAAGGTTTCTTACCATGGGTAAGGGGGTGTTCTGATTTCTGCATCACACTCACCCCTGGGCAGTGATTGGAGATAATGTCTCGGTTCTGAGGCCTGAAAACTGAGGTAGGGAAGAGATGATGACCTAAGGCCATGGCGGGTCTTATGTGCTCAGTGTGCGGTCTGCTTTCCGGGTGTTGGTCAGGAGGTCCGGGCTCAGGTTGTGTCCGACAGTGCATTAGTGCCCAGGTTAGACTATATAATTTGGGTGAAGTCGAGTGCTGTGGAGGTTTATCCTCATTGAAGGTGCCTGGGCAGCTCATGAGGCAATAATTTTTTTCTAGAGGGCAGGCAGAGTGCTGATTTGTGGGTCCGGAATTGCCAAACTTGAGGGATTCGGGGTCAGGAGTGTAAGGACGGAAGTCTGAGAAGACAAGCTAGACTTGGGTTTCATGGCGAGGGCACGGCAGGTACCCCCTGCAGATCTGAACCAATACTCATGCATCTGAAGTCAGGGCGAGGATCAGACGTTGGCTCAGGTTGCAGTTTCCGTGCATGACGGCAGCTTCATGAAGGGAGCGGAATCTCGAGTCCATTGAGATTTTCCCACGTTGGGAATTGTGGGATGCCCCCTACAAAGATTCCTTCTGCGGGACAATTGAGACCTGTTGGACAGCTTCAGGACATCCCATATGGAATGACTCCAGAGCACCGTTCGAGGATGGATGCCTGGGAGGCCAGCCTCGCATTCCAATTGTCTCCTAGCAACAAGACAGTTTAGATCTGATGGTTCTGCGGGAGCAACCGGGGTGGCTGAGTTGAAATGGACTTTCCTGAGGATGGGTCCTAATGTGTTTTTGTGTCCATGAGGGCCTTGGAATGGGGCGTTGGCACCGGGACCCTGAAGTACTCTCTTATGCTTTGGACATGGCTCCCATGCATAGGTTTCCTTGTGGAGACGAGATGAGTTATGCTGGGTGGCTCAGCAAAACACCTATGCTCGTATTGGAATCAGGCTTTTGAGGAGACATGTCTTTAAACCAAAGCAATGGATCCTATTATGGCCTAGGGTCCTGTCTGGTTCAATCTTCTCCTCTGGGGACATCCATTTATGGTATGAGTGGAGGTAGATTATCAGCTGGTGTCAGACAGACCTTGTTTGTTCCGGGGGACCTACACTATTGGGATGGCCTCAGGGACTTTGGAGGTTTCTCCTAATTTGTACGATTATGGACAATGGAATGGGCAGAATTCCCATGGATTGGTATGCACAGTCCTAATGTGTGGCTCCAGGGGCCCCAGCCTGAAGGGTGTGGGGCCCTGGACTTTGAGGACAGATCTGAAAAAACAAACTCAGCTTAGGTTTGGGGACGTAGGTATGGCAGGCCCGATCTACAGACCATGAGAAGAACTCTTCAGGTTATGAAGAAAGTGCGAGTCTGAGGCGCTTGCTCAGGTTTTTGTCTCTGGATTTGTATCAGCGATGGCACAATCTACAGACCTGAATCGAGATCTCGTGCATCTGAAGTCAGGGCGAGGATCAGACGATCGCTCAACTTGGTGTTTCTGTCCATGATGGCCCCTTCACGAAGGGGGGGCATCCCGATGCCATGGGGGTTTTCCCACGATGGTATTTGTGAGAAGCTCCAAACTGCAAAGTGTATTCTGCAGGACAATTGAGACCTGTTGTTTGGCTCCAGGCCAATGATTCTGAGCAGGGTTCTAAGGATGCATGGCTGGGTAGCCCACCTCGCATTCCAATTGTCTCCTAGAAACAAGACAGGTTAGATCTGTTGGATCTGGGGGAGCAACCGAGGAGGCTGAGTTGAAATGGACTCTCCTATGGATAGGTCCTAATGTGCTTTTGTGTCGATGGAGACGTTGGAGTGAAGCGGTGGCACTGGGGCCCTGAAGGGTTCTCCTAAACAGAGGCTTTGACACAGCTCCAACGTGCAAGTTTCCCATGGGTAGATGAGATGTTTTCTGATGGGTGAGTCAAGAAACAGCCATATGCTGGTTTTGAAATCCAGGCCTCTGAAGAGAGATGCCTGGAAACCAAAGAAATGGATATGATTAGTGCCTAGGGGCCTGTTCTTTCCTTTTTACCTCTGGGGACATCTGTCTATGGGTCTGAGTACAGGTAGGTGCTCAGATGGGCTCAGATTGCCCCTGTTTTACCTGGGAAGCCACCACTAATGAGATGGATGAGGGACTTTGGAGGTTTATCCTAAGAAGGGATGTGGCCCTTGGAATGGGCACACACAATTCCCTTGGAGAGGGCAAGTACAGTCCTCAGGTTTGTCTCCAGGGGCCTGAGCCTGTAGGTTGTGTAGACAAGGGCTGTTTGGACAGTTGTCTGAAAACACAAACTTGGCTTATGTTTCAGGTCATAGGTATGGCAGGACTTATCTACAGACCATGAGGAAAACTTTTCGGGATTTGAGAAAAGGGCGAGTGTGAGGCTCTTGCTCAAGTTTTTGTATCTGGATATCGTGTCACTAATGTTCGTGAAATTTCTCGGTGACTTCATGGGTAATGGACGAGTCTTACTCCCTGGTGGTTTGGCCCAGTCCAAAGCGTTTGGGGTCACTCTGTGGGATGGAAGAAGTCCGTTTTATTTTTTTTTTTTTTGATGTAGTTTTCTTTTTAACCTTAGGTGTCCCAACAAATGAGGGATTCCAGAGTAGAGCCCTGGGGGGCGGGGTGACTGGACAATCAGAAATCTGGTTAAATATTGGGGCTTAGGAAAATATCAAGCCCATTATGACATCTAATTGTCCAGTCACTGAGAGGACTTACTAGAGGACAGGACTCATGCTGAGGGTCACAATGCGTGTTTATGCCCTTGTCGCACTCAAGAATGGGCGGGGCCTCAGGGTGAATGCTGGTTTCTCCTACACTGAACGTTGGACAACCTGCCAACCACAAGGTTTCTTACCATGGGTAAGGAGGTGTTCTGATTTCTGCATCACACTCACCCCTGGGCAGGGAAAGAGATGATGACCTAAGGCCATCGCCGGTCTTATGTGCTCAGTGTGCGTTCTGCTTTCCGGGAGTTGGTCAGGAGGTCCGGGCTCAGGTTGTGTCCGACAGTGCATTAGTGCCCAGTTTAGACTATATAATATGGGTGAAGTCGAGTGCTGTGGAGGTTTATCCTCATTGAAGGTGCCTGGGCACCTCATTAGGCCAAACTGGTTTCAACTACACTGGACCTTGGACAACATGCCAATCACAAAGTCTCTTGCCATGGGTATGGTGTTCTGATTTCTGCATCATTTTCAATCGTGAGCAGTGATTGGACATAAGGTATAGGTTCTGAAGCCTGAAAAATCGCAGTTGGGATGAGATGACGACCTAAGGCCATGGCGCGTCTGATATGCTCAGTGTGCGGTCAGCTGCCTGGGTGTTGGTCAGGAGTTTCTGGGTCAGGTTGTGTCAGACAGTGCATTAGTGCCCAGGTTAGACTATATAATTTGGGTACAGTCTAGTGCCATGTAGGTTTATCCTCATTTGAGGTGCCTGGGCACCTCATTAGGAAGATATTTTTTCTAGAGGGCAGGCAGAGTGCTGCATTGTGGGTCCGGAATTGCCAAACTTTTGGGCTTCTGAGCCAGGAGTGTGAGGAAAGAATTCTGAGAACACAAGCTAGACTTGAGTTTCAGGCCGAAGGCACGGCTGGTACCCCCTGCAGTGGCAACCAAAATCTCAAGCATCTGAAGTCACGGCGAGGATTAGACGTTGGCTCAGGTTGTAGTTTCTGTGCATGACTGCCCCTTCATGAACGGAGCGGAATCTCAAGGCCATGGAGGTTTTCCGACGTAGGAGTGGTGGGATGCCCCCTTCAAAGATTCCTTCTGTGTGACAATTGAGACCTGTTGGGCAGCTCCATGACATCCCACATGGAATGTCTCCAGAGCACCCGTGGAGGATGGATGCCAGGGAAGACCGCTTCGCAATCCAATTGTCTACTAGCCACAATACAGTTCAGATCGGATCCCTCTACGGAGCAACCGGTGTGGCTGAGTTGAAATGGACTTTCCTGAGGATGGGTCCTAAAGTGTGTTTGTGTCCATGAGGGACTTGAAATGGGGCGGTGGCACTGGGACCCTGAAGTATTCTCCTAAGCTTTTGACATAGCTCCCATGCACAAGTTTCCTTGTGGAGAGGAGATTTGTTCTGATGGGTGCCTCAGGAAACCCATTATGCTGGTATTGGAATCCAGACTTTTGAAGAGACATGCCTGTAAACCAAAGCAAAGTATTCGATTATGGCCTAGGGTCCTGTCTTGTTCATTCTTCTTCTCTGGGGATATTCATCTATGGAATGAGTGGAGGTAGATGCTCACCTGGAGTCAGACTGCCGTTGTTTGTCCCCGGAGACCTACACTATTGGGATGGCCTCGGGGACTTTGGAGGTTTCTTCTAATTTGTACCATTTTGGACAATGGAATGGGCAGAATTCCCATGGATTGGGTAGGCACAGTCCTAATGTGTAGCTCAGGGGCCCCAGCCTGAGGGTGTGTGGACCAGGACTTTGAGGACAGAAGTTTGAAAACACAAACTCAGCTTAGGTTAGGGGATTTAGGTATGGCAGGCCCAATCTACAAATCATGAGAAGAAATCTTCAGGATATGAAGAAAGAGCGAGTCTGAGGCACTTGCTCAGGCTTTTGCATTTGGATTTTATATCAGCGATGGCCGTGGAATGTGGGGAGGACTCACGGGCCATGTACGAATCTTCCTCTCTGTGGATTTGGCCCAATCCCAATTGTTTTTCGTCAATCTGTGGGATGGGAGGTCTCCTTTCAGGTTTATTACCTCAGGTGTCTGAACAAAAGAGGAATTCCAAAGCAGAGCCCTGGGGAAGAGTGAAGGGAAAACCCAAACTATGGTTAAAAATTGGGGCCTAGGGGTATGGCAGGCACAATAAGCTGTCTCTTCATACAGCCACTGAGAGGCCTTACTTGAGGGCTGGGCTCCGGCTGAGCTTCACAGTGTGTGTTTGTGACCAACGTGGCACGCGAGCATGGGCGGGGCCTCATGGGCCACACTGGTTTCAACTACACTGGACCTTGGACAACATGCCAATCACAAGGTCTCTTGCCATGGGGAAGGTGTTTTGATTTCTGCATCATTTTCAACCCTGGGCAGTGGTTGGAGATATGGTCTAGGTTCTGAAGCCTGAAAAATCGCAGTTGGGAAGAGATGACGATCTAAGGCGATGGCGCGTCTGATATGCTCAGTGTGCGGTCAACTGCCTGGGTGTTTGGTCAGGAGGTTGTGGCTCAGATTGTGTCAGACAGTGCACTAGTTCCCAAGTTAGACTATATAATTTGGGTACAGTCGAGTTCCCTGTAGGTTTATCCTCATTTGAGGTGCCTGGGCAGCTCATTAGGCAAGATATTTTTTCTAGATGGCAGGCAGAGTGCTGCATTGTGTGTCCGGAATTGCCAAACTTTTGGGCTTCTGGGCCAGGAGTGTGAGGAAAGAAGTCTAAGAACACAAGCTAGACTTGAATTTCAGGCCGAAGGCACGGCTGGTACCCCCTGCAGTCGCAACCAAAATCTCAAGCATCTGAAGTCACGGCGAGGATCAGATGTTGGCTCAGGTTGTAGTTTCTGTGCATGACTGCCCCTTCAGGAAAAGAGCGGTATCTCAAGGCCATGGAGCTTTTCCCAAGTTGGGAGTTGTGTGATGCCCCCTTCAAGGATTCCTTCTGCGGGACAATTGAGACCTGTTGGGCAGCTCCAGGACATCCCATATGGAATGACTCCAGAGCACTGTTGTAGGATGGATGCCAGGGAAGCCCGCCTCTCATTCCAATTGTCTCCTAGCAACAATACAGTTGAGATCGGATGGCTCTGCAGGAGCAACCGGGGTGGCTGATTTGAAATGGACTTTCCTGAGGATGGGGCCTAAAGTGTGTTTGTGTCCATGAGGGCCTTGGAATGGGGCGGTGGCACAGAGACCCTGAAGTATTCTCCTAAGCTTTTGACATAGCTCCTATGCACAAGTTTCCTTGTGGAGAGGAGATTTGTTCTGATGGGTGCCTCAGGAAACCCCTTATGCTGATCTTGGAATACAGGCTCTTGAGGAGACATGCCTGTAAACCAAAGCAATAGATCCGATTATGGCCTAGGATCCTGTCTGGTTCAATATTCTTTACAGGGGATATCCGTCTATGGAATGAGTGGAGTTAGATGCTCACCTGGTGTCAGACCGCCCTTGTTTGTCCCTGGAGACCTACACTATTGGAATTGCCTCGGGGACTTTGGAGAGTTCTCCTAATTTGTAAGATTTTGGACAATGGAATGGGCAGAATTCCCATGGATTGGGTAGGCACAGTCCGAATGTGTGGCTCCAGTGGCCCCAGCATGCGGGTGTGTGGCCGGGACTGTGAGGACAGAAGTCTGAAAACACAAACTCAGCTTATGTTTGGGGACGTAGGTATGGCAGGCCCAATCTACAAACCATGAGAAGAACTCTTCAGGATATGAAGAAAGAGCGAGTTTGAGGCACTTGCTCAGGCTTTTGTCTCTGTATTTTATATCAACGATGGCCGTGGAATGTAGGGAGGCCTCATGAGCCATGGACGAATATTCCTCTCCTTGGATTTGGCTCGTTCCCAATTGTTTTTCGTCAATCTGTGGTATGGGAGGTCTCCTTTCAGGTTTATTAACTCAGGTGTCAGAACAAAACAGGAATTCCAAAGCAGAGCCCAGGGGAAGTGTGAAGAGTCAACCCAAACTATGGTTAAAAATTGGGGCCTAGGGGCATGGCAGGTCCAATATGCTGTCTCATCATCCAGCCAACGAGAGGCCTTACTTGAGGGCTGGGCTTAGGCTGAGGCTCACAGTGTGTGTTTGTGACCAATGTGGCCCGAGAGCATGGGGGGGCCTCATGGGACACACTGGTTTCAACTACACTGGACCTTGAACAACATACCAATCACAAGGTCTCTTGCCATGGGGAAGGTGTTCTGATTTCTGCATCATTTTCAAACCTGGGCAGTGGTTGGAGATAAGGTCTACGTTCTGAAGCCTGAAAAATCGCAGTTGGGAAGAGATGACGACCTAAGGCCATGGCGGGTCTGATATGCTCAGTGTGCGGTCAGCTGCCTGGGTGTTGGTCAGGAGGTTCTGGCTCAGGTTGTGTCAGACAGAGCATTAGTGCCCAGGTTAGACTATATAATTTGGGTACAGTCGAGTGCGCTGTAGGTTTATCCTCATTTGAGGTGCCTGGGCACCTCATTACGCAAGATATTTTTTCTAGAGGGCAGGCAGAGTGCTGCATTTGGGTCCAGAATTGCCAAACTGGAGGATTCTGGGCCAGGAGTGTGAGGACAGAAGTCTGAGAACAAAAGTTAGACTTGGGCTTCAGGCCGAGGGCACGGCAGGTACCCCCTGGAGATTGGAAACAATATCTCAAGCATCTGAAGTCACGGCGAGGATCAGACGTTGGCTCAGGTTGGAGTTTCTGTGCATGACTGCCCCTTCATGAACGGAGCGGAATCTAAAGGCCATGAAGATTTTCCCATGTTGGGAGTTGTGGGATGCCGCCTTCAAGGATTCCTTCTGCAGGACAATTGAGACCTGTTGGGCAGCTCCAGGACATCCCATATGGAATGACTCCAGAGCACCATTGAAGGATGGATGCCAGGGAAGCCCGTCTCGCATTCCAATTGTCTCCTAGCAACAATACAGTTGAGATCAGATGGCTCTGCGGGAGCAACCGGTGTGGCTGAGTTGAAATGGACTTTCCTGAGGATGGGGCCTAATGTGTGTTTGAGTCCATGAGGGCCACGGAATGGGGCGGTGGCACCGGGACCCTGAAGTATTCTCCTAAGCTTTTGACATAGCTCCCATGCTCAAGTTTCCTTGTGGAGGCGAGATTTGTTCTGATGGGTGCCTCAGGAAACCCCTTATGCTGTTTTTGGAATCCAGGCCTTGAGGAGACATGCCTGTAAACCAAAGCAATGGATCCGATTATGGCCTAGGGTCCTGTTTGGTTCAATCTTATTATCTGGGGATATCTATCTATGGAATGAGTGCAGGTAGATGCTCACCTGGTGTCAGACCGCCCTTGTTTGTCCCCGGAGACCTACACTATTAGGATGGCCTCGGTGACTTTGGAGAATTCTCCTAATTTGTACGATTTTGGACAATGGAATGGGCAGAATTCCCATGGATTGGGTAGGCACAGTCCTAATGTGTGGCTCATGGGGCCCAAGCGTGGAGGGAGTGTGGCCCAAAACTTTGAGGACAGAAGTCTGAAAACACAAACTCAGCTTAGGTTTGGGGACGTAGGTATGGCAGGCCCATTCTACAAACCATGAGACTAACTCTTCAGGATATGAAGAAAGAGCGAGTCAGACACTTGCTCAGGCTTTTGTCTCTGGATTTTGTATCAGCGATGGCTGTGGAATGTGGGGAGGCCTCATGGACCATGGACAAATCTTCCTCTCTGTGGATTTGGCCCTGTCCCAATTGTTTTTCGTCAATATGTGGTTGGGAGGTCTCAATTCAGGTTTATTACCACAGGTGTCCGCACAAAAGAGGAATTCCAAAGCAGAGCCCTGGGGAAGAGTGAAGGGACAACCCAAACTATGGTTAAAAATTGGGGCCTAGGGGCATGGCAGGCCCAATATGCTGTCTCTTCATCCAGCCACTGAGAGGCCTTACTTGAGGACTGGGCTCAGGCTGAGGGTCACAATGTGTGTTTGTGACCAATGTGGCCCACGAGCATGGGCGGGGCCTCATGGGCCACACTGGTTTCAACTACACTGGACCTTGGACAACATGCCAATTACAAGGTCTCTGCCATGGGGAAGGTGTTCTGATCAGCATCATTTTCAACCCGGGGAAGGGGTTGGAGATAAGGTCTAGGTTCTGAAGCCTGAAAAATCGCAGTTGTGAAGAGATGACGATCTAAGGCGATGACGCGTCTGATATGCTCAGTGTGCGGTCAGCTGCCTGGGTGGTGGTCAGGAGGTTCTGGCCAGGTTGTGTCAGACAGTGCACTAGTGCCCAAGTTAGACTATATAATTTGGGTACAGTCGAGTGCCCTGTAGGTTTATCCTCATTTGAGGTGCCTGGGCACCTCATTAGGCAAGATATGTTTTCTAGAGGGCAGGTAGAGTGCTGCATTGTGGGTCCAGAATTGCCAAACTGGAGGACTTCTGGGCCAGGAGTTTGAGGACAGAAGTCTGAGAACACAAGCTAGACTTGGGCTTCAGGACGAGGGCACGGTAGGTACCCCCTGCAGATCGGAAACAATATGTCAAGCATCTGAAGTCACGGCGAGGATCAGAAGTTGGCTCAGGTTGTAGTTTCTGTGCATGACTGCCCCTTCATGAAAGGAGCGGTAACTCAAGGCCATGGAGCTTTTCCACCTTGGGAGTTGTGTGATGCCCTCTTCAAGGATTCCTTCTGCGGGACAATTGAGACCTGTTGAGAAGCTCCAGGATATCCCATATGGAATGACTCCAGAGCACTGTTGTAGGATGGATGCCAGGGAAGCCCGCCTCTCATTCCAATTGTCTCCTAGCAACAATACAGTTGAGATCGGATGGCTCTGCGGGAGCAACCGGGGTGGCTGATTTGAAATGGACTTTCCTGAGGATGGGGCCTAAAGTGTGTTTGTGTCCATGAAGGCCTTGGAATGGGGCGGTGGCACCGGGACCCTGAAGTATTCTCCTAAGCTTTTACAAAGCTCCCTTGCACAAGTTTCCTTGTGGAGAGGAGATTTGTTCTGATGGGTGCCTAAGGAAACCCCTTATGCTGATCTTGGAATCCAGGCTCTTGAGGAGACATGCCTGTAAACCAAAGCAATAGATCCGATAATGGCCTAGGATCCTGTCTGGTTCAATCTTCTTTTCTGGGGATATCCGTCTTTGAATGAGTGGAGTTAGATGCTCACCTGGTGTCAGACCGCCCTTGTTTGTCCCTGGAGACCTACACTATTGGGATGGCCTCGGGGACTTTGGAGAGTTCTCCTAATTTGTAAGATTTTGGACAATGGAATGGGCAGAATTCCCATGGATTGGGTAGGCACAGTCCGAATGTGTGGCTCCAGTGGCCCCAGCCTGCGGGTGTTTGGCCGGGACTGTGAGGACAGAAGTCTGAAAACACAAACTCAGCTTATGTTTGGGGACGTAGGTATGGCAGGCCCAATCTACAAACCATGAGAAGAACTCTTCAGGATATGAAGAAAGAGCGAGTTTGAGGCACTTGCTCAGGCTTTTGTCTCTGTATTTTATATCAACGATGGCCGTGGAATGTAGGGAGGCCTCATGAGCCACGGACGAATATTCCTCTCCTTGGATTTGGCTCGTTCCCAATTGTTTTTCGTCAATCTGTGGGATGGGAGGTCTCCTTTCAGGTTTATTAACTCAGGTGTCAGAACAAAAGAGGAATTCCAAAGCAGAGCTCAGGGGAAGTGTGAAGAGTCAACCCAAACTATGGTTAAAAATTGGGGCCTAGGGGCATGGCAGGCCCAATATGCTGTCTCATCACCCAGCCACCGAGAGGCCTTACTTGAGAGCTGGGCTTAGGCTGAGGCTCACAGTGTGTGTTTGTGACCAATGTGGCCCGAGAGCATGGGCGGGCCTCATGGGCCACACTGGTTTCAACTACACTGGACCTTGGACAACATACCAATCACAAGGTCTCTTGCCATGGGGAACGTGTTCTGATTTCTGCATCATTTTCAAACCTGGGCAGTGGTTGGAGATAAGGTCTACGTTCTGAAGCCTGAAAAATCGCAGTTGGGAAGAGATGACGACCTAAGGCCATGGCAGGCCTGATATGCTCAGTGTGCGGTCAGCTGCCTGGGTGTTGGTCAGGAGGTTCTGGCTCAGGTTGTGTCAGACAGAACATTAGTGCCCAGGTTAGACTATATAATTTGGGTACAGTCGAGTGCCGTGTAGGATTATCCTCATTTGAGGTGCCTGGGCACCTCATTACGCAAGATATTTTTTCTAGAGGGCAGGCAGAGTGCTGCATTCGGGTCCGGAATTGCCAAACTGGAGGGCTTCTGGGCCAGGAGTGTGAGGACAGAAGTCTGAGAACAAAAGCTAGACTTGGGCTTCAGGCCGAGTGCACGGCAGGTACCCCCTGGAGATTGGAAACAATATCTCAAGCATCTGAAGTCACGGCGAGGATCAGACGTTGGCTCAGGTTGGAGTTTCTGTGCATGACTGCCCTTTCATGAACGGAGCGGAATCTAAAGGCCATGGAGATTTTCCCACGTTGGGAGTTGTGGGATGCCGCCTTCAAGGATTCCTTCTGCAGGACAATTGAGACCTGCTGGGCAGCTCCAGGACATCCCATATGGAATGACTCCAGAGAACCATTGAAGGATGGATGCCAGGGAAGCCCGTCTCGCATTCCAATTGCCTCCTCGCAACAATACAGTTGAGATCAGATGGCTCTGCGGGAGCAACCGGGGTGGCTGAGTTGAAATGGACTTTCATGAGGATGGGGCCTAATGTGTGTTTGTGTACATGAGGACCTTGGAATGGGGCGGTGGCACCGGGACTTAAAGTATTCTCCTAATATTTTGACATAGCTCCCATGCTCAAGTTTCCTTGTGGAGGCGAGATTTGTTCTGATGGGTGCCTCAGGAAACCCCTTATGCTGTTTTTGGAATCCAGGCTTTTGAGGAGACATGCCTGTAAACCAAAGCAATGGATCCGATTATGGCCTAGGGTCCTGTTTGGTCCAATCTTCTTATCTGGGGATATCTATCTATGGAATGAGTGGAGGTAGATGCTCACCTGGTGTCAGACCGCCCTTGTTTGTCCCCGGAGACCTACACTATTGGGATGGCCTCGGGGACTTTGGAGAGTTCTCCTAATTTGTAAGATTTTGGACAATGGAATGGGCAGAATTCCCATGGATTGGGTAGGCACAGTCCGAATGTGTGGCTCCAGTGGCCCCAGCCTGCGGGTGTGTGGCCGGGACTGTGAGGACAGAAGTCTGAAAACACAAACTCAGCTTATGTTTGGGGACGTAGGTATGGCAGGCCCAATCTACAAACCATGAGAAGAACTCTTCAGGATATGAAGAAAGAGCGAGTTTGAGGCACTTGCTCAGGCTTTTGTCTCTGTATTTTATATCAACGATGGCCGTGGAATGTAGGGAGGCCTCATGAGCCACGGACGAATATTCCTCTCCTTGGATTTGGCTCGTTCCCAATTGTTTTTCGTCAATCTGTGGGATGGGAGGTCTCCTTTCAGGTTTATTAACTCAGGTGTCAGAACAAAAGAGGAATTCCAAAGCAGAGCTCAGGGGAAGTGTGAAGAGTCAACCCAAACTATGGTTAAAAATTGGGGCCTAGGGGCATGGCAGGCCCAATATGCTGTCTCATCACCCCGCCACCGAGAGGCCTTACTTGAGAGCTGGGCTTAGGCTGAGGCTCACAGTGTGTGTTTGTGACCAATGTGGCCCGAGAGCATGGGCGGGCCTCATGGGCCACACTGGTTTCAACTACACTGGACCTTGGACAACATACCAATCACAAGGTCTCTTGCCATGGGGAACGTGTTCTGATTTCTGCATCATTTTCAAACCTGGGCAGTGGTTGGAGATAAGGTCTACGTTCTGAAGCCTGAAAAATCGCAGTTGGGAAGAGATGACGACCTAAGGCCATGGCGGGCCTGATATGCTCATTGTGCGGTCAGCTGCCTGGGTGTTGGTCAGGAGGTTCTGGCTCAGGTTGTGTCAGACAGAACATTAGTGCCCAGGTTAGACTATATAATTTGGGTACAGTCGAGTGCCGTGTAGGATTATCCTCATTTGAGGTGCCTGGGCACCTCATTACGCAAGATATTTTTTCTAGAGGGCAGGCAGAGTGCTGCATTCGGGTCCGGAATTGCCAAACTGGAGGGCTTCTGGGCCAGGAGTGTGAGGACAGAAGTCTGAGAACAAAAGCTAGACTTGGGCTTCAGGCCGAGTGCACGGCAGGTACCCCCTGGAGATTGGAAACAATATCTCAAGCATCTGAAGTCACGGCGAGGATCAGACGTTGGCTCAGGTTGGAGTTTCTGTGCATGACTGCCCCTTCATGAACGGAGGTTCTGGCTCATGTTGTGTCAGACAGTGCATTAGTGCCCAGGTTAGACTATATAATTTCGGTACAGTCAAGTGCCTTGTAGGTTTATCTTCATTTGAGGTGCCTGGGCAGCTCATTAGGCAAGATATTTTTTCTTGAGGGCAGGCAGAGTGCTGAATTGTGGGTCCGGAATTGCCAAACTTGAGGGCTTCTGGGCCAGGAGTTTAAGGACAGAAGTCTGAGTACACAAGCTAGATTGGGCTTCAAGACGAGGGCACGGCAGGTACCCACTGCAGATCTGAACCAATATCTCAAGCATCCGATCACGGCGAGGATCAGACTTTGGCTCAGGTTGTGGTTTCTGTGCATGACTGACCCCTCATGAATGGAGCGGAATCTCAAGGCCATGGAGGTTTTCCCACTTTGGGAGATGTGGGACGCCCCCTTCAAGGATTCCTTCCGTGGGACAATTGAGACCTGTTGGGCAGCTCCAGGACATCCCAAATGGAATGACACCAGAGCATCGTTGGAGTATGGGTGCCAAGGAAGCCCGCCTCGCATTCCAATTGTATCCTAGCAACAAGACAGTTGAGATCGGATGGCTCGGCGGGAGCAACCGGGGTGGCTGAGTTTAAATGGACTTTCCTGAGGATGGGGCCTAATATGTGTTTGTGTCCATTAGGGCCTTGGAATGGGGCGGTGGCACCGGGACCCTGAAGTATTCTCCTAAGCTTTTGAAATAGCTCCCATGCACAAGTTTCCTTGTGGAGACGAGAATTATTCTGATGGGTGCCTCAGAAACCCCTCATGCTGGTATTGGAATCCAAGCTTTTGAGGAGACATGCCTGTAAACCAAAGCAATGGATCTGATTATGGCCTAGGGTCTGGTCTGGTTCAATCTTCTCTTCTGGGGATATCCATCTATGGAATGAGTAGAGGTAGATGCTCACCTGGTATCAGATTGCCCTTGTTTGTCCCCGAGGACCTACACTATTGGGATGGCCTCAGGGACTTTGGAGAGTTTTCCTAATTTGTACGATTTTGGACAATGGAATGGGCAGAATTCCCATGGATTGGTTAGGCACAGTACTAATGTGTGGCTCCAGGGTGTGTGGCCCAGGACTTTGAGGACAGTAGTCTGAAAACACAAACTCAGCTTAGGTTTGGGGACGTAGGTATGGCAGGCCCAATCTACAAACTATGAGAAGAACTCTTCAGGATATGAAGAAAGAGCGAGTCTCAGACACTTGCTCAGGCTTTTGTCTCTGGATTTTGTATCAACGATGGCCGTGGAATGTGGTAAGGCCTCATGGGCCATGGACTAATCTTCCTCTCTGTGGATTTGCCCCGGTCCCAATTGTTTTTCGTCAATCTGTGGGATGGGAGGTCTCCTTTCAGGTTTATTACCTCAGGTGTCCGAACAAAAGAGTAATTCCAAAGCAGAGCCCTGGGGAAGAGCGAAGGGACAACCCAAAGTATGGTTAAAAATTGGGCCTAGGTTCTCCGCCGGTCCAATATGCTGTCTCTTAATCCAGCCACTGAGAGGCCTTACTTGAGGACTGGGCTCAGGCTGAGGGTCACAATGTGTGTTTGTGACCAATGTGGCCCGCGAGCATGGGCGGGGCCTCATGGGCCACACTGGTTTCAACTACACTGGACTTTGGACAACATGCCAATCACAAGGTCCTTTGCCATGGGGAAGATGTTCTGATTTCTCCATCATTTTCAACCCGGGCAAGTGGTTGGAGATAACGTCTAGGATCTGAAGCCTGAAAAACCGCAGTTGGGAAGAGATGACGACCTAAGTCCATGGCGGGTCTGATGCACTCAGAGTGCGGTCAGCTGCCTGTGTCTTGGTCAGGAGGTTCTGGCTCAGGTTGTGTCAGACAGTGCATTAGTGCCCAGGTTAGACTATACAATTTGGGTACAGTCAAGTGCCGTGTAGATTTATCCTCATTTGAGGTGTCTAGGCAGCTCATTAGGCAAGATATATTTTCTAGAGGGCAGGCAGAGTACTGCATTGTGTGTCAGGATTTGCCAAACTTGAGGGCTTCTGGGCCAGGAGTGTGAGGACAGAAGTCTGAGAACACAAGATAGACATGGGCTTCAGGCCGAGGGCACGGCAGGTACCCCCTGCATATCTGAACCAATATCGCAAGTCTCTGAAGTCACGGCGACGATCCGACGTTGGCTCAGGGTGGAGATTCTGTGCATACTGTCCCTTCATGAACGGAGTGGAATCTCAAGGCCATGGAGGTTTTCCCACGTTGGGAGTTTTGGGACGGCCCCTTCAAGGATTCCTTCTGCGGGACAATGGAGACCTGTTGGGCAGCTCCAGGACATCCCATATGGAATGACTCCAGAGCACCATTCGAGGATGGATTCCAGGGAAACCGGGCTCGCATTCCAATTGTCTCCTAGCAACAATACAGTTGAGATCAGATGGCTCTGCGGGAGCAACCGGGGTGGCTGATTTGAAATCGACTTTCCTGAGGATGGGGTCTAACTTGTGTTTGTGTCCATGAGGGGCTTGGAATGGGGCGGTGGCACCGAGACACTGTAGTATTCTCCTAAGCTTTTGACATAGCTCCCAAGCACAAGTTTCCTTGTGCCGACGAGATTTATTCTGATGGGTGCCACAGGAAACCACTTATGCTGGTATTGGAATCCAGGCTTTTGAGGAGACATGCCTGTAAACCAAAGCAATGGATCTGATAATGGCCTAGGGTCCAGTCTGGTTCAATCTTCTCTTCTGGGGATATCCATCTATGGAATGAGTGGAGGTAGATGCTCACCTGGTGTCAGACCGCCCTTGTTTGTCCCCGGAGACCTACACTATTTGGATGGCCTCAGGGACTTTGGAGATCTCCTAGTTTGTACGATTTTGGACAATGGAATGGGCAGAATTCCCATGGATTGGGTAGGCACAGTCCTAATTGTGGCTCCAGGGGCCCCAGCCTGCAGGGTGTGTGGCCCAGGACTTTGAGGACAGAAGTCTGATAACACAAACTCAGCTTAATTTGGGGACGTAGGTATGAAAGGCCCAATCTACAAACCATGAGAAGAACTCTTCAGGATATGAAGAAAGAGCGAGTCTGAGGCACTTGCATAGGATTTTGTGTCTAGATTTTGTATCAACGATGGCGTGGAATGTGGGGATGCCTCATGGTCCATGGACGAATCTTCCTCTCTGTTGATTTGGCCTGGTCCCAAATGTTTTTCGTCAATCTGTGGGATGGGAGGTCTCCTTTCAAGTTTATTACCTCAGGTTTCTGAACAAAAGAGGAATTCCAAAGCAGAGCCCAGGGGAAGAGTGAAGGGACAACCCAAATTATGGTTAAAAATTGGGGCCTAGGTGCATGGCAGGCCCAATATGCTGTCTCTTCATACAGCCACTGAGAGGCCTTACTTGAGGACTGGGCTCAGGCTGAGGGTCACAATGTGTTTTGTGACCAATGTGGCCCGCGAGCATGGGCGGGGCCTCCTGGGCCACACTGGATCCCAGTACACTAGACTTTGGTCAACATGCTAATCACAAGGTCTCTTGCCATGGGGAAGGTGTTCTGATTTCTGCATGATTTTCAACCCTAGGCAGTGGTTGGGGATAAGGTCTAGGTTCTGAAGCCTGAAAAACCGCAGTTGGAAAGAGATGACGACCTAAGGCCATGGCGGGTCTGATATACTCAATGTGCGCTCTGCTGCCTGGGTGTTGGTCAGGAGGTTCTGGCCCAGGTTGTGTCAAAGGTGCATTTGTGCACAGGTTAGACTATATAATTTGGGTACAGTCGAATGCCGTATAGGTTTATCCTCATTTGAGGTGCCTGGGCAGCTCATTAGGCAATATATTTTTTCTAGATGGCAGGCAGAGTGCTGCATTGTGGGTCCGGAATTGCCAAACTTGAGGGCTTCTGGGTCGGGAGTGTGAGGAAAGAAGTCTGAGAACACAAACTAGACTTGGGCTTCTGGTAAAGGCACTTCAGGTAACTCCTGCAGATCTGAACCAATATCTCAAGCATCTGAAGTCACGGCGAGGATCAGACGTTGCCACCGGTTGTAATTTCTGTGCTTGACTGCACCTTCATGAACGGAGCGGAATCTCAAGGCCATGGAGGTTTTACCTAGTTGGGAGTTGTGAGATGCCCCCTTCAAGGAATCCTTCTGCGGGACAATTGACCTGTTGGGCAGATCCAAGACATCCCATATGGAATGACTCCAGAGCACCTTTGGAGGAGGGATGCCTGGGAAGCCTGCCTCGCATTACAATTATCTTCTAGCAACAAGACAGTTGAGATCAAATGGCTCTGCGCGAGGAACCACGGTGGCAGAGTTGAAATGGACTATCCTGAGGATGGGTCCTAATGTGTGTTTGTGTCCATGAGGGCCTTGGAATGGGGTGGTGGCATCGGGACCCAGAAGTATTCTCCTAAGCTTTTGACATAGTTCCCATGCACAAGTTTCCTTGTGGAGAAGAGATTTGTTCTGATTGGTGCCTAAGGAAACCCCTTATGCTGGTATTGGATTCCAGGCATTTTAGGAGACATGCCTGTAAACAAAGCAATGTATCTGATTATAGCCTAGGGTCCTATCTGGTTCAATATTCTTCTCTGGGGATATCCATCTATGGAATTAGTGGAGGTAGATGCAAACCTGGTGTCAGACCGCCCTTGTTTGTCCCCGGAGACCTACACTATTGGGTTGGCCTCGGGGACTTTGGAGAGTTCTCCTAATTTGTATGATTTTGGACAATTGAATGGGCAGAATTCCCATGGATTGGGTAGGCACAGTCCTAATGTGTGACTCCAGTGGCCCCAGCCTGGAGGGTGTGTGGCCCAGGTCTTTGAGGACAGAAGTCTGAAAATTCAAAATCAGCTTAGTTTTGGGGACGTAGGGATGGCTGGCCCAATCTACAAACCATGAGAAGAACTCTTCAGGATATGAAGAAAGAGCGAGTCTGAGGCATTTGCTCAAGCTTTTGTCTCTGGATTTTGTATCAACGATGGCCGTGGAATGTGGGGAGGACTCATGGCCCATGGACGAATCTTCCTCACTTTGGATTTGGCCCGGTCCCAATGTTTTTCCTCAATCTGTGTGATGGGAGGTCTCCTTTCAGGTTTGTTACCTCAGTTGTCCGAACAACAGAGGAATTCCAAAGCAGATCCCTGGGGAAGAGTGAAGTGACAACCCAAACTATGGTTAAAAATTGTGGCCTAGGGGCATGTCAGGCCCAATATGCTGTCTCTTCATCCAGCCACTGAGAGGCCTTACTTGAGGACTGGCCTCAGGTTGAGGGTCACCATGTGTGTTTGTGACTAATGTGGCCAGCGAGCATGGGCGGGTCCTCATGGGCCAACTGGTTTCAACTACACTGGACTTAGGACAACATGCCAATCACAAGGTCTCTTGGCATGGGGAAGGTGTTCTGATTTCTGCATCATTTTCAAACATGGGCAGTGGTTGGAGATAAGGTCTAGGTTCTGAAGCCTGAAAAACCACAGTTTTGAAGAGATGACGACCTAAGTCCATGGCGGGTCTGATATGCTCAGTGTGCAGTCACTTCCTGGGTGTTGGTCCGGAGGTTCTGGCTCAGGTTGTGTCAGACAGTGCATTAGTACCCAGGTTAGACTATATAATTTGGGTACAGTCGAGTGCCGTGTAGGATTATCCTCATTTGAGGTGCCTGGGCAGCTCATTAGACAAGATATTTTTTCTAGAGGGCAGGCAGAGTGCTGCATTGTGGTTCCGGAATTGCCAAACATGAGGCCTTCTGGGCCAGGAGTGTGAGGACAGAAGTCTGAGAACTCAAGCTAGACTAGGGCTTCAGGCTGGGTGTTCGGCAGGTACCCCCTGCAGATCTGAACCAATATCTCATGCATCTGAAGTCATGGCGAGGATCAGTCCTTTGGTCAGTTTGGAGTTTCTGTGAATGACTACCCCTTCAAAAACGGAGCAGAAACTCAAGGCCATGGAGGTTTTCCCACGTTGGGAGTTGTGGGATACCCCTTCAAGGATTCCTCCTGGGGGACAATTGAGACTTTTTCGGGCAGCACCAGGACATCCCAAATGGAATGACTCCAGAGCACCGTTGGAGGATGGATGACATGAAAGCCCGCCTCGCATTCCAATTGTCTCCTAGCAACAAAACAGTGGGTTTCGGATGGCTCTGCTGTAGCCACCGTGTTGGCTGAGTTGAAATGGACTTTGCTGAGGATGGGGCCTAGTGTGTTTGTGTCCATGAGGGCCTTGGAATGGGGCGGTGGCACCGGGACTCTGAAGTATTCTCCTAAGCTTTTGACATAGCTCCCATGCACAAGTTTCCTTGTGGAGACAAGATTTGTTCTGATGGGTGCCTCATGAACCCCTTATGCTGGTATTGGAATCCAGGCTTTTGAGGAGACATGCCTGTAAACCAAAGCAATGGATCCGATTATGGCCTAGGGTCCTGTCTAGTTCAATCTTCTTCTCTGGGGATATCCATCTATGGAATGAGTGGAGGTAGATGATCACCTGGTGTCAGACCGCCCTTGTTTGTCACTGGAGACCTACACTATTGGGATGGGCTCGGGGACTTTGGAGGGTTCTCCTAATTTGTACGATTTTGGACAATGGAATGGGCAGAATTCCCATGGATTGTGTATGCACAGTCCTAATGTGTGGCTCCAGCGACCCCAGCCTGGATGGTGTGTAGCCCAGGACTTTGAGGACATAAGTCTGAAAACAAAAACTCAGCTTAGGTTTGGGGACGTAGGTATGGCAGGCCCAATCTACAAACCATGAGAAGAACTCTTCAGGATATAAAGAAAGAGTGAGTCTGAGGCGATTGCTCAGGCTGTTGTCTCTGGATTTTGTATCAATGATGGCCGTGGATTGTGCGGAGACCTCATGGGCCATGGATGAATTTTCCTCTCTGTGGATTTGGCCCGGTCCCAATTGTTTTTTGTCAATCTGTGGAATAGGAGGTCTCCTTTCAGGTTTGTTACCTCAGGTATCCCCACCAAAGAGAAATTCCAAAGGAAAGCCTTGGGGAAGAGTGAAGGGACAACCAAAACTATGGTTAAAAATTGGGGCCTAGGGGCATGGCAAGACCAATATGCTGTCTATTCATCCAGCTACTGAGAGGCCTTAATGAGGACTGGGCCCAGGCTGAGGGTCACAATGTGTGTTTGTGACCAATGTGGCCCGCGAGCATTGGCGGGGCCTCATGGGCCACACTGGTTTCAACTACACTGAACTTTGGTCAACATACCAATCACAAGGTCTCTTGCTATGGGTAAGGAGTTCTGTTTTCTGCATCATTTTCAACCCTGGGCAGTTTTTGGAGATAACGTCTAGGTTCTGAAGCCTGAAAACCGCAGTGTGGAAGAGATGATGACCTAAGGCCACGGCCGGTCTGACGTGCTCACTGTGCGGTCAGCTGCCTGCGTGTTGGTCAGGAGGTTCTGGCTCAGGTTGTGTCAGAGAGTGCATTAGAGCCCAGGTTAGACTATATAATTTGGGTACAGTTGAGGGCCGTGTAGGTTGATCCTCATTTGAGGTACCTGGGCAACTCATTAGGCAAGTAATTTTTCTAGAGGGCAGGCAGAGTGCTGCATTGTGGGTCCGGAATTGCCAAACTTGATGTATTCTGGGGCAGGAGCGTGAGGACAGATGTCTGAGAAAACAAGCTAGACTTGGGCTTCAGGCCGAGGGCAAGGAAGGTACCCCCTGCAGATCTGAACCAATATCTCATGCATCTGACGTCACGGCGAGGATCAGACGTTGGCTCAGGTTGGAGTTTCTGTGCATGACTGGCCCTTCATGAACGGAGCGGAAACTCAATGCCATGGAGGTTTTCCCACGTTGGGAGTTGTGGGATGCCCCCTTCAAGGATTCCTTCTGCGGGACAATTGAGACCTGTTGGCAGCTCCAGGACATCCCATATAAAATGACTCCAGAGCACCATTGGAGGATGGATGCCATGGAAGCCTGCCTCGCATTCCAATTGTCTCCTAGCACACAAAACAGTTGAGATCGGATGGCTCTGCGGGAGCAACCGGGGTGGCTGAGTTGAAATGGACTTTCCTGAGTATGGGGCCTAATGTGTGTTTGTGTCCATGAGGGCCTTGGAATGGGGCGGTGGCACCGGGACCCTGAATATTCTCCTAAGCTTTTGACATAGCTCCCATGCACAAGTTTCCTTGTGGAGACCAGATTTTTTCTGATGGGTGCCACTGGAAGCCCCCTCTTCTGGTATTGGAATCCAGGCTTTTGAGGAGACATGCCTGTATACCAAAGCCATGGATCCGATTATGGCCTAGGGTCCTGTTTGGTTCAATCTTCTTTTCTGGGGACATCCGTCTATGTTTGAGTGGAGGTAGATGCTCAACTGGTGTCAGACCGCACTTGTTTGTCCCGGAGTCCTACACTATTAGGATGGCCTCGCGGACTTTGGAGGGTTCTCCTAATATGTACGACTTTGGATAATGGAATGGGCAGAATTCCCATGGATTGGGTAGGCACAGTACTAATGTGTGGCTCCATGGGCCCCAGCCTGGAGGGTGTGTAGCCTAGGACATTGAGTACAAAAGTCTGAAAATAAAAACTCAGGTTAGGATTCGGGGCGTAGGTATGGCAGGCCCAATCTACAAATCATGAGAAGAACTCTTCAGGATATGAAGAAAGAGCGAGTCTGAGGCGCTTGCTTAGGCATTTGTCTCTGGATTTTTTATCAACAATGGCATTGGAATGTGGGGAGGCCTTATGGGCCATGGACGAATCTTCCTTTCTGTGGATTTGACCGGGTCCCAATTGTTTTTCGTCAAGCTGTGGGATGAGAGGTCTCCTTTCACGTTTGTTACTTCAGGTTTCCCACCAAAGAAGTGTCCTAAGCAGAGCCCTGGGGAAGAGTGAAGGTACAACCCTGACTATGGTTAAAAATTGGGGCCTAGGGGCATGGCAGGACCAATATGCTGTCTCTTCATCCAGCAACTGAGAGGCCTTACTTGAGGACTGGTCTCAGGCTGAGTGTCACAATGAGTGTTTGTGACCTATATGGCCTTCGAGCCTGGGCACGGTCTCATGGGAGACACTCGTTTCAACTACACTGGACTTTGGACAACATGCCAATCACAAGGTCTCTTGCTTTGAGTAAGGAGTTCTGATTTCTGCATCATTTTCGACCCTGGGCTGTGTTTGAGATAACGTCTAGGTTCTGAAGCCTGAAAACCTCAGTTGGGAAGAGATGACGATCTAAGGCCATGGCGGGTCTGATGTGCCTACTGTGCGGTCAGCTGCCTGCGTGTTGGTCAGGAGGTTCGGGCTCAGGTTGTGTCAGAGAGTGCATTAGTACCCAGGTTAAACTATATAATTTGGGTACAGTCGAATGCCCTGTAGGTTTATCCTCATTTGAGGTGCCTGGGCAGCTCATTAGGCAAGATAGTTTTTCTAGAGTGCAGGCTGATTGCTGCATTGTGGGTCCGGAATTGCCAAACTTGAGGGCTTCTGGGCCAGGAGCGTGAGGACAGAAGTCTGAGAACACAAGCTAGACTTGGCCTCAGGCCGAGGGCACGGCAGGTACCCCCTGCAGATCTGAACCAATATCTCATGCATCTGAAGTCACGGCGAGGATCAGACGTTGGCTCAGGTTGGAGTTTCTGTGCATGACTGCCCCTTCATGAACGGAGCGTAAACTAAAGGCCATGGAGGTTTTACCACGTTGGGAGTTGTGGGATGCTCCCTTCATGGATTCCTTCTGCTGGACAATTGAGAACTGTTGGGCAGCTCCAGGGCATCCCATATGGAATGACTTCAGAGGACCGTTAGAGGATGTATGCCAGGGTAGCCCGCCTCGCATTCCAATTGTCTCCTAGTTACAGTACAGTTGAGATCGGATGGCTCTGCGGGAGCAACTGGTGTGGCTGAGTTGAAATAGACTTTCTTGAGGATGGGGCCTAATATGTGTTTGTGTCCATGAGGGCCTTGGAATGGGGCTGTGGCACCGGGACCGTGAATTATTCTCCTAAGATTTTGACTCTGGTTCGAAGAACAGGATATGGGGCTTTCCTGAGGCACTGAACAGAACTCCTCTCGTCTCCACATGGGAAGCTTCCTTGTTGGAGCCGTGTCAAACACCTCCGGTTGGAGAATCCTCAGAGTCCCTGAGCCACCTCCACATACCAAGGTCTCCCAGGCCTCCAAGCCACAGGAGGACTCATCTTCAGGAGAGTCCATTTCAACTCTCCCCTCTGGGTAGCTCACTCAGGAGCCCGCAGATGAGCCTGCCTTGTCCTGACTAAAGAGTGGGAATATGAGTTGGCGTTCCCAGACATCCACGCTTAGACACCTGCTCTCGAGTCTTTCCATATGGGGCCTCCTGGAACCATCCAATAGGACTCGACTGTCGTACAGAAGGAAAACTTGACGTGTGGAGTAGTTCACAAATCCCATCGTAGGCAAACCTCCCTGGCTTCACGAAGCCCCCACACCCTTCAGGAAGAGGCCATGCTGGACAAAAACTCTAGCCTGAGGCACATCTCATAGTTGACATGACCTCAGTGCAGGAGATCTCGATACAGCCACTGCAGAGTGGGCCTGCCGTGCCCACGGTACCAAACCTCACAGTAGCTTGTGTTTTCAGACTTCCTTCCTCACACTCCTGGCAAAAAACCCACCGGACTAGGAACTCCACAACCACAAACCAGCCCAGTGTCTGCCCAATGGAAGAAAAACGTTTCCCTGTGGGGCTCTCCAGAAAACCCAGATGAGGATCAACTTGCTCGGGCCTCGACGGTACCCGAACTGGATAGGCTGCTCTGGGCACTCATGCTCTGTCTGACACAGCCTGAAGCCAGACGTCCAGACAGACAAGGAGACAGCTGGCGGCACAACCAGCACTTCGGACACACCATGGTCTTATGACGTCACCTCTTCCTAACCTTGGTTTTCAGATATCTGAACCTAGACATTATATCAATTCTCCACACAGCTGGGTCTCGCAAGCACAAAAAAGAACTCCTCCTTCCCCATGGCTGTAAAGCTTGCTCTTGGCATGGAGTCACACCTTCAGGGTGGGAGAAACCTTCATGGCCCCTGATGCCACGCCCACACTTGAGTGCTGCTTGGGCACAAATTCACACTGTGACCCTCAGCATGAGCCCCGTGTCAAAGAAAGGCCTGTTGGGGCCTGGACCAAGAGCCCGCATATGGGGTTTGCCAAGCCCCTATGCACCCAATCCTCACCAGTGTTTGAGATTTCCAGTCGCCCCTCCCGTACCTGGGGATCTGCTCTGGAATCCCTTTCTTGGAGAGACCCATGAGCCAGACAACACTACTCCACCCTTCCCACAAAATACCCCAAACTTTTGGGAGCTGGGACAAATCCCCAGAGAGGGATACTCGTCAACAGTCCCTGAGGCCACCCTTCTAATCCACGGCTATCCCGGACACAACATCCAGAGACAAAAGCCTGAAGGAACGCCTCCCACTCGCCCTTCTTTCAGAGGCCCAGGAGCTCCCTCTCGGGCTGTACATCCGGCCTGCCATACCTTAGGCGCCACTCATAAGCTGAGTTTGTGTTTCCAGACTTCTGTGCCCACAGCATGGACCCACACATCCTCCAGGCTAGGGCCTCTGGAGCCACAGCGAAAGATTGTGCCTGCCCTCCCCAAGGAAAGTGTGCCCAAAACATTCACTACATCCCTAGAGGTTAGGGAAAAGCTCAAAGGCCCCTGAGGCCATCAATAGTGTAGGCCACCCTGGACTAAGAGGGGCTCTCTGACACCAGCGGAGCAACTATCTCCACTTAGACTCTCAGACAGTGTCCCCAGAGACAGAAGGTTGAAATGGACAGGACCCCAGGCCCTAATCTGAACCTGAGCTCTGGTTTCCATGTGTCCGTCCTCAGAGGTCTGTTTTCGTAAACCAGCACACGGGGCTTTTCTGAGGCACCAAACCAAACCTCTCTCGTCTCCACATGGGGAGCTTTCTTACTGGGGATGTATCAAACCCTTCAGGTAGGAGAGTTCCGCAGGGCCACTGAACAACCAGCACATTCCAAGGTCTCCATGGACCCAAACGCACATTATGACGCATCCTCAGGAGAGGCCATTTCAACTCAGCCCCCTGGGAGGCGTGCCCCAAGGCAGCAAATCAAGCATATCTTGTCGCTAATGGCCAATGGGAATGCGAGGCATGCTGTACAGGGATCCATCCTTTGAACCCTGCTCTCCAGTCCTTCCGTTGGGTATGTCCTGGAGCCATGCAACAGGACTCGAATGTCCCTTAGAAGGAAACATTGTGATTTGTGGCAACCTCCAAACTCAGCGTGGGAAAACTTCCTTGGCCTCATGAGGCCCCCGCTTCTTGAAGGTGCCATCATGGACACATACGCCAACCTCAGCCAACGTCTGAACCTCAGCCTGACTTCAGATGCAGGAGATTTTGATTCAGCCTCTGCAGAGTGGGCCTGCTCTGCCCTTGGCTCTAATCCTCACCCTAGCTTGTGTTTTCAGACTTCGGTCATCACAATCCTGGCAAACAAACCCTCCCTACTGGGAATTCTGGGGCCACAATGAAGCACTCTGCCTGCCTCCCAGGAGAAAAATATTGTCTATGGTGCTGCTCAGAAACCCCAAATGAGGATCAAACTGCTTGGACCTCGGCAAAACCCAAATTGCATAGGCTACCTTAAACACTGATGCTGTGTCCAAATAGCCTGAGCCCAGACCTTCCAACAGACACCGACACAGCCGGCTGCACACCCAGCACTTTGGACCCGCCACTGCCTTAGGCCACCATCCATTCCCAACCTGGGTTTTCTGTCATCGGAACCTAGACCTTATCTCCAATCCCTGCACAGGAGGGAACCTGATGCACAAGGCAGAACCCCTCCGTCCCCATTGCCAGAAACCTTGCTGCTGGCAGTGATTCAAACCTTCAGTTTAGGAGAAAACGGCATGGCCCATGAGGCCACGCCCATTCGTGAGGGCCGCCTTGGGCACAAAAACATATGGTGACCCTCAGCGTGAGTACCTTATTCAAGTAACGCCTCTCAGTGACTGGAACAAGAGCCCGCATATGTGGCTTGTCATGCCCATAGGCACCCAAGACTAACTAGATGGTGTGTATTCCAGTTGAGGGAAGCCGCTGCTGTGCTCTAGAGCCCCTCTCCTTGGGGGTCCCCTGTGGCAGAAAACAGTACTCATCCCTTCCCACAAATAAAACCAAACACTTGGGAGCTTGGACAATCCCCCGAGAGGAAGGCTCTTCCTCGGCCCCTGAAGCAACCCCTACCCTGAACGGCCACTGTGAACGCAACACCCAGAGAAAAAAGCCTGAGCGACTGCCTTCCACTTGCCCTCCTTTGATATCCAGACGATCTCCCCTCAAGGACTGGAGATCAGGCCTGCCATTACCTTGGCCTCTAGCTGAGCCAAGTTTGATTTTTCAGACAACTGTCCCCACAGCCCGGGGAAACACAGCCTCTAGGCTAGGTCCTCTGAAGCCATACCACAGGACCGTGCCTGCTCTCTCCTGGGAAACTGTGTCCATTCCTTTGGCCACACACCTCCAGAATATGAGAAACCTCCAGGACATCCCACTACTGGGAGCCTCCCTGGACACACAGGGTCATTCGGACACCAGCTGAGCAGCTACCTCCACGAAGGCATGCACACAGATGTCAACAGAGATAGACGGTTGAGCCGGACAGGCCCTTAGGCCCTATTCTCCTCTTTCTTTGGTTTCCAGGTGTCACTCGTCAGAGGCTTTGGTTTGAAGAACAGGATATGGGGCTTTCCTGAGGCACTGAACAGAACTCCTCTCGTCTTCACCTGGGAAACTTCCTTGTTGGAGCCGTGTCAAACACCTCAGGTTGCAGAATCCTGCAGAGTCCATGAGCCACCTCCACATTCCAAGGTCTCCCAGGCCACCAACCCACAGTAGCACTCATCTTCAGGAGAGTCCATTTCAAATCTCCCCTCTGGGTAGCTCACCTAGGAGCCCGCAGATTGAGCCTGCCTTGTCCTGACTAAAGAGTGAGAAAAAGAGGTGGCGTTCCCAGGCATCCATGCTTAGACACCTGTTCTCGAGTCTTTCCGTATGGGGCCTCCTAGAACCATCCAATAGGACTCGACTGTCGTGCAGAAGGAAACCTTGAGGTGTGGAGTAGTTCACAAATCCCATCGTAGGCAAACCTCCCTGGCCTCATGAAGGCCCCACACCCTTCAGGAAGAGGCCATGCTGAAAAAAAATTCTAGCCTGAGGCACGTCTCATAGTTGACATGACCTCAGTGCAGGAGATCTCGATTCAGCCTCTGCAGAGTGGGCCTGCCGTGTCCTCGGTCCCAAACCTCATGCTAGCTTGTGTTTTCAGACTTCCTTCCTCACACGCCTGGGAAACAAGCCCTCCTGACTAGGAACTCCAGAACCACAACCCAGCCCAGTGTCTGCCCAACGGAAGAAAAACGTTTCCCTGTGGGGCTCTCCAGAAAACCCAGATGAGGATCAATCTGCTTGTGCCTCGATGGTACCCGAACTGGATAGGCTGCTCTGGGCACTATTGCTCTGTCTGACACAGCCTGAAGCCAGACGTCCAGACAGACAAGGAGACAACTGGCCGCACACCCAGCACTTCAGACACGCCATGGTCTTATGCCGTCACCTCTTCCTAACCTTGGTTTTCAGATATCTGAAGCTAGACATTATATCAATTCTCCACACAGCTGGGTATCACAAGCAAAAAACAGAACTCCTCCTTCCCCATGGCTGTAAAGCTTGCTCTTGGCATGGAGTCACACCTTCAGGGTTGGAGAAACCTTCATGGCCCCTGATGCCACGCCCAAACTTGAGTGCTGCTTGGGCACAAATTCACATTGTGAACCTCAACATGAGCCCCATGTCAAAGAAAGGCCTGTCAGGGCCTAGACCAAGAGCCCGCATATGGGGCTTGCCAAGCCCCTATGCACCCAATCCTCACCAGTGTTTGAGTTTTCCAGTCGCCCCGCCCGTACCTGGGGCTCTGCTCTGGAATCCCTTTCTTGGAGAGACCCATGACCCAGACAACACGACTCCACCCTTCCCCCAAAATGGCCCCAAACTCTTGGGAGCTGGGACAAATCCCCAGAGAGGGATACTCGTCCACAGTCCCTGAGGCCACCCCTCTAATCCACGGCTATCCCGGACACAACATCCAGAGACAAAAGCCTGAAGGAACTCCTCCCACTCGCCCTTGTTTCAGAGTCCCGGGAGCTCCCTCTCGGGCTGTATATCCGGCCTGCCATACCCTAGGCGCCACTCATAAGCTGAGTTTGTGTTTTCAGACTTCTGTGCCCACAGCCTGGACCCAAACAACCTCCCGGCTAGGGCCTCTGGAGCCACAGCGAAAATTGTGCCTGCCCTCTCCAAGGAAAGTGTGCCCAATCCATTACCACAACCCTAGAGGTTAGGGAAAAGCTCAAGGCCCCTGAGGCCATCAATAGTGTAGGCCACCCTGGACTAAGATGGGCTCTCTGACACCAGCGGAGCAACTATCTCCACTTAGACTCTCAGACAGTGTCCCCAGAGACAGAAGGTTGAAATGGACAGGCCACCATGCCCTAATCTGAACCTTAGCTTGGCTTTCCATGTGTCCATCCTCAGAGGACTGTTTTCGTAGACCAGCACACGGGGCTTTTCTGAGGAACCAAACCAAACCTCTCTCGTCTCCACATGGGGAGCTTTCTTACTGGGGATGTATCAAACCCTTCAGGTAGGAGAGTTCCGCAGGGCCACTGAAATGCCAGCACATTCCAAGGTCTCCATGGACCCAAACGCACATTATGACGCATCCTCGGGACAGGCCATTTCAACTCAGCCCCCTGGGTAGCGTGCCTCAGAGGCCGCAGATCAAACATATCTTGTCGCTAATGGCCAATGGGAATGCGAGGCATGCTGTACAGGGATCCATCCTTCGAACCCTGCTCTCCAGTCTTTCCGTATGGTATGTCCTGGAGCCATGCAAAGGACTCGAATGTCCCGCAGAAGGAAACCTTGTGGTTTGGGGCAACCTCCAAACTCAGCGTGGGAAAACTTCCTTGGCCTCATGAGGCCCCCGCTTCATGAAGGTGCCATCATGGACACATACTCCAGCCTCAGCCAATGTCTGATCCTCAGCCTGACTTCAGATGCAGGAGATTTTGATTCAGCCTCTGCAGAGTGGGCCTGCTCTGCCATTGGGTCCAATCCTCACCCTAGCTTGTGTTCTCAGACTTCGGGCCTCACACTCCTGGCCCACAAACCCTCTTTACTGGGAATTCTGGGGCCACAATGAAGCACTCTGCCTGCCTCCCAGGAGAAAAACATTGTCTATGGTACTGCCCAGCAACCCCAAATGAGTATCAAACTACTTGGCCCTCGGCAACACCCCAATTGCATAGGCTACCTTAAACACTGATGATCAGTCGCAAATAGCCTGAGCCCAGACCTTCCAACAGACACCGACACAGCTGGCTGCACACCCAGCACATTGGACCCGCCACTGCCTTAGGCCACCATCCATTCCCAACCTGGGTTTTCTGTCATCGGAACCTAAACTTATCTCCAAGGCCCTGCACAGGGGGGAACCTGATGCACAAGGCAGAACCCCTCCTTCCCCATGGCAAGAAACCTTGCTGCTGGCAGAGAGTCAAACCTTCAGTGTTGGAGAAAACGGCATGGCCCATGAGGCCACGCCCATGCGTGAGGGCCGCCTTGGGCACAAACACACATTGTGACCCTCAGCGTGAGTACCTTTTTCAAGTAACGCCTCTCAGTGACTGGACCAAGAGCCCGCATATGTGGCTTGCCATGCCCATAGGCAGCCAGGACTAAAGAGATGGTGTGTATTCCAGTTGAGGGAAGCCACTGCTGTGCTCTAGAGACCCTCTCCAGGGGGGTCCCCTGTGGCAGAAGACAGTACTCTTCCCTTCCCACAGAATGAACCCAAACACTTGGGAGCTTGGACAATCCCCCGAGAGGAAGGCCCTTCCTCGGCCCCTGAAGCAACCCCTCCCTGAACAGCCACTGTGAATGCAACATCCAGAGACAAAAGCCTGAGCGACTGCCTCCCACTTGCCCTCTTTTGATATCCAGACGATCTCCCCTCACGGACTGGAGATCAGGCCTGCCATTACCTTGGCCCCTAGCTGAGCCAAGTTTGCTTTTTCTGACATCTGTCCCCACAGCCCTGGCAAACACAGCTTCTAGGCTGGTTCCTTTGAGCCATACCACAGGACCGTGCCTGCTCTCTCCTGGGAAACTGTGTCCATTCCTTTGGCCACACACCTCCAGAATATGAGAAACCTCAAAAACATCCCAGTACTGGGAGCCTCCCTGGACACACAGGGTTATTCGGACACAAGCTGAGCAGCTACCTCCACGAAGGCATGCACACAGATGTCAACAGAGATAGAAGGTTGAGCCGGACAGGCCCTTAGGCCCTATTCTTAACTCTTGCTTTGGTTTCCAGGTGTCACTCCTCAGAGGCTTTGGTTTGAAGAACAGGATATGGGGCGTTCCTGAGGCACTGAACAGAACTCCTCTCATCTCTACATGGGAAGCTTCCTTGTTGGAGCCGTGTCAAACACCTCAGGTTGCAGAATCCTGCAGAATCCCTGAGCCACCTCCACATTCCAAGGTCTCCCAGGCCACCAACCCACAGTAGGACTCATCTTCAGGAGAGTCCATTTCAAATCTCCCCTCTGGGTAGCTCACCTAGGAGCCCGCAGATTGAGCCTGCCTTGTCCTGACTAAAGAGTGAGAATAAGAGGTGGCGTTCCCAGGCATCCATGCTTAGACACCTGCTCTCGAGTCTTTCCGTATGGGGCCTCCTTGAACCATCCAATAGGACTCGACTGTCGTGCAGAAGGAAACCTTGAGGTTTGGAGTAGTTCACAAATCCCATCGTAGGCAAACCTCCCTGGCCTCATGAAGCACCCACACCCTTCAGGAAGAGGCCATGCTGGACAAAAACTCTAGCCTGAGGCACGTCTCATAGTTGACATGACCTCAGTGCAGGAGATCTCGATTCAGCCTCTGCAGAGTGGGCCTGCCGTGTCCTCGGTCCCAAACCTCACGCTAGCTTGTGTTTTCAGACTTCCTTCCTCACACCCCTGGCAAACAAGCCCTCTGGACTAGGAACTCCAGAACCACAACCCAGCCCAGTGTCTGCCCAACAGAAGAAATACGTTTCCCTGTGGGGCTCTCCAGAAAACCCAGATGAGGATCAATCTGCTTGTGCCTCGATGGTACCTGAACTGGATAGGCAGCTCTGGGCACTCATGCTCTGTCTGACACAGCCTGAAGCCAGACGTCCAGACAGACAAGGAGACAGCTGGCCGCACACCCAGCACTTCAGACACGCCATGGTCTTATGCCGTCACCTCTTCCTAACCTTGGTTTTCAGATATCTGAACCTAGACATTATATCAATTCTCCACACAGCTGGGTATCGCAAGCACAAAACAGAACTCCTCCTTCCCCATGGCTGTAAAGCTTGCTCTTGGCATGGAGTCACACCTTCAGGGTTGGAGAAACCTTCATGGCCTCTGATGCGACGCCCAAACTTGAGTGCTGCTTGGGCACAAATTCACACTGTGACCCTCAGCATGAGCCCCATGTCAAAGAAAGGCCTGTCAGGGCCTGGACCAAGAGCCCGCATATGGGGCATGGCAAACCCCTATGCAACCAATCCTTACCAGTGTTTGAGTTTTGCAGTCGCCCCGCCCATACCTGGGGCTCTGCTCTGGAATCCCTTTCTTGGAGAGACCCATGACCCAGACAACACGACTCCACCCTTCCCACAAAATGGCCCCAAACTCTTGGGAGCTGGGACCAATCCCCAGAGAGGGATACTCGTCCACAGTCCCTGAGGCCACCCCTCCAATCCACGGCTATCCCGGACACAACATCCAGAGACAAAAGCCTGAAGGAACGCCTCCCACTCGCCCTTGTTTCAGAGGCCCAGGAGCTCGCTCTCGGGCTGTACATCCGGCCTGCCATACCCTAGGCGCCACTCATAAGATGAGTTTGTGTTTTCAGACTTCTTTGCCCACAGCCTGGACCCACACAACTTCCAGGCTAGGGCCTCTTGAGCCACAGCAAAAATTGAGCCTGCCCTCTCCAAGGAAAGTGTGCCCAATTCATTGACCACAACCCTAGAGGTTAGGGAATAGCTCCAAGGCCCCTGAGGCCATCAATAGTGTAGGCCACCCTGGATTAAGAGGGGCTCTCTGACACCAGCGGTTCAACTATCTCCACTTAGACTCTCAGACAGTATCCCCAGAGACAGAAGGTTGAAATGGACAGGCCCCCAGGCCCTAATCTGAACCTTTGCTTTGCTTTCCATGTGTCCGTCCTCAGAGGACTGTTTTCGTAGACCAGCACACGGGGCTTTTCTGAGGCACCAAACCAAACCTCTCTCGTCTCCACATGGGGAGCTTTCTTACTGGGGATGTATCAAACCCTTCAGGTAGGAGAGTTCCGCAGGGCCACTGAACAACCAGCACATTCCCAGGTCTCCATGGACCCAAACGCACATTATGACGCATCCTCAGGAGAGGCCATTTCAACTCAGCCCCCTGGGTAGCGTGCCTCAGAAGCAGCAGATCAAACATATCTTGTCGCTAATGGCCAATGGGAATGCGAGGCATGCTGTACAGGGATCCATCCTTCGAACCCTGCTCTCCAGTCTTTCCGTATGGAATGTCCTGGAGCCATGCAACAGGACTCGAATGTCCCGCAGAAGGAAACCTTGTGGTTTGGGGCAACCTCCAAACTCAGCGTGGGAAAACTTCCTTGGCCTCATGAGGCCCCCGCTTCATGAAGGTGCCATCATGGACACATACTCCAGCCTCAGCCAATGTCTGATCCTCAGCCTGAATTCAGATGCAGGAGATTTTGATTCAGCCTCTGCAGAGTGGGCCTGCTCTGCCCTTGGCTCCAAATCTCACCCTAGCTTGTGTTTTCAGACTGCTGTCCTCATACTCCTGGCCTACAAACCCTCCCTCCTGGGAATTCTGGGGCCACAATGAAGCACTCTGCCTGCCTCCCAGGAGAAAAACATTGTCTATGGTGGTTCCCAGAGACCCCAAATGATGATCAAACTGTTTGGCCCTCGGCAACACCCCAATTGAATAGGTTACCTTAAACACTGATGCCCTGTCGCAAATAGCCTGAGGCCAGACCTTCCAACAGACACCGACACAGCTGGCTGCACACCCAGCACATTGGACCCGCCACTGCCTTAGGCCACCATCCATTCCCAACCTGAGTTTTCTGTCATCGGAACCTAGACCTTATCTCCAAACCATGCACAGGGGGGAACCTGATGCACAAGGCAGAACCCCTCCTTCCCCATGGCAATAAACCTTGCTGCTGGCAGTGAGTCAAACCTTCAGTGTAGGAGAAAACGGCATGGCCCATGAGGCCAAGACCATGCGTGAGAGCCGCCTTGGGCACAAACACACATTGTGACCCTCATTGTGAGTAACTTATTCAAGTAACGCCTCTCAGTGACTGGACCAAGAGCCCGCATATGTGGCTTGCCATGCCCATAGGCACCCAGGACTAAAGAGATTGTGTGTATTCCAGTTGAGGGAAGCCACTGCTATGCTCTAGAGTCCCTCTCCTGGGGGGTCCCCTGTGGCAGAATACAGTACTCTTCCCTTCCCACAGAATGAACCCAAACACTTGAGAGCTTGGACAATCCCCCGAGAGGAAGGCTCTTCCTCGGTCCCTGAAGCAACCTATACCCTGAACGGGCACTGTGAACGCAACACCCAGAGAAAAAAGCCTGAGCGACTGCCTCCCACTTGCCCTCATTTGATATCCAGACGATCTCCCCTAACGGACTGGAGATCAGGCCTGCCATTACCTTGGCCCCTAGCTGAGCCAAGTTTGCTTTTTCAGACATCTGTCCCCACAGCCCTGGCAAACACAGCCCCTAGGCTGGGTCACCTGGAGCCATACCGCAGGACCGTACTTACTCTCTCCTGGGAAACTGTGTCCATTCCTTTGGACACACACCTCCAGAATATGAGAAACCTCAAGGACATCCCACTACTGGGAGCCTCCCTGGACACACAGGGTCATTCGGACACAAGCTAAGCAGCTACCTCCACGAAGGCATGCACACAGATATCAACAGAGATAGAAGGTTGAGCCGGACAGGCCCATAGGCCCTATTCTCAATCTTGCTTTGGTTTCCAGGTGTCACTCCTCAGAGGCTTTGGTTCGAAAAACAGGATATGGGGCTTTCCTGAGGCACTGAACAGAACTCCTCTCGACTCCACATGGGAAGCTTCCTTGTTGGAGCCGTGTCAAACACCTAGGTTGCAGAATCCTGCAGAGTAACTGAGCCACCTCAACATTCCAAGATCTCCCAGGCCACCAACCCACATTAGGACTCATCTTCAGGAGAGTCCATTTCAAATCTCCCCTCTGCGTAGCTCACCCTGGAGCCTGCAGATTGAGCCTGCCTTGTCCTGACTAAAGAGTGAGAATAAGAGGTGGCGTTCCCAGGCATCCATGCTTAGACACCTGCTCTCGAGTCTTTCCGTATAGGGTCTACTTGAACCATCTAATAGGACTCGACTGTCGTGCAGAAGGAAACCTTGAGGTGTGGAGTTGTTCACAAATCCCATCGTAGGCAAACCTCCCTGGCCTCATGAAGCCCCCACACCCTTCAGGAAGAGGCCATGCTGGACAAAAACTCTAGCCTGAGGCACGTCTCATAGTTGACATGACCTCAGTGCAGGAGATCTCGATTCAGCCTCTGCAGAGTGGGCCTGCCGTGCCCTCGGTCCAAAACTTCACGCTAGCTTGTGTTTTCAGACTTCCTTCCTCACAGTCCAGGCAAACAAGCCCTCCGGACTAGGAACTCCACAACCACAACCCAAACCCAGTGTCTGCCCAACGGAAGAAAAACGTTTCCCTGTGGGGCTCTCCGGAAAACCCAGATGAGGATCAACCTGCTCGGGCCTCGACGGTACCCGAACTGGATTGGCTGCTCTGGGCACTCATGCTCTGTCTGACACTGCCTGAAGCCAGACGTCCAGACAGACAAGGAGACAGCTGGCCGCACACCCAGCACTTCAGACACGCCATGGTCTTATGCCGTCACCTCTTCCTAACCTTGGTTTTCAGATATCTGAACCTAGACATTATATCAATTCTCCACACAGCTGGGTATCGCAAGCACAAAACAGAACTCCTCCTTCCCCATGGCTGTAATGCTAGCTCTTGGCATAGAGTCACACCTTCAGGCTGAGAGAAAACTTCATGGCACCTGATGCGACGCCCAAACTTGAGTGCTGCTTGGGCACAAATTCACACTGTGACCCTCAGCATGAGCCCCATGTCAAAGAAAGGCCTGTCGGGGCCTGGACCATCAGCCCACCTATGGGGCTTGCCAAGCCCCTATGCATCCAATCCTCACCAGTGTTTGAGATTTCCAGTCGCCTTGCCCGTACCTGGGGCTCTGCTCTGGAATCCCTTTCTTGGAGAGACCCATGAGCCAGACAACACGACTCCACCCTTCCTACAAAATGACCCCAAACTCTTGGGACCTGGGACAAATTCCCAGAGATGGATACTCGTCCACAGTCCCTGAGGCCACCTCTCCACTCCACGGCTATCCTGGACACAATCCAGAGACAAAAGCCTGAAGGAACGCCTCCCACTCGCCCTTGTTTCAGAGGCCCAGGAGCTCCCTCTCGGGTTGTACATCTGGCCTGCCATACCCTAGGCGCCACTCATAAGCTGAGATTGTGTTTCCAGACTTCTGTGCTCACAGCATGGACCCACACTACCT
Organism: Mustela nivalis; assembly: GCF_964662115.1. Taxonomy (NCBI): domain Eukaryota; kingdom Metazoa; phylum Chordata; class Mammalia; order Carnivora; family Mustelidae; genus Mustela; species Mustela nivalis. The sequence goes on from NW_028136370.1 coordinate 229,093, forward strand.
CCAGGCTAGGGCCTCTGGAGCTACAGCGAAAGATTGTGCCTGCCCTCCCCAAGGAAAGTGTGCCCAATCTATTGACCACAACCCTAGAGGTTAGGGAATAGCTCCAAGACCCCTGAGGCCATCAATAGTGTAGGCCGCCCTGGACTAAGAGGGGCTCTCTGACACCAGCGGAGCAACTATCGCCACTTAGACTCGCAGACAGTATCCCCAGAGACAGAAGGTTGAAATGGACAGGCCCCCAGGCCCTAATCTGAACCTTAGCTTTGCTTTCCATGTGTCCGTCCTCAGAGGACTGTTTTCGTAGACCAGCACACGGGGCTTTTCTGAGGCACCAAACCAAACCTCTCTCGTCTCCACATGGGAGCTTTTTTACTGGGGATGTATCAAACCCTTCAGGAAGGAGAGTTCCAGAGGGCCACTGAACCACCAGCACATTCCAAGGTCTCCATGGACCCAAACGGACATTATGACGCATCCTCAGGAGAGGCCATTTCAACTCAGCCCCCTGGGTAGCGTGCCCCAGAGGCAGCAGATCAAACATATCTTGTCGCTAATGGCCAATGGGAATGCGAGGCATGCTGTACAGGGATCCATCCTTCGAACCCTGCTCTCCAGTCCTTCCGTAGGGTATGTCCTGGAGCCATGCAACAGGACTCGAATGTCCCGCAGAAGGAAACCTTGAGGTTTGGGGCAACCTCCAAACTCAGCGTGGGAAAACTTCCTTGGCCTCATGAGGTCCCCGCTTCATGAAGGTGCCATCATGGACACATACTCCAGCCTCAGCCAACGTCTGATCTTCAGCCTGACTTCAGATGCAGGAGATTTTGATTCAGCCTCTGCAGAGTGGGCCTGCACTGCCCTTGGGTCCAATCATCACCCTAGCTTGTGTTCTCAGACGTCGGGCCTCACACTCCTGGCCCACAAACCCTCTTTACTGGGAATTCTGGGGCCACAATGAAGCACTCTGCCTGCCTCCCAGGAGAAAAACATTGTCTATGGTGCTGCCCAGCAACCCCAAATGAGGATCAAACTGCTTGGCCCAAATTGCTTAGGCTACCTTAAACACTGATGCTCTGTCGCAAATAGCCTGAGCCCAGACCTTCCAACAGACACCGACACAGCTGGCTGCACACCCAGCACATTGGACCCGCCACTGCCTTAGGCCACCATCCATTCCCAACCTGGGTTTTCAGTCATCGGAACCTAGACCTTATCTCCAATCCTTGCACAGTGGGGAACCTGATGCACAAGGCAGAACCCTCCTTCCCCATGGCAAGAAACCTTACTGCTGGCAGTGAGTCAAACCTTCAGTGTAGGAGAAAATGGCATGGCCCATGATGCCACGCCCATGCGTGAGGGCCGCCTTGGGCACAAACACACATGGTGACCCTCAGCGTGAGTACCTTATTCAAGTAACGCCTCTCAGTGACTGGACCAAGAGCCTGCATATGTGGCTTGCCATGCCCATAGGCACCCAGGACTAACTAGATGGTGTGTATTCCAGTTGAGGGAGGCCACTGCTGTGCTCTAGAGTCCCTCTCCTGGGGGGTCCACTGTGGCAGAAAACAGTACTCTTCCCTTCCCACAGAATGAACCCAAACACTTTGGAGCTTGGACAATCCCCCAAGAGGAAGGCTCTTCCTCACCCCGGAAGCAACCCCTACCCTGAACGGCCACTGTCAACGCAACACCCAGAGACAAAAGCCTGAGCGACTGCCTCGCACTTGCCCTCTTTTGATATCCAGAGGATCTCCCCTCACGGACTGGAGATCAGGCCTGCCATTACCTTGGCCTCTAGCTGAGCCAAGTTTGCTTTTTCAGACATCTGTTCCCACAGCCCGGGCAAACACAGCCTCTAGGCTGGGTCCTCTGGAGCCATACCACAGGACCGTGCCTGCTCTCTCCTGGGAAACTGTGTCCATTCGTTTGACCACAAACCTCCAGTATATGAGAAACCTCAAGGCCCTTGAGGACATCCCACTACTGAGAGCATCCCTGGACACACAGGGGCATTTGGACACAAGCTGAGCAGCTACCTCCACGAAGGCATGCACACAGATGTCAACAGAGATAGAAGGTTGAGCCTTACAGGCCCTTAGGCCCTATTCTCAACTCTTGCTTTGGTTTCCAGGTTTCACTCCTCAGAGGCTTTGGTTCGAAAAACAGGATATGGGGCTTTCCTGAGGCACTAAACAGAACTCCTCTCGTCTCTACATGGGAAGCTTCCTTGTTGGAGCCGTGTCAAACACCTCCGGTTGGAGAATCCTGCAGAGTCCCTGAGCCACCTCCACATTCCAAGGTCTCCCAGGCCACCAAGCCACAGTAGGACTCATTTTCAGGAGAGTCCATTTCAAATCTCCCCTCTGGGTAGCTCACCCAGGAGCCCACAGATTGAGCCTGCCTTGTCCTGACTAAAGAGTGGGAATAAGAGGTGGCATTCCCAGGCATTCATGCTTAGACACCTGCTCTCAAGTCTTTCCGTAAGGGGCCTCCTGGAACCATCCAATAGTTCTCGACTGTCGTGCAGAAGGAAAACTTGAGGTGTGGAGTTGTTCACAAATCCCATCGTAGGCAAACCTACCTGTCCTCATGAAGCCCCACACCCTTCAGGAAGAGGCCATGCTGGACAAAAACTCTAGCCTAGGGACGTCTCATAGTTGACATGACCTCAGTGCAGGAGATCTCGATTCAGCCTCTGCAGAATGGGCCTGCCATGCCCTCGGTCCCTAACCTCACTCTAGCTTGTGTTTTCAGACTTCCTTCCTCACACGCCTGTGAAACAAGCCCTCCTGACTAGGAACTCCAGAACCACAACCCAGCCCAGTGTCTGCCCAACAGAAAAAAAACGTTTCCCTGTGTGGCTCTCCAGAAATCCCAGATGAGGATCAACCTGCTCGGGTTTAGACGGTACCCGAACTTGATAGCCTGCTCTGGGCACTCATGCTCTGTCTGACACAGCCTGAAGCCAGACGTCCAGACAGACAAGGAGACAACTGGCCGCACACCCAGCACTTCGGACACGCCATGGTCTTATGCCGTCACCTCTTCCTAACCTTGGTTTTCAGATATCTGAACCTAGACATTACATCAATTCTCCACACAGCTGGATATCGCAAGCACAAAACAGAACTCCTCCTTCCCCATGGCTGTAAAGCTTGCTCTTGGCATGGAGTCACACCTTCAGGGTGGGAGAAACCTTCATGGCCCCTGATGCCACGCCCAAACTTGAGTGCTGCTTGGGCACAAATTCACACTGTGACTCTCAGCATGAGCCCCATGTCAAAGTAAGGCCTGTCAGGGCCTGGGCCAAGAGCCCGCATATGGGGCTTGCCAAGCCCTTATGCGCCCAATCCTCACCAGTGTTTGAGTTTTCCAGTTGCCCCGCCCGTACCTGGGGCTCTGCTCTGGAATCCCTTTCTTGGAGAGACCCATGAGCCAGACAACACGACTCCACCCTTCCAACAAAATGGCCCCCAACTCTAAGGAGCCTGGACAAATCCCCAGAGAGGGATAGTCGTCCACATTCCCTGAGGCCACCCCTCCAATCCACGGCTATCCCGGACACCAGCCAGAGACAAAAGCCTGAAGGAACGCCTCCCACTCGCCCTTGTTTCAGAGGCCCAGGAGCTCCCTCTCGGGCTGTACATCCGGCCTGCCATACCCTAGGCGCCACTCATAAGCTGAGTTTGCGTTTTCAGACTTCTGTGCCCACAGCCTTGACCCACACAACCTCCAGGCTAGGGCCTCTGGAGCCACAGCGAAAGATTGTGCCTGCCCTCTCCAAGGAAAGTGTGCCCAATCCATTGACCACAACCCTAGAGGTTAGGGAAAAGTTCCAAGGCCCCTGAGGCTCTCAATAGTGTAGGCCACCCTGGACTAAGAGGGGCTCTCTGACACCAGCGGAACAACTATCTCCACTTAGACTCTCAGACAGTGTCCCCAGAGACAGAAGGTTGAAATGGACAGGCACCCAGGCCCTAATCTGAACCTTAGCTTTGCTTTGCATGTGTCCGTCCTCCGAGGACTGTTTTTGTAGACCAGCACAGGGTGCTTTTCTGAGGCACCAAACCAAACCTCTCTCGTCTCCACATGGGGAGCTTTCTTACTGGGGATATATCAAACCCTTCAGGTAGGAGAGTTACACAGGGCCACTGAACAACCAGCATATTCCAAGGTATCCATGGACCCAAACGCACATTATGACGCATCCTCGGGAGAGGCCATTTCAACTCAGCCCCCTGAGTAGCGTGCCCCAAAGGCAGCAGATCAAACATATCTTGTCACTAATGGCCAATGGAAATGCGAGGCATGCTGTATAGGGATCCATCCTTTGAACCCTGCTCTTCAGTCCTTCCGTATGGTGTGTCCTGGAGCCATGCAACAGGACTCGAATGTCCCGCAGAAGGAAACCTTGTGGTTTGGGGCAACCTCCAAACTCAGCATGGGAACACTTCCTTGGCCTCTTGAGTCCCCTGCTTGATTAAGGTGCCATCATGGACACATACTCCAGCCTCAGCCAACGTCTGATCCTCAGCCTGACTTCAGATGCTGGAGATTTTGATTCAGCCTCTGCAGAGTGGGCCTGCTCTGCCCTTGGCTCCAATCCTCACCCTAGCTTGTGTTTTCAGACTTCCGTCCTCACACTCCTGGCCCAAAAACCCTTACTACTGGGAATTCTGGGGGCCACAATGAAGCACTCTGTCTGCCTCCCAGGAGAAAAACATTGTCTCTGGTGCTGCCCAGAGACCCCAAATGAGGAACAATCTGCTTGGCCATCGGCAACACCCCAATTGCATAGGCTACCTTAAACAACGGTGCTCTGTCGCAAATAGCCTGAGCCCAGACCTTCCAACAGACATCGACACAGCTGGCTGCACACCCAGCACATTGGACCCGCCACTGCCTTAGGCCACCATGCATTCCCAACCTGGGTTTTCAGTCATCGGAACCTAGACCTTATCTCCAATCCCTGCACAGGGGGGAACCTGATGCACAAGTCAGAACCTCTCCTTTCCACGGCAAGAAACCTTGCTTCCGGCAGTGAGTCAAACCTTCAGTGTAGGAGAAAATGGTTGGCCCATGAGGCCACGCCCATGCGTGAGGGCCGCCTTGGGCACAAACACACATTGTGACCCTCAGCATGAGTACCTTATTCAAGTAACGCCTCTCAGTGACTGGACCAAGAGCCCGCATATGTGGCTTGCCATGCCCATAGGCACCCAGGACTAACTAGATGGTGTTTTTTCTAGTTGAGGGAAGCCACTGCTGTGCTCTAGAGTCCCTCTCCTGGGGGGTCCCCTGTGGCAGAAAACAGTACTCTTCCCTTCCCACAGAATGAACTCAAACACTCGGGAGCTTGGACTATCCCCCAAGAGGAAGGCTCTTCCTCGGCCCCTGAAGCAACCCCTACCCTGAACGGCCACTGTGAACGCAACACGCAGAGACAAAAACCTGAGTGACTGCCTCCTACTTACCCTCCTTTGATATCCAGAGGATCTCCCCTCACGGACTGGTGATTGGCCTGCCATTACCTTGGCCCCCTAGCAGAACCAAGTTTGCTTTTTCAGACATCTGTCCCCACAGCCCTCGCAAACACAGCCTCTAGGCTGGGTCCTCTGGAGCCATACCACAGGACCGTGCCTGCTCTCTCCTGGGAAACTATGTCCATTCCTTTGACCACACACCTCCAGAATATGAGAAACCTCAAGGCCCCCGAAGACATCCCACTACTGGGAGCCTCCCTGGACACATGGGGGCATTCGGACACAAGCTGAGTAGCTTCTCCACCAAGGCATGCACACAGATGTCAACAGAGATAGATGGTTGTGCCGTACAGGCCCTTAGGCCCTAATCTCAACTCTTGCTTTGGTTTCCATGTGTCACTCCTCAGAGGCTTTGGTTCGATGAACAGGATATGGGGCTTTCCTGAGGCACTGAACAGAACTCCTCTCGTCTCCACATGGGAAGCTTCCTTGTTGGAGCCGTGTCAAACACCTCAGGTTGCAGAATCCTGCAGAGTCCCTGTGCCACCTCCACATTCCAAGGTCTCCCAAGCCACCAACCCAAAGTAGGACTCATCTTCAGGAGAGTCCATTTCAACTCTCCTCTCTGGGTAGCACACCAAGGAGGCCGCAGATTGAGCCTGCCTTGTCCTGACTAAAGAGTGGGAATAAGAGGTGGCATTCCCAGGCATCCATGCTTAGACACCTGCTCTCGAGTCTTTCCGTATGGGGCCTCCTTGAACCATCCAATAGGACTCGACTGTCGTGCAGAAGGAAACCTTGAGGTTTGGAGTAGTTCACAAATCCCATCGCAGGCAAACCTCCCGGGCCTCATGAAGCCCCGACACCCTTGAGGAGGAAGCCAGGCTGGACAAAAATTCTAGCCTGAGTTGGTACAAAATCCAGAGACAAAAGCCGGAGCATGCGCCTCAGTATCGCTCTTTCTTCATATCCCGAAGAGTTCTTCTCATTGTTTGTAGATTGGGCCTGCCATTCATACGCCCCCAATCCTAAGCTGTGTTTGTGTTTTTAGATCTGTCCTCAAAGTCCTGGGCAACACCCTCTAAGCTGGGGCCCCTGGAGCCACTCATTAGGACTGTGCCTATCCAATCCATGGGAATTCTGCCCATTCCTTTGTCCAAAATTGTACAAATTAGGAGTACTCTCCAAAGTCCCCGAGGCCATCCCAATAGTGTAGGTCTCTGTGGACAAACAAGGGCGGTCTGACACCAGCTGAGCATCTACCTCCACTCATACCATAGATGGATGTCCCCAGAGAAGAAGATTGAACCAGACAGGACCCTAGGCTATAATCAGGTCCATTGCTTTGGTTTACAGGCATGTCTCCTCAAAAGCCTGGATTCCAATACCAGAATAGGGGGCTTCCTGTGGCACCCATCAGAACAAATCTCGTCTCCACAGGAAACTTGTGCATGGGAGCTATGTCAAAAGCTTAGGAGAATACTTCAGGGTCCCGGTGACACCGCCCCATTCCAAGGCCCTCATGGACAGAAACACACATTAGGCCCCATCCTCAGGAAAGTCCATTTAAACACGGGCACCCCAGTTACTCATGCAGAGCCATTCGATCTCAACTCTCTTGTTGCTAGGCGACAATTGGAATGCGAGGCGGGCTTCCCTGGCATCCTTCCTCCAATGGTGCTCTGGAGTCATTCCATATGGGATGTCCTGGAGCTACCCAACAGTTCTCAATTGTCCCGCAGAAGGAATCCTTGAAGGGGGCATCCCACAACTCCCAACGTGGTAAAAACTCCATGGCATTGAGATTCCGCTCCGTTCATGAACGGGCAGTCATGCACAGAAACTCCAACCTGAGCCAACGTCTGATCCTCGCCGTGACTTCAGATGCTTGAGATATTGGTTCAGATCTGCACGGGGTACCTGCAGTGCCCTCGGCCTGAAGCCCAAGTCTAGCTTGTGCTCTCAGACTTCTGGCCTCACACTCATGGCCCAGAAGCCCTCAAGTTTGGCAATTCTGGACCCACAATGCAGCACTCTGCCTGCCCTCTAGAAAAAATATCTTCCCTAATGAGCTGCCCAGGCAGCTCAAATGAGGATAAACCTACACGGCACTCGACTGTACCCAAATCATATAGTCTAACCTGGGCACTAATGCACTGTCTGACACAACCTGAGCCAGAAACTCCTGACCAACACCCAGGCAGCTGACCGCACACTGAGCATATCAGACCCGCCATGGCCTTAGGTCGTCATCTCTTCCCAACTGCGGTTTTTCAGGGTTCAAAACCTAGTCCTTATCTCCAACCACTGCCCAGGGTTGAAAGTGAGGCAGAAATCAGAACACCTTCCCCATTGCAAGAGACCTTGTGATTGGCATGTTGACCAAAGTCCAGTGTACTTGAAACCACTGTGGCCCATGAGGCCCGCGCCCATGCTAGCGGGCCACATTGGACACAAACACACATTGTGACCCTCAGCCTGAGCCCAGTCCTCAAGTACGGCCTCTGAGTGGCTGGAGGAAGAGACAGCATATTGGGCCTGCCTGCCCCTAGGCCCCAATTTTTAACCGTATTTTGCGTTGTCCCTTCACTCTTCCCTATGGCTCTTCTTTGGAATTCCTCTTTTGTTTGGACACCTGAGGTAATTAACCTGAAAGGAGACCTCCCATCCCAGAAATTGACGAAAAACAATTCGGAATGGACCAAATCCACAGAGAGGAAGATTCGTACATTTCCCATGAGACCTCCCCACATTCCACGGCCATCTTTGATAAAAAATCCAGAGACAAAAGCCTGAGCAAGTGCCTCAGACTCGCTCTTTCTTCATATACTGAAGAGTTCTTCTCATGGTTTGTAGATTGGGCCTGCCAAACCTACATCCCCAAACCTGAGCTGAGCTTGTGTGTTCAGACTTCTGTCCTCAAAGTCCTGGGCCACACACCCTCCAGGCTGGGGCCCCGGGAGCCACTATTAGGACTGTGCCTACCCAATCCATGGGAATTCTGCCCATTCCCTTGTCCAAAATCGTACAAATTAGGAGAACACTCCAACGTTCCCGAGGCAATCCCAATAGTGTAGGTCTCTGGGGACAAACAAGGGCGGTCTTACACAAGGTGAGCATCAACCTCCACTCATTCCATAGATGGATATCCCCAGAGAAGAAGATTGAACCAGAAAGGATCCTAGGCCATAATCGGATCCATTGCTTTGGTTTACAGGCGTGTCTCCTCAAAAGCCTGGATTCCAAAACCAGCATAAGGGGTTTCCTGAGGCACCCATCAGAACAAATCTCATCTCCACAAGGAAAATTATGCATGGGAGCTATGTCAAAGCTTAGGAGAATACTTCAGGGTCCCGGTGCCACCACTCCATTCCAAGGCCCTCATGGACACAAACACACATTAGGCCCCATACACAGGAAAGTCCATTTCAACTCAGCCACCCCGGTTGCTCCCGCAGAGCCATCCGATCTCAACTGTATTGTTGCTAGGAGACAAGTGGAATGCGAGGCGGGCTTCCCTGGCATCCATCCTCCAATGGTTCTCTGGAGTCATTTCATATGGCATGTCCTGGAGCTGCCCATCAGATCTCAATTGTCCAGCAGAAGGAATCCTTTAAGGGGGCGTCCCACAACTCCCAACGTGGGAAAACCACCATAGCCTTGAGATTCCGCTCCGTTCATGAACGGGCAGTCATGCACAGAAACTCCAACCTGAGCCAACGTCTGATCCTCGCCGTGACTTCAGATGATTGAGATATTGGTTCAGATATGCAGGGGGTACCTGCCGTGCCCTCGGCCTGAAGCCCAGGTCTAGTTTGTGTTCTCAGACTTCTGTCCTCACACTCCTGGCCCAGAAGCCCTCAAGTTTGGCAATTCCGGACCCACAATGCAGCACTCTGCCTGCCCTCTAGAAAAAATATCTTGCCTAATGAGCTGCCCAGGCACCTCAAATGAGGATAAACGTACACGGCACTCGACTGTACCCAAATCATATAGTCTAACCTGGGAAAAATGCACTGTCTGACACAACCTGAGGCAGAACCTCCTGACCAACACCCAGGCAGCTGACCGCACACTGAGCATATCAGACCCGCCATGGCCTTAGGTCGTCATCTCTTCCCAACTGCGGTTATTCAGGCTTCAGAACCTAGTCCTTATCTCCAACCACTGCCCAGGGTTGAAAGTGATGCTGAAATCTGAACACCTTCCCCATGGCAAGAGTCCTTGTGATTGGCATGTTGTCCAAAGTCCAGTGCAGTTGAAACCAATGTGTCCCATGAGGCCTCGCCCATGCTCACGGGCCACATTGGTCACAAACACACATTGTGACCCTCAGCCTGAGCCCACTCCTCAAGTAAGGCCTCTCAGTGGCTGGATGAAGAGACAGCATATTGGGCCTGCCATGCCCCTAGGCCCCAATTTTTAACCATATTTTGCGTTATCCCTTAACTCTTGCCTAGGGATCTGCTTTGGAATTCATCTTTTGTTCGGACACATGAGGTAATAAACCTGAAAGGAGACCTCCCATTTCACCGATTGACGAAAAACAATTTGGACCGGGCCAAATCCACACAGAGGAAGATTCGTCCATTTCCCATGCGGCCTCCCCACATTCCACGGCCATCATTGATACAAAGTCGAGAGACAAAAGCCTGAGCAAGTGCCTCAGACTCACTCTTTCTTCATATCTTGAAGAGTTCTTCTCATGGCTGGTAGATTGGGCCTGGCAAACTTACATCCCCAAACCTGAGCTGAGTTTGTGTTTTCAGACTTCTGTCCTCAAAGTCCTGGGCCACACACCCTCCAGGCTGGGGCCCCTGGAGCCACACATTAGGACTGTGCCTACCCAATACATGGTAATTCTGCCCATTCCATTGTCCAAAATCGTACACATTAGGAGAACTCTTCAAAGTCCCCGAGGCCATCCCAATAGTGTAGGTCTCCGGGGACAAACAAGGGCGGTCTGACACAAGGTGAGCATCAACCTCCACTCATTCCATAGATGGATATCCCCAGAGAAGAAGATTGAACCAGACAGGATCCTAGGCCATAATCGGATCCATTGCTTTGGTTTACAGGCATGTCTCCCCAAATATCGGGATTCCAATACCAGCATAGGTGGTTTCCTGAGGCGCCCATCAGAACAAATCTCATCTCCACAAGGAAACTTGTGCATGGGAGCTATGTCAAAAGTTTATGAGAATACTTCAGGGTCCAGATGCCACCGAACCATTCCAAAGCCCTCATGGACATAAACACACATTAGGCCACATCCTCAGGAAAGTACATTTCAACTCAGCCACCCCGGTTGCTCCCGCCGAGCTATCACATCTCAACTGTCTTGTTCCAAGGAGACAATTGGAATTCAAGGCGGGCTTCCCTGGCATCCATCCTCCAATGGTTCTCTGGAGTCATTCCTTATGGGATGTCCTGGAGCTGCCCAACAGGTCTCATTGTCCTCAGAAGGAATCCATGAAGGGGGCATCCCACAACTCCCAACGTGGAAAACCTCCATGGCCTTGAGTTTCCGCTCCGTTTTGAACGGCAGTCATGCACATAAACTCCAACCTGAGCCAACATCTGATCCTCGCCGTGACGTCAGATGCATGAGATATTGGTTCAGATCTGCAGGGGGTACCTGCTGTGCCCTCGGCCTGGAGCCCAAGTCTGGCTTGTTTTCTCAGACTTCTGTCCTCACACTCCTGGCCCAGAAGCCATCAAGTTTGGCAATTCTGGACCCAAAATGCAGCACTCTGCCTGCCCTCTAGAAAAAATATCTTGCCTAATGAACTGCCCAGGCACCTCAAATGAGGATAAACCTATACAGCACTCGACTGTACCCAAATTATATAGTCTAACCTGGGCACTCTTGCACTCCGTGACACAACTTGAGCCAGAACCTCCTGACCAACACCCAGGCAGCTGACCGCACACTGAGCCCATCAGGCCCGCCATGGGCTTAGGTCGTCATCTCTTCCCAACTGCGGTTTTCAGGCTTCCGAACCTAGACCTTATTTCCAACATCTGCCCAGGTTTGAAAATAATGCAGAAATCAGAACTCCTTCCCCATGAAAATCGACCTTGTGATTGGCATGTTGTCCAAATTTCAGTGCAGTTGAAACCATTGTGGCCCATGCTCACAGTCCACATTGGTCCCAAACACACATTGTGACCCTCAGCCTGAGACCAGTCCTCAAGTTAGGCTTCTCAGTAGCTGGATGGAGAGACAGCATATTGGCCCTGCCATGCCCCAAGGCCCCAATTTTTAACCATAGTTTGGGTTGTCCCTCCACTCTTCCCCAGGGCTCTAATTTGGAATTCCTCTTTGATTGGAACTCCTGAGGTAACAAACCTGAAAGGAGACCTCCCATCCCACAGCTTGACGAAAAACAACTGGGACCGGGCCAAATCCTCAGAGAGGAAGAATCGTCCATGGCCCATGAGGCCTCCTCACATTCCACGGCCATCATTGATACAAAATCCAGAGACAAAAGCCTGAGCAAGCGCCTCAGACTCGCTCTTTCTTCATTTCCTGAAGAGTTCTTCTCATGGTTTGTAGATTGGGCCTGCCATACCTACGTACCTAAAACCTAACCTGAGTTTGTGTTTTCAGACTTCTGTCCTCAAAGTCTTGTGCCACACACACTCCAGGCTGGAGCCCCTGGAGAAACACATTAGGACTGTGACTACACAATCCATGGAATTTCTGCTCATTCCATTTTCCAAAATCTTACAAATTAGGAGAACCCTCCAAAGTCCCCGAGGCCATCCCAATAGTATAGGTCTCCGGGGACAAACAATGGCCGTCTGACATCAGCTGTGCATCTACCTCCACTCTATGATATGCTGAGCATCTACCTCCACTCATACCATAGATGGATGTCCCAAGAGAAGAAGATGGAACCGTACAGGACCCTAGGCCATAATCGGATCCATTGCTTTGGTTTACAGGAATGTCTCCTCAATATCCTGGATTCCAATACGAGCATAGGGGTTTTCCTGAGGCACCCATCAGAACAAATCTCGTCTCCACAGGGAAACGTGTGCATGGGACCTATGTTAAAATCTTAGGAGAATACTTCAGGGTACCGGGGCCACCGCCCCATTCCAAGGCCCTCATGGACACAAAAACACATTAGGACCCATCCTCAGGAAAGTCCATTTCAACTCAGCCACCCCGGTTGCTCCCGCAGAGCCATCAGATCTAAACTTTCTTGTTGCTAGGAGACAATTGGAATGGGAAGCGGGCTTCCCTGGCATCCATCCTCGAAGGGTGCTCTGGATTCATTCCATATGGGATGTCCTGGAGTTGTCCAACACGTCTCAATTTTCCCGCAGAATGAATCCTTGAAGGGGGCATCCCACAACTCCCAATGTGGGAAAACCTGAATGGCCTCGAGATTCCACTCCCTTCATGAGCGGCCGTCATGCACGGAAACTCCCACCGGAGCCAACGTCTGATCCTCGCCCTGACTTCAGATGCATGAGATATTGGTTCAGATCTGCAGGGAGTACCTGCCGTGCCCTCGCCCTGAAACCCATGTCTAGCTTGTCTTTTCAGACTTCCGTCCTCACACTCCTGGCCCCGAAGCCCTCAAGTTTGGCAATTCCAGACCCACAATGCAGCACTCTGCCTTCCCTCTAGAAAAAATTTATTGCCGAATGAGCTCCCCAGGTACCTTAAATGAGGATAAACCTACACAGCACTCGATTACCCAAATTATATAGTCTAACCCGGGCACTAATGCACTGTCGGACACAACCTGAGCCCAGACCCCTGAACAATATCCAGAAAGCTGACCGCACACGGAGCACATCAGACCCGCCATGACCTTAGGTCATCAACTCTTCCCTACCTCAGTTTTCAGGCTTCAGAACCGAGACCTTATCTCCAATCACTGCCCAGGGGTGAGTGTGGTGCAGAAATCAGAACTCCTCCTTACCCATGGCAAAAACCCTTGTGGTTGGCACGGTGTCCAACGTTCAGTGTAGGAGAAACCAGCATTCACCCTGAGGCCCCGCCCATTCTTGTGAGCGACGAGGGCATAAACACGCATTGTGACCCTCAGCATGACTCCTGTCCTCTAGTAAGTCCTCTCAGTGTCTGGACCATTAGATGTCATAATGGGCTTGACATGTACCTAGGCCCCAACTTTTAACCAGATTTCTGCTTTTCCAGTCGCCCCTCCCCACGGATCTACTCTGGAATCCCTCATTTGGTGGGACACCTGAGGTTAAAAAAGAGTACAACAACAACAACAAAAAAACGGACTTCTTCCATCCCACAGAATGACCCAAAACTCTTTGGATGGGACCAAACCACAAGAGAGTAAGACTCGTCCATTTCCCATGGAGTCACCCAGAAATTTTAGACCATGTGTACACGATATCCAGAGACAAAAACTTAAGCATGAGCCTCACACTAGCCCTTTTTTCAAATCCTGAAGAGTTCTCCTCATGGTCTGTAGATCAGTCCTGCCATACCTATAACCCGAACCATAAGCCGAGTTTGTGTTTTTAGACAACTGTCCAAACAGCCCTGGCCTACACAACATACAGGCTCAGGCCTCTGGAGCCAAACCTGAGGAGTGTAATTGCCCTCTCCAATGGAATTGTGTGTGCCCATTTCAATGGCCACAACCCTTCTAATAGGATAAACCTCCAAAGTCCCTGATCCATCTCAATAATGGTGGCTTCCCAGGAAAAACAGGGGCAATCTGAACCCATCTGAGCACCTACCTGCACTCAGACCTATAGACAGATGTCCCCAGAGGTAAAAAGGAAAGAACAGGCTCCTAGGCACTAATCAGATTCATTGCTTTGTTATCCAGGCATCTCTCCTCAGAGACCTGGATTTCAAAACCAGCATATGGCTGTTTCTTTCTTGACTCACCCATCAGAAAACATCTCATCTACACATGGGAAAGTTGCACGTTGGAGCTGTGTCAAATTTCTGTTTAGGAGAACCCTTCAGGGCCCCAGTGCCACCGCTTCATTCCAAGGTCTCCATACACACAAAAGCACATTAGGACCCATCCACAGGAGAGTCCATTTCAACTCAGCCTCCTCGGTTGCTCCCCCAGATCCTGCAGATCTAACCTGTCTTGTTGCTAGGAGACAATTGGAATGCGAGGTGGGCTACCCAGCCATCCATCCTTAGAACCCTGCTCAGAATCATTGGCCTGGAACCAAACAACAGGTCTCAATTGTCCTGGAGAAGACTCTCTGCAGTTTGGAGCTTCTCACAACTCCCATTGTGGGCAAACCCCCAAGGCCACGCGATGCCCCCCCTTCATGAAGGGGCCATCTGGGACAGAAACTCCAACCTGAGCAATCGTCTGATCCTCGCCCTGACGTCAGATGCACGCGATCTCGATTCAGGTCTGTAGACTGTGCCTGCCATGGCCTCACTCAGAAACCTATGCCTAGCTTGTGTTCTCAGACTTCTGTCATCAGACTACTGGCCCACAAGCCCTCCCGTTTGGCAATCCTAAACTACAATGCAGCACTCTGCCTGCCCTCCAGAAGAAAAACATTGTCCTCTGGGTCTACCCAGTAATCCCAAATGAGGATCAACCTGCACCTACCTTGGCTGTACCCCAAATACATAGGCTGACAATGGCACTAATGCCCTTTCTGACACAGCCTGAGCCTGGACCTCCTGGACCAACCCAGACAGCTGGCCGCTCACTGAGCCCATCGAGCCGCCATGGCCAAGGTTGTCATCTTTTCCCAACCTAGGTTTTCCGGCCTCAGAACATAGACCTTATCTCCAACCACTGCCCTGGGTTGAACGTGATGCAGAAATCAGAACTCCTTCCCCATGGCAAGAAACCTTGTGGTTGGCATGTTGTCCAACATTCACTATAGTTGAAACCAGTGTGGCCCATGAGGCCCTGCCCATACTCGCGGGCCACCTGGGTCATAAACACACATTGTCACCCTCAGCCTGAGCCCAATCCTCAAGTAACGCCTCTCAGTGGCTGGATGAAGAGATAGCATATTGGGCTTGCCATGCCCCTAGGCCCCAATTTTTTACCATAGTTCGTGTTGTCCCTTCAGTCTTCCCCACGGCTTTGGTTTGGAATTCCTCTTTTCGTGGGACACCTGAGGTAACAAAACTGAAAGGAGTCCTCACATCCCACAGATTGACGAAAAACGATTGGGAATCGGGCCAAATCCTCAGAGAGGAAGATTGGTCCATGGCCCATGAGGCCTCCCCGACATTCCACGGCTATCGCTGATACAAAATCCAGAGACAAAAGCCTGAGCAAGCGCCTCAGGCTCGCACTTCCTTCATATCTTGAAGAGTTTTTCTCATGGTTTGTAGATCGGGCCTGCCATACCTACATCCCCAAACCTAAGCTGAGTTTGTGTTTTCAGACTTCTGTCCTCAAAGTCCAGGGCCACACACCCTCCAGGCTGGGGCCCCTGGAGCCACACATTAGGACTGTGCCTACCAATCCATTGGAATTCTGCCCATTCCATTGTCCAAAATCATACAAATTAGGAGAAACCTCCAAAGTCCCTTAGGCCATCCCAATAATTTAGGTCGCACGGAACAAACAAGGTCTCTCTGAAACTAGCTGATAATCGACCTCGACTCATACCGTAGATGGATGTCCCCAGAGAAGAAGATGGAACCAGACAGGACCCTAGGCCATAATGGGATCCATTGCTTTGGTTTACAGGCATGTCTCCTGAAAAGCCTGATTCCAATACGAGCATAGGGGTTTTCCTGAGCACCCATCAAAACTCATCTGGTCTCCACAAGGAAACCTGTGTTGGGAGCCATGTCCAAAGATTAGAGGAGTACTAGAGGGTCCCGGTGCCACCGCCCCATTCCAAGGCCGTCATGGACACAAAAACACATTAGGACCCATCCTCAGGAAAGTCCATTGAAACTCAGCCACCGCGGTTGCTCCCGCAGAGCCATCAGATCTAAACTGTCATGTTGCTAGGAGACAATTGCAATGCGAGGCGGGCTTCCCAGGCATCAATCCTCGAAGAGTGCTCTGGAGTCATTCCATATGGGATGACATGGACCTGTCCAACAGGTCTCAAATGTCCTGCAGAAGGAATCCTTGAAGGGGGCATTCCACAACTCCCAATGTGGGAAAACCTCAATGGCCTCGAGATTCCGCTCCCTTCATGAAGCGGCCGTCATGCACGGAAAATCGAACCTGAGCCAACGTCTGATTCTCGCTCTGACTTCAGATGCATGAGATATTGGTTCAGATCTGCAGGGGGTACCTGCCGTGCCCTGGCCCTGAAACCCATGTCTAGCTTGTCTTCTCAGACTTCCGTCCTCACACTCCTAGCCCCGAAGCCATCAAGTTTGGCAATTCCGGCCCCACAATGCAGCACTCTGCCTGCCCTATCGAAAAAATTTATTGACTAATGAGCTGCCCAGGTACCTTAAATGAGGATAAATCTACACAGCACTCGACTTTACCCAAATTATATAGTCTAACCTGGGCACTAATGCACTGTCGGACACAACCTGAGCCCAGACCTCCTGACCACACCCAGAAAGCTGACCGCACGCTGAGCACGTCAGACCCGCAATGGCCTTAGGTTATAATCTCTTCCATACCTCAGTTTTCAGGCTTCAGAGCCGAGACCTTATTTCCAATCACTGCCCAGGGGAGAGTGTGATGCAGAAATCAGATCTCCTCCTTACCCCTTGTAAGAAACCTTGTGGTTGGCACGTTGTGCAACATTCAGTGTAGGAGAAACCAGCATTTGCCCTGAGGCCCAGCCCATTCCTGAGAGCGATGAGGGCATAAACACGCATTGTGACCCTCAGCATGAGTCCTGTCCTCTAGTAAGTCCTCTCGTGGCTGGACCATTAGATGTCATAATGGGCTTGACATGTCCCTAGGCCCCAACTTTCAACCAGATTTCTGATTGTCCAGTCGCCCCTCCCCAGGGCTCTACACTGGAATCCCTCATTTGGTGGGACACCTGAGGTTAAAGAAGAAAACAACAACAACAAATAAACTGACTTCTTCTATACCACAGAATGACCCCAAACTCTTTGGACGGGGCCAAGCCACCAGAGAGTAAGACTCGTCCATTTTCCCTGAAGTCACCCAGAAATTTCACGACCGTGTGTGACACAATATCCAGAGACAAAAACTTGAGCAAGAGCCTCACACTCGTCCTTTTATCAAATCCTGAAGAGTTCTCCTCATGGTCTGTAGATCAGTCCGGCCATAACTATGACCTGAAACATAAGCCGAGTATGTGTTTTCAGACAACGGTCCAAACATCCCTGGCATACACAACCTACAGGCTCAGGGCCCTGGACCAAACCTGAGGACTGTACTTGCCCTCTCCAAGGGAATTGTGTGTGCCCATTCCAATGGCCACAACCCTTCTAATAGGATAAACCTCCAAAGTCCCTGATCCATCTCAATAGTGGTGGCTTCCCAGGAAAAACAGGGGCAATCTGAGTCCATCTGAGCACCTACCTGCACTCAGACCCATAAACAGATGTCCCCAGAGGTAAAAAGGAAAGTACAGGCCACTAGGCACTAATCAGATCCATTGCTTGGGTTTCCAGGCATCTCTCCTCAGAGGCCTGGATTTCAAAAGCAGCATATAGCTGTTTCTTGACTCACCCATCAGAAAACATCTCGTCTATACATGGGAAACTGGCACATTGGAGCTGTGTCAAAGACTCTGTTTAGGAGAACACCTCTGGGCCCCAGTGCCACCGCTTCATTCCAAAATCTCCATAGACACAAAAGCACATTAGGACCCATCCACAGGAGAGTCCATTTCAACTCAGTCTCCTCGGTTGGTTCCCCAGATCCAGCAGATCTAACCTGTCTTGTTGCTAGGAGACAATTGGAATGCGTGGTGGGCTACCCAGCCATCCTTCCTTAGAACCCTTCTCAGAATCATTGGACTGGAGTCAAAAAACAGGTCTCAATTGTCCTGCAGAAGCCTCTCTGCAGTTTGGAGCTTCTCACAACTCCCAGCGTGGGAAAACCCCCGTGGCCTCGTGATTCCCCCCCTTCATTAAGGGGCCATCAGGGACACAAACTCCAACCTGATCTATCGTCTGATACTCTCCTTGACTTCAGATGCACGAGATCTCGATTCAGGTCTGTAGATTGTGCCTGCCAAGCCTCACCCAGAAACCTAAGCCTAGCTTGTGTTCTCAGACTTCTGTCCTCATACTACTGGCCCACAAGCCCTCCAGTTTGGCAATCCACAACTACAATGAAGCACTCTGCCTGCCCTCCAGAAGAAAATATTGCCCTTGGGGCTACCCAGTAACCCCAAATGAGGATCAACCTGCACCTACCTTGGCTCTACCCCAAATACATAGGCTGACCAGGGCATTAATGCCCATTCTGACACAGCCTGAGCCTGGACCTCCTGGCCCCACCAAGACAGCTGGCCACACACTGAACACATTCGAGCGGCCATATCCTTAGGTCGTCATCTCTTCCCAACCTCGGTTTTCAGGCTTCAGAACTTAGAACTTATCTCCAATCACTGCCCAGGGTTGAACGTGATGCAGAAATCAGAACTCCTTACCGATGGCAAGAAACATTGTGGTTGGCATGTTGTCCAACGTTTTGTGTAGTTGAAACCAGTGTCTTCCAAGAGGCCCCTCCAATGCTCGCGTGCCACATTGGTCACAAACACACATTGTGAGCCTCAGCCTGAATTCAGTCCTCAAGAAAGCCCTCTCAGTGGCTGGATGAAGAGATAGCATATTGGGCTTGCCATGCCCCTAGGCCCCGAACGATAGTTCGGGTTATCCCTTCAGTCTTCCCCACGGCTTTGCTTTGGAATTCCTCTTTTGGTGGCACACCTGAGGTAACAAAACTGAAAGGAGTCCTCCCATTCTACTGATTGACAAAAACAATTGGAAATCGGGCCAAATCCTCAGAGAGGAAGATTTCTCCATGGCCCATGAGGCCTCCCCACATTCCACGGCTATCGCTGATACAAAATCCAGAGACAAAAGCCTGAGCAAGCGCCTCAGACTCGCACTTTCTTCATATCCTGAAGAGTTCTTCTCATGGTTTGTAGATCGGGCCTGCCATACCTACGTCCCCAAACCTAAGCTGAGTTTGTGTTTTCAGACTTCTGTCCTCAAAGTCCTGGGCCACACACCCTCCAGGCTGGGGCCCCTGGAGCCACACATTAGGACTGTGCCTACCAATCCATGGGAATTCTGCGCATTCCATTGTCCAAAATCGTACAAATTAGGAGAAACCTCCAAATCCCTGAGGCCATCCCAATAGTGTATGTCGCCCGGAACAAATAAGGGCTGTCTGACACCAGCTAATAATCTACCTCCACTCATACCATAGATGGATATCCCCAGGGAAGGAGATTGAACCACACAGGGCCTTAGCCATAATAGGATCCATTGACTTGGTTTACAGGCAGGTCTCCTCAAAAGCCTGATTCCAATACGAGCATAGCGGTTTTCCTGAAGCACCCATCAGAACTCATCTCATCTCCACAAGGGAACCTGTGCATGGGAGCTATGTCAAAAGCTTAGGAGAGTACTTCAGGGTCCCGGTGCCACCGCCCCATGCAAGGCCCTCATGGACACAAAACACATTAGGACCCATCCTCAGGAAAGTCCATTTCAACTCAGCCACCCCGGTTGC
This sequence comes from Mustela nivalis, assembly GCF_964662115.1. Lineage (NCBI taxonomy): Eukaryota > Metazoa > Chordata > Mammalia > Carnivora > Mustelidae > Mustela > Mustela nivalis. The sequence goes on from NW_028136370.1 coordinate 249,221, forward strand.
TGCAGCAGAGCCATCAGATCTAAACTGTCATGTTGCTAGGAGACTATTGGAATGCGAGGCGGCTTCCCAGGCATTTATCCTCGAACTGTGCTCTGGAGTCATTCCATATGGGATGTCCTGGAGCTGTCCAACAGGACTCAATTGTCCCGCAGAAGGAATCCTTGAAGGGAGCATCCCACAACTCCCAACGTGGTAAAATCTCAATGGCCTCGAGATTCCGCTCCCTTCATGAAGCGGCCTACATGCACTGAAACTCCAACCTGAGCCAACGTCTGATCCTCGCCCTGACTTCAGAATCATGAGATATTGGTTCAGATCTGCTTGGGGTAGCTGCCGTGCCCTCGCCCTTAAACCCAAGTATAGCTTGTATACTTGACTTCCGTCGTCACAGTCCTGGCCCAGAAGATCTCAGGTTTGGCAATTCCAGACCCACAATGCATCACTCTGCCTGCCCTCGAGAAAAATATTATTGCCTAATGAGCTGCCCAGGCAACTTAAATGAGGATAAACCTACACAGAACTCGACTTTACCCAAACTATATTGTCTAACCTCGCACTAAATCACTGTCGGACACAACCTGAGCCCGGACTTCCTGACCAACACCCAGAAAGCTGACCGCACACTGAGCACATTAAGTCCCGCCATGGCCTTAAATCATCATCTCTTCCCTACCTCAGTTTTCAGGCTTTAGAACCGAGACCTAATCTCCAATCACTGCCTAGGGGTGAGTGTGAGGCAGAAATCAGAAGTCCTCCTTACCTATGCCAAGAAACCTTGTGGTTGGCACATTGTACAATATTCAGTGTAGTAGAAACCAGCATTCACCCTGAAGTCCCGCCCATTCTTGAGAGCGACTAGGGCGTAAACAAGCATTGTGATCCTGAGCATGAGTCCTGTCCTCTAGTAAGTCCTCTCAGTGGCTGGACCATTAGATGTCATAATGGGCTTGACATGTCCCTAGGCGCCAATTTTTAACCATATTTCTGATTGTCCAGTCGACCCTCTCCAAGGCTCTACTCTGGAATCCCTCATTTGGTGGGACACCTGAGGTTAAAAAAGAAAACAACAACAACAACAACGACAAAACGGACTTCTTCCATCCCACAGAATGACCACAAATTCTTTGGACGGGGCCAAACCACCAGAGAGTAAGACTCGTCCATTTCCCATGAAGTCACCCAGAAATTTCAGACCATGTGTGACACGATATCCAGAGACAAAAACTTGAGCAAGAGCCTCACCCTCGCCCTTTTTTCAAATCCCGAAGAGTTCTCCTCATGGTCTGTAGATCAGTCCTGCCATACCTATGATCTGAAACATAACCGAGTTTGTGTTTGAGGACAACTGTCCAAACAGCCCAGGCCTACACAACCTACAGGCTCAGGCCCGTGGAGCCAAACATAAGGACTGTACTTGCCCTCTCCAAGGGAATTGTGTGTGCCCATTCCAATGGCCACAACCCTTCTAATAGGATAAACCTCCAAAGTCCCTGATCCATCTCACAAGTGGTGGCTTACCAGGAAAAACAGGGGCAATCTGAGCCCATCGGAGCACCTAGCTGCACTCAGACCCAGAGACAGATGTCCCCAGAGGTAAAAAGGAAAGAACAGGACCCTAGGCACTAATCAAATCCATTGCTTTGGTTTCCAGGCATCTCTCCTCAGAGGCCTGGATTTCAAAACCAGCGTATGGCTGTTTCTTCACTCACCCATCAGCAAACATCTCATCTACACATGAGAAACTTGCACGTTGGATCTGTGTCAAAGACTCTGTTTAGGAGAACCCTTCAAAGCCCCAGTGCCACCGCTTTATTCCAAGTTCTCCAAAGATACAAAAGCACATTTGGACCCAACCACAGTAGAGTCCATTTCAACTCAGCCTCCTCGGATGCTTCCCCAGATCCAGCAGATCTAACCTGTCTTGTTGCTTGGAGACAATTAGAATGCGAGGTGGGCTACCCAGCCATCCATTTTTAGAACCCTGCTCTGAATCATTGACCTGGCGACAAACAACAGGTCTCAATTGTCCTGCAGAAGACTCTTTGCAGTTTGGAGCTTCTCACAACTCCCATCGTGGGAAAACCCCCATGGCCTCGTGATGCAACCCCTTCATGAAGGGGACATCAGGGACAGAAACTCCAACCTGAGCGATCGGCTGACCCTCGCCCTGACTACAGATGCACGAGATCTCGATTACAGTCTGTAGGTTGTGCCTGCCATGTCCTCACTCAGAAACCTAAGCCTAGCTTGTGTTCTCAGAATACTGTCCTCAGACTACTGGCCCACAAGCCCTCGAATTGGCAATCTATAACGACAATGCAGCACTCTGCCTGCCCTCCAGAAGAAAAACATAGCCCCCTGGGGCTACCCAGTAACCCCAAGTGAGAATCAACCTGCACCTACCTTGGCTGTACCCCAAATAATTACGCTGACCAGGGCTCTAATGTCCTTTCTGACACAGCCTGAGCCTGGACCTCCTGGCCCCATCCAGACAGCTGTCCGCACACTGAGCACATCGAGCCGCCATGGCCTTAGGTCGTCATCTCTTCCCAACCTCGGTTTTCAGGTTTCAGAACCTAGACCTTATCTCCAATCACTCCCCAGGGTATTACGTGATGCAGAAATCAGAACTCCTTCCCCATGGCAAGAAAACTTGGAGTTGGCATGTAGTCTAAAGTTCAGTGTAGTCGAAACCAGTGTGGCTCATGAAGCCCCGCCCATGCTCGTGGGCCACATAGGTCACAAAAACACATTGTGACCCTCAGGCTGAGCCCAGTCCTCAAATAAGGCCTCTCAGTGGCTGGATGAAGAGATAGCATATTGGGGTGCCATGCCCCTAGTCCCCAATTTTTAACCATGTTCGGTTTGTCCCTTCTGTCTTCCCCACGGCTTTGCTTTGGAATTCCTCTTTTGGTGGGACACCTGAGGTAACAAAACTGAAAAGAGTCCTCCCAGCCCACAGATTGAAGAAAAATAATTGTGAATCAGGCCAAATCCTCAGAGAGGAAGATTCATCCATGGCCCATGAGGCCTCCCCGACATTCCACGGCCATCGCTGATACAAAATCCAGAGACAAAAGCCTCAGCAAGCGCCTCAGACTCGCTCTATATTCAAATCCTTATGAGTTCTTCTTATGGTTTGTAGATTGGGCCTGCAATACCCACGTCCCTAAACCAAAGCTGAGTTTGAGTTTGCCCCTGAGGCAACCCCTACCCTGAACGGCCTCTGTGAACACAACACCCAGAGACAAAAGCCTGAGCGACTGCCTCCCACTTGCCCTCTTTGATATCCAGACGATCTCCCCTCATGGACTGGAGATCATGCCTGCCATTACCTTGGCCCCTAGCTATGCCAAGTTTGCTTTTTCAGACATCTGTCCCCACAGACCTGGCAAACACAGCCTCTAGGCTGGGTCCCCTGGAGCCATACCACAGGACCGTGCCTGCTCTCTCCTGGGAATCTGTGTCCATTCCTTTGGCCACACACATCCAGAATATGAGAAACCTCAGGGCCCCCAAGGACATCCCACGTAGACTCTCAGACAGTGTCTCCAGAGACAGAAGGTTGAAAAGGACAGGAGCCCAGGCCCTCTTCTGAACCTTAGCTTTGGTATCCATGTTTCCGTTCTCAGAGGTCTGTTTTCATAGACCAGCACACGGGGCTTTTCTTTGGCACCAAACCAAACCTCTATCGTCTCCACATAGGGAGCTTTCTTACTGGGGATGTTCAAACCCTTCAGGTAGGAGAGTTCCCCAGGGCCACCGAACAACCAGCACATTCCAAGGTCTCCATGGACCCAAACGCACATTATGACGCATCCTCAGGAGAGGCCATTTCAACTGACCCCCCTGGGTAGCATGCCCCAGAGGCAGTAGATCAAACATATCTTGTCGCTAATGGCAAATGGGAATGCGAGGCATGCTGTACAGGGATCCATCCTTCGAACCCTGCTCTCCAGTCCTTCCGTATGGTATGTCCTGGAGACATCGAACAGGACTCGAATGTCCGGCAGAAGGAAATCTTGTGGTTTGGGGCAACCTCCAAACTCAGCATGGGAAAACTTCCTTGGCGTCATGAGGCCCCTGCTTCATGAAGGTGCCATCATGGACACATACTCCAGCCTCAGCCAACGTCTGGTTCTCAGCCTGACATCAGATTCAGGAGATTTTGATTCAGCCTCTGCACAGTGGGCCTGCTCTGCCATTGGCTCCAATCCTCACCCTAGCTAGCGTTTTCAGACTTCCGTCCTCACACTCCTGGCCAACAAACCCTCCCTCCTGGGAATTCTGGGTCCACAATGAAGCACTCTGCCTGCCGCCCAGGAGAAAAACTTTGTCTATGGTGCTGCCAAGAAACCCCAAATGAGGATCAAACTGCTTGGCCCTCGGCAACACCCCAATTGCATAGGCTACCTTAAACACTGATGCTCTGTCGCAAATAGCCTGGGCCCAGACCTTCCAACAGACACTGACACAGCTGGCTGCACACCCAGCACATTGGACCCGCCACTGCCTTAGGCCATCATCCATTCCCAACCTGGGTTTTCAACATCGGAACCTAGACCTTATCTCCGATCCCTGCACAGGGGGGAACCTGATGCACAAGTCAGAGCCCCTCCTTCCCCATGGCAAGAAACCTTGCTGTTGGCAGTGAGTCAAACCTTCAGTGTAAGAGAAAACGGCATGGCCCATGAGCCCACGCCCATGCGTGAGGGTCTCCTTGGGCACAAACACACATTGTGACCCTCAGCGGGAGTACCTTATTCAAGTAACGCCTCTCAGTGACTGGACCAAGAGCCCGCATATGTGGCTTGCCATGCCCATAGGCACCCAGGACTAACTAGATGGTGTGTATTCCAGTTGAGGAAACCCACTGCTGTGCTCTAGAGTCCCTCTCCTGGGGGTTCCCCTGTGGCTGAAAACAGTACTCTTCCCTTCCCACAGAATGAACCCAAACACTTGGGAGCTTGGACAATCCCCCGAGAGGAAGGCTCTTCCTCGGCCCTGAGGCAACTCCTACCCTAAACGGCCACTTTGAACGCAACACCCAGAGACAAAAGCCTGAGCGACTGCCTCCCACTTGCCCTCCTTTGATATCCAGAGGATCTCCCCTCACGGACTGGAGATCAGGCCTGCCATTACCTTGGCCCCTAGCTGAGCCAAGTTTGCTTTTTCAGACATCTGTCCCCACAGCCCTGGCAAACACAGCTTCTAGGCTGGGTCCTCTGGAGTCATACCACAAGACCATGCCTGCTCTCTCCTGGGAAACTGTGTCCATTCCTTTGGACACACACCTCCAGAATATGAGAAACCTCAAGGCCCCCGAGGTCATCCCACTACTGGGGCCTCCCTGGACACACAGGGGCATTCGGACACAAGCTGAGCAGCTACCTCCACGAAGGCATGCACACAGATGTCAACAGAGATAGAAGGTTGAGCCGGACAGGCCCTTAGGCCCTAATCTCAACTCTTGCTTTGGTTTTCAGGTGTCACTCCTCAGACGCTTTGGTGCGAAGAACAGTATATGGGGCTTTCGTGAGGCACTGAACAGAACTCGTCTCGTCTCCCCATGGGAAGATTCCTTGTTGGAGCCATGTCAAACTCTTCAGGTTGGAGAATCCTGCAGAGTCCCTGAGCCACCTCCACATTCCAAGGTCTCCCAGGCCACCAAGCCACAGTAGGACTCATCTTCAGGAGAGTCCATTTCAACTCTCCTCTCTGGGTAGCTCACCCAGGAGCCCGCAGATTGAGCCTGCTTTGTCCTGACTAAAGAGTGGGAATATGAGGTGGCGTTCTTAGGCATCCATGCTTAGACAACTGCTCTCGAGTCTTTCTGTATGGGGCCTCCTGGAACCATCCAATAGGACTCGACTGTCGTGCAGAAGGAAACCTTGAGGTTTGGAGTAGTTCATAAATCCCATCGTAGGCAAACGTCCCTGGCCTCATGAAGCCCCCACACCTTTCAGGAAGAGGCCATGCTGGACAAAAACTCTAGCCTGAGGCACATCTCATAGTTGACATGACCTCAGTGCAGGCGATCTCGATTCAGCCTCAGCAGAGTGGGACCGCCGTGCCCTCGGTCTCAAACCTCACGCTAGCTTGTGTTTTCAGAATTCCTTCCTCACACTCCTTTCAAACAAGCCCTCCGGACTAAGAACTCCAGAACCACAACCCAGCCCAGTGTCTGCCCAATGGAAGAAAAACGTTTCCCTGTGGGGTTCTCCAGAAAACCCAGATGAGGATCAACCTGCTCGGGCCTCGACGGTACCCGAACTGGATAGGCTGCTCTGGACACTCATGCTCTGTCTGACACAGCCTGAAGCCACACGTCCGGACAGACAAGGAGACAGCTGGCAACACACCCAGCACTTCGGATAAGCCATGGTTTATGCTGTCACCGCTTTCTAACCATGGTTTTCAGATATCTGAACCTAGACATTATATCAATTCTCCAGACAGCTGGGTATCGCAAGCACAAAACAGAACTCCTCCTTCCCCATGGCTGTAAAGCTTGCTCTTGGCATGGAATCACACCTTCAGGGTGGGAGAAACCTTCATGGCCCCTGATGCCACGCCCAAACTTGAGTGCTGCTTGGGCACAAATTCACACTGTGACCCTCAGCATGAGCCCCATGTCAAGAAAGGACTGTCTGGGCCTGGAACAAGAGCCCGCATATGGGGCTTGCCAAGACCCAATGCACCCAATCCTCACCAGTGTTTGAGTTTTCCAGTCGCCCCACCCGTACCTGGGGCTCTGCTCTGGAATCCCTTTCTTGGAGAGACACATGAGCCAGACAACACGACTCCACCCTTCCCACAAAATGACCCCAAACTCTTGGGAGCTGGGAAAAAATCCCCAGAGAGGTATTCTGGTCCACAGTCCCTGAGGCCACCCCTCCATTCCACGGCTATCCCGGACACCAGCCAGAGACAGAAGCCTGAAGGAACGCCTCCCACTCGCCCTTCTTTCAGAGGCCCAGGAGCTCCCTCTCGGGCTGTCCATCTGGCCCGGCATACCCTAGGCGCCACTCATAAGCTCAGTTTGTGTTTTCAGATTTCTGTGCCCACAACCTGGACCCACACAACCTCCAGGCTAGGGCTTCTGGAGCCACAGCGAAAGATTGTGCCTGCCCTCTCCAAGGGAATTGTGCCCAATCCATTGACCACAACCCTACAGGTTAGGGAAAAGCTCCAAGGCCCCTGAGGCCATCAATAGTGTAGGCCACCCTGGACTAAGAAGGGCTCTCTGACACCAGCGGAGCAAGTATCTCCACTTAGACTCTAAGACAGTGTAAACACAGACAGAAGGTTGAAATGGACAGGCCCCCAGGCCCTAATCTGCCCCTTAGCTTTGGTTTCCATGTGTCCGTCCTCAGAGGACTGTTTTCGTAGACCAGCACACGGGGCTTTTCTGAGGCACCAAACCAAACCTCTATCGTCTCCACATGGGGAGCTTTCTTACTGGGGATGTATCAAACCCTTCAGGTAGGAGAGTTCCGCAGGGCCACTGAACAACCAGCACATTCCAAGGTCTCCATGGACCCAGACGCACATTATTACGCAACCTCAGGAGAGGCCATTTCAAATCAGCCCCCTGGGGAGCTTGCCCAAGAGGCAGTAGATCAAACATATCTTGTCGCTAATGGCCAATGGGAATGCGAGGCATGCTGTACAGGGATCCATCCTTCGACCCTGCTCTCCAGTCCTTCCGTATGGTATGTCCTGGAGCCATGCACCAGGAATCGAATGTCCCGCAGAAGGAAACCTTGTGGTTTGGGGCAACCTCCAAACTCAGCGTGGGAAAACTTCCTTGGCCTCATGAGGCCCCCGCCTCATAAAGGTGCCATCATGGACACATAATCCAGCCTCAGCCAACGTCTGCTCCTCAGCCTGACTTCAGATGCAGGAGATTTGGATTCAGCCTCTGCAGAGTGGGCCTGCTCTGCCCTTGGCTCCAATCCTCACCCTAGCTTGTGTTTTCAGACTTCCGTCCTCACACTCCTGGTCCACAAACCCTCCCTCCTGGGAATTCTGGGGCCACAATGAAGCACTCTGCCTGCCTCACAGGAGAAAAACTGCCAGCCAGAGACAAAAGCCTGAGCGACTGCCTCCCACTTTCCCTCCTTTCATATCCAGTGGATCTCCCCTCACGGACTGGAGATCATGCCTGCCATTACCTTGGCCCCTAGCTGAGCCAAGTTTGCTTTTTCAGATATCTGTCCCCACAGCCCTGGCAAAAAGAGCCTCTAGGCTGGGTCCTCTGGAGCCATACCACAGGACCGTGCCTGCACTTTCTTGGAAACTGTGTCCATTCATTTGACCGCACACCTCCAGAATATGAGAAACCTCAAGGCCCCCGAGGACAACCCACTACTGGGAGCCTCCCTGGACACACAGGGGCATTCGGACACAAGCTGAGCAGCTACCTCCACGAAGGCATGCACACAGATGTCAACAGAGATAGAAGGTTGAGCCGGACAGGCCCTTAGGCCCTTATCTCAACTCTTGCTTTGGTTTCCAGGTGTCACTCCTCAGAGGCTTTGGTTCGAAGAAAAGGATATGGGGCTTTCCTGAGGCACTGAACAGAACTCCTCTCGTCTCCACATGGGAAGATTCCTTGTTGGAACCGTGTCAAACACCTCAGGTGGGAAAATCCTGCTGAGTCCGTGAGCCACCTCCACATTCCAAGGTCTCACAGGCCACCAAGCCACAGGAGGACTCATCTTCAGGAGAGTCCATTTCAACTCTCCCCTCTGGGTAGCTAACCCAGGAGCCCGCAGATTGAGCCTGCTTTGTCCTGACTAAAGAGTGGGAATATGAGGTGGCGTTCCCATGCATCCATGCTTAGACACCTGCTCTCGAGTCTTTCCGTATGGGGCCTCCGGGAACCATCCAAGAGGACTCGACTGTCGTGCAGAAGGAAACCTTGAGGTTTGGAGTAGTTCACAAATCCCATCGTAGGCAAACCTGCCTGGCCCCATGAAGCCCCCACACCCTTCAGGAAGAGGCCATGCTGGACAAAAACTCTAGCCTGAGGCACATCTCATAGTTGACATGACCTCAGTGCAGGAGATCTCGATCAGCCTCTGCAGAGTGGGCCTGCCGTGCCCTCGGTCCCAAACCTCACGCTAGCTTGTGTTTTCAGACTTCCTTCCTCACACTCCTGGCAAACAAGCCCTCTGGAATAGGAACTTCAGAACCACAACCCAGCCCAGTGTCTGCCCAACGGAAGAAAAACGTTTCCCTGTGGGGTTCTCCGGAAAACCCAGATGAGGATCAACCTTTTCGGGCCTCGACGGTACCCGAACTGGATAGGCTGCTCTGGGCACTCATGCTGTGTCTGACACAGCCTGAAGCCAGACGTCCGGACAGACAAGGAGACAGCTGGCCGCACACCCAGCACTTCGGACACTTCATGGTATTATGCCATCACCGCTTCCTAACCTTGGTTTTCAGATATCTGAACCTAGACATTATATCAATTCTCCACACAGCTGGGTATCGCAAGCACCAAAGAGAACTCCTCCTTCCCCATGGCTGTAACGCTTGCTCTTGGCATGGAGTAACACCTTCAGGGTGGGAGAAACCTTCATGGTCCCTGATGCCACCCCCAAACTTGAGTGCTGCTTGGGCACAAATTCACACTGTGACCCTCAGCATGAGCCCCATATCAAAGAAAGGACTGTCAGGGCCTGGACCAAGAGCCCGCATATGAGACTTGCAAAGCCCCTATGCACCCAATCCTCACCAGTGTTTGAGTTTTCCTGTCGCCCCGCCCGTACCTGGGCTCAGCTCTGGAATCCCTTTCTTGGAGAGACCCATGAGCCAGACAACACGACTCCACCCTTCCCACAAAATGACCCCAAACTCTTGGGAGCTGGGACAAATCCCCAGAGAGGGATACTTGTCCACAGTCCCTGAGGCCATCCCTCCAATCCACGGCTATCCCGGACACCAGCCAGAGACAAAAGCCTGAAGGAACGCCTCCCACTCGCCCTTCTATCAGAGGCCCAGGAGCTCCCTCTCGGGCTGTCCAACCGGCCTGGCATACCCTAGGCACCCCTCATAAGCTGAGTTTGTGTTTTCAGATTTCTGTGCCCACAGCCTGGACCCACACATCCTCCAGCCTAGGGCCTCTTGAGCCACAGCGAAAGATTGTGCCTGCCCTCTCCAAGGAAAGTGTACCCAATCCATTGACCACAACCCTACAGGTTAGGGAAAAGCTCCAAGGCCCCTGAGGCCATCAATAATTTAGGCCACCCTGGACTAAGAAGGGCTCTCTGAGGTCAGCGGAGCAACTATCTCCACTTAGACTCTCAGACAGTGTCCCCAGAGACAGAAGGTTGAAATGGACAGGCCCCCAGGCCCTAATATGAACCTTAGCTTTGGATTCCATGTGTCAATCCTCAGAGGACTGTTTTCGTAGACCAGCACACGGGGCTTTTCTGAGGCACCAAACCAAACCTCTCTCGTCTCCACATGGGGAGCTTTCTTACTGGGGATGTATCAAACCCTTCAGGTAGGAGAGTTCCGTAGGGCCACTGAACAACCAGCACATTCCAAGGTCTCCATGGACCCAAACGCACATTATGACGCATCCTCAGGAGAGGCCATTTCAACTCAGCCCCCTGGGTAGCGTGCCCCAGAGGCAGCAGATCAAACATATCTTTTTGCTAATGGCCAATGGGAATGCGAGGCATGCTGTACAGGAATCCATCCTTCGAACCCTGCTCTCCAGTCCTCCTGTATGGTATGTCCTGGAGCCATGCAACAGGACTCGAATGTCCCGCAGAAGGAAACCTTGTGGTTTGGGGCAACCTCCAAACTCAGCGTGGGATAACTTCCTTGGCCTCATGAGGCCCCCGCTTCATAAAGGTGCCATCATGGACACATACTCCAGCCTCACCCAACGTCTCATCCTCAGCCTGACTTCAGATGCAGGAGATTTAGATTCAGCCTCTGCAGAGTGGGCCTGCTCTGCCCTTGGCACCAATCCTCACCCTAGCTTGTTTTTTCAGACTTCCGTCATCACACTCCTGGCCCAAAAACCCTCCCTACTGAGAATTCTGGGTCCACAATGAAGCACTCTGCCTGCCTCCCAGGAGTAAAACATTTTCTATGGTGCTGCCAAGAAACCCCAAATGAGGATCAAACTGCTTGGCCCTCGGCAACACCCCAATTGCATAGGCTACCTTAAACACCGATGCTCTGTCGCAAATAGCCTGAGCCCAGACCTTTAAATAGACACTGACACAGCTGGCTGCACACCCAGCACATTGGACCCGCCACTGCCTTAGGCCACCATCCATTCCCAACCTGGGTTTTCAGTCATCGGAATCCTAGACCTTATCTCCAATCCCTGCGCAGTGGGGAACCTGATGCACAAGTCAGAATCCCTCCTTCCCCATGGCAAGAAACCTTGCTGCTGGCAGTGAGTCAAACCTTCAGTGTTTGAGAAAACGGCATGGTCCATGAGGCCACGCCCATGAGTGAGGGCCGCCTTGGGCACAAACACACATTGTGACCCTCAGCGTGAGTACCTTATTCAAGTAACTCCTCTCAGTGACTGGACCAAGAGCCAGCATATGTGGCTTGCCATGCCCCTAGGCACCCAGAACTAACTAGATGGTGTGTATTCCAGTTGAGTGAACCAACTGCTGTGCTCTAGAGTCCCTCTCCTGGGGAGTCCCCTGTGGCAGAAAACAGTACTCTTCCCTTCCCACAGAATGAACCCAAACACTTGGGAGCTTGGACAATCACCCGAGAGGAAGGCTCTTTCTCAGCCCCTGAGGCAACCCCTACCCAAACGGCCACTGTGAACGCAACACCCAGAGACAAAAGCCTGAGCGACTGCCTCCCACTTGCCCTCCTTTGATATCCAGAGGATCTCCCCTCACAGACTGGAAATCAGGCCTGCCATTACCTTGGCCCCTAGCTGAGCCAAGTTTGCTTTTTCAGACATCTGTCCCCACAGCCCTGGCAAACACAGCCTCTAGGCTGGGTCCTCTGGAGCCATACCACAGGACCGTGCCTGCTCTCTCCTGGGAAACTGTGTCCATTCCTTTGGCCACACACCTCCAGAATATGAGAAACCTCAAGGCCCCCGAAACATCCCAATGCTGGGAGCCTCCCTGGACACACAGGGGCATTCGGAGACAAGCTGAGCCGCTACCACCACGAAGGCATGCACATTGATGTCAACAGAGATAGAAGGTTGAGCCGGACAGGCCCTTAGGCCCTAATCTCAATTCTTGCTTTGGTTTCCAGGTGTCACTCCTCAGAGGCGTTGATTCGAAGAACAGGATATGGGGCTTTCCTGAGGCACTGAACAGAACTCGTCTCGTCTCCACATGGGAAGCTTCCTTGTTGGAGCCGTGTCAAACACCTCAGGTTGGAGAATCCTGCAAAGTCCCTGAGCCACCTCCACATTCCAAGGTCTCCCGGGCCACCAACCCATAGTAGGACTCATCTTCAGGAGAGTCCATTTCAACTCTCCCCTCTGGGTAGCTCACCCAGGAGCCCGCAGATTGAGCCTGCTTTGTCCTGACTAAAGAGTGGGAATATGTGGAGGCGTTCCCAGGCATCCATGCTTAGACACCTGCTCTCTAGCCTTTCCGTATGGGGCCACCTGGAACCATCCAATAGGAATCGACTGTCGTGCAGAAGGAAACCTTGAGGTTTGGAGTAGTTCACAAATCCCATCGTAGGCAAACCTGCCTGGCCTCATGAAGCCCCCACACCCTTCAGGAAGAGGCCATGCTGGACAAAAACTCTAGCCTGAGGCACGTCTCATAGTTGACATGACCTCAGTGCAGGAGATCTCGATTCAGCCTCTGCAGAGTGGGCCTGCCGTGTCCTCGGTCCCAAACCTCACGCTAGCTTGTGTTTTCAGACTTCCTTCCTCACACTCCTGGCAAACAAGCCCTCTGGACTAGGAACTCCAGAACCACAACCCAGCTCAGTGTCTGCCCAACCGAAGAAAAACGTTTTTCTGTGGGGCTCTCCAGAAAACCCAGATGAGGATCAACCTCCTCGGGCCTCGAAGGTACCTGAACTGGATAGGCTGCTCTGGGCACTCCTGCTCTGTCTGACACAGCCTGAAGCCAGACGTCCAGACAGACAAGGAGACAGCTGGCCGCACACCCAGCACTTCGGACACGCCATGGTCTTATGCCGTCACCTCTTCCTGACCTTGGTTTTAAGATATCTGAACCTAGACATTATATCAATTCTCCAGACAGCTGGGTATCGCAAGCACAAAACAGAACTCCTCCTTCCCCATGGCTGTAAAGCTTGCTCTTGTCATGGAGTCACACCTTCAGGGTGGGAGAAACCTTCAAGGCCACTGATGCCACGCCCAAACTTGAGTGCTGCTTGGCACTAATTCACACTGTGACCCTCAGCATGAGCCCCATGTCAAAGAAAGGCCTGTCAGGGTTTGGACCAAGAGCCCGCATATGGGGCTTGCCACCCCTATTCACCCAATCCTCACCAGGGTTTGAGTTTTCCTGTCGCCCCGCCCGTACCTGGGGCTCTGCTCTGGAATCCCTTTCTTGGAGAGACCCATGAGCTAGACAACACGACTCCACCCTTCCCACAAAATGACCCCAAACTCTTGGGAGCTGGGACAAATCCCCAGAGAGGGATACTCGTCCACAGTCCCTGAGGCCACCCCTCCAATCCACGGCTATCCCGGACACAACATCCAGATACAAAAGCCTGAAGGAACTCCTCCCAGTCGCCCTTCTTTCAGAGGACCAGGAGCTCCCTCTCGGGCTGTATATCCTGCCTCCCATACCCTAGGCGACACTCATAAGCTGAGTGTGTTTTTAGACTTCTGTGCCCACAGCCTGGACCCACACAATCTCCAGGCTCACGACCCATTCCAAGGCCCTCATGGACACAAACAGAAACTAGGCCCCATCCTCAGGAAATTCCTTTTCAACTCAATCCCCGGGTTGCTCCCCCAGAGCCATCAGATCTCAACTCTCTTGTTGCTAGGAATCAATTGGAATGTGAGGCGGGCTCCTTGGCTTCCATCCTCGAACGATGCTCTGGAGTCATTCCATAGGGGATGTCCTGGAGCTGCCCAACAGTTCTCAATTGTCCCGCAGAAGGAATCCTTCAAGGGGGCATCACACAACTCCCAACGTGGGAAAACCTCCATGGCCTTGAGACTCCTTTTCATTCATGAAGGGCAGTCATGCACAGAAATCCAACCTGAGCCAACGTCTGATCCTCGCCGTGAGTTCAGATGCTTGAGAATTTGGTTCAGGTGTGTAGGGGGTAACTGCCGTGCTCTTGGCCTGAAGCCCAAGTCTAGCTTGTGGTCTCAAACTTCTGTCCTCACACTCCTGGCCAAGAAGCCATCAAGTTTGGCAATTCCAGACCCACAATGCAGCACTCTGCCTGCTCTCTAGAAATAATATCTTGCCTAATGAGATGCCCAGGCACCTCAAATGAAGATTAACCTACACGGCACTCGACTGTACCCAAATTATATAGTCTAACCTTGGCACTAATGCACTGTCTGACACAACCTGAGCCCGACCCTACTGACCAACACCCAGGGAGCTGACTGCACACTGAGCACATCAGATCGCAATGGCCTTAAGTCGTCATCTCTTCCCAACTGCGGTTTTCAGGCTTCAGAACCTAACCTTATCTCCAACCACTGCCCAGGGTTGAAATGATGCGGAAATCAGAACTCCTTCCCCATGGCAATAATCCTTGTGTTTGGCATGTTGTCCAAACTTCAGTGTAGTTGAAACCAGTGTGGTCCATGAGGCCCCGCCCATGCTCGTGGGCCACATTGGTCACAAACACACATTGTGACCCTCATCCTGAGCCCAGTCTTCAAGTAAGGCCCCTCAGTGGCTGGATGAAGAGACAGCATATTGGGCCTGCCATGCCTTTAGGCCCCAATTTTTAACCATAGGTTGGGTTGTCCCTTCACTCTTCCCCAGGGCTCCTCTATCGAATTCCTCTTTGGTTGGGACACCTGAGGTAACAAATCTGAAAGGAGACCTCCCATCCCACAGCTTGACAAAAAACAATTGGGAGCGGGCAAAATCCACAGAGAGGAAGATTCGTCCATGGCCCATGGGGCCTCCCCACATTCCACGGCCATTGTTGATACGAAATCCAGAGACAAAAGCC
The DNA here is from genome assembly GCF_964662115.1 of Mustela nivalis. Classification (NCBI taxonomy): domain Eukaryota; kingdom Metazoa; phylum Chordata; class Mammalia; order Carnivora; family Mustelidae; genus Mustela; species Mustela nivalis. Next base: position 264,380 of record NW_028136370.1, read on the forward strand.
TGAGCAAGCGCCTCAGACTCGCTCTTTCTTCATATCCTGAAGAGTTCTTCTCATGGTTTGTAGATTGGGCCTGCCATACCTACGTCCCCAAACCTAAGCTGAGTTTGTTTTTTCATACTTCTGTCCTCTAAGTCCTGGGCCACACACACTCCAAGCTTGGGCCCCTTGAGCCACACATTAGGACTGTGCCTACCCCATCCATGGGAATTCTGCCCATTCCATTGTCCGAAATCATACAAATTAGGAGAACCCTCCAAACTCTTCGAGGCCATCCCAAAAGTGTAGGTCCCGGGACAAAATTGGGCGGTCTGACACCAGCGGAGCATCCACCTCCACTCGTACCATAGATGGATGAACCCAGAGAAGGAGATTGAACCAGACAGGACCCGAGGCCATCATCGGATCCATTGCTTTCGTTACAGGCATATCTCCTCTAAAGCCTGGATTCCAATTCCAGCATAGGGGGTTTCCTGAGGAACCCATCAGAACAAATCTCTTCTCAAGGAAACTTGAGCCTGGGAGCTATGTCAAAAGCTTATGAGTATACTTCAGGGTCCCGGTGCCACCGCCCCATTTCAAGGCCCCCATGGACACAAACACCCATTAGGCCCCACCTCAGGAAAGTCCATTTCAAGTCAGCCACCCCAGCAGAGCCATCAGATCTCAACTGACTTGTTGCTAGGAGACAATTGAAATGAGAGGCGTGCTTCCCTTGCATCCATCCTCGAACGGTGCTCTGGAGTCATTCCATATGGGATGACCTGGAGCTGCCCAACAGGTCTCAATTGTCCCGCAGAAGGTGTCCTTGAAAAGGGCATCCCACAACTCCCAACGTGGGAAAACCTCCATGGCCTTGAGACTCCGCTCCGTTCATGAATGGGAAGTCATGCACAGAAACTCAAACCTGAGCCAACGTCTGATCCTCGCCGTGACTTCAGATGCTTGAGATATTGGTTCAGATATGCAAGGGGTACCAGCTGTGCCCTCGGCTTGAAGCCCAAGTCTAGCTTGTGTTCAGAGACTTCTGTCCTCACACTCCTGGCCCAGAAGCCCTCATGTTTGGCAATTCTGGACCCACAATGCAGCACACTGCCTGCCCTCTAGAAAAAATTTCTTGCATATTGAGCAGTCCAGGCACCTCAAATGAGGATAAACCTACACGGCACTCGACTGTACCCAAATTATATAGTGTAAGCTGGGCACAAATGCACTGTCTGACACAACCTGATCCCGAACCTGCTGACCAACACCCAGGCAGCTGACCGCACACTGAGCGCATACGACGCGCCAAGGCCTTAGGTCGTCATCTCTTCCCAAATGCGGTTTTCAGGCTTCAGAACCTAGACCTTATCTCCAACCACTGCCCAGGGTTGAAAATGATGCAGAAATCTGAACTCCTTCCCCATGACAAGAAACCTTGTGATTGGCCTGTTGTCCAAAGTTCAGTGTAGTTGAAACCGATGTGGCCCATGAGGCCCTGCCCATTCCCGCGGGCTACGTTGGTCACAAACACACATTGTGACCCTCAGCCTGAGCCCACTCCTCAAGTAAGGCCTCTCAGTGGCTGGATGATGAGACAGCATTTTGGGCCTCCAATGCCCCTAGGCCCCAATTTTTAACCATAGTTTGTGTTGTCCCTTCACTCTTCCCCAGGGCTCTGCTTTCGAATTCCTCTTTGGTTGGGACACCTGAGGTAACAAACCTGAAAGGAGACATCCATTCCCACAGATTGACGAAACAATTGGTACTGGGCCAAATCCACAGAGTGGAAGATTCGTCCATGGCCCATGAGGCCTCCCCACATTCCACGGCCATCGTTGATACAAAATCCAGAGACAAAAGCCTGAGCATGCGCATCAGAATTGCTCATTCTTTATATTCTGAAGAGTTCTTCTGATGGTTTGTAGATTGGGCTGCCATACCTATGTCCCCAAACCTAAGCTGAGTTTGTGTTTTCAGACTTCCTCCCTCAAAGTCCTGGGCCCCACTCCCTCCAGGCTGGGGCTCCTGGAGCCACACATTAAGACGCTGCCTACCCAATTTATGGGAATTCTGCCCATTCCATTGTCCAAAATCGTACAAATTAGGAGAACCCTCCAAAGTCCCCGAGGCCATCCCAATAGTGTAAGTCTCCCGGGACAATCAAGGGCGGTCTGACACCAGCTAAGCATCCACCTCCACTCATACCATAGATGGATGAACCCAGAGAAGAAGATTGAACCAGACAGGACCCGAGGCCATCATCGGATCCATTGCTTTGGTTTACAGGCATGTCTCATCAAATGCCTGGATTCCAATACCAGCATAGAGGGTTTCCTGAGGCACCCATCAGAACAAATCTCGTCACCACAAGGAAACTTGTGCATGGCAGCTATGACAAAAGCTTAGGAGAATACTTCAGGGTCACGGTGCCTCCGCCCCATTCCAAGGCCCCCATGGACATAAACACTCAATTGGCCCCATACTCAGGAATGTCCATTTCAACCCAGCCACCCCAGCAGAGCCATCAGATCTCAACTGTCTTGTTGCTAGGAGAAAATTGGAATGCAAGGCGGGCTTCCCTGGCATCCATCCTCGAACGGTGTTCTGGAGTCATTCCATATGGGATGACCTGGAGCTCCCCAAAAGGTCTCAATTGTCCCGCACAAGGAATCCTTGAAGGGGGCATCCCACAACTCCCAACGTGAGAAAACCTCCATCGCCTTGAGACTCCGCTCCGTTCATGAATGGGAAGTCATGCACAGAAACTCCAACCTGAGCCAACGTCTGATCCTCGCCGTGACTTCAGATGCTTGAGATATTGGTTCAGATCTGCAAGGGGTACCTGCCGTGCCCTCGGCCTGAAGCCCAAGTCTAGCTTGTGTTCTCAGACTTCTGACCTCACACTCCTGGCCCAGAAGCCCTCAAGTTTGGCAATTCTGGACCCACAATGCAGCACTCTGCCTGCCATCTAGAAAAAATATCTTGCCTAATGAGCTGCCCTGGCACCTCCAATGAGGATAAACCTACACGGCACTCGACTGTACCCAAATTATATAGTCTAACCTGGGCACTAATGCACTGTCTGACACAACCTGAGCCCGAACCTGCTGACCAACAGCAAGGCAGCTGACCGCACACTGAGCACGTCAGACCAGCCATGGCCTTAGGTCGTCATCTCTCCACAACTGCGGTTTTCAAGGCTTCAGAACCTAGACCTTATCTCCAACCACTGCCCAGGGTTGAAAATGATGCAGAAATCAGAACCCCTTCCCCATGGCTAGAAACCGTGTGATTGGCATGTTGTCCAAAGTTCAGTGTAGTTGAAACCAGCGTGGCCCGGAGTCCCAGCCCATGCTTGTGGGACACATTGGTCAAAAACACACATTGTGACCCTCAGCCTGAGCCCAGTCCTCAAGTAAGGCCTCTCAGTGGCTGGAGAAAGAGACAGCATATTGGGCCTGCCATGCCCCTAGGCCCCAATTTTTAAGCATAGTTTGGGTTGTCCCTTCACTCTTCCCCAGGGCTCTGCTTTCGAATTCCTCTTTGGTTGGGACAACTGAGGTAACAAACCTGAAAGGAGACCTCCCATCCCACAGCTTGAAGAAAAACAATTGGGACCGGGCCAAATCCACAGAGAGGAAGATTCATCCATGGCCCATGAGGCCTCCCTACATTCCACGGCCATTGTTGATATAAAATCCAGAGACAAAATCCTGAGCAAGCACCTCAGTCTCGCTCTTTCTTAATATCCTGATGAGTTCTTCTCATGGTTTGTAGATTTGGCCTGCCATACCTATGTCGCCAAACCTAAGCTGAGTTTGTGTTTTCAGAATTCTGTCCTCAAAGTACTGGGACACACACCCTCCAGGCTGAGGCCCCTGGAGCCACACATTAGGACGCTGCCTACCAAATCCATGGGAATTCTGCCCATTCCATTGTCCAAAATCGTACAAATTAGGAGAACACTCCAAAGTCCCCGAGGCCATCCCAATTGTGTAGGTCTCCCGGGACAAACAAGGGCGGTCTGACACCAGCTGAGATCCACCTCCACTCATACCATAGATGGATGAACCCAGAGAAGAAGATTGAACCAGACAGGACCCTAGGCCATATTCGGATCCATTGCTTTGGTTTACAGGCATGTCTCCTCAAAAGCCTGGATTCCAAATCCAGCATAGAAGGTTTCCTGAGGCACCCATCAGACCAAATCTCGTCTCCAGAAGGAAACTTGTGCATGGGAGCTATGTCAAAACCTTAGGAGAATACATCAGGGTCCCGGTGCCACCGCCACATTTCAACGCCCCCATGGACTCAAAAACCCATTAGGCCCCATCCTCAGGAAAGTCCATTTCACCTCAGCCACCCCGGTTGCTCCCGCAGAGCAATCACATCTCAACTGTCTAGTTGTTAGGAGACAACTGGAATGCGAGGCGGGCTTACCTGGAATTCATCCTCGAACTGTGCTCGGGAGTCATTCCATATGGGATGTCCTGGAGCTGCGCAACAGGTCTCAATTGTGTCGCAGAAGGAATCCTTGAAGGGGGCATCCCACAACTCCCAACGTGGGATAACCTCCATGGCCTTGATACTCCGCTCCGTTCATGAAGGGGAAGTCATGCACAGAAACTCCAACCTGAGCAAACGTCTGATCTTCGCCGTGACTTCAGATGCTTGAGATATTGGTTCAGATCTGCAAGAGGTACCTGCCGTGCCCTCGGCCTCAGCCAGAGTCTAGCTTGTGTTCTCAGACTTCTGTCCTCACACTTCGGGCCCAGAAGCCCTCAAGTTTGCAATTCCGGACCCACAATGCTGCACTCTGACAGCCCTCTAGAAAGAATATATTCCCTAATGAGCTGCCCAGGCACCTCAATAGAGGATCAACCTACACGGCACTCGAATATACCCAAATTATAGAGTCTAACCGGGGCACTAATGCACTGTCTGACACAACCTGAGCCCGAACCTCTTGACCAACAGCAAGGCAGCTGACCGCACACTGAGCGCATACGACCCGCCAAGGCCTTTGGTCGTCATCTCTCCACAACTGCGGTTTTCAGGCTTCAGAACCTAGACCTTATCTCCAACCACTGCCCAGGGTTGAAAATGATGCAGAAATCAGAACTCCTTCCCCATGGCTAGAAACCGTGTGATTGGCATGTTGTCCAAAGTTCAGTGTAGTTGAAACCAGTGTGGCCCATGATGCCCCGCCATGCTCGTTGGACACATTGGTCACAAACACACATTCTGACCCTCACCTTAGCCCACTCCTCAAGTAAGGCCTCTCAGTGGCTGGATGAAGAGACAGCATATTGGGCCTGCCATTACCTTAGGCTCCAATTTTTAACCATAGTTTGGGTTGTCCCTTCACTCTTCCCCAGGGCTCTGCTTTGGAATTCCTCTTTGGTAGGGAAACCTGAGGTAACAAATTTGAAAGGAGAGCTCCCATCCCACAGCTTGAAGAAAAACAATTGGGACCGCGCCAAATCCACAGAGAGGAAGATTCATCCATGGCCCATGAGGACTCCCCACATTCCACGGCCATCGTTGATATAAAATCCAGAGAAAAAAGCCTGAGCAAGCGCCTCAGACTCGCTCTTTTTAATACCCTGATGAGTTCTTCTCATGGTTTGTTGATTGGGCCTGCCATACCTATGTCGCCAAACCTAAGCTGAGTTTGTGTTTTCAGAATACTGTCCTCAAATTACTGGGCCACACACCCTCCAGGATGGGGCCCCTGGAGCCACACATTAGGACGCTGCCTACCCAATCCATGGGAATTCTGCCCATTCCATTGTCCAAAATATTACAAATTAGGAGAACACTCTAAAGTCCCCGAGGTCATCCCAATAGTGTCGGTCTTCCGGGACAAACAAGGGCGGTCTGACACCAGCTGAGATCCACCTCCACTCATACCATAGATGGATGAACCCAGAGAAAATGATTGAAACAGAGAGGACCCTAGGCCATATTAGGATCCATTGCTTTGGTTTACATGCATGTCTCCTCAAAAGCCTGGATTCCAATTCCATCATAGGGGGTTTCCTGAGGCACCCATCAGAACAAATCTCGTCTCCACAAGGAAACTTGTGCATGGGAGCTATGTCAAAACCTTAGGAGAATACTACAGGGTCCCGGTGCCACCGCCCCATTTCAACGCCCCCATGGACTCAAAAACCCATTAGGCCCCATCCTCAGGAAAGTCCATTTCACCTCAGCCACCCCGGTTACTCCCGCAGAGCAATCACATCTCAACTGTCTTGTTGCTAGGAGACAATTGGAATGCGAGGCGGTCTTCCCTGGCATTCATCCTCGAACGGTGCTCTGGAGTCATTCCATATGGGATGTCCTGGAGCTGCGCAACAGTTCTCAATTGTCCCGCAGAAGGAATCCTTGAAGGGGGCATCCCACAAATCCCAAAGTGGGAAAACCTCCATGGCCTTGACATCCGCTCCGTTCATGAAGGGGAAGTCATGCACAGAAACTCAAACCTGAGCCAACGTCTGATCTTCACCGTGACTTCAGATGCTTGAGATATTGGTTCAGATCTGCAAGAGGTACCTGCCGTGCCCTCGGCCTGACCCGAAGTCTAGCTTGTGTTCTCAGACTTCTGTCCTCACACTCCGGGCCCAGAAGCCCTCAAATTTGGAAATTCCGGACCCAAAATGCAACACTCTGACAGCCCTCTAGAAAGAATATATTCCCTAATGAGCTGCCCAGGCACCTCAATAGAGGATCAACCTACACGGCACTCGACTATACCCAAATTATAGAGTCTAACCTGGGCACTAATGCACTGTCTGACACAACCTGAGCCAGAACCTCCTGACCAACAGCCAGGCAGCTGACCGCACACTGAGCACTTACGACCCGCCAAGGCCTTAGGTCGTCATCTCTCCAGAACTGTGGTTTTCAGGCTTCAGAACCTAGACCTTATCTCCAAACACTGCCCAGGGTTGAAAATGATGCAGAAATCAGAACTCCTTCCCCATGGATAGAAACATTGTGATTGGCATGTTGTCCAAAGTTCAGTGTAGTTGAAACCAGTGTGGCCCATGAGGTCTCGCCCACGTTCTCGGGCCACATTGGTCACAAACACACATTGTGACCCTCAGCCTGAGCCCAGTCCTCAAGTAAGGCCTCTCAGTGGCTGGATGAAGAGACAGCATATTGGGCCTGCCATGCCCCTAGGCCCCAATTTTTAACCATAGTTTGGGTTGTCCCTTCACTCTTCCCCAGGGCTCCTCTTTGGAATTCCTCTTTGGTTGGGACACCTGAGGTAACAAACCTGAAAGGAGACATCCATTCTCACATATTGACGAAAAACAATTGGGACCGCGCCAAATCCACAGAGAGGAAGATTCATCCATGGCCCATGAGGCCTCCCCACATTCCACGGCCATCGTTGATACAAAATATGGAGACAATAGCCTGAGCAATGGCCTCAGACTCGCTCTTTCTTCATATCCTGAAGAATTCTTCTCATGGTGTGTAGATTGGGCCTGCCATACCTACGTCCCCAAACCTAAGCTGAGTTTGTGTTTTCAGAATTCTGTCCTCAAAGTCCTGGGCCACACACCCTCCAGGCTAGGGGCCCTGGAGCCACACATTAGGACTGTGCCTACCCAATCCATGAGAATTCTGCCCATTCCATTGTCTAAAATCGTACAAGTTAGGAGAACCCATCAAAGTCCCCGAGGCCATCACAATAGTGTAGGTCTCCCGGGTCAAACAAGGGCAGTCTGACACCAGGAGACCGTCTACCTCCAGTCATACCATAGATAGATGTCCCCAGAGAAAGAGATGGAACCAGACAGTACCCTAGGCCGTATTTGGATCCATTGCTTTGGTTTACAGGCATGTCTCCTCAAAAGCCTGGATTCCAATTCCAGCATAGGGGGTTTCCTGAGGCACCCATCAGAACAAATCTCGTCTCCACAAGGAAACCTGAGCATGGGAACTATGTCAAAACTTTAGGAGAATACTTCAGGGTCCTCGTGCCACCGCCCCATTTTAATGCCCCCATGGACACAAACACCCATTAGGCCCCATCCTCAGGAAAGTCCATTTCACCTCAGCCACCCCAGTTGCTCCCGAAGAGCAATCACATCTCAACTGTCTTGTTGCTAGGAGACAATTGGAATGTGAGGCGGGCTTCCCAGGCATCCATCCTCGAAAGGTGCTCTGGAGTCATTCCATATGGGATATCCTGGAGCTGCGCAACAGTTCTCAATTGTCCCGCAGAAGGAATCCTTGAAGGGGGTTCCCACAACTCCCAACGTGGGAAAACCTCCATGGCCTTGAGATTCCGCTCCATTCATGAAGGGGAAGTCATGCACAGAAACTCCAACCTGAATCAACGTCTGATCCTCAACGTGACTTCAGATGCTTGAGATATTTTTTCAGATCTGCAAGAGGTACCTGCCATGCCCTCGGCATCAGCCGAAGTCTAGCTTGTTTCTCAGACTTCTGTCCTCACACTCCGGGCCCAGAAGCCCTCAAGTTTGCAATTCCGGACAGACAATGCAGCACTCTGACAGCCCTCTAGATAGAATATATTCCCTAATGAGCTGCCCAGGCACCTCAATAGAGGATTATCCTACACGTCACTCGACTATACCCAAATTATAGAGTCTAACCGGGGCACTAATGCACTGTCTGACACAACCTGAGCCAGAACCTCCTGACCAACAGCAAGGCAGCTGACCGCACACTGAGGGCATACGACCCGCCAAGGACTTAGGTCGTCATCTCTCCAGAACTGCGGTTTTCAGGCTTCAGAACCTAGACCTTATCTCCAACCACTGCCCAGGGTTGAAAATGATGCAGAAATCAGAACTCCTTCCCCATGGCTAGAAACCTTGTGATTGGCATGTTGTCCAAAGTTCAGTGTAGTTGAAACCAGTGTGGCCCATGAGGCCCCGCCATGGTCGTGGGCCACATTGGTCACAAGCACACATTGTGATCCTCAGCCTGAGCCCAGTCCTCAAGTAAGGCCTCTCAGTGGCTTGATGAAGAGACAGCATATTGGGCCTGCCATGCCCCTACACCCCAATTTTTAACCATAGTTTGGGTTGTCCCTTTACTCTTCCCCAGGGTTCTGCTTTGGAATTCCTCTTTGGTTGGGACACCTGAGGTAACAAACCGAAAGGAGACCTCCCATCAAACAGCTTGACGAATAACAATTGGGACCGGGCCAAATTTACAGAGAGGAAGATTCATCCATGGCCCATGAGGTCTCCCCACATTCCACGGCCATCATTGATACAAAATCCAGAGACAAAAGCCTGAGCAAGCGCCTCAGACTCGCTTTTTCTTAATATCCTGATGAGTTCTTCTCAGGGTTTGTAGATTGAGCCAGCCATAACTATGACCCAAACCTAAGCTGAGTTTGTGTTTTCAGAATTCTGTCCTCAAAGTACTGGGCCACACACACTCCAGGCTGGGGCCCCTGGAGCCACACATTTGGAAGCTGCCTACCCAATCCAGGGAATTCTGCCCATTCCATTGTCCAAAATCTTACAAATTAGGAGAACACTCCAAAGTCCCCGAGGCCATCCCAATAGTGTAGGTCTCCCGGGACAAACAAGGGCGGTCTGACACCAGCTGAGATCCACCACCACTCATACCATAGATGGATGAACCAGAGAAGAAGATTGAACCAGACAGGACCCTAGGCCATAATAGGATCCATTGCTTTGGTTTACATGCATGTCTCGTCAAAAGCCTGGATTCCAATTCCAGCATAGGGGGTTTCCTGAGGCACCCATCAGAACACATCTCATCTTCACAAGGTAACTGAGCATTGGAGCTATGTCAAAAGCTTAGGAGCATACTTCAGTGTCCCGGTGCCACAGCCCCATTCTAAGGCCCCCATGGACACAAACACACATTATGCCCCATCCTCAGGAAAGTCCATTTCACCTCAGCCACCCCGGTTACTCCCGCAGAGCAATCACATCTCAATTGTCTTGTTGCTAGGACGCAATTGGCATGCGAGGCGGGCTTCCCTGGCATCCATCCTCTAACGGTGTTCTGGAGTCATTCCATATGGGATGTCCTGGAGCTGCCCATCAGGTCTCAATTGTCCCGCACAAGGAATCCTTCAAGGGGGCATCCCACAACTCCCAACGTGGGAAAACCTCCATGGCCTTGAGACTCCGCTCCGTTCATGAAGGGCAAGTCATGCACAGAAACTACAACCTGAGCCAACGTCTGAGCCTCGCCGTGACATCAGATGCTTGATAAATTGGTTCAGATCTGCAAGGGTTACCTGCCATGCCCTCGGCCAGAAGCCCAAGTCTAGCTTGTGTTCTCAGACTTCTGTCCTCACACTCCTCGCCCTGAAACCCTCAAGTTTGGCAATTCTGGACCCACAATGCAGCACTCTTCCTGCCCTCTAGAAAAAAGTATCTTGCCTAATGAGCTGCCTAGGCACCTCAAATGAGGATAAACTTACACGGCACTCGACTGTACCCAAATTATATAGTCTAACCTGGGCACTAATGCACTGTCTGACACAACCTGAGCCCGAACCTCCTGACCAACACCCAGGCAGCTGACCTAACACTGAGGGCATACGACCCGCCAAGGCCTTAGGTCGTCATCTCTCCCCAATTGCGGTTTACAGGCTTCAGAACCTAGACCTTATCTCCAAACACTGCCCAGGGTTGAAAATGATGCAGAAATCTGAACTCCTTCCCCATGGCAAGAAACCTTGTGATTGGCCTGTTGTCCAAAGTTCAGTGTAGTTGAAACCAGTGTGGCCCATGAGGCCCTGCCCATGCCCGCGGGCCACATTGGTCACAAACACACATTGTGACCCTCAGCCTAAGCCCAGTCCTCAAGTAAGGCCTCTCAGTGGCTGGATGAAGAGACAGCATATTGGGCCTGCCATGCCCCTGGGCCCGAATTTTTAACCATAGTTTGGGTTGTCCCTTCACTCTTCCCCAGGGCTCTGCTTTCGAATTCCTCTTTGGTTGGGACACCTGAGGTAACAAACCTGAAAGGAGACCTCCCATCCCACAGATTGACGAAAAACAATTGGGACCGGGCCAAATCCACAGAGAGGAAGATTCGTCCGTGGCCCAAGAGGCCTCCCCACATTCCCCGGCCATCATTGATAAAAAATCCAGAGACAAAAGCCTGAGCAAGCGCTTCAGACTCGCTCATTCTTCATGTCCTGAAGAGTTCTTCTCATGGTTTGTAGATTGGGCCTACCATACCTATGTCCCCAAACCTAAGCTGAGCTTGTGTTTTCAGACTTCCTCCCTCAAAGTCCTGGGCCCCACACCCTCCAAGGTGGGGCCCCTGGAGCCACACATTAGGACGCTACCTACCCAATCCATGGGAATTCAGCCCATTCCATTGTCCAAAATCGTACAAATTAGGAGAACACTCCAAAGTCCCCTAAGCCATCCCAATAGTGTAGGTCTCCCGGGACAAACAAGGGTGGTCTGACACCAGCTAAGCATCCACCTACACTCATACCATAGATGGATGAACCCAGAGAAGAAGATTGAACTAGACAGGACCCTAGGCCATAAGCAGATCCATTGTTTGGTTTACAGGCATGTCTCATCAAATGCCTGGATTCCAATACCAGCATAGGGGGTTTCCTGAGGCAACCATCAGAACAAATCTCGTCACCAGGAGAAACTTGTGCAAGGAAGCTATGTCAAAAGCTTAGGAGAATACTTCAGGGTCACGTTGCCTACACCCCATTCCAAGGCCCCCATGGACATTAACAATCATTAGGACCCATACTCAAGAATGTCCATCTCAACTCAGCCAACCCAGCAGAGCCATCAGATCTCAACTGTCTTGTTGCTAGGAGACAATTGGAATGCGAGGTGGGCTTCCCTGGCATCCATCCTCCAACGGTACTCTGGAGTCATTCCATATGGGATGTCCTGGAGAAGCCCAACAGGTCTTAATTGTCCCACACAAGGAATCCTTCATGGGGGCATCCCACAACTCCCAACGTGGGAAAACCTCCATGGTCTTGAGACTCTGCTCCGTTCATGAAGGGGCAGTCATGCACAGAAACTCCAACCTGAGCCAACGTCTGACCCTCGCCGTGACTTCAGATGCTTTAGATATTGGTTCAGATCTGCAGGGGGTACCTGCCGTGCCCTCGGCCTGAAACCCAAGTCTAGCTTGTGTTCTCGACTTCTGTCCTCACACTCCTGGCCCAGAAGCCCTCAAGTTTGTCAATTCCGGACCCACAATGCAGCACTCTGCCTGCCCTCCAAAAAGAATATATTGCCTAATGTGCTGCCCAGGCACCACAAATGAGGATCAACCTACACGGCACTCGACTGTACCTAAATTATATTGTCTAACCTGGGCACAAAAGCACTGTCTGTCACAATTTGAGACCTAACCTGCTGACCAACACACAGGCAGCTGACCGCACACTGAGCACGTCAGACCCGCCATGGCCTTAGGTCGTCATCCTTCCCAACTGCGGTTTTCAGGCTTCAGAACCTAGACCTTATCTCCAACCACTGCCCAGGGTTGAAAATGATGCAGAAATCAGAACTCCTTCCCCATGGCTAGAAACCTTGTGATTGGCATGTTGTCCAAAGTTCAGTGTAGTTGAAACCTGTGTGGCCCATGAGGTCTCGCCCACGCTCTCGGGCCACATTGGTCAAAAACACACATTGTGACCCTCAGCCTGAGTCCAGTCCTCAAGTAAGGCCTCTCAGTGGCTGGATAAAGAGACAGCATATTGGGCCTGCCATGCCCCTAGGCCCCAATTTTTAACCATAGTTTGTGTTGTCCTTTACTCTTCCCCAGTGCTCTGCTTTCGCATTCCTCTTTGGTTGGGACACCTGAGGTAACCAACCTGAAATGAGACCTCCCATCCCACAGATTGACGAAAAACAATTGGGACCGGGCCAAATCCACAGAGAGGAAGATTCGTCCATGGCCCATGAGGCCTCACCACATTCCACGGCCATCGCTGATACAAAATATAGAGACAAAAGACTGAGCAATAGCCTCAGACTAGCTCTTTCTTCATATTCTGAAGAGTTCTTCTCATGGTGTGTAGATTGGGCCTGCCATACCTACGTCCCCAAACCTAAGCTGAGTTTGTGTTTTCAGACTTCTGTCCTCAAAGTCCTGGGCCAAACACCCTCCAGGCTGGGGCCCCTGGAGCCACACATTAGGAATTTGCCTACCCCATCCATGGGAATTCTGGCCATTCCATTGTCTAAAATCGTACAAGTTAGGAGAACCCATCAAAGTCCCCGAGGCCATCACAATAGTGTAGGTCTCCCGGGTCAAACAAGGGCAGTCTGACACCAGGAGACCGTCTACCTCCACTCATACCATAGATAGATGTCCCTAGAGAAAAAGATGGAACCAGACAGTACCCTAGGCCATATTCGGATCCATTGCTTTGGTTTACAGGCATGTCTCCTCAAAAGCCTGGATTCCAATTCCAGCATAGGGGGTTTCCTGAGGCACCCATCAGAACAAATCTCGTCTCCACAAGGAAACCTGAGCATGGGAGCTATGTCAAAACCTTAGGAGAATACTTCAGGGTCCTCGTGCCACCGCCCCATTTCAATGCCCCCATGGACACAAACACCCATTAGGCCCCATCCTCAGGAAATTCCATTTCACCTCAGCCACCCAGGTTGCTCCAGAAGAGCAATCACATCTCAACTGTCTTGTTGCTAGGAGACAATTGGAATGTGAGGCGGGCTTCCCAGGCATCCATCCACGAAAGGTGCTCTGGAGTCATTCCATATGGGATGTCCTGGAGCTGCGCAACAGTTCTCAATTGTCCCGCAGAAGGAATCCTTGAAGGGGGCATCCCACAACTCCCAACGTGGGAAAACCTCCATGGCCTTGAGATCCCGCTCCGTTCATGAAGGGGAAGTCATGCACAGAAACTCCAACCTGAGCCAACGTCTGATCCTCAACGTGAATTCAGATGCTTGAGATATTGGTTCAGATCTGCAAGGGGTACCTTCGGTGCCCTCGGCCTGAAGCCCAAGTCTAGCTTGTGTTCTCAGACTTCTGTCCTCACACTCCTGGCCCAGAAGCCCTCAAGTTTGGCAATTCTGGACCCACAATGCAGCACTCTGCCTGCCCTCTAGAAAAAATATCTTCCCTAATGAGCTGCCCAGGCACCTCCAATAAGGATAAATCTACACGGCACTCGACTGTACCCAAATTATATAGTCTAACCTGGGCACTAATGCACTGTCTGACACAACCTGAGCCCGAACCTCCTGACCAACAGCCAGGCAGCTGACCGCACACTGAGCGCATACGACCCGCCAAGGCCTTTGGTCGTCATCTCTCCCCAATTGCGGTTTTCAGGCTTCAGAACCTAGACCTTATCTCCAACCACTGCCCAGGGTTGAAAATGATGCAGAAATCTGAACTCCTTCCCCATGGCAAGAAACCTTGTGTTTGGCCTGTTGTCCAAAGTTCAGTGTAGTTGAAACCAGTGTGGCCCAAGAGGCACTGCCCATGCCCACGGGACACATTGGTTACAAACACACATTGTGACCCTCAGCCTGATCCCAGTCCTCAAGTAAGGCCTCTCAGTGGCTGGATGAAGAGACAGCATATTGGGCCTGCCATGCCCCTAGGCCCCAATTTTTAACCATAGATTGGGTTGTCCCTTCAGTCTTCCCCAGGGCTCTGCTTTCGAATTCCTCTTTTGGTGGGACACCTGAGGTAACAAACCTGAAAGGAGTCCACCCATCCCACAAATTGACGAAAATAATTGGGTCCGGGCCAAATCCACAGAGAGGAAGATTCGTCCATGGCCCATGGGGCCTCCCCACATTCCACGGCCATCATTGATACAAAATCCAGAGACAAAAGCCTGAGCAAGCGCATCAGACTCGCACATTCTTTATATCCTGAAGAGTTCTTCTCATGGTTTGTAGATTGGGCCTGCCATACCTATGTCCCCAAACCTAAGCTGAGTTTGTGTTTTCAGACTTCCACCCTCAAAGTCCTGGGCCTGACACCCTCCAGGCTGGGGCCCCTGGAGCCACACATTAGGACGCTGCCTACCCAATCCATGGGAATTCTGCCCATTCCATTGTCCAAAATCGTACAAATTAGGAGAACACTCCAAAGTCCCCGAGGCCATCCCAAAAGTGTAGGTCTCCCGGGACAAACAAGGGCGGTCTGACACCAGCTAAGCATCCACCTCCACTCATACCATAGATGGATGAACCCAGAGAAGAAGATTGAAGCAGACAGGACCCTCGGCCATAATCGGATCCATTGCTTTGGTTTACAGGCATGTCTCATCAAATGCCTGGATTCCAACACCAGCATAGGGGGTTTCCTAAGGAAACCATTAGAACAAATCTCGTCACCAGAAGAAACTTGTGCAAGGCAGCTATGTCAAAAGCTTAGGAGAATACTTCAGGGTCACGGTGCCTCCACCCCATTTCAAGGCCCCCATGGACATAAACACTCATAAGGCCCCATACTCAGGAAAGTCCATTTCAACTCAGCCACCCCAGCAGAGCCATCAGATCTCAACTGTCTTGTTGCTAGGAGACAATTGGAAAGCGAGGCGGGCTTCCCAGGCATGCATCCTCTAACGGTGCTCTGGAGTCATTCCATATGGGATGTCCTGGAGCTGCCCAACAGGTCTCAATTGTTCCGCACAAGGAATCCTTCAAGGGGGCATCCCACAACTCCCAACTTGGGAAAACCTCCATGGCCTTGAGACTCCGCTCCGTTCATGAATGGGAAGTCATGCACAGAAACTCCAACCTGAGCCAACGTCTGATCCTCGCCGTGACTTCAGATGCTTGAGATATTGGTTCCGATCTGCAAGGGGTACCTGCCGTGCCCTCGGCCTGAAGCCCAAGTCTAGCTTGTGTTCTCAGACTTCTGTCGTCACACTCCTGGCCCAGAAGCCCTCACGTTTGTCAATTCCGGACCCAAAATGCAGCACTCTGCCTGCCCTCTAGAAAAAATATTTTGCCTAATATGCTGCCCAGGCACCACAAATGAGGATCAAGCTACATGGCACTCGACTGTACCCAAATTATATTGTCTAACCTGTGCAGGAATGTACTGTCTGACACAACCTGAGCCCGAACCTGCTGACCAACACCCAGGCAGCTGACCACACACTGAGCAGAACCGACCCGCCATGGCCTTAGGTCGTAATCTCTTCCCAACTGCGGTTTTCAGGCTTCAGAACCTAGACCTTATCTCCAACCACTGCCCAGGGTTGAAAATGATGCAAAAATCAGAACTCCTTCCCCATGGCTAGAAACCTTGTGATTGGCATGCTGTCCAAAGTTCAGTGTAGTTGAAACCAGTGTGGCCCATGAGGTCTCGCCCACGCTCTTGGGCCACATTGGTCAAAAACACACATTGTGACCCTCAGCCTGAGCCCAGTCCTCAAGTAAGGCCTCTCAGTGGCTGGATGAAGAGACAGCATATTAGGCCTGCCATGCGCCTAGGCCCCAAATTTTAACCATAGTTTGGGTTGTCCCTTCACTCTTCCCCAGGGCTCCTCTTTGGAATTCCTCTTTGGTTGGGACACCTGAGGTAACAAACCTGAAAGGAGACATCCATTCACACAGATTGACGAAAAAACAATTGGTACTGGGCCAAATCCACAGAGAGGAAGATTCATCCATGGCCCATGAGGCCTCCCCACATTCCACGGCCATTGTTGATACAAAATATAGAAACAAAAGCATGAGCAGGCGCCTCAGACTTGCTCTTTCGTCAAATCCTGAAGAGTTCTTCTCATGGTGTGTAGATTGGTCCTGCCATACCTACATCCCCAAACCTAAGCTGAGTTTGTGTTTTCAGACTTCCTCCCTCAAAGTCCTGGGCGCCACACCCTCCATGCTGGGGCCCCTGGAGCCACACATTAGGTCGCTGCCTACCCAATCCATGGGAATTCTGCCCATTCCATTGTCCAAAATCGTACAAATTAGTAGAACTCTCCAAAGTCCCCGAGGCCATCCCAATAGTGTAGGTCTCCCGGGGCAAACAAGGGCAGTCTGACACCAGCTAAGCATCCACCTCCACTCATACCATAGATGGATGAACCCAGAGAAGAAGATTGAAGCAGACAGGACCCTAGGCCATAATCGGATCCATTGCTTTGGTTTACAGTCATGTCTCATCAAATGCCTGGATTCCAATACCAGCATAGGGGGTTTCCTGAGGCCACCATCAGAGAAATCTCGTCACCACAAGGAAACTTGTGCATGGCAGCTATGTCAAAAGCTTAGGAGAATACTTCAGGGTCACGATGCCTCCGCCCCATTCCAAGGCCCCCATGGATATAAACTCTCATTAGGCCCCATACCAAGGAGTGTCCATTTCAAATCAGCCACCCCAGCAGAGCCATCCGATCTCAACTGTCTTGTTGCTAGCAGACAATTGTAATGCGAGGCGAGCTTCCCTGGCATCCATCCTCTAACGGTGCTCTGGAGTCATTCCATATGCGATGTCCTGGAGCTGCCCAACAGGTCTCAATTGTCCCGCACAAGGAATCCTTCAAGGGGGCATCCCACAACTCCATAGTGCGAAAACCTCCATGGCCTTGAGACTCCGCTCCGTTCATGAAGGGGAATTCATGCACAGAAACTCCAACCTGAGCCAACGTCTGATCCTCGCCGTGACTTCAGATGCTTGAGATATTGTTTCAGATCTGCAGGGGTTACCTGCCGTGCCCTAGGTCTGAAGCCCAAGTCTAGCTTGTGTACTCAGACTTCGGTCCTCACAATCCTGGCCCAGAAGCCCTCAAGTTTTTCAATTCCGTACCCACAATGCAGCACTCTGCCTGCCCTCCAAAAAGAATATATTGCCTAATGAGCTGCACAGGCACCACAAATGAGGATAAACCTACACGGCACTCGACTGTACCCAAATTATATTGTCTAACCTGGGCACTAATGCACTGTCTGCCACAACCTGAACCCGAACCTACTGACCAACACCCTTGAAGCTGACCGAACTTGAGCACGTCCGACCCGCCATGGCCTTAGGTCGTCATCTCTTCCCAACTGCGGTTTTCAGGCTTCATAACATAGACCTTATCTCCAAACACTGCCCAGGGTTGAAAATGATGCAGAAATCAGAACTCCCTCCCCATGGCAAAAACCTTGTGATTGGCATGTTGTCCAAAGTTCAGGGTAGTTGAAACCAGTGTGGCCCATGAGGTTTCGCCCATGCTCTCGGGCCACATTGGTCAAAAACACACATTGTGACCCTCAGCCTGAGCCCAGTCCTCAAGTATGGCCTCTCAGTGGCTGGATGAAGAGACAGCATATTGGGCCTGCCATGCCCCTAGGCCCCAAATTTTAACCATAGTTTAGGTTGTCCCTTCACTCTTCCCCAGGGATCTGCTTTCGAATTCCTCTTTGGTTGGGACACCTGAGGTAACAAACCTGAAAGGAGACATCCATTCCCACAGATTGACGAAAACAATGGGACTGGGCCAAATCCACAGAGAGGAAGATTCGTCCATGGCCCATGAGGACTCCACACATTCCACGGCCATCGTTGATACAAAATCCAGAGAAAAAAGCCTAGGAAGCGCATCAGACACGCTCATTCTTCATATCCTGAAGAGTTCTTCTCATGGTGTGTAGATTGGTCCTGCCATACCTACGTCCCCAAACCTAAGCTGAGTTTGTGTTTTCAGACTTCCTCCCTCAAAGTCCTGGGCCCCACACCCTCCAGGCTGGGGCCTCTGGGGCCACACATTAGGTCGCTGACTACCCAATCCATGGGAATTCTGCCCATTCCATTGTCCAAAATCGTACAAATTAGGAGAACACTCCAAAGTCCCCGAGGCCATCCCAATAGTGTAGGTCTCCCGGGGCATACAAGGGTGGTCTGACACCAGCTAATCATCCACCTCCACTCATACCATAGATGGATGAACCCAGAGAAGAAGATTGAAGCAGACAGGACCCTCGGCCATAATCGGATCCATTGCTTTGGTTTACAGGCATGTCTCATCAAATGCCTGGATTCCAATACCAGCATAGGGGGTTTCCTGAGGCACCCATCAGAACAAATCTCTTCACCACAAGGAAACTTGTGCAAGGCAGCTATATCAAAAGCTTAGGAGAATACTTCAGGGTCACAGTGCCTCCACCCATTACAAGGCCCCCATGGACATAAACACTCATTAGGCCCCACACTCAGGAAAGTCCGTATGAACTCAGCCACCCCAGCAGAGCAATCAGATCTCAACTGTCTTGTTGCTAGGAAACAATTGGAATGCGAGGCGGGCTTCCTTGGCATCCATCCTCTAACGGGGCTCTGGAGTCATTCCATATGGGATGTCCTGGAGCTGCCCAAAAGGTCTCAATTGTCCCACACAAGAAATCCTTCAAGGGGGCATCCCACAACTCCCAAAGTGGGAAAACCTTCATGGTCTTGAGACTCTGCTCCGTTCATGAAGGGGCAGTCATGCACAGAAACTCCAACCTGAGCCAAAGTCTGATCCTCACCGTGACTTCAGATGCTTGAGATATTGGTTCAGATCTGCAGGGTGTACCTGCCGTGCCCTCAGCCTGAAGCCCAAATCTAGCTTGTGTTCTCAGACTTCTGTCCTCACACTCCAGCTCCAGACCCTCAAGTTTGTCAATTCCGGACCCACAATGCAGCACTCTGCTGGCCCTCCAAAAAGAATATATTGCCTAATGAGCTGCCCAGGCACCTCAATAGAGGATCAACCTACACGGCATTCGACTGTACCAAAATTATATTGTCTAACCTGGGCACTAATGCACTGTCTGACACAACCTAAGCCCGAACTTCCTGACCAACACACAGGCAGCTGACCGCACACTGAGCACGTCAGACCCGCCATGGCCTTAGGTTGTCATTTCTTCCCAACTGCGGTTTTCAGGCTTCAGAACCTAGAACTTATCTCCAACCACTGCCCAGGGTGTAAAATGATGCAGAAATCAGAACTCCTTCCCCATGGCAAGAAACCTTGTGGTTGGCATGTTGTCCAACCTTCAGTGTAGTTGAAGCCAGTGTGGCCCATGAGGCCCCGCCCATGCTCTTGGGCCACATTGGTCAAAAACACACATTGTGACCCTCAGCCTGAGCCCAGTCCCCAAGTAAGGCCTCTCAGTGGCTGGATGAAGAGACAGCATATTGGGCTTGCCATGCCCCTAGGCCCCAATTTTTAACCATACTTCGGGTTGTCCCTTCAGTCTGAGGCGCTTGCTCAGGCTTTTGTCTCTGGATTTTGTATCAGCGATGGCCGTTGAATGTCGGGGAGGCCTCATGGGCCATGGACGAATCTTCCTCTCTGAGGATTTGCCCTGAATCCCAATTGTTTTTCGTCAATCTGTGGGATGGGAGGACTCCTTTCAGTTTTGTTACCTCAGGTGTCCTATGCTGCTATTGGAATCCAGGCTTTTCAGGAGACATGCCTGTAACCAAATCAATGGATCCGATTATGGCCTAGGGTCCTGTCTGGTTCAATCTTCTTTTCTGGGGACATCCATCTATGGTATGTGTAGAGGTAGATTATCAGCTGGTGTCTGACAGTCCTTGTTTGTTCCGGTCGAACTACACTATTGGGATGGCCTCAGGGATTTCGGAGGTTTCTCCTCATTTGTACGATTTTGGACAATGGAATGGGCAGAATTCCCATGTATGTGTTAGGCACAGTCCTAATGTGTGGCTCCAGGGGCCCCAGCCTGGAGAGTGTGTGGCCCAGTACTTTGAGGACAGAAGTCTGAAAACACAAACTCAGCTTAGGTTTGGGGACGTAGGTATGGCAGGCCCGATCTACACACCATGAGAAGAACTCTTCAAAATATGAAGAGAGAGTCTGAGTCGCTTGCTCAGGCTTTTGTGTCTGGATTTTGTATCAACGATGGCCGTGGAATGTGGGGAGGCCTCATGGGCCACGGAAGAATCTTCCTCTCTGTGGATTTGGCCCGGTCCCAATTGTTATTCGTCAATCTGTGGGATGGGAGGTCTTCTTTCAGGTTTGTTACCTCAGGTTCCAACCAAAGAGGAATTCTAAAGCAGAGCCCGGGGGAAGAGTGAAGGGACAACCCAAACTATGGTTAAAAATTGGGGCCTAGGGGCATGTCAGTCCAAATATGCTGTCTCTTCATCCAGCCACTGAGAGGCCTTACTTGAGGACTGGGCTCAGGCTGAGGGTCACAATGTGTTTTTGACCAATGTGGCCCGAGAGCGTGGGCGAGACCTCATGGGCCACACTGGTTTCAACTACACTGAACGTTGGACAACATGCCAATCACAAGGTTTCTAGCCATGGGGAAGGAGTTCTGATTTCTGCATCATTTTCCACCCTGGGCAGTGTTTGGAGATAAGGTCTATGTTATGAAGCCTGAAAACCGCAGTTGGGAAGAAATGACGACCTAAGGCCATGGTGGGTCTGACGTGCTCAGTGTGCGGTCAGCTGCCTGGGTGTTGGTCAGGATGTTCGGGCTCAGGTTGTGTCAGACAGTGCCTTAGTGCCCAGGTTAGACAATATAATTTGATTACAGTCGAGTGCCGTGTATGTAGATCCTCATTTGTGGTGCCTGGTCTGCTCATTAGGCAATATATTCTTTCTGCTTGGCAGGCAGAGTGCTGCTTTGTGGGTCCGGAATTGCCAAACTTGAGGGCTTCTGGGCCAGGAGTGTGTGGACAGAAGTCTGAGAACACAAGCTAGACTTGGGCTTCAGGCCGAGGACACGGCAGGTACCCCCTGCAGATCTGAACCAATATCTCAAGCTTCTAAAGTCAAGGCGAGTATCAGACTTTGGCTCAGGTTGGAGTTTCTGTGCTTGACTGCCCCTTCATGAATTGAGCAGAGTCTCTAGGCCATGGAGGTTTTCCCACTTTGGGATTTGTGGGATGCCCCCTTGAAGGATTCCTTGTGCGGGACAATGGAGACCTGTTGGGCAGCTCCAGGACATCCCATATGGAATGACTCCAGAGCACCGTTAGAGGATGGATGCCAGGGAAGCCCGCCTCGCATTCCAATTGTTTCCTAGCAACAAGACAGTTGAGATGTGATTGCTCTGCGGGAGCAACCCGGGTGGCTGAGGTGAAATGGACTTTCCTGAGGATGGGGCCTAATGTTTGTTTGTTTCCATGGGGGCCTTAGAATCGGCTGGTGGCACCGGGACCCTAAAGTATTCTCCTAAGCTTTTGACATAGCTCCCGTGCACAAGTTACCTTGTGAAGACGAGATTTGTTCTGATGAGTGCCTCAGGAAACCCCCTATGCTGGAATTAGAATCCAGGCTTTTGAGGAGACATGCCTGTAAACCAAAGCAATGGATCCGAATATGGCCTAGGGTCCTGTCTGGTTCAATCTTCTTCTCTGGGTTCATCCATCTATGGTATGAGTGGAGGTGGATCTCAGCTGGTGTCAGATCGCCCTTGTTTTTCCCGGGAGACCTACACTATGGGATGGCCTCGGGGACTTTGGAGTGTTCTCCTAATTTGTACGATTTTGGACAATGGAATGGGCAGAATTCCCATGGATTGGATAGGCAGCGTCCTAATGTGTGGCTCCATGGGCCCCAGCCTGGAGGGTATGTGGCCCAGTACTTTGAGGACAGAAGTCTGAAAACACAAACTCAGCTTAGGTTTGGGGACATACGTATGGCAGGCCCAATCTACAAACCATGAGAAGAACTCATCAGGATATTAAAGAGAGCGAATCTGAGGCGCTTGCTCAGGCTTTTGTCGCTGGATTTTATATCAACAATGGCCGTGGAATGTGGGGAGGCCTCATGGGCCATGGATGAATCTTCCTCTCTGTGGATTTGGCCCGGTCCCAATTGTTTTTCGTCAAGCTGTGGGATGGGAGGTCTCCTTTCAGGTTTGTTACCTCAGGTGTCCCAACCAAAGAGGAAATCCAAAGCAGAGCCCTGGGGAAGAGTGAAGGGACAACCCAAACTATGGTTAAAAATTAGGGCCTATGGGCATGGCAGGCCCAATATGCTGTCTCTTCATCCAGCCACTGAGAGGCCTTACTTGAGGACTGGGCTCAGGCTGAGGGTCAGAATGTGTGTTTGTGACCAATGTGTCCCACGAGCATGGCGGGGCATCATGGGCCACACTGGTTTCAACTACACTGAACTTTGGACAACATGCCAATCACAAGGTTTCTAGCCATGGGGAAGGAGTTCTGATTTCTGCATCATTTTGAACCCTGGGCAGTGGTTGGAGATAAGGTCTAGGTTCTGAAGCCTGAAAACCGCAGTTGTGGAGAGATGACGACCTAAGGCCTTGGCAGTTCGTATGCGCTCAGTGTGCGGTCAGCTGCCTGGCCGTTGGTCAGGAGGTTCGGGCTCAGGTTGTGTCAGACAGTGCATTAGTGCCCAGGTTAGACTATATAATTTGGGTATAGTCGAGTGCCGTGTAGGTTGATCCTCTATTGAGGTGCCTGGGCAGCTCATTCGGGAATATTTTCTTTCTAGAGGGCTGTCAGAGTGCTACATTGTGGGTCCGGATGTGCCAAACTTGAGGGCTTCTGGGCCAGGGGTGTGAGGACAGAAGTCTAGAACACAAGCTAGACTTCGGATATGGCCGAGGGCACGGCAGGTACCTCTTGCAGATCTGAACCAGTATCTCAAGCATCTGAAGTTAAGGCGAGGATCAGACGTTGGCTGAGGTTGGAGTTTCTGTGCATGACTTCACCTTCATGAACGGAATGGAGTCTCAAGGCCATAGAGCTTTTCCCACGTTGGGAGTTGTGGGATGCCCCCTTCAAGGATTCCTTCTGCGGGACAATTGAGAACTGTTGCTCAGCTCCTGGAAATCCCATATGGAATGACTCCCGAGCACCGTTCGAGGATGAATGGCAGGGAAGCCCGCCTCGCATTCCAATTGTCTCCTAGCAACAAGACAGTTGAGATGTGATTGCTCTGCGGTAGCAACCGGGGTGGCTGAGGTGAAATGGACTTTCCTGAGGATGCGGCCCAATGGGTGTTTGTGTCCATGGTGGCCTTAAAATGGGGCGGTGGCACCGGGACCCTGAGTATTCTCCTAAGTTTTTGACATAGCTGCCATGCCATGCCACAACTCCCAACTTGGGAAAACCTCAATGGCCTCGAGATTCTGCTCCCTTCATGAAGCGGCCGTCATGCACAGAAACTCCAACCTGAGCCAATGTCTGATCCTCGCGCTGACTTCAGATGCATGAGATATTGGTTCAGGTCTGCAGGGGTTACCTGCCGTGCCCTCGCCCTGAAACCCAAGTCTAGCTTGTCTTCTCAGACTTCCATCCTCACACTCCGGTCCCGAAGCCCTCAAGTTTGGCAATTCCGGCCCGACAATGCAGCACTCTGCCTGACCTGTAGAAAAAAATTATTGCCTCATGAGCTGCCCAGGCACCTTAAATTAGGATAAACCTACACAGCACTCGACTTTAGCCAAATTATGTATTCTAACCTGGGCACTAATGCACTGTCGGAGTCAACCTGAGCCCAGACCTCCTGACCAACACCCAGAAAGCTGACCGCACACTGAGCACATAAGCCCCGCCATGGCCTTAGGTCATCACTCTTCCCTATCTCAGTATTCCGGCTTCAGAACCAAGACCTTAACTCCAATCACAGCCCAGGCGTACCTGTGATGCAGAAATCACAACTCCTCCTTACCCATGGCAAGAAACCTTGTGGTTGGCACGTTGTCCAACGTTCAGTGTAGGAGAAACCAGCATTCACCCTGAGGCCCCGTCCATTCTTGAGTGCGACGAGGGCATAAACACGCATTGTGACCCACAGCACGAGTCCTGTCCTCTATTAAGTCCTCTCAGTGGCTGGACCATTAGATGCCATAATGGGCATGACATGTCCCTAGGCCCCAATTTTTAACCAGATTTCTGATTGTCTAATCGCCCCTCCCCAGGGCTCTACTTTGGAACCCCTCATTTGGTGGGACACCTGAGGTTAAATAAGAAAACAAGAACAACAAAAAAAACGGACTTCTTCCATCCCACAGAATGACCCCAAACTCTTTGGACTGGGGAAACCACCAGAGAGTAAGACTCGTCCATTTCCCATGAAGTCACCCAGAAATTTCACGACCATGAGTGACAAGGTATCCAGAGACAAAAACTTGAGCAAGAGCCTCACACTCGCCCTTTTTTCAAATCCTGAAGAGTTCTCCTCATGGTCTGTAGATCAGTCCTGCCATATTTATGTCCCGAAACATAAGACGAGTTTGTGTTTTCAGACAATTGTCCAAACAGCCCTGGCCTACACAACCTACAGGCTCAGGCCCCTGTAGCCAAACCTGAGGACTGTACTTGCCCTCACCAAGGGAATTGTGTGTTCCCATTCCAATGGCCACAACCCTACTAATAGTATAAACCTCCAAAGTACCTGATCCATCTCAATAGTGGTGGCTTCCCTGGAAAAAGAGGGGCAATCTGAGCCCATCGGAGCACCTCCCTGCACTCAGACCCATAGACAGATGTCCCGAAAGTTAAAAAGGAAAGAACAGGCCCCTAGGCACTAATCAGATCCATTGCTTTGGTTTCCAGGCATCTCTCCTCAGAGGCCTGGATTTCAAAACCAGCATATGGCTCTTTCTTGACTCACCCATCAGAAAACATCTCATCTACACATGGGATACTTGGACGTTGGAGCTGTGCAAGGCCTCTGTTTAGGAGAACCCTTCAGGGCCCCAGTGCCACCGCTTCATTCCAAGGTCTCCATAGACACAAAAGCACATTAGGACCGATCGCAGGAGAGTCCATTTCAACTCAGCCTCCTCGGTTGCTCCCCCAGATCCAGCAGATCTAACCTGTCTTGTTGCTAGGAGACAATTGGAATGCGAGGTGGGCTACCCAGCCATCCATCCTTAGAACCCTTCTCAGAATCATTGGCCTGGAGCCAAACAGCAGGTCTCAATTGTCCTGCAGAAGACTCTTTGCAGTTCGGAGCTGCTCACAACTCCAATCGTGGGAAAACCTCCATGGCCTCGTGATGCCCCCCATTTATGAAGGGGCCATTAGGGACAGAAACTCCAACCTCATCGATCATCCGATCGTCGCCCTGACTTCAGATGCACGAGATCTCGATTCAGGTCTGTAGATTGTGCCTGCCATGTCCTCACCCAGAAAGCGAAGCCTAGCTTGTGTTCTGAGACTTCTGTCCTCAGACTACTGGCCCACAAGCCCTCCAGTTTGGCAATCCAGAACTACAATGCAGCACTCTGCCTGCCCTCCAGAAGAAAAACATTGCCCCCTGGGGATTCCCAGTAACCCCAAGTGAGGATCAAACTGCACCTACCTTTGCTGTACCCCAAATACATAGGCTGACCAGGGCTCTAATGCCCTTGCTGACACAGCCTGAGACTGGAACTTCTGGCCCACCCAGACTGCTGGTCGCACACTGAGCACATCGAGCCGCCATGGCCTTAGGTCGTCATCTCTTCCTAACCTCGGTTTTCTGGCTTCAGAATCTCGACCTTATCTCCAATCACTGCCCAGGGTTGAACGTGATGAAGAAATCAGAACTCCTTCCCCATGGCAAGAAACCTTGTGGTTGGCATGTTGTCCAACCTTCAGTGTAGTTGAAGCCAGTGTGGCCCATGAGGCCCCGCCCATGCTCTTGGGCCACATTGGTCACAAACACACATTTTGACCCTCAGCGTGAGCCCAGTCCTCAAGTAAGGCCTCTCAGTGGCTGGATGAAGAGATAGCATGTTGGGCTTGCCATGCCCCTAGGCCCCAATTTTTAACCATAGTTCGGGTTGTCCCTTCAGTCTTCTCCACGGCTTTGCTTTGGAATTTCTCTTTTGGTGGGACACCTGAGGTAACAAAACTGAAAGGAGTCCTCCCATCCCACAGATTGACGAAAAACAATTGGGAATCGGAGCAAATCCTCAGAGAAGAAGATTCGTCCATGGCTCAGAAGGCCTCCCAGATATTCAACGGCCATCGCTGATACAAAATCCAGAGACAAAAGCCTGAGCAAGCACCTCATACTCGCACGTTCTTCATATCCTGAAGAGTTCTTCTCATGGTTTGTAGATCGGGCCTGCAATACCTACGTCCCCAAACATTTTTTTTTTAAAGATTTTATTTATTTATTTATTTGACATAGAGAGATTACAAGTAGGCAGAGAGGCAGGCAGAGATAGAGAGGAGGAAGCAGGCTCCCTGCTGAGCAGGGAGCCCGATGCGGGGCTCGATCCCAGGACCCTGCGATCATGACGTGAGCCGAAGGCAGCGGCTTACCCACTGAGCCACCCAGGCACCCCCCTACGTCCCCAAACCTAAGCTGAGTTTGTGTTTTCAGACTTCTGTCCTCAAAGTCCTGGGCACACACTCTCCAGGCTGGGGCCCCTGGAGCTACACATTAGGACTGTGCCTACCAATCCATGGGAATTCTGCCCATTCCATGGTCCAAAATCGTACAAATTAGGAGAAACCTCCAAAGTCCCTGAGGCCATCCCAATAGTGTAGGTCGACCGGAAAAAACAAGGGCTGTCAGACACCAGCTGATAATCTACCTCCACACATACCATAGATGGATGTCCCCAGAAGAAGATTGAAGCAGAAAGGACCCTAGGCCATAATAGGATCCATTGCCTTGGTTTACAGGCATGTTTCCTCAAAAGCCTGATTCCACTTCGAGCATAGGGGTTTTCCTGAGGCACCCATCAGAACTCATCTCGTCTCCACAAGGAAACCTGTGCATGGGAGCTATGTCAAAAGCTTCGGAGAGTACGTCAGGGTCCCGGTGCCACAGCTTCATTCCAAGGCCCTCATGGACACAAAAACATATTAGGACCCGTCCTCAGCCACCTTGGTTGCTCCCGCAGAGCCATCAGATCTAAACTGTCTTGTTGCTAGGAAAAAATTGGAATGAGAGGCGGGCTTCCCAGGCATCCATTCTCGAACGTGCTCTGGAGTCATTCCATATGGGTAGTCCTGGAGCTGTCAAACAGGTCTCAATTGTCCTGCAGAAGGAATCCTTGAAGGGGGCATCCCAAAACTCTGAACGTGGGAAAACCTCAATGGCCTCGAGATTCTGCTCCCTTCATGAAGCGGCCGTCATGCACGAAAACTCCAACCTGAGCCAACCTCTGATCCTCGCGCTGACTTCAGATGCTTGATATATTGGTTCAGATCTGCAGGGAGTTCCTGTCGTGCCCTCTCCCTGAACCCGAATTTAGCTTGTCTTCTCAGACTTCCGTCCTCACACTCCTGATCCCGATGCCCTGAAGTTTGGCAATTCCGGAACCACAATGCAGCACTCTGCCTGACCTCATGAAAAAAATTATTGCCTCATGAGATGCCCAGGCACCTTAAATGAGGATAAACCTACACAGCACTCGACTTTACCCAAATTATGTAGTCTACCCTGGGCACTAATGCACTGTCGGACACAACCTGAGCCCGGACCTCCTGACCAACACCCAGAAAGCTGACCACACACTGAGCACATAAGACCCGCCATGGCCTTAGGTCATCATCTCTTTCCTATCTCAGTTTTCAGGCTTCAGAACCGAGACCTTATCTCCAATCACTGCCCAGGCGTGAGTGTGATGCAGAAATCACAACTCCTCCTTACCCATGGCAAGAAACCTTGTGGTTGGCACGTTGTCCAACGTTCAGTGTAGGAGAAACCAGCATTCACCCTGAGGCCCCGCCCATTCTTGAGTGCGACAAGGGCATAAACACGCATTGTGACCCTCAGCATGAGTCCTGTCCTCTAGTAAGTCCTCTCATTGGCTGGACCATTAGATGCCATAATGGGCTTGACATGTCCCTAGGCCCCAATTTTTAACCAGATTTCTGATTGTCCAATCGCCCCTCCCCAGGGCTCTACTTTGGAACCCCTCATTTGGTGGGACACCTGAGGTTAAAAAGAAAACAACAACAAAAAGACGGACTTCTTCCATCCCACAGAATGACCCCAAACTCTTTGGACTGGGCCAAACCACCAGAGAGTAAGACTCGTCCATTTCCCATGAAGTCACCCAGAAATTTCACGACCATGAGTGACACGGTATCCAGAGACAAAAACTTGAGCAAGAGCTTTACACTCGCCCTTTTTTCAAATCCCGAAGAGTTCTCCTCATGGTCTGTAGATCAGTCCTGCCATATTTATGTCCCAAAACATAAGACGAGTTTGTGTTTCCAGACAACTGTCCAAACAGCCCTGGCCTACACAACCTACAGGCTCAGGCCCCTTGAGCCAAACCTGAGGACTGTACTTGCCCTCACCAAGTGAATTGTGTGTTCCCATTACAATGGACACAACCCTTCTAATAGTATAAACCTCCAAAGTCCCTGATCCATATCAATAGTGGTGGCTTCCCAGGAAAAAGAGGGGCAATCTGATCCCATCGGAGCACCTCCCTGGACTCCGACCCATAGACAGATGTCCCGAGAGTTAAAAAGGAAAGTACAGGCCCCTAGGCACTTATCAGATCCATTGCTTTGGTTTCAAAGCTTCTCCACAGAGGCCGGGATTTCAAAACCAGCATATGTTTCTTTCTTGACTCACCCATCATAAAACATCTCATCTACACATGGGATACTTGGACGTTGGAGCCGTGCAAAGCCTCTGTTTAGGAGAACCCTTCAGGGCCCCAGTGCCACCGCTTCATTCCAAGATCTCCATAGACACAAAAGCACATTAGGACCCATCTCCAGGAGAGTCCATTTCAACTCAGCCTCCTCGGTTGCTCCCCCAGATCCAGCAGATCTAACCTGTCTTGTTGCTAGGAGACAATTGGAATGCGAGGTGGGCTACCCAGCCATCCATCCTTAGAACCCTGCTCAGAATCATTGGCCTGGAGCCAAACAGCAGGTCTCAATTGTCCTGCAGAAGACTGTTTGCAGTTTGGAGTTGCTCACAACTTTCATCATAGGAAAACCTCCATGGCCTCGTGATGCCCTTCATTCATGAAGGGGCCATCAGGGACAGAAACTCCAACCTGAGCGATAGTCCGATCCTCGCCCTGCCTTCACATGCACGAGATCTTGATTCCGGTCTGTAGATTGTGCCTGCCATGTCCTCACCCAGAAACCTAAGCCTAGCTTGTGTTCTCAGACTTCTGTCCTCAGACTACTGGCCCATAAGCCCTCCAGTTTGGCAATCCAGAACTACAATGCAGCACTCTGCCTGCCCTCCAGAATAACAACATTGCCCCCGGGGTGACCCAGTAACCCCAAGTGAGGAACAACGTGCACCTTCCTTGGCTCTACCCCAAATACATAGGCTGACCAGGGCACTAATGCCCTTTCTGACATAGTCTGAGCTTTGAACTCCTGGCCAACCCAGACTGCTAGCCGCACACTGAGCACATCGAGCCGCCATGGCCTTAGGTCGTCAACTCTTCCCACCTTCGGTTTTCAGGATTCAGAATCTAGACCTTATCTCCAATCACTGCCCAGGGTTGAACGTGATGAAGAAATCAGAACTCCTTCCCCATGGCAAGAAACCTTGTGGTTGGCATGTTGTCCAACATTCAGTGTAGTTGAAGCCAGTGTGGCCCATGAGGCCCCGCCCATGCTCTTGGGCCACATTGGTCACAAACACACATTGTGACCCTCAGCGTGATCCCAGTCCGCAAGTAAGGCCTCTCAGTGGCTGGATGAAGAGATAGCATGTTGGGATTGCCATGCCCCTAGGCCCCAATTTTTAAGCATAGTTCGGGTAGTCCCTTCAGTCTTCTCCACGGCTTTGCTTTGGAATTCCTCTTTTGGTGGGACACCTGAGGTAACAAAACTGAAAGGAGTCCTCCCTTACCACAGATTGACGAAAAACGATAAGGAATCGGGGCAAATCCTCAGAGAGGAAGATTCGTCCATGGACCATGAGGCCTCCCCGACATTCAACGGCCATTGCTGATACAAAATCCAGAGACAAAAGCCTGAGCAAGCGCCTCAGACTCGCATTTTCTACATATACTGAAGAGTTCTTCTCATGGTTTGTAGATAGGGCCTGCCATACCTACGTCCCCAAACCTAAGCTGAGTTTGTGTTTTCAGACTTCTGTCCTCAAAGTCATGGGCCACACACTCTCCATGCTGGGGCCCCTGGAGCCACACATTAGGACTGTGCCTACCAATCCATTGGAATTCTGCCCATTCCATCGTCCAAAATCATACAAATTAGGAGAAACTTACAAAGTCCCTGAGGCCATCCCAATAGTGTAAGTCGACCGAAACAAACAAGGGCTGTCTGACACCAGCTGATAATCTACCTCCACGCATACCATAGACGGATGTTCCCAGAGAAGAAGATTGAACCAGACAGGACCCTAGGCCATAATAGGATCCATTGCCTTCGTTTACAGGCATGTCTCCTCAAAAGCCTGATACCAATACGAGCATAGGGGTTTTCCTGAGGCACCCATCAGAACTCATCTCGTCTCCACAAGGAAACCTGTGCATGGGAGCTATGTCAAAAGCTTAGAAGAGTACTTCAGGGTCCCGGTGCCACCGCCCCATTCCAAGGTCCTCATGGACACAAAAACACATTAGAACGCATCCTCAGGAAAGTCCATTTCAACTCAGCCACTCAGATTGCTCCCGCAGAGCCATTAGATCTAAACTGTCTTGTTGCTAGGAGAAAATTGGAATGCGAGGCGGGCTCCCAGGCATCCATTCTTGAACGGTGCTCTGGAGTCATTCCATATGGGATGTCCTGGAGCTGTCCAACATGTCTCAATTGTCCCGCAGAAGGAATCCTTGAAGGGGGCATCCCACAACTCCCAACGTGGGAAAACCTCAATGGCCTCGAGATTCTGCTCCCTTCATGAAGCGGCTGTCATGCACGGAAACTCCAACCTGAGCCAACGTCTGATCCTCGCCCTGACTTCAGATGCATGAGATATTGGTTCAGATCTGCAGGGTGTACGTGCCGTGCCCTCTCCAAGAAACCCAAGTCTAGCTTGTCTTCTCAGACTTCCGTCCTCTCACTCCAGGTCCCGAAGCCCTCAAGTTTGGCAATTCCGGACCCACAATGCAGCACTATGCCTGACCTCTAGAAAAAAATTATTGCCTCATGAGCTGCCCAGGCACCTTAAATGAGGATAAACCTACACAGCACTCGACATTAACCAAATTATGTAGTCTAACCTGGGCACTAATACACTGTCGGATACAACCTGAGGCCGGACCTCCTCACCAACACCCAGAAAGCTGACCACACACTGAGCACATAGGAACCTCCATGGCCTTAGGTCATGATCTCTTCCCTATCTCAGTTTTCAGACTTCAGAACCGAGTCCTTATCTCCAATAACAGCCCAGGCGTGAGTGTGATGCAGAAATCACAACTCCTCCTTACCCACGGCAAGAAACCTTGCTGCTGGCAGTGAGTCAAACCTTCAGTGTAGGAGAAAAAGGCATGGCCCATGAGGCCACGCCCATGCGTGAGGGCCGCCTTGGGCACAAACACACATTGTGACCCATAGCGTGGGTACCTTATTCAAGTAACGCCTCTCAGTGACTGGACCAAGAGCCCCGATATGTGGCTTGCCATGCCCGTAGACACACAGGACTAACTAGATGGTGTGTATTCCAGTTGAGGGAACCCACTGCTGTGCTCTAGAATCCCTCTCCTGGGGGGGTCCCCTGTGGCAGAAAACAGTACTCTTCCCTTCCCACACCATGAACCCAAACACTAGGGAGCTTGGACAATCCCCCCTGAGGAAGGCTCTTCCTCTCCCCCTGAGACAACCCCTACACTGACCGGCCACTGTGAACGCAACACCCAGAGACAAAAGCCCCACCCTTCAGGAAGAGGCCATGCTGGACAAAAACTCTAGCCTGAGGCACGTCTCATAGTTGACATGACCTCAGTGCAGGCGATCTCGATTCTGCCTCTGCAGAGTGGGCCTGCCGTGCCCTCGGTCCCAAACCTCATGCTAGCTTGTGTTTTCATACTTCCTTCCTCACACTCCTGGCATACAAGCCCTCCGGACTAGGAACTCCAGAACCAGAACTCAGCCCAGTGTCTGCCCAACGGAAGAAGAACTTTTCCCTGTGGGGCTCTCCAGAAAACCCAGATGAGGATCAACCTGCTCGGGCCTCGACGGTACCCGAACTGGATAGGCTGCTCTGGGCACCCATGCTCTGTCTGACACAGCCTGAAGCCAGACGTCCAGACAGACAGGAGACAGCTGGCCGCACACCCAGCACTTCGGACACGCCATGGTCTTATGCCGTCACCTCTTCCTAACCTTGGTTTTCAGATATCTGAATCTAGACATTATATCAATTCTCCACACAGCTGGGTATCGCAAGCACAAAACAGAACTCCTCCTTCCCCATGGCTGTCAAGCTTGCTCTTGGCATGGAGTCACACCTTCAGGGTGGGAGAAACCTTCAAGGCCACTGATGCCACGCCCAAACTTGAGTGCTGCTTGGGCACTAATTCACACTGTGACCCTCAGCATGAGCCCCATGTCAAAGAAAGGCCTGTCAGGGCCTGGACCAAGAGCCCGCAGATGGGGCTTGCCAAGCCCCTATGCACCCAATCATCACCAGTGTTTTCCAGTCACCCCGCCCGTACCTGGGGCTCTGCTCTGGAATCCCTTTCTTGGAGAGACACATGAGCCAGACAACACGACTCCACCCTTCCCACAAAATGACCCCAAACTCTTGGGAGCTGGGACAAATCCCCAGAGATGGATACTTGTCCACAGTCCCTGAGGCCACCCCTCCAATCCACGGCTACCCCGGACAGAACATCCAGAGACAAAAGCCTGCAGGAACCCCTCCCACTCGCCCTTGTTTCAGAGGCCCAGGAGCTCCCTTCGGGCTGTACATCCGGCCTCCATATCCTAGGCGCCACTCATAAGCTGAGTTTGTGTTTTCAGACTTCTGTGCCCACAGCCTGGATTCGCACAAGCTCCAGGCTAGGGCCTCTCGAGCCACAGCGAAGGATTGTGCCTGCCCTCTCCAAGGAAAGTGTGCCAATCCATTGACCACAACCCTACAGGTTAGGCAAAAGCTGCAAGGCCCCTGAGGCCATCAATAGTGTAGGCCACCCTGGACTTAGAGGGGCTCTCTGACACCGGCGGAGCAACTATCTCCACTTAGACTCTCAGACAGTGTCCCCAGAGACAGAAGGTTGAAATGGACAGGCCCCCACGCCCAAATCTGAACCTTAGCTTCGGTTTCCATGTGTCCGTCCTCAGAGGACTGTTTTCGTAGACCAGCACACGGGGCTTTTCTTTGGCACCAAACCAAACACCTCTCTTCTACACATGGGAAGCTTTCTTACTGGGGATGTATCAAACCCTTCAGGTAGGAGAGTTCCGCAGGACCACTGAACAACCAGCACATTCCAAGGTCTCCATGGACCCAAACGCACATTATGACGCATCCTCAGGAGAGGCCATTTCAACTCAGCCCCCTGGGTAGCGTGCCCCAGAGGCAGCAGGACAAACATATCTTTTCGCTATGGCCAATGGGAATGCAAGGCATGCTGTACAGGGATCCATCCTTCGAACCCTGCTCTCCAGTCCTTCCGTATGGTATGTCCTGGAGCCATGCAACAGGACTCGAATGTCCCGCAGAAGGAAACCTTGCGGTTTGGGGCAACCTCCAAACTCAGCGTGCGATCACTTCCTTGGCCTCATGAGGCCCCTGCTTCATGAAGGTGCCATCATGGACACATATTCCAGCCTCAGCCAACGTCTCATCCTCAGCCTGACTTCAGATGCAGGAGATTTTGATTCAGCCTCTGCAGAGTGGGCCTGCTCTGCCCTTGGCTCCAATCCTCACCCTAGCTTGTGTTTTCAGACTTCCGTCCTCACACTCCTGGCCCACAAACCCTCCATACTGGGAATTCTGGGTCCACAATGAGGCACTCTGCCTGCCTCCCTGGAGTAAAACATTGTCTATGGTGCTGCCCAGAGACACCAAATGAGGATCAAACTGCTTGGCCCTCGGCAACACCCCAATTGCATAGGCTACCTTACACATTGATGCTCTGTCGCAAATAGCCTGAGCCCAGACCTTCCAACAGACACTGACACAGCTGGCTGCACACCCAGCACATTGGACCCGCCACCGCCTTATGCCACCATCCATTCACAACCTGGGTTTTCAGTCATCGGAACCTAGACCTTATCTCCAATCCCTGCGCAGGGAGGAACCTGATGCACAAGTCAGAACCCCTCCTTCCCCATGGCAAGAAACCTTGCTGTTGGCAGTGAGTCAAACCTTCAGTGTAGGAGAAAATGGCATGGCCCATGAGGCCGCGCCCATGCGTGAGGGCCGCCTTCGGCACAAACGCACATTGTGACCCTCAGCGCGAGTACCTTATTCAAGTAACGCCTCACAGTGACTGGACCAAGAGCCCGCATATGTGGCTCGCCATGCCCCTAGGCATCCAGGACTAACTAGATGGTGTGTATTCCAGTTGAGGGAACCGACTGCTCTGCTCTAGAGTCCCTCTCCTGGGGAGTCCCCTGAGGCAGAAAACAGTACTCTTCCCTTCCCACAGAATGAACCCAAACACTTGGGAGCTTGGACAATACCCCGAGAGGAAGGCTCTTCCTCAGCCCCTGAGGCAACCCCTACCCTGAACGGCCACTGTGAACGCAACACCCAGAGACAAAAGCCTGAGCGACTGCCTCCCACTTGTCCTCCTTTGGTATCCAGAGGATCTCCCCTCACGTACTGGAGATCAGGCCTTCCATTACCTTGTCCCCTAGCTGAGCCAAGTTTGCTTTTTCAGACATCTGTCCCCACAGCCCTGGCAAACACAGCCTCTAGGCTGGGTCCTCTGGAGCCATACCACAGGACCGTGCATGCTCTATCCTGGGAAACTCTGTCCATTCCTTTGGCCACACACCTCCAGAATATGAGAAACCTCAAGGCCCCCGAGGTCATCCCACTACTGGGAGCCTCCCTGGACACACAGGGGCATTCGGACACAAGCTGAGCAGCTACCTCCACGAAGGCATGCACACAGATGTCAACAGAGATAGAAGGTTGAGCCGGACAGGCCCTTAGGCCCAAATCTCAACTCTTGCTTTGGTTTACCGGTGTCACTCCTCAGAGGCTTTGGTTCGAAGAACAGGACATGGGGCTTTCCTGAGGCACTGAACAGAACTCCTCTCGTCTCCACATGGGAAGCTTCCTTGTTGGAGCTTTGTCAAACACCTCAGGTTGGAGAGTCCTGCAGAGTCCCTTAGCCACCTCCACATTCCAAGGTCTCCCAGGCCACCAAGCCACAGTAGGACTCATCTTCAGGAGAGTCCATTTCAACTCTCCCCTCTGCGTAGCTCACCCAGGAGCCCGCAGATTGAGCCTGCCTTGTCCTGACTAAACAGTGGGAATATGAGGTGGCGTTCCCAGGCATCCATGCTTAGACACCTGCTCTCGAGTCTTTCCGTATGGGGCCTCCGGGAACCATCCAATAGGACTCGACTTTCGTGCAGAAGGAAACCTTGAGGTTTGGAGTAGTTCACAAATCCCATCGTAGGCAAACCTCCTTGGCCTCATGAAGCCCCCACACCCTTCAGGAAGAGGCCATACTGGACAAAAACTCTAGCCTGAGGCACGTCTCATAGTTGACATGACCTCAGTGCAGGAGATCTCGATTCAGCCTCTGCAGAGTGGGCCTGCCGTGCCCTCGGTCCCAAACCTCACGCTTGCTTGTGTTTTCAGACTTCCTTCCTCACACTCCTGGCAAACAAGCCCTCCGGACTAGGAACTCCAGAACCACAACCCAGCCCAGTGTCTGCCCAACGGAAGAAAAACGTTTCCCTGTGGGGCTCTCCAGAAAAACCAGATGAGGATCAACCTGCTCGGGCCTCGACGGTACCCGAACTGGATCGGCTGCTCTGGGCACTCATGCTCTTTCTGACACAGCCTGAAACCAGACGTCCAGACAGACAAGGAGACAGCTGGCCGCACAACCTGCACTTCGGACGCGCCATGGTCTTATGCCGTCACCTCTTCCTTACCTTGGTTTTAAGATATCTGAACCTAGACATTATATCAATTCTCCACACGGCTGGGTATCGCAAGCACAAAACAGAACTCCTCCTTACCCATGGCTGTAAAGCTTGCTCTTGGCATGGAGTCACACCTTCAGGGTGGGAGAAACCTTCAAGGCCACTGATGCCACGCCCAAACTTGAGTGTTGCTTGGGCACAAATTCACACTGTGACCCTCAGCATGAGCACCATGTCAAAGAAAGGCCTGTCAGGGCCTGGACCAAGAGCCCGCCTATGGGGCTTGCCAAGCCCCTATTCACCCAATCCTCACCAGTGTTTGAGTTTTCCAGTCGCCCCTCCCGTCCCTGGGGCTCTCTCTGGAATCCCTTTCTTGGAGAAACACCTGAGCCAGACAACACGACTCTGCCCTTCCCACAAAATGACCCCAAACTCTTGGGAGCTGGGACCAATCCCCAGAGAGGGATACTCGTCCACAGTCCCTGAGGCCACCCCTCCAATCCACGGCTATCCCGGACACAACATCCAGAGACAAAAGCCTGAAGGAACGCCTCCCACTCGCCCTTGTTTCAGAGGCCCAGGAGCTCCCTCTCGGGCTGTACATCCGGCCTGCCATACCCTAGGCGCCCCTCATAAGCTGAGTTTCTGTTTTCAGACTTCTGTGCCCACAGCCTGGACCCGCACAACCTCCAGGCTAGGGCCTCTGGAAGTCACAGCGAAAGATTGTGCCTGCCCTCTCCAAGGAAAGTGTGCCCAATCCATTGACCATAACCCCACAGGTTAGGGAAAAGCTCCAAGGCCCCTGAGGACATCAATAGTGTAGGCCTCCCTGGACTAAGAGCGGTTCTCTGACACCAGCAGAGCAACTATCTCCACTTAGACTCTCAGACAGTGTCCCCAGAGACAGAAGGTTGAAATGGACAGGCCCCCACGCCCTAATCTGAACCTTAGCTTTGGTTTCCATGTGATCCTCCTCAGAGGACTGTTTTCTTAGACCAGCACACGGGGCTTTTCTTTGGCAGCAAACCAAACCTCTCTCGTCTCCACATGGGTAGCTCTCTTACTGGGGATGTATCAAACCCTTCAGGTAGGAGAGTTCCGCAGGGCCACTGAACAACCAGCACATTCCAAGGTCTCCATGGACCCAAACAAACATTATGACACATCCTCAGGAGAGGCCATTTCAACTCTGACCCCTGGGTAGCGTGCCCCAGAGGCAGCAGGACAAACATATCTTTTCGCTATGGCCAATGGGAATGCAAGGCATGCAGTACAGGGATCCATCCTTCGAACCCTGCTCTCCAGTCCTTCCGTATGGTATGTCCTGGAGCCATGCAACAGGACTCGAATGTGCCGCAGAAGGAAACCTTGCGGTTTCGGCCAACCTCCAAACTCAGCGTGCGATCACTTCCTTGGCCTCATGAGGCCCCTGCTTCATGAAGGTGCCATCATGGACACATATTCCAGCCTCAGCCAACGTCTCATCCTCAGCCTGACTTCAGATGCAAGAGATTTTGATTCAGCCTCTGCAGAGTGGGCCTGCTCTGCCCTTGGCTCCAATCCTCACCCTAGCTTGTGTTTTCAGACTTCTGTCCTCACACTCCTGGCCCACAATCCCTCCCTACTGGGAATTCTGGGTCCACAATGAGGCACTCTGCCTGCCTCCCAGGAGTAAAACATTGTCTATGGTGCTGCCCAGAAACACCAAATGAGGATCAAACTGCTTGGCCCTCGGCAACACCCCAATTGCATAGGCTACCTTACACACTGATGCTCTGTCGCAAATAGCCTGAGCCCAGACCTTCCAACAGACACTGACACAGCTGGCTGCACACCCAGCACATTGGACCCGCCACCGCCTTATGCCACCATCCATTCACAACCTGGGTTTTCAGTCATCGGAACCTAGACCTTATCTCCAATCCCTGCGCAGGGGGGAACCTGATGCACAAGTCAGATCCCCTCCTTCCCCATGGCAAGAAACCTTGCTGCTGGCAGTTAGTCAAACCTTCAGTGTAGAAGAAAACGGCATGGCCCATGAGGCCACGATCATGCGTGAGGGCCGCCTTCGGCACAAACGCACATTGTGACCCTCAGCGCGAGTACCTTATTCAAGTAACGCCTCTCTGTGACTGGACCAAGAGCCCGCATATGTGGCTTGCCATGCCCCTAGGCACCCAGGACTAACTAGATGCTGTGTATTCCAGTTGAGGAAACCGACTTCTGTGCTCTAGAGTCCCTCTCCTGGGGAGTCCCCTGTGGCAGAAAACAGTACTCTTCCCTTCCCACAGAATGAACGAAACACTTGGGAGCTTGGACAATACCCCGAGAGGAAGGCTCTTCCTCAGCCCCTGAGGCAACCACTACCCTGAACGGCCACTGTGAACGCCACACACAGAGACAAAAGCCTGAGCGACTGCCTCCCACTTGTCCTCCTTTGGTATCCAGAGGATCTCCCCTCATGTACTGGAGATCAGGCCTGCCATTACCTTGTCCCCTAGCTGAGCCAAGTTTGCTTTTTCAGACATCTGTCCCCACAGCCCTGGCAAACACAGCCTCTAGGCTGGGTCCTCTGGAGCCATACCACAGGTCCGTGCATACTCTATCCTGGGAAACTCTGTTCATTCCTTTGGCCACACAACTCCAGAATATGAGAAACCTCAAGGCCCCCGAGGTCATCCCACTACTGGGAGCCTCCCTGGACACACAGGGGCATTCGGACACAAGCTGAGCAGCTACCTCCACGAAGGCATGCACACAGATGTCAACAGAGATAGAAGGTTGAGCCGGACAGGCCCTTAGGCCCAAATCTCAACTCTTGCTTTGGTTTACCGGTGTCACTCCTCAGAGGCTTTGGTTCGAAGAACAGGACATGGGGCTTTCCTGAGGCACTGAACAGAACTCCTCTCGTCTCCACATGGGAAGCTTCCTTGTTGGAGCTTTGTCAAACACCTCAGGTGGAGAGTCCTGCAGAGTCCCTTAGCCACCTCCACATTCCATGGTCTCCCAGGCCACCAAGCCACAGTAGGACTCATCTTCAGGAGAGTCCATTTCAACTCTCCCCTCTGCGTAGCTCACCCAGGAGCCCGCAGATTTAGCCTGCCTTGTCCTGACTAAACAGTGGGAATAAGAGGTGGCGTTCCCAGGCATCCATGCTTAGACACCTGCTCTCGAGTCTTTCCGTATGGGGCCTCCGGAAACCATCCAATAGGACTCCACTTTCGTGCAGAAGGAAACCTTGAGGTTTGGAGTAGTTCACAAATCCCATCGTAGGCAAACCTCCTTGGCCTCATTAAGCCCCCACACCCTTCAGGAAGAGGCCATACTGGACAAAAACTCTAGCCTGAGGCACGTCTCATAGTTGACATGACCTCAGTGCAGGAGATCTCGATTCAGCCTCTGCAGAGTGGGCCTGCCGTGCCCTCGGTCCCAAACCTCACGCTAGCTTGTGTTTTCAGACTTCCTTCCTCACACTCCTGGCAAACAAGCCCTCCGGACTAGGAACTCCAGAACCACAACCCAGCCCAGTGTCTGCCCAACGGAAGAAAAACGTTTCCCTGTGGGGCTCTCCAGAAAAACCAGATGAGGATCAACCTGCTCGGGCCTCGACGGTACCCGAACTGGATCGGCTGCTCTGGGCACTCATGCTCTTTCTGACACAGCCTGAAGCCAGACGTCCAGACAGACAAGGAGACAGCTGGCCGCAGAACCGGCACTTCGGACACACCATGGTCTTATGCCGTCACATCCTCCTTACCTTGGTTTTCAGATATCTGAACCTAGACATTATATCAATTCTCCACACAGCTGGGTATCGCAAGCACAAAACAGAACTCCTCCTTACCCATGGCTGTAAAGCTTGCTCTTGGCATGGAGTCACACCTTCAGGGTGGGAGAAACCTTCAAGGCCACTGATGCCACGCCCAAACTTGAGTGTTGCTTGGGCACAAATTCACACTGTGACCCTCAGCATGAGCCCCATGTCAAAGAAAGGCCTGTCAGGGCCTGGACCAACAGCCCGACTAGTAGGATTGCCAAGCCCCTATTCACCCAATTCTCACCAGTGTTTGAGTTTTCCATTCGTCCCTCCCGTCCCTGGGGCTCTGCTCTGGAATCCCTTTCTTTGAGAAACACATGAGCCAGACAACACGACTCCGCCCTTCCCACAAAATGACCCCAAACT
Organism: Mustela nivalis; assembly: GCF_964662115.1. NCBI lineage: Eukaryota > Metazoa > Chordata > Mammalia > Carnivora > Mustelidae > Mustela > Mustela nivalis. The sequence goes on from NW_028136370.1 coordinate 305,451, forward strand.
CTTGGGAGCTGGGACAAATCCCCAGAGAGGGATACTCGTCCACAGTCCCTGAGGCCACCCCTCCAATCCACGGCTATCCCGGACACAACATCCAGAGACAAAAGCCTTAAGGAACGCCTCCCACTCGCCCTTGTTTCAGAGGCCCAGGAGCTCCCTCTCGGGCTGTACATCCGGCCTGCCATACCCTAGGCGCCCCTCATAAGCTGAGTTTGTGTTTTCAGACTTCTGTGCCCACAGCCTGGACCCGCACAACCTCCAGGCTAGGGCCTCTGGAAGTCACAGCGAAAGATTGTGCCTACCCTCTCCAAGGAAAGTGTGCCCAATCCATTGACCATAACCCTACAGGTTAGGGAAAAGCTCCAACGCCCCTGAGGACATCAATAGTGTAGGTCTCCCTGGACTAAGAGCGGTTCTCTGACACCAGCAGAGCAACTATCTCCACTTAGACTCTCAGACAGTGTCCCCAGAGACAGAAGGTTGAAATGGACAGGCCCCCACGCCCTAATCTGAACCTTAGCTTTGGTTTCCATGTGATCCTCCTCAGAGGACTGTTTTCTTAGACCAGCACACGGGGCTTTTCTCTGGCAGCAAACCAAACCTCTCTCGTCTCCACATGGGGAGCTTTCTTACTGGGGATGTATCAAACCCTTCAGGTAGGAGAGTTCCGCAGGGCCACTGAACAACCAGCACATTCCAAGGTCTCCATGGACCCAAACGCACATTATGACGCATCCTCAGGAGAGGCCATTTCAACTCAGCCCCCTGGGTAGCGTGCCCCAGAGGCAGCAGGACAAACATATCTTTTCGCTATGGCCAATGGGAATGCAAGGCATGCTGTACAGGGATCCATCCTTCGAACCCTGCTCTCCAGTCCTTCCGTATGGTATGTCCTGGAGCCATGCAACAGGACTCGAATGTCCCGCAGAAGGAAACCTTGCGGTTTGGGGCAACCTCCAAACTCAGCGTGGGATAACTTCCTTGGCCTCATGAGGCCCCTGCTTCATGAAGGTGCCATCATGGACACATATTCCAGCCTCAGCCAACGTCTCATCCTCAGCCTGACTTCAGATGCAGGAGATTTTGATTCAGCCTCTGCAGAGTGGGCCTGCTCTGCCCTTGGCTCCAATCCTCACCCTAGCTTGTGTTTTCAGACTTCCGTCCTCCCACTCCTGGCCCACAAACCCTCCCTACTGGGAATTCTGGGTCCACAATGAGGCACTCTGCCTGCCTCCCAGGAGTAAAACATTGTCTATGGTGCTGCCCAGAAACCCCAAATGAGGATCAAACTGCTTGGCCCTCGGCAACACCCCAATTGCATAGGCTACCTTACACACTGATGCTCTGTCGCAAATAGCCTGAGACCAGACCTTCCAACAGACACTGACACCGCTGGCTGCCCACCCAGCACATTGGACCCGCCACTGCCTTATGCCACCATCCATTCACAACCTGGGTTTTCAGTCATCGGAACCTAGACCTTATCTCCAATCCCTGCGCAGGGGGGAACCTGATGCACAAGTCAGAACCCCTCCTTCCCCATGGCAAGAAACCGTGCTGTTGGCAGTGAGTCAAACCTTCAGTGTAGGAGAAAACGGCATGGCCCATGAGGCCACGCCCATGCGTGAGGGCCGCCTTCGGCACAAACGCACATTGTGAACCTCAGCGTGAGTACCTTATTCAAGTAACGCCTCTCTGTGACTGGACCAAGAGCCCGCATATGTGGCTTGCCATGCCCCTAGGCACCCAGGACTAACTAGATGGTGTGTATTCCAGTTGAGGAAACTGACTGCTGTGTTCTAGAGTCCCTCTCCTGGGGAGTCCCCTGTGGCAGAAAACAGTACTCTTCCCTTCCCACAGAATGAACCCAAACACTTGGGAGCTTGGACAATACCCCGAGAGGAAGGCTCTTCCTCAGCCCATGAGGCAACCCCTACCCTGAACGGCCACTGTGAACACAACACCCAGAGACAAAAGCCTGAGCGACTGCCTCCCACTTGTCCTCCTTTGGTATCCAGAGGATCTCCCCTCATGTACTGGAGATCAGGCCTGCCATTACCTTGTCCCCTAGCTGAGCCAAGTTTGCTTTTTCAGACATCTGTCCTCACAGCCCTGGCAAACACAGCCTCTAGGCTGGGTCTTCTGGAGCCATACCACAGGACCGTGCATGCTCTATCCTGGGAAACTCTGTCCATTCCTTTGGCCACACACCTCCAGAATATGAGAAACCTCAAGGCCCCCGAGGTCATCCCACTACTGGGAGCCTCCCTGGACACACAGGGGCATTCGGACACAAGCTGAGCAGCTACCTCCACGAAGGCATGCACACAGATGTCAACAGAGATAGAAGGTTGAGCCGGACAGGCCCTTAGGCCCTAATCTCAACTCTTGCTTTGGTTTCCAGGTGTCACTCCTCAGAGGCTTTGGTTCGAAGAACAGGACATGGGGCTTTCCTGAGGCACTGAACAGAATTCCTTCGTCTCCACATGGGATGCTTCCTTGTTGGAGCTTTTTCAAACACCTAAGGTTGGAGAGTCCTGCAGAGTCCCTTAGCCACCTCCACATTCCAAGGTCTCCCAGGCCACCAAGCCACAGTAGGACTCATCTTCAGGAGAGTCCATTTCAACTCTCCCCTCTGCGTAGCTCACCCAGGAGCCCGCAGATTGAGCCTGCCTTGTCCTGACTAAAGAGTGGGAATATGAGGTGGCGTTCCCAGGCATCCATGCTTAGACACCTGCTCTCGAGTCTTTCCGTATGGGGCCTCCGGGAACCATCCAATAGGACTCGACTTTCATGCAGAAGGAAACCTTGAGGTTTGGAGTAGTTCACAAATCCCATCGTAGGCAAACCTCCTTGGCCTCATGAAGCCCCCACACCCTTCAGGAAGAGGCCATACTGGACAAAAACTCTAGCCTGAGGCACGTCTCATAGTTGACATGACCTCAGTGCAGGAGATCTCGATTCAGCCTCTGCAGAGTGGGCCTGCCGTGCCCTCGGTCCCAAACCTCACGCTTGCTTGTGTTTTCAGACTTCCTTCCTCACACTCCTGGCAAACAAGCCCTCCGGACTAGGAACTCCAGAACCACAACCCAGCCCAGTGTCTGCCCAACCGAAGAAAAACGTTTCCCTGTGGGGCTCTCCAGAAAAACCAGATGAGGATCAACCTGCTCAGGCCTCGAAGGTACCCGAACTGGATCGGCTGCTCTGGGCACTCATACTCTGTCTGACACAGCCTGAAGCCAGACGTCCAGACAGACAAGGAGACAGCTGGCCGCACAACCAGCACTTCGGACGCGCCATGGTCTTATGCCGTCACCTCATCCTTACCTTGGTTTTCAGATATCTGAACCTAGACATTATATCAATTCTCCACACAGCTGGGTATCACAAGCACAAAACAGAACTCCTCCTTACCCATGGCTGTAAAGCTTGCTCTTGGCATGGAGTCACACCTTCAGGGTGGGAGAATCCTTCAAGGCCACTGATGCCACGCCCAAACTTGAGTGTTGGTAGGGCACAAATTCACAATGTGACCCTCAGCATGAGCCCCATGTCAAAGAAAGGGCTGTCAGGGCCTGGACCAACAGCCCGCAAATGGGGCTTGCCAAGCCCCTATGCACCGAATCCTCACCAGTGTGTGAGTTTTCCAGTCGCCCCTCCCGTTCCTGGGGCTCTGCTCTGGAATCCCTTTCTTGGAGAAACACATGAGCCAGACAACACGACTCCGCCCTTCCCACAAAATGACCCCAAACTCTTGGGAGCTGGGACAAATCCCCAGAGAGGGATACTCGTCCACAGTCCCTGAGGCCACCCCTCCAATCCACGGCTATCCCGGACACAACATCCAGAGACAAAAGCCTGAAGGAACGCCTCCCACTCGCCCTTGTTTCAGAGGCCCAGGAGCTCACTCTCGGGCTGTACATCCGGCCTGCCATACCCTAGGCGCCCCTCATAAGATGAGTTTTTGTTTTCAGTCTTCTGTGCCCACAGTCTGGACCCGCACAACCTCCAGGCTAGGGCCTCTGGAAGTCACAGCGAAAGATTGTGCCTACCCTCTCCAAGGAAAGTGTGCCCAATCCATTGACCATAACCCTACAGGTTAGGGAAAAGCTCCAAGGCCCCTGAGGACATCAATAGTGTAGGTCTCCCTGGACTAAGAGCGGTTCTCTGACACCAGCAGAGCAACTATCTCCACTTAGACTCTCAGACAGTGTCCCCAGAGACAGAAGGTTGAAATGGACAGGCCCCCACGCCCTAATCTGAACCTTAGCTTTGGTTTCCATGTGATCCTCCTCAGAGGACTGTTTTCTTAGACCAGCACACGGGGCTTTTCTTTGGCAGCAAACCAAACCTCTCTCGTCTCCACATGGGGAGCTTTCTTACTGGGGATGTATCAAACCCTTCAGGTAGGAGAGTTCCGCAGGGCCACTGAACAACCAGCACATTCCAAGGTCTCCATGGACCCAAACGCACATTATGACGCATCCTCAGGAGAGGCCATTTCAACTCAGCCCCCTGGGTAGCGTGCCCCAGAGGCAGCAGGACAAACATATCTTTTCGCTATGGCCAATGGGAATGCAAGGCATGCTGTACAGGGATCCATCCTTCGAACCCTGCTCTCCAGTCCTTCCGTATGGTATGTCCTGGAGCCATGCAAAGGACTCGAATGTCCCGCAGAAGGAAACCTTGCGGTTTGGGGCAACCTCCAAACTCAGCGTGGGATAACTTCCTTGGCCTCATGAGGCCCCTGCTTCATGAAGGTGCCATCATGGACACATATTCCAGCCTCAGCCAACGTCTCATCCTCAGCCTGACTTCAGATGCAGGAGATTTTGATTCAGCCTCTGCAGAGTGGGCCTGCTCTGCCCTTGGCTCCAATCCTCACCCTAGCTTGTGTTTTCAGACTTCCGTCCTCACACTCCTGGCCCACAAACCCTCCCTACTGGGAATCTGGGTCCACAATGAGGCACTCTGCCTGCCTCCCAGGAGAAAAACATTGTCTATGGTGCTGCCCAGAAACCCCAAATGAGGATCAAACTGCTTGGCCCTCGGCAACACCCCAATTGCATAGGCTACCTTACACACTGATGCTCTGTCGCAATTAGCCTGAGCCCAGACCTTCCAACAGACACTGACACCGCTGGCTGCACACCCAGCACATTGGACCCGCCACCGCCTTATGCCACCATCCATTCACAACCTGGGTTTTCAGTCATCGGAACCTAGACCTTATCTCCAATCCCTGCGCAGGGGGGAACCTGATGCACAAGTCAGAACCCCTCCTTCCCCATGGCAAGAAACCTTGATGCTGGCAGTGAGTCAAACCTTCAGTGTAGGAGAAAACAGCATGGCCCATGAGGCCACGCCCATGCGTGAGGGCCGCCTTCGGCACAAACGCACATTGTGACCCTCAGCGCGAGTACCTTATTCAAGTAACACCTCACAGTGACTGGACCAAGAGCCCGCATATGTGGCTTGCCATGCCCCTAGGCATCCAGGACTAACTAGATGGTGTGTATTCCAGTTGAGGGAACCGACTGCTCTGCTCTAGAGTCCCTCTCCTGGGGAGTCCCCTGAGGCAGAAAACAGTACTCTTCCCTTCCCACAGAATGAACCCAAACACTTGGGAGCTTGGACAATACCCCGAGAGGAAGGCTCTTCCTCAGCCCCTGAGGCAACCCCTACCCTGAACGGCCACTGTGAACGCAACACCCAGAGACAAAAGCCTGAGCGACTGCCTCCCACTTGTCCTCCTTTGGTATCCAGAGGATCTCCCCTCACGTACTGGAGATCAGGCCTTCCATTACCTTGTCCCCCAGCTGAGCCAAGTTTGCTTTTTCAGACATCTGTCCCCACAGCCCTGGCAAACACAGCCTCTAGGCTGGGTCCTCTGGAGCCATACCACAGGACCGTGCATGCTCTATCCTGGGAAACTCTGTCCATTCCTTTGGCCACACACCTCCAGAATATGAGAAACCTCAAGGCCCCCGAGGTCATCCCACTACTGGGAGCCTCCCTGGACACACAGGGGCATTCGGACACAAGCTGAGCAGCTACCTCCACGAAGGCATGCACACAGATGTCAACAGAGATAGAAGGTTGAGCCGGACAGGCCCTTAGGCCCAAATCTCAACTCTTGCTTTGGTTTACCGGTGTCACTCCTCAGAGGCTTTGGTTCGAAGAACAGGACATGGGGCTTTCCTGAGGCACTGAACAGAACTCCTCTCGTCTCCACATGGGAAGCTTCCTTGTTGGAGCTTTGTCAAACACCTCAGGTTGGAGAGTCCTGCAGAGTCCCTTAGCCACCTCCACATTCCAAGGTCTCCCAGGCCACCAAGCCACAGTAGGACTCATCTTCAGGAGAGTCCATTTCTACTCTCCCCTCTGCGTAGCTCACCCAGGAGCCCGCAGATTGAGCCTGCCTTGTCCTGACTAAACAGTGGGAATATGAGGTGGCGTTCCCAGGCATCCATGCTTAGACACCTGCTCTCGAGTCTTTCCGTATGGGGCCTCCGGGAACCATCCAATAGGACTCGACTTTCGTGCAGAAGGAAACCTTGAGGTTTGGAGTAGTTCACAAATCCCATCGTAGGCAAACCTCCTTGGCCTCATGAAGCCCCCACACCCTTCAGGAAGAGGCCATACTGGACAAAAACTCTAGCCTGAGGCACGTCTCATAGTTGACATGACCTCAGTGCAGGAGATCTCGATTCAGCCTCTGCAGAGTGGGCCTGCCGTGCCCTCGGTCCCAAACCTCACGCTAGCTTGTGTTTTCAGACTTCCTTCCTCACACTCCTGGCAAACAAGCCCTCCGGACTAGGAACTCCAGAACCACAACCCAGCCCAGTGTCTGCCCAACGGAAGAAAAACGTTTCCCTGTGGGGCTCTCCAGAAAAACCAGATGAGGATCAACCTGCTCGGGCCTCGACGGTACCCGAACTGGATCGGCTGCTCTGGGCACTCATGCTCTTTCTGACACAGCCTGAAACCAGACGTCCAGACAGACAAGGAGACAGCTGGCCGCACAACCTGCACTTCGGACGCGCCATGGTCTTATGCCGTCACCTCTTCCTTACCTTGGTTTTAAGATATCTGAACCTAGACATTATATCAATTCTCCACACGGCTGGGTATCGCAAGCACAAAACAGAACTCCTCCTTACCCATGGCTGTAAAGCTTGCTCTTGGCATGGAGTCACACCTTCAGGGTGGGAGAAACCTTCAAGGCCACTGATGCCACGCCCAAACTTGAGTGTTGCTTGGGCACAAATTCACACTGTGACCCTCAGCATGAGCACCATGTCAAAGAAAGGCCTGTCAGGGCCTGGACCAAGAGCCCGCCTATGGGGCTTGCCAAGCCCCTATTCACCCAATCCTCACCAGTGTTTGAGTTTTCCAGTCGCCCCTCCCGTCCCTGGGGCTCTGCTCTGGAATCCCTTTCTTGGAGAAACACCTGAGCCAGACAACACGACTCTGCCCTTCCCACAAAATGACCCCAAACTCTTGGGAGCTGGGACCAATCCCCAGAGAGGGATACTCGTCCACAGTCCCTGAGGCCACCCCTCCAATCCACGGCTATCCCGGACACAACATCCAGAGACAAAAGCCTGAAGGAACGCCTCCCACTCGCCCTTGTATCAGAGGCCCAGGAGCTCCCTCTCGGGCTGTACATCCGGCCTGCCATACCCTAGGCGCCCCTCATAAGCTGAGTTTCTGTTTTCAGACTTCTGTGCCCACAGCCTGGACCCGCACAACCTCCAGGCTAGGGCCTCTGGAAGTCACAGCGAAAGATTGTGCCTGCCCTCTCCAAGGAAAGTGTGCCCAATCCATTGACCATAACCCCACAGGTTAGGGAAAAGCTCCAAGGCCCCTGAGGACATCAATAGTGTAGGCCTCCCTGGACTAAGAGCGGTTCTCTGACACCAGCAGAGCAACTATCTCCACTTAGACTCTCAGACAGTGTCCCCAGAGACAGAAGGTTGAAATGGACAGGCCCCCACGCCCTAATCTGAACCTTAGCTTTGATTTCCATGTGATCCTCCTCAGAGGACTGTTTTCTTAGACCAGCACACGGGGCTTTTCTTTGGCAGCAAACCAAACCTCTCTCGTCTCCACATGGGTAGCTCTCTTACTGGGGATGTATCAAACCCTTCAGGTAGGAGAGTTCCGCAGGGCCACTGAACAACCAGCACATTCCAAGGTCTCCATGGACCCAAACAAACATTATGACACATCCTCAGGAGAGGCCATTTCAACTCTGACCCCTGGGTAGCGTGCCCCAGAGGCAGCAGGACAAACATATCTTTTCGCTATGGCCAATGGGAATGCAAGGCATGCTGTACAGGGATCCATCCTTCGAACCCTGCTCTCCAGTCCTTCCGTATGGTATGTCCTGGAGCCATGCAACAGGACTCGAATGTGCCGCAGAAGGAAACCTTGCGGTTTCGGCCAACCTCCAAACTCAGCGTGCGATCACTTCCTTGGCCTCATGAGGCCCCTGCTTCATGAAGGTGCCATCATGGACACATATTCCAGCCTCAGCCAACGTCTCATCCTCAGCCTGACTTCAGATGCAGGAGATTTTGATTCAGCCTCTGCAGAGTGGGCCTGCTCTGCCCTTGGCTCCAATCCTCACCCTAGCTTGTGTTTTCAGACTTCTGTCCTCACACTCCTGGCCCACAATCCCTCCCTACTGGGAATTCTGGGTCCACAATGAGGCACTCTGCCTGCCTCCCAGGAGTAAAACATTGTCTATGGTGCTGCCCAGAAACACCAAATGAGGATCAAACTGCTTGGCCCTCGGCAACACCCCAATTGCATAGGCTACCTTACACACTGATGCTCTGTCGCAAATAGCCTGAGCCCAGACCTTCCAACAGACACTGACACAGCTGGCTGCACACCCAGCACATTGGACCCGCCACCGCCTTATGCCACCATCCATTCACAACCTGGGTTTTCAGTCATCGGAACCTAGACCTTATCTCCAATCCCTGCGCAGGGGGGAACCTGATGCACAAGTCAGATCCCCTCCTTCCCCATGGCAAGAAACCTTGCTGCTGGCAGTTAGTCAAACCTTCAGTGTAGAAGAAAACGGCATGGCCCATGAGGCCACGATCATGCGTGAGGGCCGCCTTCGGCACAAACGCACATTGTGACCCTCAGCGCGAGTACCTTATTCAAGTAACGCCTCTCTGTGACTGGACCAAGAGCCCGCATATGTGGCTTGCCATGCCCCTAGGCACCCAGGACTAACTAGATGCTGTGTATTCCAGTTGAGGAAACCGACTTCTGTGCTCTAGAGTCCCTCTCCTGGGGAGTCCCCTGTGGCAGAAAACAGTACTCTTCCCTTCCCACAGAATGAACGAAACACTTGGGAGCTTGGACAATACCCCGAGAGGAAGGCTCTTCCTCAGCCCCTGAGGCAACCACTACCCTGAACGGCCACTGTGAACGCCACACACAGAGACAAAAGCCTGAGCGACTGCCTCCCACTTGTCCTCCTTTGGTATCCAGAGGATCTCCCCTCATGTACTGGAGATCAGGCCTGCCATTACCTTGTCCCCTAGCTGAGCCAAGTTTGCTTTTTCAGACATCTGTCCCCACAGCCCTGGCAAACACAGCCTCTAGGCTGGGTCCTCTGGAGCCATACCACAGGTCCGTGCATACTCTATCCTGGGAAACTCTGTTCATTCCTTTGGCCACACAACTCCAGAATATGAGAAACCTCAAGGCCCCCGAGGTCATCCCACTACTGGGAGCCTCCCTGGACACACAGGGGCATTCGGACACAAGCTGAGCAGCTACCTCCACGAAGGCATGCACACAGATGTCAACAGAGATAGAAGGTTGAGCCGGACAGGCCCTTAGGCCCAAATCTCAACTCTTGCTTTGGTTTACCGGTGTCACTCCTCAGAGGCTTTGGTTCGAAGAACAGGACATGGGGCTTTCCTGAGGCACTGAACAGAACTCCTCTCGTCTCCACATGGGAAGCTTCCTTGTTGGAGCTTTGTCAAACACCTCAGGTGGAGAGTCCTGCAGAGTCCCTTAGCCACCTCCACATTCCATGGTCTCCCAGGCCACCAAGCCACAGTAGGACTCATCTTCAGGAGAGTCCATTTCAACTCTCCCCTCTGCGTAGCTCACCCAGGAGCCCGCAGATTGAGCCTGCCTTGTCCTGACTAAACAGTGGGAATAAGAGGTGGCGTTCCCAGGCATCCATGCTTAGACACCTGCTCTCGAGTCTTTCCGTATGGGGCCTCCGGAAACCATCCAATAGGACTCCACTTTCGTGCAGAAGGAAACCTTGAGGTTTGGAGTAGTTCACAAATCCCATCGTAGGCAAACCTCCTTGGCCTCATGAAGCCCCCACACCCTTCAGGAAGAGGCCATACTGGACAAAAACTCTAGCCTGAGGCACGTCTCATAGTTGACATGACCTCAGTGCAGGAGATCTCGATTCAGCCTCTGCAGAGTGGGCCTGCCGTGCCCTCGGTCCCAAACCTCACGCTAGCTTGTGTTTTCAGACTTCCTTCCTCACACTCCTGGCAAACAAGCCCTCCGGACTAGGAACTCCAGAACCACAACCCAGCCCAGTGTCTGCCCAACGGAAGAAAAACGTTTCCCTGTGGGGCTCTCCAGAAAAACCAGATGAGGATCAACCTGCTCGGGCCTCGACGGTACCCGAACTGGATCGGCTGCTCTGGGCACTCATGCTCTTTCTGACACAGCCTGAAGCCAGACGTCCAGACAGACAAGGAGACAGCTGGCCGCAGAACCGGCACTTCGGACACACCATGGTCTTATGCCGTCACATCCTCCTTACCTTGGTTTTCAGATATCTGAACCTAGACATTATATCAATTCTCCACACAGCTGGGTATCGCAAGCACAAAACAGAACTCCTCCTTACCCATGGCTGTAAAGCTTGCTCTTGGCATGGAGTCACACCTTCAGGGTGGGAGAAACCTTCAAGGCCACTGATGCCACGCCCAAACTTGAGTGTTGCTTGGGCACAAATTCACACTGTGACCCTCAGCATGAGCCCCATGTCAAAGAAAGGCCTGTCAGGGCCTGGACCAACAGCCCGACTAGTAGGATTGCCAAGCCCCTATTCACCCAATTCTCACCAGTGTTTGAGTTTTCCATTCGTCCCTCCCGTCCCTGGGGCTCTGCTCTGGAATCCCTTTCTTTGAGAAACACATGAGCCAGACAACACGACTCCGCCCTTCCCACAAAATGACCCCAAACTCTTGGGAGCTGGGACAAATCCCCAGAGAGGGATACTCGTCCACAGTCCCTGAGGCCACCCCTCCAATCCACGGCTATCCCGGACACAACATCCAGAGACAAAAGCCTTAAGGAACGCCTCCCACTCGCCCTTGTTTCAGAGGCCCAGGAGCTCCCTCTCGGGCTGTACATCCGGCCTGCCATACCCTAGGCGCCCCTCATAAGCTGAGTTTGTGTTTTCAGACTTCTGTGCCCACAGCCTGGACCCGCACAACCTCCAGGCTAGGGCCTCTGGAAGTCACAGCGAAAGATTGTGCCTACCCTCTCCAAGGAAAGTGTGCCCAATCCATTGACCATAACCCTACAGGTTAGGGAAAAGCTCCAACGCCCCTGAGGACATCAATAGTGTAGGTCTCCCTGGACTAAGAGCGGTTCTCTGACACCAGCAGAGCAACTATCTCCACTTAGACTCTCAGACAGTGTCCCCAGAGACAGAAGGTTGAAATGGACAGGCCCCCACGCCCTAATCTGAACCTTAGCTTTGGTTTCCATGTGATCCTCCTCAGAGGACTGTTTTCTTAGACCAGCACACGGGGCTTTTCTCTGGCAGCAAACCAAACCTCTCTCGTCTCCACATGGGGAGCTTTCTTACTGGGGATGTATCAAACCCTTCAGGTAGGAGAGTTCCGCAGGGCCACTGAACAACCAGCACATTCCAAGGTCTCCATGGACCCAAACGCACATTATGACGCATCCTCAGGAGAGGCCATTTCAACTCAGCCCCCTGGGTAGCGTGCCCCAGAGGCAGCAGGACAAACATATCTTTTCGCTATGGCCAATGGGAATGCAAGGCATGCTGTACAGGGATCCATCCTTCGAACCCTGCTCTCCAGTCCTTCCGTATGGTATGTCCTGGAGCCATGCAACAGGACTCGAATGTCCCGCAGAAGGAAACCTTGCGGTTTGGGGCAACCTCCAAACTCAGCGTGGGATAACTTCCTTGGCCTCATGAGGCCCCTGCTTCATGAAGGTGCCATCATGGACACATATTCCAGCCTCAGCCAACGTCTCATCCTCAGCCTGACTTCAGATGCAGGAGATTTTGATTCAGCCTCTGCAGAGTGGGCCTGCTCTGCCCTTGGCTCCAATCCTCACCCTAGCTTGTGTTTTCAGACTTCCGTCCTCCCACTCCTGGCCCACAAACCCTCCCTACTGGGAATTCTGGGTCCACAATGAGGCACTCTGCCTGCCTCCCAGGAGTAAAACATTGTCTATGGTGCTGCCCAGAAACCCCAAATGAGGATCAAACTGCTTGGCCCTCGGCAACACCCCAATTGCATAGGCTACCTTACACACTGATGCTCTGTCGCAAATAGCCTGAGACCAGACCTTCCAACAGACACTGACACCGCTGGCTGCCCACCCAGCACATTGGACCCGCCACTGCCTTATGCCACCATCCATTCACAACCTGGGTTTTCAGTCATCGGAACCTAGACCTTATCTCCAATCCCTGCGCAGGGGGGAACCTGATGCACAAGTCAGAACCCCTCCTTCCCCATGGCAAGAAACCGTGCTGTTGGCAGTGAGTCAAACCTTCAGTGTAGGAGAAAACGGCATGGCCCATGAGGCCACGCCCATGCGTGAGGGCCGCCTTCGGCACAAACGCACATTGTGAACCTCAGCGTGAGTACCTTATTCAAGTAACGCCTCTCTGTGACTGGACCAAGAGCCCGCATATGTGGCTTGCCATGCCCCTAGGCACCCAGGACTAACTAGATGGTGTGTATTCCAGTTGAGGAAACTGACTGCTGTGTTCTAGAGTCCCTCTCCTGGGGAGTCCCATGTGGCAGAAAACAGTACTCTTCCCTTCCCACAGAATGAACCCAAACACTTGGGAGCTTGGACAATACCCCGAGAGGAAGGCTCTTCCTCAGCCCATGAGGCAACCCCTACCCTGAACGGCCACTGTGAACACAACACCCAGAGACAAAAGCCTGAGCGACTGCCTCCCACTTGTCCTCCTTTGGTATCCAGAGGATCTCCCCTCATGTACTGGAGATCAGGCCTGCCATTACCTTGTCCCCTAGCTGAGCCAAGTTTGCTTTTTCAGACATCTGTCCTCACAGCCCTGGCAAACACAGCCTCTAGGCTGGGTCTTCTGGAGCCATACCACAGGACCGTGCATGCTCTATCCTGGGAAACTCTGTCCATTCCTTTGGCCACACACCTCCAGAATATGAGAAACCTCAAGGCCCCCGAGGTCATCCCACTACTGGGAGCCTCCCTGGACACACAGGGGCATTCGGACACAAGCTGAGCAGCTACCTCCACGAAGGCATGCACACAGATGTCAACAGAGATAGAAGGTTGAGCCGGACAGGCCCTTAGGCCCTAATCTCAACTCTTGCTTTGGTTTCCAGGTGTCACTCCTCAGAGGCTTTGGTTCGAAGAACAGGACATGGGGCTTTCCTGAGGCACTGAACAGAATTCCTTCGTCTCCACATGGGATGCTTCCTTGTTGGAGCTTTGTCAAACACCTAAGGTTGGAGAGTCCTGCAGAGTCCCTTAGCCACCTCCACATTCCAAGGTCTCCCAGGCCACCAAGCCACAGTAGGACTCATCTTCAGGAGAGTCCATTTCAACTCTCCCCTCTGCGTAGCTCACCCAGGAGCCCGCAGATTGAGCCTGCCTTGTCCTGACTAAAGAGTGGGAATATGAGGTGGCGTTCCCAGGCATCCATGCTTAGACACCTGCTCTCGAGTCTTTCCGTATGGGGCCTCCGGGAACCATCCAATAGGACTCGACTTTCATGCAGAAGGAAACCTTGAGGTTTGGAGTAGTTCACAAATCCCATCGTAGGCAAACCTCCTTGGCCTCATGAAGCCCCCACACCCTTCAGGAAGAGGCCATACTGGACAAAAACTCTAGCCTGAGGCACGTCTCATAGTTGACATGACCTCAGTGCAGGAGATCTCGATTCAGCCTCTGCAGAGTGGGCCTGCCGTGCCCTCGGTCCCAAACCTCACGCTTGCTTGTGTTTTCAGACTTCCTTCCTCACACTCCTGGCAAACAAGCCCTCCGGACTAGGAACTCCAGAACCACAACCCAGCCCAGTGTCTGCCCAACGGAAGAAAAACGTTTCCCTGTGGGGCTCTCCAGAAAAACCAGATGAGGATCAACCTGCTCAGGCCTCGAAGGTACCCGAACTGGATCGGCTGCTCTGGGCACTCATACTCTGTCTGACACAGCCTGAAGCCAGACGTCCAGACAGACAAGGAGACAGCTGGCCGCACAACCAGCACTTCGGACGCGCCATGGTCTTATGCCGTCACCTCATCCTTACCTTGGTTTTCAGATATCTGAACCTAGACATTATATCAATTCTCCACACAGCTGGGTATCACAAGCACAAAACAGAACTCCTCCTTACCCATGGCTGTAAAGCTTGCTCTTGGCATGGAGTCACACCTTCAGGGTGGGAGAATCCTTCAAGGCCACTGATGCCACGCCCAAACTTGAGTGTTGGTAGGGCACAAATTCACAATGTGACCCTCAGCATGAGCCCCATGTCAAAGAAAGGGCTGTCAGGGCCTGGACCAACAGCCCGCAAATGGGGCTTGCCAAGCCCCTATGCACCGAATCCTCACCAGTGTGTGAGTTTTCCAGTCGCCCCTCCCGTTCCTGGGGCTCTGCTCTGGAATCCCTTTCTTGGAGAAACACATGAGCCAGACAACACGACTCCGCCCTTCCCACAAAATGACCCCAAACTCTTGGGAGCTGGGACAAATCCCCAGAGAGGGATACTCGTCCACAGTCCCTGAGGCCACCCCTCCAATCCACGGCTATCCCGGACACAACATCCAGAGACAAAAGCCTGAAGGAACGCCTCCCACTCGCCCTTGTTTCAGAGGCCCAGGAGCTCACTCTCGGGTTGTACATCCGGCCTGCCATACCCTAGGCGCCCCTCATAAGATGAGTTTTTGTTTTCAGTCTTCTGTGCCCACAGTCTGGACCCGCACAACCTCCAGGCTAGGGCCTCTGGAAGTCACAGCGAAAGATTGTGCCTACCCTCTCCAAGGAAAGTGTGCCCAATCCATTGACCATAACCCTACAGGTTAGGGAAAAGCTCCAAGGCCCCTGAGGACATCAATAGTGTAGGTCTCCCTGGACTAAGAGCGGTTCTCTGACACCAGCAGAGCAACTATCTCCACTTAGACTCTCAGACAGTGTCCCCAGAGACAGAAGGTTGAAATGGACAGGCCCCCACGCCCTAATCTGAACCTTAGCTTTGGTTTCCATGTGATCCTCCTCAGAGGACTGTTTTCTTAGACCAGCACACGGGGCTTTTCTTTGGCAGCAAACCAAACCTCTCTCGTCTCCACATGGGGAGCTTTCTTACTGGGGATGTATCAAACCCTTCAGGTAGGAGAGTTCCGCAGGGCCACTGAACAACCAGCACATTCCAAGGTCTCCATGGACCCAAACGCACATTATGACGCATCCTCAGGAGAGGCCATTTCAACTCAGCCCCCTGGGTAGCGTGCCCCAGAGGCAGCAGGACAAACATATCTTTTCGCTATGGCCAATGGGAATGCAAGGCATGCTGTACAGGGATCCATCCTTCGAACCCTGCTCTCCAGTCCTTCCGTATGGTATGTCCTGGAGCCATGCAAAGGACTCGAATGTCCCGCAGAAGGAAACCTTGCGGTTTGGGGCAACCTCCAAACTCAGCGTGGGATAACTTCCTTGGCCTCATGAGGCCCCTGCTTCATGAAGGTGCCATCATGGACACATATTCCAGCCTCAGCCAACGTCTCATCCTCAGCCTGACTTCAGATGCAGGAGATTTTGATTCAGCCTCTGCAGAGTGGGCCTGCTCTGCCCTTGGCTCCAATCCTCACCCTAGCTTGTGTTTTCAGACTTCCGTCCTCACACTCCTGGCCCACAAACCCTCCCTACTGGGAATCTGGGTCCACAATGAGGCACTCTGCCTGCCTCCCAGGAGAAAAACATTGTCTATGGTGCTGCCCAGAAACCCCAAATGAGGATCAAACTGCTTGGCCCTCGGCAACACCCCAATTGCATAGGCTACCTTACACACTGATGCTCTGTCGCAATTAGCCTGAGCCCAGACCTTCCAACAGACACTGACACCGCTGGCTGCACACCCAGCACATTGGACCCGCCACTGCCTTATGCCACCATCCATTCACAACCTGGGTTTTCAGTCATCGGAACCTAGACCTTATCTCCAATCCCTGCGCAGGGGGGAACCTGATGCACAAGTCAGAACCCCTCCTTCCCCATGGCAAGAAACCTTGATGCTGGCAGTGAGTCAAACCTTCAGTGTAGGAGAAAACAGCATGGCCCATGAGGCCACGCCCATGCGTGAGGGCCGCCTTCGGCACAAACGCACATTGTGACCCTCAGCGCGAGTACCTTATTCAAGTAACGCCTCTCTGTGACTGGACCAAGAGCCCGCATATGTGGCTTGCCATGCCCCTAGGCACCCAGGACTAACTAGATGGTGTGTATTCCAGTTGAGGAAACCGACTGCTGTGCTCTAGAATCCCTCTCCTGGGGAGTCCCCTGTGGCAGAAAACAGTACTCTTCCCTTCCCACAGAATGAACCCAAACACTTGGGAGCTTGGACAATACCCCGAGAGGAAGGCTCTTCCTCAGCCCCTGAGGCAACCCCTACCCTGAACGGCCACTCTGAACGCAACACCCAGAGACAAAAGCCTGAGCGACTGCCTCCCACTTGTCCTCCTTTGGTATCCAGAGGATCTCCCCTCACGTACTGGAGATCAGGCCTGCCATTACCTTGTCCCCTAGCTGAGCCAAGTTTGCTTTTTCAGACATCTGTCCCCACAGCCCTGGCAAACACAGCCTCTAGGCTGGGTCATCTGGAGCCATACCACAGGACCGTGCCTGCTCTTTCCTGGGATCTGTGTCCATTATTTGGCCACACACCTCCAGAATATGAGAAACCTCAAGGCCCCCGAGGTCATCCCAGTACTGGGAGCCTCCCTCTACACACAGGGGCATTTGGACACAAGCTGAGCAGCTACCTCCATGAAGGCATGCACACAGATGTCAACAGAGATAGAAGGTTGAGCCGGACAGGCCCTTAGGCCCTAATCTCAACTCTTGCTTTGGTTTACCGGTGTCACTCCTCAGAGGCTTTGGTTCGAAGAACAGGATATGGGGCTTTCCTGAGGCACTGAACAGAACTTCTCTCGTCTCCACATGGGAAGCTTCCTTGTTGGAGCCGTGTCAAACACCTCAGGTTGGAGAATCCTGCCGAGACCTTGAGCCACCTCCACATTCCAAGGTCTCCCAGGCCACCAAGCCACAGTAGGACTCATCTTCAGGAGAGTCCATTTCAACTCTCCCCTCTGGGTAGCTCACCCAGGAGCCCGCAGATTGAGCCTGCCTTGTCCTGACTAAAGAGTGGGAATAAGAGGTGGCGTTCCAAGGAATCCATGCTTAGACACCTGCTCTCGACTCTTTCCGTATGGGACCACCTGTTACCATCCAATAGGACTCAACTGTCGTGCAGAAGGAAACCTTGAGGTTTGGAGTAGTTCACAAATCCCATCGTAGGCAAACCTCCTTGGCCTCATGAAGCCCCCACACCCTTCAGGAAGAGGCCATGTGGAAAAAAACTCTAGCCTGAGGCACGTCTCATAGTTGACATGACCTCAGTGCAGGAGATCTCGATTCAGCCTCTGCAGAGTGGGCCTGCCGTGCCCTCGGTCCCAAACCTCACGCTATCTTGTGTTTTCAGACTTCCTTCCTCACACTCCTGGCTAACAAGCCCTCCGGACTAGGAACTCCAGAACCACAACCCAGCCCAGTGTCTGCCCAACGGAAGAAAAACATTTCCCTGTGGGGCTCTCCAGAAAACCCAGTTGAAGATCAACCCGCTCGGGCCTCGACGTTACCCGAACTGGATAGGCTGCTCTGGGCACTCATGCTCTGTCTGACACAGCCTGAAGCCAGACGTCCAGACAGACAAGGAGACAGCTGGCCGCACAACCAGCACTTTGGACACGCCATGGTCTTATGCCGTCACCTCTTCCTAACCTTGGTTTTCAGATATCTGAACCTAGACATTTATCAATTCTCCACACAGCTGGGTATCGCAAGCACCAAAAATAACTCCTCCTTCCCCATGGCCCTCAAGCTTGCTCTTAGCATGGAGTCACACCTTCAGGGTACGAGAAAACTTCATGGCCTCTGATGCCACGCCCAAACTTGAGTGCTGCTTGGGTACAAATTCACACTGTGACCCTCAGCATGAGCCCCATGTCAAAGAAAGGCCTGTCAGGGCCTGGACCAAGAGCCCGCAGATGGAGCTTGCCAAGCCCCTATGCACCCAATCTGTGGAGAGCCATGCAGCAGAAGCTAGGAGTCACGTACTAGGCGAGGCTTTAGGAGAAGGGCAGGTGAATGTTTATGTGGGGGCGCTCAAGGGTGACGCACAACCTGTACTAAAGTATTGGGACTAGTATAAGATTAACCAGGGACCATGGGAAAGGCACCGGAGTAAGTGAATAATAAGTTTCGGGAGCTCACATCATTAGACACGAGCACCCTGCATGCTCCGGACTGAAGTCATCTGTATCCCTTCTGATTGGGTGTTATACTATTCGTGTTATGTGGTGATTGGTTGCTTTCTAACCGCTGTGTTCTATAACTTTGGCTATAATCGTTGTACGGGGTCCCGGGGCTGAAGATTGTCAATAAAGACGTTTGCCACTCACCTTGTCTGCGCGTTGTTCTTGCGGGCCTAGAGCGACAATGGTGCCAAAACCCGGGACCCGAGACGCTGGACGCAGAACGAGGATTGGGGTAAGAGCAATGAAAAGGAAAGTGTGCACCCATTTCTGTCTTAGGACGGGGAGGTTCTCTGGGGACGAGCATAGACGAAGCAATTTAGGCTCCGCAGATACGATAGTAACGAAAGATTTCCAGGATGGGAAACGAGCTTGCTAGATATAGGATGGAAGGTCCTTTAAAAGATATTCTCAAAGCAAATGGCACTCCCTTAAAGTCAAAGACAGCTCGCGCCTTCTTGAAAGAGGTAGGGGAGATTGCCCCTTGGTTTATAGAGGAGGGACTTCTGAATGTGCCTCAGTGGGAACATCTGGGAGAGGACTTGAGGCAAAGCCCCAACGTTGCTGCCGGCACTCTTGCCGTGTGGTCCCTTGTGAAAGTATGTTTGCAGTCATCTCGGGAGCGACTAAAACAGGTGGTGCAGCAAGGAGGGGAGATTTTAGAACAGTTAAAGGAAGAGTCGCACATAGGGTCCTCCCAGGGTTCTGATGCGGACAGTGAGAGTTCGGAGGAACTCTCAGACGAAATAACCCAAAATTTAAAAGGAGGTCAGGAGAAAAAGAATCCAGAGGCTCTAAGCTTACCCACAGGGGCAAAGCCTATAGCTGTAACGCAGTCGGAAGCAGAAACAGACCGTGCGCCGACTCCTCATTCCAGCCCCACGGCGCCACCTTATGAGTGGCCCCCGCCATATCGGTCAGGCTGTGCGAGAGTCTGCCATTGCTCAGACTGCACCACGGCGAACTGGAGAGAGGTCTTAGGCCCGGGAAAAGGGTTTTTCCCAGTACTAGAAGATCAAAATCAGCAGAGGTATCACCAGCCACTAGATTTTAAACTGGTAAAACAACTCAAGGAAGCAGTTAGTGCCTATGGACCCCAAGCAGCTTTCACAGTATCCATTGTGGAGTCATTAGGGGCACTTTTTCTTGTCCCCGAGGATTGGGCCAATTTAGCCAGAGCAGTTTTGAGCGGAGGGCAATATCTGGAATGGAAAATTCAAAATCAGGATAACTGCCAGGATACAGCACGGAGAAATGCAGCTGCTGGAAATCCCCAGTGGAATTTAGAAATGCTAACAGGTACTGGACCATATCTCGGAGCTCAAGCACAGGCCACCTACCCTCCTGCCGTATATCAGCAGATTGCCACAGCGGCCATTAGGGCCTGGAAAACATTGAGGGGTGCAGGTGATTTGCAAGGACAACTGTCTAGAGTAGTACAGGGGCCAAGTGAGCCCTATGCTGATTTTGTGGACAGGCTTATGCAGACCGCGGGCAAAATGTTCGGAGATGCTGACTCTGCGATGCCTTTAATTAAACAATTAGCGTATGAAAATGCTAATAAATGGTGCCGTGAGGCCATTAGACCATGGAAGGCTAAGGATCTTTCTGCCTATATTAAGGCATGCAGAGACATCACAGGGCCCGTGATTCAGGGGCAGGTTATGGCTGCGGCCTTCGCTCAGGCTATGCAAGGACAGCAGGGAATCCACCCTCGGAAATGTTTCCAGTGTGGACAAGAGGGCCACATAAAAAGAGACTGCCCACAGAGAGGAGCTCAATTTGGAAAGGCCTCCTCGACTAAGCCGGTGGGGAAAAAGCCCCAACTGTGTCCACGGTGCAGAAAAGGAAATCATTGGGCACAGGAGTGCCGATCTGTGGCGGATATACAAGGAACTCCCTTACCACCTAACAATTGGGGGAATTCAAAAAACGGGAGGCAGGGCCCCAGCCCCCGGGGCCCGAATCAAATGTACGGGGTGGCAATGTCCCTGCCTGTCAAGCCACGATGGGTGTACCCACCCTCCGATCAGGGGAGTCAGTCCATACAAGGCCCAGGAGAGCCACAACAGGCTCTGCCGGACTTGACGTCTGTGCCACCACCCGAATGGTCTTAACACCTGAAATGGGGGTACAGGCTGTGCCATCTGACCTGTCTGGAGTTCCTCCAAGAGGAACGGTGGGACTCCTTCTTGGTAGAAGTTCTTGCACTTTACGAGGGCTTCAGGTCCATCCAGGAGTTATTGATCCTGATTTTGAAGGGGAAGTTAAAATTCTGATATCATCTCCTAAGGGAATTAATATTATAAATCCAGGTGACAGAATTGCACAGCTTTTGATTTTGCCTAGTAATCATGAAAAATATCCCTCTACAGGCCAGACTAGAAAAGGTGGCCTGGGATCCACAGGATCTTCCCTCACATGCCTTACTATGAGCATGAAAGAGAGACCTATGCTTAAATTAAAGATTAGGGGTAAACTATTCTGGGGGCTCCTAGAGACAGGAGCAGACAAAAGCATTATAAATTGTCTAAATTGGTCTAAAGCCTGGGCTCTAGTCAAGGCCAGCCAGACCCTCCGAGGTAGTACTAGGGATAGCTACCAGTCCTGATATTAGTGCTGCATCTTTGGACTGGGAAGATGAGGAAGGACATAAAGGCATTTTCCAACCATATGTCTGTTCCACCCCCGTTTCTCTGTGGGGACGCGATGTGCTGGAGCTGATGGATATTAAACTTACTACAGAAAAATTGTACAGTGAGGCCTCCCAAACTATAATGAGAAACATGGGATATAAGCCTGGCCAAGGACTCAGAACCAAGGGTCAGGGAGATCTCAATCCGCCTTCCATGGGAGGTCAGGTTTTTTCCTAGCGGCCACTGAGGCAATTCGCATAACTTGGAAAACACAAGAGCCGTGCTGGGTGCCTCAGTGGCCGTTAACAAAAGATAAATTACAAGCGGCAAAAGAGCTAGTCCAAGAACAACTCAAAGGAGGACATATTCAAAAATCCACGTCCCCGTGGAATACACCCATATTTGTAATAAGAAAGAAATCAGGCAACTGGCGATTGCTACATGACCTGCGACAGATTAATGATCAAATGCAGGTCATGGGGCCCATTCAGTTGGGACTTCCAGTTGTAACGGCGCTGCCAAAAAACTGGCCCTCTATTGTAATTGACATCAAAGACTGTTTCTTTTCCATTCCACTACACCCTGCAGATACAGAGCACTTTTCATTTACTCTGCCATCAATTAATCATGCTGAGCCAGATCAAAGGTATGAATGGAAAGTACTCCCTCAGGGGATGGCCAATAGCCCCACCTTGTGTCAGTTGTATGTAAGCCAAGCATTAGAGCCGTTCCGGAAAGCATTTCCAGACTTGCTTTGTTATCATTATATGGATGATATCTTGATTTGTGGGCCAAATGAGAGGTCTCTTCCTTCAGCTCTAACCTTCCTACAGTAACAGCTGGCAAAGTGGGGACTAACTATATCCCCTGAAAAAATCCAAGCAGGAGACCTACAAAATTACCTTGGTATGCAGCTCTCTAAAACGTCAGTAAAGCCTCAGCTGATTCAAATCCGTAGAGATCACTTGCATACACTGAATGATTTCCAAAAACTTTTAGGGGACATTAACTGGATTCGACCATACATAAAAATTACTACTGCAGAGCTGAAACCTTTATTCGATATTCTGCCTGGGGACCCTGCATTAGACTCCCCAAGAGTACTCACTCCAGCTGCTATTAAATCATTACAGTTAGTTGAAAGCAGGCTAGCTTTAACAGCAGCAGATAGGTGTGACCCGGAAAAGCCTATAAGTGTCATAATTATCCCATCCCCGGGATCACCCACGGGGGCCTTATGGCAAGGAGGACCCCTAATATGGATTTATCTACCTCATAATCTGAGCCGCGTCATCACCCCGTATGCCACGGCTGTAGCTACAGTGGCAAATAAAGCTTTTAAAGCCAGCATACAGGTCCTCGGGAAACTGCCCGATGTTTGTATAATCCCTTATGATAAAACCCAAATGAGCATTTTAATGCATGAAAATGACGATTGGGCCATTCTAACAGTTGCTTATCCTGTTACGTTTGATAATCATTATCCCTCACACCCTCTCATTGAGTTTTATAAGAATACACCCCTTATTTGGCCTAAATCCTGTCGATTGGAGCCATTAATCGGGGCCCTCACAGTATTTACAGATGGCAGTAAAGCAGGAACTGGCGCCTATGTGGTAGAAGGAAAAATAATTCCTGTTTTTGTGCCCTCGACTTCAGCTCAGAGAACAGAATTGTTGGTGATTATGTGTGTTTTACAAAGGTTTCTAAATCAACCTATTAATATTATCTCAGATAGCAAATATGCAGTTGCAGCCACCAGGTCTATCGAAACTTCTATTATCTCAGCCAGCCAGTCAGAAATTTCCTCCCTGCTGGCTGAATTGCAACACCTTATACTCTCCCGTGGTGCCCCTTTTTATATTGGACATCTTAGAGCACATTCAGACCTTCCAGGACCTATGGCTGAGGGAAACCGAATGGCTGATGCAGCTGCGCGCTTTTATGTTTGTAGTGCTCTAGAAGATGCTAAAAGATATCATGACAAATGGCATGTGAATGCCCAAACATTAAAGGCACGCTTTCATATCTCCAGAGCTGACGCACGAGATACCGTAAAGTCTTGTGGCAATTGTGTGGTACACTTGACCATGCCCTCCTTAGGGGTAAACCCTAAAGGGCTATTGCCCAACCATCTGTGGCAAATGGATATAACACATGTACCTTCTTTTGGGCAACAAAAATACGTTCATGTGAGTGTGGATACTTGCTCAGGGGTCGTTAGTGCAACCCCCCTGCGAGGAGAAAATGTTAAAAACGTGATATCTCATTGCCTGCGCAGCTTTGCCTGCTGGGGAGTGTCTAAACAGTTAAAAACAGACAATGCTCCTGCTTATACTTCTAAAAGCTTTTCAAACTTTTTAGCCTGTTATAATATTCACCATGTTACAGGCATTCCTTATAACCCTCGAGGCCAGGGTGTCATAGAGCGCACTCACCTGTCCTTTAAAACTAACTTGCAAAAAATACAAAAAGGGGAAATTGGAGAGGAGCATCACACGCCTACAGACCTTACCAACTTGACCACTTTTATTTTAAATTTTCTTACGCTTGACAAAGACGGCGTTTCAGCCACGGAGTGCCATTGGGGCCAACAGAAAACGCAGCAATCTATGGTGAAGTGGAAGGATGTCCTTACTGGTTCATGGAAGGGCCCTGACCCGGTGCTCCGGTGGCACCGAGGTTCTCTTTGTGTTTTCTCACAGGATGCGCCCACTCCACTCTGGGTACCGGAACGTCTCACCAGGCTGGTGGCCGTGGAACCTGTGGAAGATGCTGCTACTGCGGATGACAGTGACGACGATCGTCCTGCAGCCTGCCCCCATGAATCCGTAACCAATCCAACTGTGGCCGAGACAAGAGACTACCCAGCTTCAAGCCCTTCTTCAAATAACTCAGCATAGAGTGCATTTTTCTCTTCTGGACTCATATCTGTCACTACTGCTTGTTTGTATGCAAATATTGTCAGCTCAAGGTTCTGTATATTGGGCATACGTGCCTGATCCGCCTTTGTTACAACCTGTGAGTTGGGATATGAGCCCTGTCCCTGTCTATGTTAATGACACTGCCCTGTTAGGACCGCCTTCCTCGGTACATCTTCAGCCGCAACAGGCAAACATTTCTTATAAAGGCTATTCTGATATGTATCCTATGTGTTTCACCATGAATGGTAGACTACCACACTGCTTGTGGGTGTTTACACTAGTTCAATATAATGATGTGACTATAGCAGGGTTAACTGCTGGCCGCGCAACATCAATAGGTAAGATTCCCCAGGATATCCCATTATGTGCAGCTCAGTTGGGAATATCTAAAGGAATAGACGTTCCCTGGAGGTTATGTGTGGAAAAGAAGGCCACTGCTTACACCCTTGAGGAGGGATTTACACTTTTAGATTGGGGACCTGGGGCACCTACCCGATTTTTTAAGCCAAAAGTACCTCCTATACTTGCTCCGCCAAGGGGGTATCCAGTACAAACGGAATTATGGAAGCTTTTAGCCGCTTTTGGTAAAGCAGTTCGTTGGAACAAGGGGCCCCAGGATCCAGAGGATAGATACCCTCAAGCGTGTGTGCCTAGACCTTTTATGCTGCTAGTGGGGAATCTCGCTATTAAAAAAGATGAAGCTACATATCACCTGCTCTGTCAGAATTGTACTAAACTAACTGCATTCAGGGTGTCTCGGTAGATGATAGTGTATTAGTAGTTCGACAACCCCCCTTTATCATGCTTCCTGTTAATATATCTAAGCCATGGTACTCTAACCCTGGGTTAGAATTGTGGGATCGGGTACAGAATGCCCTTAGTCGGCCTAGACGAGAATTAGGTTTGTTGATCTTAGGTATAGTTTCTCTTATAACGATAATTGCTACAACTGTTACTGCATCTATTTCTTTAACTCAAGCAGTGCAAGCTGCAGATACTGTAGATCATCTGGCACATAATACTTCTATGGCCTTGGGAACACAAGAGGATATAGACAAAAGGGTTGAAACCAGACTAAATGCCTTATATGACGCTGTGAAGTTTCTGGGGGACGAACTTCAAAGTTTGAAATTGCGAACTAGGATCCAATGCCATAGTGACTACCATTGGATCTGTGTCACCCCCAAGCGCTATAATGTCACAGAAACTTCCTGGGGTCGAGTGTTGTACCACCTTGAAGGGGTATGGTCTAACTATAATGTGTCCATTGACTTGCTGCAGTTACATCAAGAGATTTTGAATATTGCAGAAGCTCCGCATGCCAAGCTGCCCGTGGCTCAGCTTGCTGACAATTTTGTAAATTCGCCATTTTCTCATATTCCTTCGCTGTCACGTACTTGGTATGCTATAGGCTCTATTATAGGAGTGTTAATACTTATGCTTTTATTCATGTGCCTCTTTCCCTGTGTGGTGAAATTCATGCTTATAGAATTATATAAAGTGCGAGCTATTGTGCGGAATCAGCAACGGGCTGCTCGTGACAAAACTGCACGGCAACCCTGATTATGTGTTGCTCCCACCATAGCTAGTACCCTGCTGCCTCAAGCGTCTCAAAACTGGCTTTGCTGCCTAAAAGGAGCTAGTAATTGATGCCTCCCCCTGAATATGGCTCTGTATGCTGGGTCGGTAGCCAAAGACGGGTAAGACTGATCCCTCACCTTAGCAACCTAAGACAGGGGCTCCTCGGTGAAGGGGAGTACCCGATGACGGGTAAGCATGTGTGTTGAGGATTGGCAACCTAAGACAGGCACGATCCCTGCCATATAAAAATACAAAAATGGGAGCTGTGGAGAGCCATGCAGCAGAAGCTAGGAGTCACGTAGTAGGCGAGGCTTGAAAAGAAGGGCAGGTGAATGTTTATGTGGGGGCGCTCAAGGGTGACGCACAACCTGTACTAAAGTATTGGGACTAGTATAAGATTAACCAGGGACCATGGGAAAGGCACAGGAGTAAGTGAACAATAAGTTTCGGGAGCTCACGTCATTAGACACGAGCACCCTGCATGCTCCGGACTGAAGTCATCTGTATCCCTTCTGATTGGGTGTTATACTATTCGTGTTATGTGGTGATTGGTTGCTTTCTAACCGCTGTGTTCTATAACTTGGGGCTATAATCGTTGTACGGGGTCCCGGGGCTGAAGATTGTCAATAAAGACGTTTGCCACTCACCTCGTCTGCGGGTCGTTCTTGCAGGCCGAGAGCGACACAATCCTCTCCAGGGTTTGAGTTTTCCAGTCCCCCCGCCCGTCCCTGGGGCTCTGCTCTGGAATCCCTTTCTTGGAGAGACACATGAGCCAGACAACCCGACTCCACCCTTCCCACAAAATGACCCCAAACTCTTGGGAGCTGAGACAAATCCCCAAAGAAGGATACTCGTCCACAGTCCCTGAGGCCACCCCTCCAATCCATGGCTATCCCGGACACAACATCCAGAGACAAAAGCCTGAAGGAACGCCTCCCACTCGCCCTTGTTTCAGAGGACCAGGAGCTCCCTTCGGGCTGTACATCCGGCCTCCCATACCCTAGGCGCCACTCATAAGCTGAGTTTGTGTTTTTAAACTTCTATGCCCACAGCCTGGACCCACACAACTCCAGGCTCACGACCCATTCCAAGGCCCTCAAGGACACAAACACAAACTATGCCCCATCCTCAGGAAAGTCCAATTCAACTCAACCACCCCGGTTGCTCCCACAGAGCCATCAGATCTCAACTGTCTTGTTGCTAGGAATCAATTGGAATGTGAGGCGGGCTCCCTGGCTTCCATCCTCGAACGATGCTCTGGAGTCATTCCATAGGGGATGTCCTGGAGCTGCCCAACAGGTCTCAATTGTCCCGCAGAAGGAATCCTTGAAGGGGGCATCCCACAACTCCCAACGTGGGAAAACCTCCATGGCCTTGAGACACCGCTCCGTTCATGAATGGGAAGTCATTCACAGAAACTCCAACCTGAGCCAACGTCTGATCCTCACCGTGACTTCAGATGCTTGAGATATTGGTTCAGATCTGCAAGGGGTACCTGCCGTGCCCTCGGCCTGAAGCCCTAGTCTAGCTTGTGTTCTCAGACTTCTGTCCTCACACTCCTGGCCCAGAAGCCCTCAAGTTTGGCAATTCTGGACCCACAATGCAGCACTCTGCCTGCCCTCTAGAAAAAATATCTTGCCTAATGAGCTGCCCAGGCACCTCCAATAAGGATAAACCTACACGGCACTCGACTGTACCCAAATTATATAGACTAACCTGGGCACTAATGCACTGTCTGACACAACCTGAGCCCGAACCTGCTGACCAACACCAGGCAGCTGACCGCACACTGAGCGCATATGACCCGCCAAGGTCTTAGGTCGTCATCTCTTCCCAACTGCGGTTTTCAGGCTTCAGAACCTAGACCTTATTTCCAAACACTGCCCAGGGTTGAAAATGATGCAGAAATCAGAACTCCTTCCCCATGGCTAGAAACCTTGTGATTGGCATGTTGTCCAATGTTCAGTGTAGTTGAAACCAGTGTGGCCCATGAGGTCTCGCCCACGCTCTCGGGCCACATTGGTCAAAAACACACATTGTGACCCTCAGCCTGAGCCCAGTCCTCAAGTAAGGCCTCTCAGTGGCTGGATGAAGAGAAAGCATATTGGGCCTGCCATGCCCCTAGGCCCCAATTTTTAACCATAGTTTGGGTTGTCCCTTCACTCTTCCCCAGGGCTCGGCTTTGGAATTCCTCTTTGGTTGGGACACCTGAGGTAACAAACTTGAAAGGAGACATCCATTCCCACAGATTGACGAAAAACAATTGGGACTGGGCCAAATCCACAGAGAGGAAGATTCGTCCATGGACCATGAGGCCTCCCCACATTCCACGGCCATCGTTGATACAAATCCAGAGACAAAAGCCTGAGCAAGCGCATCAGAATCGCTCATTCTTTACATCATGAAGAGTTCACTCATGGTTTGTAGATTGGGCCTGCAATACATATGTCCCCAAACCTAAGCTGAGTTTGTGTTTTCAGAATTCCTCCCTCAAATTCCTGAGCCACACACCCTCCAGGATGGGGCCCCTGGAACCACACATTAGGACTGTGCCTACCCCATCCATGGGAATTCTGCCCATTCCATTGTCTAAAATCGTATAAATTAGGAGAACACTCCAAAGTCCCCGAGGCCATCACAATAGTGTAGGTCTCCCGGGTCAAACAAGGGCGGTCTGACACCAGCTGAGATCCAACTCCACTCATACCATAGATGGATGACCCAGAGAAGAAGATGGAACCAGACAGGACCCTAGACCATATTCGGATCCATTGCTTTGGTTTACAGGCATGTCTCCTCAAAAGCATGGATTCCAATTCCAGCATAGGGGGTTTCCTGAGGCACCCATCAGAACAAATCTTGTCACCACAAGGAAACTTGTGCATGGGAGCTATGTCAAAACCTTAGGAGAATACTTCAGGGTCTTGGTGCGACCGCCCCATTCTAAGGCCCCTATGGACACAAACACACATTAGTCCCATCCTCAGGAAATTCCATTTCACCTCAGCCACCCCAGTTGCTCCCGCAGAGCAATCCCATCTCAACTGTGTTGTTGCTAGGTGACAATTGGAATGCGAGGCGGCTTCCCTGGCATCCATCCTCTAACGGTGCTCTGGAGTCATTCCATATGGGATGTCCTGGAGATGCCCAACAGATCTCAATTGTCACGCACAAGGAATCCTTGAAGGGGGCTTCCCACAACTCCCAACGTGGGAAAACCTCCATGGACTTGAGACTCCGCTCCGTTCATGAAGGGGCAGTCATGCACAGAAATTCCAACCTGAACCAACGTC
The DNA here is from genome assembly GCF_964662115.1 of Mustela nivalis. NCBI lineage: Eukaryota > Metazoa > Chordata > Mammalia > Carnivora > Mustelidae > Mustela > Mustela nivalis. The sequence continues at coordinate 334,736 of NW_028136370.1, forward strand.
TGATCCTTGCCTTGACTTTAGATGCTAGAGATATTGGTTCAGATCTGCAAGGGGTACCTGCCGTGCCCTCGGCCTGAAGCCCAAGTCTAGCTTTTGTTGTCAGGCTTCTGTCCTCACACTCCTGGCCCAGAAGCCCTCAAGTTTGGCAATTCTGGACCCACAATACAGCACTCTGCCTGCCCTCTAGAAAAAATATCTTGCCTAATGAGCTGCCCAGGCACCTCAAATGAGGATAAACCTACACGGCACTCGACTGTACCCACATTATATAGTCTAACCTGGGCACTAATGCACTGTCTGACACAACCTGATCCCGAACCTGCTGACCAACACCCAGGCAGCTGACCACACACTGAGCGCATACGACCCGCCAGGGCCTTAGGTCGTCATCTCTCCCCAACTGCCGTTTTCAGGCTTCAGAACCTAGACCTTATCTCCAACCACTGCCCAGGGTTGAAAATGATGCAGAAATCTGAACTCCTTTTCCATTGCAAGAAACCTTGTGATTGGCCTGTTGTCCAAAGTTCAGTGTAGTTGAAACCAGTTTGGCCCATGAGGCCCTGCCCATGCCCGCGGGCCACGTTGGTCACAAACACACATTGTGACATCTAAGCCTGGACCCAGTCCTCAAGTAAGGCCTCTCAGTGGCTGGATGAAGAGACAGCATATTGGGCCTGCCATGCCCCTAGGCCCCAATTTTTAACCTTAGTTTGGGTAGTACTTCACTCTTCACGAGGGCTCTGCTTTCGAATTCCTCTTTGGTTGGGACACCTGAGGTAACAAACCTGAAAGTAGACCTCCCATCCCACAGCTTGACGAAAAACAATTGGGAACGGGCCAATCCACAGAGAGGAAGATTCATCCATGGCCCATGAGGACTCCCCACATTCCACGGCCATCGTTGATATAAAATCCAGAGACAAAAGCCTGAGCAAGCGCATCAGAATCGCTCTTTCTTAATATCCTGATGAGTTCTTCTCATGGTTTGTAGATTGGGCCTGCCATACCTATGTCCCCAAACCTAAGCTGAGTTTGTGTTTTCAGAATTCTGTCCTCAAAGTACTGGGCCACACACCCTCCAGGTTGAGGCTCCTGGAGCCACACATTAGGACGCTGCCTACCCAATCCATGGGAATTCTGCCCATTCCATTGTCTAAAATCGTACAAATTAGGAGAACACTCCAAAGTCCCCAAGGCCATCCCAATAGTGTAGGTCTCCCTGGACAAACAATTGCGGTCTGATACCAGCTGAGATCCACCTCCACACATACCATAGATGGATGAACCCAGAGAAGAAGATTGAACCAGACAGGACCCTATGCCATATTCGGATCCATTGCTTTGGCTTACAGGCATGTCTCCTCAAAAGCCTGGATTCCAATTCCAGCAAAGGTGGATTCCTGAGGCAACCATCAGAACAAATCTCGTCTCCACAAGGAAATTTGTGCATGGGAGCTATGTCAAAACCTTAGGAGAATACTTCAGGGTCCCGGTGCCACCGCCCCATTTCAACGCCCCCATGGACACAAACACCCATTAGGCCCCATCCTCAGGAAAGTCCATTTCACCTCAGCCACCCCGGTTGCTCCCGCAGAGCAATCACATCTCAACTGTCTTGTTGCTAGGAGACAATTGGAATGCGAGGCAGGCTTCCCTGGCATTCATCCTCGAACGGTGCTCGGGAGTCATTCTATATGGGATATCCTGGAGCTGCGCAACAGTTCTCAATTGTCCTGCAGAAGGAATCCTTGAAGGGGGCATCCCACAACTCCCAACGTGGGAAAACCTCCATGGACTTAAGACTCCGCTCCGTTCATGAAGGGGCAGTCATGCACAGAAACTCCAACCTGTGCAAACGTCTGATCCTCGCCGTGACTTCAGATGCTTGAGATATTGGTTCAGATCTGCAAGAGGTACCTGCCGTGCCCTCGGCCTGAGCCGAAGTCTAGCTTGTGTACTCAGAATTCTGTCCTCACACTCCTGGCCCAGAAGCCCTCAAGTTTGGCAATTCCGTACCCACAATGCAGCACTCGGACAGCCCTCTTGAAAGAATATATTCCCTAATGAGCTGCCCAGGCACCTCAATAGAGGATCAACCTACACGGCACTCGACTATACCCAAATTATATACTCTAACCTGGGCACTAATGCACTGTCTGACACAACCTGAGCCCAAACCTCCTGACCAACAGCCAGGCAGCTGACCGCACACTGAGCGCATACCATCCGCCAAGGCCTTAGGTCGTCAACTCTCCACAACTGCGGTTTTCAGGCTTCAGAACATAGACCTTATCTCCAACCACTGCCCAGGGTTGAATATGATGCAGAAATCAGAACTCCTTCCCCATGGCTAGAAACCTTGTGATTGGCATGTTGTCCAAATTCAGTGTAGTTGAAACCAGTGTGACCAATGAGGCCCCGCCATGCTGTGGGACACATTGGTCACAAACACACATTCTGACCCTCAGCCTGAGCCCAGTCCTCAAGTAAGGCCTCTCAGCGGATGGAAAAAGAGACAGCTTATTGGGCCTGCCATGCCCCTACGCCCCAATTTTTAACCATAGTTTGGGTTGTCTCTTCACACTTCCCCAGGGTTCTGCTTTGGAATTCCTCTTTGGTTGGGACACCTGAGGTAACAAACCTGAAAAGAGACCTCCCATCCCACAGTTTGACGAAAAACAATTGGGACCGGGCCAAATCCACAGAGAGGAAGATTCATCCATGGCCCATGAGGCCTCCCCACATTCCACGGCCATCGTTGATACAAAATCCAGGGACAAAAGCCTGAGCAAGCGCATCAGAATCGCTCATTCTTTATATCCTGAAGAGTTCTTCTCATGGATTGTAGATTGGGCCTGCCATACCTATGTCCCCAAACCTAAGCTGAGTTTGTGTTTTCAGATTTCCTCCCTCAAAGTCCTGGGCCCCACACCCTACAGGATGGGCCCCTGGAGTCACACATTAGGACGCTGCCTACTCAATCCATGGGAATTCTGCCCATTCCATTGTCCAAAATCGTACAAATTATGAGAACCCTCCAAAGTCTCCAAGGCCATCCCAATAGTGTAGGTCTCCCGGGACAAACAAGGGCGGTCGGACACCAGCTAAGCATCCACCTCCACTCATACCATAGATGGATGAACCCAGAGAAGAAGATTGAACCAGACAGGACCCTAGGCCATAATCAGATCCATTGCTTTGGTTTACAGGCATGTCTCATCAAATGCCTGGATTCCAATACAGCATAGAGGGTTTCCTGAGGCACCCATCAGAACAAATCGTCTCCACAAGAAAACTTGTGCAAGGCAGCTATCTCAAAAACTTAGGAGAATACTTCAGGGTCCCGGTGCCTCCACCCCATTACAAGGCCCCCATGGACATAAACACTCATTAGGACGCATACTCAGGAAAGTCCATTTCAACTCAGCCACACCAGCAGAGCCATCAGATCTCAACTGACTTGTTGCTAGGAGACAATTGGAATGAGAGGCAGGTTTCCCTGTCATCCATCCTCTAACGGTGCTCTGGAGTGATTCTATATGGGATGTCCTGGAGCTGCCCAACAGGTCTCAATTGTCCCGCACAAGGAATCCTTCAAGGGGGCATCTTATAACTCCCAACGTGGGTAAACCTCCATGGCCTTGAGACTCCGCTCAGTTAATGAAGGGGCAGTCATGCACAGAAAGTCCAACCTTAGCCAACGTCTGATCCTCGCCGTGACTTCAGATGCTTGAGATATTGGTTTAGATCTGCAGGGGGTACCTGCCGTGCCCTCGGCCTGAAGCCCAAGTCTAGCTTGAGTTCTCAGACTTCTGTCCTCACACTCCTGGCCCAGAGGCCCTCAAATTTGGCAATTCCGGACACACAATGCAGCACTCTGCCTGCCCTCCAAAAAGAATATATTGCCTAATGAGCTGCCCAGGCACCACAAATGAGGATCAACCTACACGGCACTCGACTGTACCCAAATTATATTGTCTAACCTGGGCACTAATGCCCTGTCTGACACAACCTGAGCCCGAACCTGCTGAACAACAGCCAGGCAGCTGACCACACACTGCGCACGTCTGACCCGCCATGGCCTTAGGTTGTCATCTCTTCCCAACTGCGGTTTTCAGGCTTCAGAACCTAGACCTATCTCCAACCACTGCCCAGGGTTGAAAATGATGCTGAAATCAAAACTCCTGACCCATGGCTAGAAACCTTGTGATTGGCATGTTGTCCAAAGTTCAGTGTTGTTGAAACCAGTGTGGCCCATGAGGTCTCGCCACGCTCTCGGGCCACATTGGTCAAAAACACACATTGTGACCCTCAGCCTGAGCCCAGTCCTCAAGTAAGGCCTCTCAGTGGCTGGATGAAGAGACAGCATATTGGGCCGTCCATGCCCCTAGTCCCCAATTTTTAACCATAGTTTGGGTTGTCCCTTCACTCTTCCCCAGGGCTCTGCTTTCGAATTCCTCTTTGGTTGGTACAACTGAGGTAACAAACCTGAAAGGAGACATCCATTTCCACAGATTGACGAAAAACAATTGGGACCGGGCCAAATCCACAGAGAGGAAGATTCGTCCATGGCCCATGAGGCCTCCCCACATTCCACAGCCATCGTTGATGCAACATCCAGGGACAAAAGCCTGAGGAAGCGCATCAGACTCGCTCATTCTTTATATCCTGAGGAGTTCTTTTTATGGTTTGTAGATTGGCCTGCCATACCTACGTTCCCAAACCTAAGCTGAGTTTGTGTTTTCAGACTTCCTCCTTCAAAGTCCTGGGCCCAAACCCTCCAGGCTGGGGCCCCTGGAGCCACACATTAGGACTGTGCCTACCCCATCCACGGGAATTCTGCCGATTCCATTGTCTAAAATCGTACAAATTAGGAGAACACATCAAAGTCCCCGAGGCCATCACAATAGTGTAGGTCTCCCGGGTCAAACAAGGACAATCTGACACCAGCTGACCGTCTACCTCCACTCATACCATAGATGGATGTCCCCAGAGAAGAAAATGGAACCAGACAGGACCCTAGGCCATATTCGGATCCATTGCTTTGGTTTACAGGCATGTCTCCTCAAAAGCCTGGATTCCAATTCCTGCATAGGGGGTTTCCTGAGGAACCCATCAGAACAAATCTCGTCTCCACAAGGAAACTTGTGCATGGGAGCTATGTCAAAAGCTTAGGAGAATACTTCAGGGTCCCGGTGCCACCGCCCCATTTCAACGCCCCCATGGACACAAACACCCATTAGGCCCCATCCTCAGGAAAGTCAATTTCACCTCAGCCACCCCGGTTGCTCCTGCAGAGCAATCACATCTCAACTGTATTGTTGCTAGGAGACAATTGGAATGTGAGGCGGGCTTCCCTGGCATTCATCCTCGAACGGTGCTCTGGAGTCATTCAATATGGGATGTCCTGGAGCTGCGCAACAGTTCTCAATTGTCCTGCAGAAGGAATCCTTGAAGGGGGCATCCCACAACTCCCAACGTGGGAAAACCTCCATGGCCATGAGACCCCGCTCCGTTTATTAAGGGGAAGTCATGCACAGAAACTCCAACCTGAGCCAATGTCTGATCCTCGCCGTGACTTCAGATGCTTGAGATATTGGTTCAGATCTGCAGGGGGAACCTGCCGAGCCCTCGGCCTGAGCCGAAGTCTAGCTTGTGTTCCCAGACTTCTGTCCTCACACCCCTGGCCCAGAAGCCCTCAAGTTTGGCAATTCCGGACCCACAATGCAGCACTCTGCCTGCCCTCTAGAAAAAATATCTTGCCTAATGAGCTGCCCAGGCACCACAAATGAGGATCAACCTACACGGCGTTCGACTGTACCCAAATTATATTGTCTAACCTGGGCACTAATGCACTGTCTGAAACAACCTGAGCCTGAACCTGCTGACCAACATCCAGGTAGCTGACCACACACTGAGCACGTCTGACCTGCCATGGCCTTAGGTTGTCATCTCTTTCCAACTGTTGTTTTCAGGCTTCAGAACCTAGACCTTATCTCCAACCACTGCCCAGGGTTGAAAATGATGCTGAAATCTGAACTCCTTCCCCATGGCAAGAAACCTCGTGATTGGCCTGTTGTCCAAAGTGCAGTGTAGTTGAAACCAGTATGGCCCATGAGGCCCTGCCCATGCCCGCGGGCCACATTGGTCACAAACACACATTGTGACCCTCAGCCTGAGCACAGTCCTCAAGTAAGGCCTCTCAGTGGCTGGATGAAGAGACAGCATATTCGGCCTCCAATGCCCCTATGCCCCAATTTTTAACCATAGTTTGGGTTGTCACTTCACTCTTCCCCAGGGCTCTGCTTTCGAATTCCTCTTTGGTTGGGACAACTGAGGTAACAAACCTGAAAGGAGACCTCCCATCCCACAGATTGACGAAAAACAATTGGGACCGGGCCAAATCAACAGAGAGGAAGATTCGTCCATGTCCTATGAGGCCTCCCCACATTCCACGGCCATCGTTGATACAAAATATAGAGACAAAAGCCTGAGCAATGGCCTCAGACTCACTCTTCCTTCATATCCTGAAGAGTTCTTCTCATGGTGTGTAGATTGGGCCTGCCATACCTACGTCCCCAAACTTAAGCTGAGTTTGTGTTTTCAGAATTCTGTCCTCAAAGTCCTGGGCCACACACCCTCCAGGTGCAGCCCCTGGAGCCACACATTAGGACTGTGCCTACCCCATCCATGGGAATTCTGCCCATTCCATTGTCTAAAATTGTACAAGTTAGGAGAACCATCAAAGTCCCCGAGGACATCACAATAGTGTAGGACTCCCAGGTCAAACAAGGGCAGTCTGACACCAGCTGACCGTCTACCTCCACTCATACCATAGATGGATGTCCCCAGAGAAAAAGATTGAACCAGACAGGACCCTAGGCCATATTCGGATCCATTGCTTTGGTTTACAGGCATGTCTCCTCAAAAGCCTGGATTCCAATTCCAGCATAGGGGGTTTCCTGAGGAACCCATCAGAACAAATCTCGTCTCTACAAGGACACTTGTGCATGGGAGCTATGTCAAAAGCTTAGGAGAATACTTCAGGGTCCCGGTGCCACCGCCCCATTTCAACACCCCCATGGACACAAACACCCATTAGGCCCCATCCTCAGGAAAGTCCATTTCACCTCACCCACCCCGGTTGCTCCCGCAGAGCAATCACATCTCAACTGTCTTGTTGCTAGGAGACAATTGGAATGCGAGGCGGGCTTCCCTGGCATTCATCCTCGAACAGTGCTCGGGAGTCATTCCATATGGGATGTCCTGGAGCTGTGCAACAGTTCTCAATTGTCCTGCAGAAGGAATCCTTGAAGAGGGCATCCCACAACTCCCTAACGTGGGAAAACCTCCATGGCCTTGAGACTCCGCTCCGTTTATGAAGGGGAAGTCATGCACAGACTCCAACCTGAGCCAACGTCTGATCCTCGCCGTGACTTCAGATGCTTGAGATATTGGTTCAGATCTGCAGGGGGAACCTGCCGAGCCCTCAGCCTGAGCCGAAGTCTAGCTTGTGTTCTGAGACTTCTGTCCTCACTCTCCTGGCCAGAAGCCCTCAAGTTTGGCAATTCCGGACACACAATGCAGCACTCTGACAGCCCTTTAGAAAGAAAATATTCCATAATGAGCTGCCCAGGCACCTCAATAGAAGATCAACCTACACGGCACTCGACTGTACCCAAATTATATTGTCTAACCTGGGCACTAATGAACTGCTTGACACAACCTGAGCCCAAACCTCCTGACCAACAGCCAGGCAGCTGACTGCACACGGAGCGCATACGACCCGCCAAGGCCTTATGTCGTCATCTCTCCACAACTGCGGTTTTCAGGGCTTCAGAACATAGACCTTATCTCCAACCACTGCCCAGGGTTGAAAATGATGCAGAAATCAGAACTCCTTCCCCATGGCTAGAAACCTTGTGATTGGCATGGTGTCCTAAGTTCAGTGTAGTTGAAACCAGTGTGGCCCATGAGGCCCCGCCATGCTGTGGGCACATTGGTCACAAACACACATTCTGACCCTCAGCCTGAGCCCAGTCCTCAAGTAAGTCCTCTCAGTGGCTGGATGAAGAGACAGCATATTGGGCCTGCCATGCCCCTAGGCCCCAATTTTTAACCATAGTTTGGGTTGTCCCTTCACTCTTCCCCAGGGCTCTGCTTTCGAATTCCTCTTTGGTTGGGACACCTGAGGTAACAAACCTGAAAGGAGACCTCCCATCCCACAGGTTGACGAAAAACAATTGATACCGCGCCGAATCCACAGAGAGGAAGATTCATCCATTGCACATGAGGCCTCCCCACATTCCGCGGCCATCGTTGATATAAAATCCAGAGACAAGAGCCTGAGCAAGCGCCTCAGACTCGCTCTTTCTTAATATCCTGATGAGTACTTCTCATGGTTTGTAGATTGGGCCTGCCATACCTAAGTCCCCAAACCTAAGCTGAGTTTGTGTTTTCAGAATTCTGTCCTCAAAGTACTGGGCCACACACCCTCCAGGCTGGAGCCCCTGGAGCCACACATTAGGACGTTGCCTACCCAATCCAAGGGAATTCTGCCCATTCCAATGTCCAAAATCGTACAAATTAGAAGAACACTCCAAAGTGCCCGAGGCCATCCCAATAGTGTAGGTCTCCCGGGGTAAACAAGGGCGGTCTGACACCAGCTGAGATCCACCTCCATTTATACCATAGATGGATGAACCCAGAGAAGAAGATTGAACCAGACAGGACCCTAGGCCATAATAGGATCCATTGCTTTGGTTTACAGGCATGTCTCCTCAAAAGCCTGGATTCCAATTCCAGCATAGGGGGTTTCCTGAGGCACACATCAGAACAAATCTCGTCTTCACAAGGTAAATTGTGCATGGGAGCTATGTCAAAAGCTTAGGAGAATACTTCAGGGTCCCGGTGCCACCGCCTCATTCTAAGGCCCCCATGGACACAAACACACATTAGGCCCTATCCTCAGGAAAGTCCATTTCAGCTGAGACACCCCGGTGGCTCCAGCAGAGCAATCACATCTCAACTGTCTTGTTGCTAGGAGACAATTGGAATGCGAGGCGGGCTTCCCTGGCATCCATCCTCTAACGGTGCTCTGGAGTCATTCCATATGGCATGTCCTGGAGCTGCCCAACAGGTCTCAATTGTCCTGCAGAAGGAATCCTTGAAGGGTGCATCCCACAACTCCCAACGTGGGAAAACCTAAATGGCCTTGAGACTCCGCTCCGTTCATGAAGGGGAAGTCATGCACAGAAACTCCAACCTGAGCCAACGTCTGATCCTCGCCGTGACTTCAGATGCTTGAGATATTGGTTCAGATCTGCAAGGGGTACCTGCCGTGCCCTCGGCCTGAAGCCCAAGTTTAGCTTGTGTTCTCAGACTTCTGTCCTCACACTCCTGGCCCAGAAGCCCTCATGTTTGGCAATTCCGGACCCACAATGCAGCACTCTGCCTGCCCTCTAGAAAAAATATCTTGCCTAATGAGCTGCCCAGGCACCACAAATGAGGATCCACCTACAATCACTCGACTGTACCCAAATTATATAGTCTAACCTGGGCACTAATGCACTGTCTGACACAACCTGATCCCGAACCTGCTGACCAACACCCAGGCAGCTGAGCACACAATGAGCGCATACGACCCGCCAAGGTTTTAGGACGTCAGCTCTCCCCAACTGCGGTTTTCAGGCTTCAGAACCTAGACCTTATCTCCAACCACTGCCCAGGGTTGAAAATGATGCTGAAATCTGAACTCCTTCCCCATGGCAAGAAACCTCGTGATTGGCCTGTTGTCCAAAGTGCAGTGTAGTTGAAACCAGTATGGCCCATGAGGCCCTGCCCATGCCCGCGGGCCACATTGGTCACAAACACACATTGTGACCCTCAGCCTGAGCACAGTCCTCAAGTAAGGCCTCTCAGTGGCTGGATGAAGAGACAGCATATTCGGCCTCCAATGCCCCTATGCCCCAATTTTTAACCATAGTTTGGGTTGTCACTTCACTCTTCCCCAGGGCTCTGCTTTCGAATTCCTCTTTGGTTGGGACAACTGAGGTAACAAACCTGAAAGGAGACCTCCCATCCCACAGATTGACGAAAAACAATTGGGACCGGGCCAAATCAACAGAGAGGAAGATTCGTCCATGTCCTATGAGGCCTCCCCACATTCCACGGCCATCGTTGATACAAAATATAGAGACAAAAGCCTGAGCAATGGCCTCAGACTCACTCTTCCTTCATATCCTGAAGAGTTCTTCTCATGGTGTGTAGATTGGGCCTGCCATACCTACGTCCCCAAACTTAAGCTGAGTTTGTGTTTTCAGAATTCTGTCCTCAAAGTCCTGGGCCACACACCCTCCAGGTGCAGCCCCTGGAGCCACACATTAGGACTGTGCCTACCCCATCCATGGGAATTCTGCCCATTCCATTGTCTAAAATTGTACAAGTTAGGAGAACCATCAAAGTCCCCGAGGACATCACAATAGTGTAGGACTCCCAGGTCAAACAAGGGCAGTCTGACACCAGCTGACCGTCTACCTCCACTCATACCATAGATGGATGTCCCCAGAGAAAAAGATTGAACCAGACAGACCCTAGGCCATATTCGGATCCATTGCTTTGGTTTACAGCATGTCTCCTCAAAAGCCTGGATTCCAATTCCAGCATAGGGGGTTTCCTGAGGAACCCATCAGAACAAATCTCGTCTCTACAAGGACACTTGTGCATGGGAGCTATGTCAAAAGCTTAGGAGAATACTTCAGGGTCCCGGTGCCACCGCCCCATTCAACACCCCCATGGACACAAACACCCATTAGGCCCCATCCTCAGGAAAGTCCATTTCCCTCACCCACCCCGGTTGCTCCCGCAGAGCAATCACATCTCAACTGTCTTGTTGCTAGGAGACAATTGGAATGCGAGGCGGGCTTCCCTGGCATTCATCCTCGAACGGTGCTCGGGAGTCATTCCATATGGGATGTCCTGGAGCTGTGCAACAGTTCTCAATTGTCCTGCAGAAGGAATCCTTGAAGAGGGCATCCCACAACTCCCTAACGTGGGAAAACCTCCATGGCCTTGAGACTCCGTTCCGTTCATGAAGGGGAAGTCATGCACAGACTCCAACCTGAGCCAACGTCTGATCCTCGCCGTGACTTCAGATGCTTGAGATATTGGTTCAGATCTGCAGGGGGAACCTGCCGAGCCCTCAGCCTGAGCCGAAGTCTAGCTTGTGTTCTGAGACTTCTGTCCTCACTCTCTGGCCAGAAGCCCTCAAGTTTGGCAATTCCGGACACACAATGCAGCACTCTGACAGCCCTTTAGAAAGAAAATATTCCATAATGAGCTGCCCAGGCACCTCAATAGAAGATCAACCTACACGGCACTCGACTGTACCCAAATTATATTGTCTAACCTGGGCACTAATGAACTGCCTGACACAACCTGAGCCCAAACCTCCTGACCAACAGCCAGGCAGCTGACCGCACACGGAGCGCATACGACCCGCCAAGGCCTTATGTCGTCATCTCTCCACAACTGCGGTTTTCAGGGCTTCAGAACATAGACCTTATCTCCAACCACTGCCCAGGGTTGAAAATGATGCAGAAATCAGAACTCCTTCCCCATGGCTAGAAACCTTGTGATTGGCATGGTGTCCTAAGTTCAGTGTAGTTGAAACCAGTGTGGCCCATTGAGGCCCCGCCATGCTGTGGGCACATTGGTCACAAACACACATTCTGACCCTCAGCCTGAGCCCAGTCCTCAAGTAAGTCCTCTCAGTGGCTGGATGAAGAGACAGCATATTGGGCCTGCCATGCCCCTAGGCCCCAATTTTTAACCATAGTTTGGGTTGTCCCTTCACTCTTCCCCAGGGCTCTGCTTTCGAATTCCTCTTTGGTTGGGACACCTGAGGTAACAAACCTGAAAGGAGACCTCCCATCCCACAGGTTGACGAAAAACAATTGATACCGCGCCGAATCCACAGAGAGGAAGATTCATCCATTGCACATGAGGCCTCCCCACATTCCGCGGCCATCGTTGATATAAAATCCAGAGACAAGAGCCTGAGCAAGCGCCTCAGACTCGCTCTTTCTTAATATCCTGATGAGTACTTCTCATGGTTTGTAGATTGGGCCTGCCATACCTAAGTCCCCAAACCTAAGCTGAGTTTGTGTTTTCAGAATTCTGTCCTCAAAGTACTGGGCCACACACCCTCCAGGCTGGAGCCCCTGGAGCCACACATTAGGACGTTGCCTACCCAATCCAAGGGAATTCTGCCCATTCCAATGTCCAAAATCGTACAAATTAGAAGAACACTCCAAAGTGCCCGAGGCCATCCCAATAGTGTAGGTCTCCCGGGGTAAACAAGGGCGGTCTGACACCAGCTGAGATCCACCTCCATTTATACCATAGATGGATGAACCCAGAGAAGAAGATTGAACCAGACAGGACCCTAGGCCATAATAGGATCCATTGCTTTGGTTTACAGGCATGTCTCCTCAAAAGCCTGGATTCCAATTCCAGCATAGGGGGTTTCCTGAGGCACACATCAGAACAAATCTCGTCTTCACAAGGTAAATTGTGCATGGGAGCTATGTCAAAAGCTTAGGAGAATACTTCAGGGTCCCGGTGCCACCGCCTCATTCTAAGGCCCCCATGGACACAAACACACATTAGGCCCTATCCTCAGGAAAGTCCATTTCAGCTGAGACACCCCGGTGGCTCCAGCAGAGCAATCACATCTCAACTGTCTTGTTGCTAGGAGACAATTGGAATGCGAGGCGGGCTTCCCTGGCATCCATCCTCTAACGGTGCTCTGGAGTCATTCCATATGGCATGTCCTGGAGCTGCCCAACAGGTCTCAATTGTCCTGCAGAAGGAATCCTTGAAGGGTGCATCCCAAAACTCCCAACGTGGGAAAACCTAAATGGCCTTGAGACTCCGCTCCGTTCATGAAGGGGAAGTCATGCACAGAAACTCCAACCTGAGCCAACGTCTGATCCTCGCCGTGACTTCAGATGCTTGAGATATTGGTTCAGATCTGCAAGGGGTACCTGCCGTGCCCTCGGCCTGAAGCCCAAGTTTAGCTTGTGTTCTCAGACTTCTGTCCTCACACTCCTGGCCCAGAAGCCCTCATGTTTGGCAATTCCGGACCCACAATGCAGCACTCTGCCTGCCCTCTAGAAAAAATATCTTGCCTAATGAGCTGCCCAGGCACCACAAATGAGGATCCACCTACAATCACTCGACTGTACCCAAATTATATAGTCTAACCTGGGCACTAATGCACTGTCTGACACAACCTGATCCCGAACCTGCTGACCAACACCCAGGCAGCTGAGCACACAATGAGCGCATACGACCCGCCAAGGTTTTAGGACGTCATCTCTCCCCAACTGCGGTTTTCAGGCTTCAGAACCTAGACTTGATCTCTAACCACTGCCCAGGGTTGAAAATGATGCAGAAATCTGAACTCCTTCCCCATGGCAAGAAACCTCGTGATTGGCCTGTTGTCCAAAGTGCAGTGTAGTTGAAACCAGTGTGGCCCATGAGGCCCTGCCCATGCCCGCGGGCCACATTGGTCACAAACACACATTGTGACCCTCAGCCTGAGCACAGTCCTCAATAAGGTCTCTCAGTGGCTGGATGAAGAGACAGCATATTCGGCCTCCAATGCCCCTATGCCCCAATTTTTAACCATAGTTTGGGTTGTCCCTTCACTCTTCCCCAGGGCTCTGATTTCGAATTCCTCTTTGGTTGGGACAACTGAGGTAACAAACCTGAAAGGAGACCTCCCATCCCACAGATTGACGAAAAACAATTGGGACCGGGCCAAATCAACAGAGAGGAAGATTCGTCCATGTCCTATGAGGCCTCCCCACATTCCACGGCCATCGTTGATACAAAATATAGAGACAAAAGCCTGAGCAATGGCCTCAGACTCACTCTTCCTTCATATCCTGAAGAGTTCTTCTCATGGTGTGTAGATTGGGCCTGCCATACCTACGTCCCCAAACTTAAGCTGAGTTTGTGTTTTCAGAATTCTGTCCTCAAAGTCCTGGGCCACACACCCTCCAGGTGCAGCCCCTGGAGCCACACATTAGGACTGTGCCTACCCCATCCATGGGAATTCTGCCCATTCCATTGTCTAAAATTGTACAAGTTAGGAGAACCATCAAAGTCCCCGAGGACATCACAATAGTGTAGGACTCCCAGGTCAAACAAGGGCAGTCTGACACCAGCTGACCGTCTACCTCCACTCATACCATAGATGGATGTCCCCAGAGAAAAAGATTGAACCAGACAGGACCCTAGGCCATATTCGGATCCATTGCTTTGGTTTACAGGCATGTCTCCTCAAAAGCCTGGATTCCAATTCCAGCATAGGGGGTTTCCTGAGGAACCCATCAGAACAAATCTCGTCTCTACAAGGACACTTGTGCATGGGAGCTATGTCAAAAGCTTAGGAGAATACTTCAGGGTCCCGGTGCCACCGCCCCATTTCAACACCCCCATGGACACAAACACCCATTAGGCCCCATCCTCAGGAAAGTCCATTTCACCTCACCCACCCCGGTTGCTCCCGCAGAGCAATCACATCTCAACTGTCTTGTTGCTAGGAGACAATTGGAATGCGAGGCGGGCTTCCCTGGCATTCATCCTCGAACGGTGCTCGGGAGTCATTCCATATGGGATGTCCTGGAGCTGTGCAACAGTTCTCAATTGTCCTGCAGAAGGAATCCTTGAAGAGGGCATCCCACAACTCCCTAACGTGGGAAAACCTCCATGGCCTTGAGACTCCGCTCCGTTTATGAAGGGGAAGTCATGCACAGACTCCAACCTGAGCCAACGTCTGATCCTCGCCGTGACTTCAGATGCTTGAGATATTGGTTCAGATCTGCAGGGGGAACCTGCCGAGCCCTCAGCCTGAGCCGAAGTCTAGCTTGTGTTCTGAGACTTCTGTCCTCACTCTCCTGGCCAGAAGCCCTCAAGTTTGGCAATTCCGGACACACAATGCAGCACTCTGACAGCCCTTTAGAAAGAAAATATTCCATAATGAGCTGCCCAGGCACCTCAATAGAAGATCAACCTACACGGCACTCGACTGTACCCAAATTATATTGTCTAACCTGGGCACTAATGAACTGCCTGACACAACCTGAGCCCAAACCTCCTGACCAACAGCCAGGCAGCTGACTGCACACGGAGCGCATACGACCCGCCAAGGCCTTATGTCGTCATCTCTCCACAACTGCGGTTTTCAGGGCTTCAGAACATAGACCTTATCTCCAACCACTGCCCAGGGTTGAAAATGATGCAGAAATCAGAACTCCTTCCCCATGGCTAGAAACCTTGTGATTGGCATGGTGTCCTAAGTTCAGTGTAGTTGAAACCAGTGTGGCCCATGAGGCCCCGCCATGCTGTGGGCACATTGGTCACAAACACACATTCTGACCCTCAGCCTGAGCCCAGTCCTCAAGTAAGTCCTCTCAGTGGCTGGATGAAGAGACAGCATATTGGGCCTGCCATGCCCCTAGGCCCCAATTTTTAACCATAGTTTGGGTTGTCCCTTCACTCTTCCCCAGGGCTCTGCTTTCGAATTCCTCTTTGGTTGGGACACCTGAGGTAACAAACCTGAAAGGAGACCTCCCATCCCACAGGTTGACGAAAAACAATTGATACCGCGCCGAATCCACAGAGAGGAAGATTCATCCATTGCACATGAGGCCTCCCCACATTCCGCGGCCATCGTTGATATAAAATCCAGAGACAAGAGCCTGAGCAAGCGCCTCAGACTCGCTCTTTCTTAATATCCTGATGAGTACTTCTCATGGTTTGTAGATTGGGCCTGCCATACCTAAGTCCCCAAACCTAAGCTGAGTTTGTGTTTTCAGAATTCTGTCCTCAAAGTACTGGGCCACACACCCTCCAGGCTGGAGCCCCTGGAGCCACACATTAGGACGTTGCCTACCCAATCCAAGGGAATTCTGCCCATTCCAATGTCCAAAATCGTACAAATTAGAAGAACACTCCAAAGTGCCCGAGGCCATCCCAATAGTGTAGGTCTCCCGGGGTAAACAAGGGCGGTCTGACACCAGCTGAGATCCACCTCCATTTATACCATAGATGGATGAACCCAGAGAAGAAGATTGAACCAGACAGGACCCTAGGCCATAATAGGATCCATTGCTTTGGTTTACAGGCATGTCTCCTCAAAAGCCTGGATTCCAATTCCAGCATAGGGGGTTTCCTGAGGCACACATCAGAACAAATCTCGTCTTCACAAGGTAAATTGTGCATGGGAGCTATGTCAAAAGCTTAGGAGAATACTTCAGGGTCCCGGTGCCACCGCCTCATTCTAAGGCCCCCATGGACACAAACACACATTAGGCCCTATCCTCAGGAAAGTCCATTTCAGCTGAGACACCCCGGTGGCTCCAGCAGAGCAATCACATCTCAACTGTCTTGTTGCTAGGAGACAATTGGAATGCGAGGCGGGCTTCCCTGGCATCCATCCTCTAACGGTGCTCTGGAGTCATTCCATATGGCATGTCCTGGAGCTGCCCAACAGGTCTCAATTGTCCTGCAGAAGGAATCCTTGAAGGGTGCATCCCAAAACTCCCAACGTGGGAAAACCTAAATGGCCTTGAGACTCCGCTCCGTTCATGAAGGGGAAGTCATGCACAGAAACTCCAACCTGAGCCAACGTCTGATCCTCGCCGTGACTTCAGATGCTTGAGATATTGGTTCAGATCTGCAAGGGGTACCTGCCGTGCCCTCGGCCTGAAGCCCAAGTTTAGCTTGTGTTCTCAGACTTCTGTCCTCACACTCCTGGCCCAGAAGCCCTCATGTTTGGCAATTCCGGACCCACAATGCAGCACTCTGCCTGCCCTCTAGAAAAAATATCTTGCCTAATGAGCTGCCCAGGCACCACAAATGAGGATCCACCTACAATCACTCGACTGTACCCAAATTATATAGTCTAACCTGGGCACTAATGCACTGTCTGACACAACCTGATCCCGAACCTGCTGACCAACACCCAGGCAGCTGAGCACACAATGAGCGCATACGACCCGCCAAGGTTTTAGGACGTCATCTCTCCCCAACTGCGGTTTTCAGGCTTCAGAACCTAGACTTGATCTCTAACCACTGCCCAGGGTTGAAAATGATGCAGAAATCTGAACTCCTTCCCCATGGCAAGAAACCTCGTGATTGGCCTGTTGTCCAAAGTGCAGTGTAGTTGAAACCAGTGTGGCCCATGAGGCCCTGCCCATGCCCGCGGGCCACATTGGTCACAAACACACATTGTGACCCTCAGCCTGAGCACAGTCCTCAATAAGGTCTCTCAGTGGCTGGATGAAGAGACAGCATATTCGGCCTCCAATGCCCCTATGCCCCAATTTTTAACCATAGTTTGGGTTGTCCCTTCACTCTTCCCCAGGGCTCTGATTTCGAATTCCTCTTTGGTTGGGACAACTGAGGTAACAAACCTGAAAGGAGACCTCCCATCCCACAGATTGACGAAAAACAATTGGGACCGGGCCAAATCAACAGAGAGGAAGATTCGTCCATGTCCTATGAGGCCTCCCCACATTCCACGGCCATCGTTGATACAAAATATAGAGACAAAAGCCTGAGCAATGGCCTCAGACTCACTCTTCCTTCATATCCTGAAGAGTTCTTCTCATGGTGTGTAGATTGGGCCTGCCATACCTACGTCCCCAAACTTAAGCTGAGTTTGTGTTTTCAGAATTCTGTCCTCAAAGTCCTGGGCCACACACCCTCCAGGTGCAGCCCCTGGAGCCACACATTAGGACTGTGCCTACCCCATCCATGGGAATTCTGCCCATTCCATTGTCTAAAATTGTACAAGTTAGGAGAACCATCAAAGTCCCCGAGGACATCACAATAGTGTAGGACTCCCAGGTCAAACAAGGGCAGTCTGACACCAGCTGACCGTCTACCTCCACTCATACCATAGATGGATGTCCCCAGAGAAAAAGATTGAACCAGACAGGACCCTAGGCCATATTCGGATCCATTGCTTTGGTTTACAGGCATGTCTCCTCAAAAGCCTGGATTCCAATTCCAGCATAGGGGGTTTCCTGAGGAACCCATCAGAACAAATCTCGTCTCTACAAGGACACTTGTGCATGGGAGCTATGTCAAAAGCTTAGGAGAATACTTCAGGGTCCCGGTGCCACCGCCCCATTTCAACACCCCCATGGACACAAACACCCATTAGGCCCCATCCTCAGGAAAGTCCATTTCACCTCACCCACCCCGGTTGCTCCCGCAGAGCAATCACATCTCAACTGTCTTGTTGCTAGGAGACAATTGGAATGCGAGGCGGGCTTCCCTGGCATTCATCCTCGAACGGTGCTCGGGAGTCATTCCATATGGGATGTCCTGGAGCTGTGCAACAGTTCTCAATTGTCCTGCAGAAGGAATCCTTGAAGAGGGCATCCCACAACTCCCTAACGTGGGAAAACCTCCATGGCCTTGAGACTCCGCTCCGTTTATGAAGGGGAAGTCATGCACAGACTCCAACCTGAGCCAACGTCTGATCCTCGCCGTGACTTCAGATGCTTGAGATATTGGTTCAGATCTGCAGGGGGAACCTGCCGAGCCCTCAGCCTGAGCCGAAGTCTAGCTTGTGTTCTGAGACTTCTGTCCTCACTCTCCTGGCCAGAAGCCCTCAAGTTTGGCAATTCCGGACACACAATGCAGCACTCTGACAGCCCTTTAGAAAGAAAATATTCCATAATGAGCTGCCCAGGCACCTCAATAGAAGATCAACCTACACGGCACTCGACTGTACCCAAATTATATTGTCTAACCTGGGCACTAATGAACTGCCTGACACAACCTGAGCCCAAACCTCCTGACCAACAGCCAGGCAGCTGACTGCACACGGAGCGCATACGACCCGCCAAGGCCTTATGTCGTCATCTCTCCACAACTGCGGTTTTCAGGGCTTCAGAACATAGACCTTATCTCCAACCACTGCCCAGGGTTGAAAATGATGCAGAAATCAGAACTCCTTCCCCATGGCTAGAAACCTTGTGATTGGCATGGTGTCCTAAGTTCAGTGTAGTTGAAACCAGTGTGGCCCATGAGGCCCCGCCATGCTGTGGGCACATTGGTCACAAACACACATTCTGACCCTCAGCCTGAGCCCAGTCCTCAAGTAAGTCCTCTCAGTGGCTGGATGAAGAGACAGCATATTGGGCCTGCCATGCCCCTAGGCCCCAATTTTTAACCATAGTTTGGGTTGTCCCTTCACTCTTCCCCAGGGCTCTGCTTTCGAATTCCTCTTTGGTTGGGACACCTGAGGTAACAAACCTGAAAGGAGACCTCCCATCCCACAGGTTGACGAAAAACAATTGATACCGCGCCGAATCCACAGAGAGGAAGATTCATCCATTGCACATGAGGCCTCCCCACATTCCGCGGCCATCGTTGATATAAAATCCAGAGACAAGAGCCTGAGCAAGCGCCTCAGACTCGCTCTTTCTTAATATCCTGATGAGTACTTCTCATGGTTTGTAGATTGGGCCTGCCATACCTAAGTCCCCAAACCTAAGCTGAGTTTGTGTTTTCAGAATTCTGTCCTCAAAGTACTGGGCCACACACCCTCCAGGCTGGAGCCCCTGGAGCCACACATTAGGACGTTGCCTACCCAATCCAAGGGAATTCTGCCCATTCCAATGTCCAAAATCGTACAAATTAGAAGAACACTCCAAAGTGCCCGAGGCCATCCCAATAGTGTAGGTCTCCCGGGGTAAACAAGGGCGGTCTGACACCAGCTGAGATCCACCTCCATTTATACCATAGATGGATGAACCCAGAGAAGAAGATTGAACCAGACAGGACCCTAGGCCATAATAGGATCCATTGCTTTGGTTTACAGGCATGTCTCCTCAAAAGCCTGGATTCCAATTCCAGCATAGGGGGTTTCCTGAGGCACACATCAGAACAAATCTCGTCTTCACAAGGTAAATTGTGCATGGGAGCTATGTCAAAAGCTTAGGAGAATACTTCAGGGTCCCGGTGCCACCGCCTCATTCTAAGGCCCCCATGGACACAAACACACATTAGGCCCTATCCTCAGGAAAGTCCATTTCAGCTGAGACACCCCGGTGGCTCCAGCAGAGCAATCACATCTCAACTGTCTTGTTGCTAGGAGACAATTGGAATGCGAGGCGGGCTTCCCTGGCATCCATCCTCTAACGGTGCTCTGGAGTCATTCCATATGGCATGTCCTGGAGCTGCCCAACAGGTCTCAATTGTCCTGCAGAAGGAATCCTTGAAGGGTGCATCCCACAACTCCCAACGTGGGAAAACCTAAATGGCCTTGAGACTCCGCTCCGTTCATGAAGGGGAAGTCATGCACAGAAACTCCAACCTGAGCCAACGTCTGATCCTCGCCGTGACTTCAGATGCTTGAGATATTGGTTCAGATCTGCAAGGGGTACCTGCCGTGCCCTCGGCCTGAAGCCCAAGTTTAGCTTGTGTTCTCAGACTTCTGTCCTCACACTCCTGGCCCAGAAGCCCTCATGTTTGGCAATTCCGGACCCACAATGCAGCACTCTGCCTGCCCTCTAGAAAAAATATCTTGCCTAATGAGCTGCCCAGGCACCACAAATGAGGATCCACCTACAATCACTCGACTGTACCCAAATTATATAGTCTAACCTGGGCACTAATGCACTGTCTGACACAACCTGATCCCGAACCTGCTGACCAACACCCAGGCAGCTGAGCACAAAATGAGCGCATACGACCCGCCAAGGTTTTAGGACGTCATCTCTCCCCAACTGCGGTTTTCAGGCTTCAGAACCTAGACTTGATCTCTAACCACTGCCCAGGGTTGAAAATGATGCAGAAATCTGAACTCCTTCCCCATGGCAAGAAACCTCGTGATTGGCCTGTTGTCCAAAGTGCAGTGTAGTTGAAACCAGTGTGGCCCATGAGGCCCTGCCCATGGCCGCGGGCCACATTGGTCACAAACACACATTGTGACCCTCAGCCTGAGCACAGTCCTCAAGTAAGGCCTCTCAGTGGCTGGATGAAGAGATAGCATATTGGGCCTGCCATGCCCCTAGGCCCCAATTTTTAACCATAGTTTGGGTTGTCCCTTCACTCTTCCCCAGGGCTCTGCTTTCGAATTCCTCTTTGGTTGGGACAACTGAGGTAACAAACCTGAAAGGAGACCTCCCCTCCCACAGGTTGAAGAAAAACAATTGGTACCGCGCCGAATCCACAGAGAGGAAGATTCATCCATTGCACATGAGGCCTCCCCACATTCCGCGGCCATCGTTGATATAAAATCCAGAGACAAGAGCCTGAGCAAGCGCCTCAGACTCTCTCTTTCTTAATATCCTGATGAGTACTTCTCATGGTTTGTAGATTGGGCCTGCCATACCTATGTCCCCAAACCTAAGCTGAGTGTGTGTTTTCAAAATTCTGTCCTCAAAGTACTGGGCCACATACCCTCCAGGCTGGGGCCCCTGGAGCCACACATTAGGACGCTGCCTACCCAATCCAAGGGAATTCTGCCCATTCCAATGTCCAAAATCGTACAAATTAGGAGACCACTCCAAAGTCCCCGAGGCCATACCAATAGTGTAGGTCTCCCGGGGTAAACAAGGGCGGTCTGACACCAGCTGAGATCCACCTCCATTTATACCATAGATGGATGAACCCAGAGAAGAAGATTGAACCAGACAGGACCCTAGGCCATAATAGGATCTATTGCTTTGGTTTACAGGCATGTCTCCTCAAAAGCCTGGATTCCAATTCCAGCATAGGGGGTTTCCTGAGGCACACATCAGAACAAATCTCGTCTTCACAAGGTAAATTGTGCATGGGAGCTATGTCAAAAGCTTAGGAGAATACTTCAGGGTCCCGGTGCCACCGCCTCATTCTAAGGCCCCCATGGACACAAACACACATTAGGCCCTATCCTCAGGAAAGTCCATTTCACCTCAGACACCCCGGTGGCTCCAGCAGAGCAATCACATCTCAACTGTCTTGTTGCTAGGAGACAATTGGAATGCGAGGCGGGCTTCCCTGGCATCCATCCTCTAACGGTGCTCTGGAGTCATTCCATATGGCATGTCCTGGAGCTGCCCAACAGGTCTCAATTGTCATGCAGAGGGAATCCTTAAAGGGTGCATCCCACAACTCCCAACGTGGGAAAACCTAAATGGCCTTGAGACTCCGCTCCGTTCATGAAGGGGAAGTCATGCACAGAAACTCCAACCTGAGCCAACGTCTGATCCTCGCCGTGACTTCAGATGCTTGAGATATTGGTTCAGATCTGCAAGGGGTACCTGCCGTGCCCTCGGCCTGAAGCCCAAGTTTAGCTTGTGTTCTCAGACTTCTGTCCTCACACTCCTGGCCCAGAAGCCCTCATGTTTGGCAATTCCGGACCCACAATGCAGCACTCTGCCTGCCCTCTAGAAAAAATATCTTGCCTAATGAGCTGCCCAGGCACCACAAATGAGGATCCACCTACAAGCACTCGACTGTACCCAAATTATATAGTCTAACCTGGGCACTAATGCACTGTCTGACACAACCTGATCCCGAACCTGCTGACCAACACCCAGGCAGCTGAGCACACAATGAGCGCATACGACCCGCCAAGGTTTTAGGACGTCAGCTCTCCCCAACTGCGCTTTTTAGGCTTCAGAACCTAGACCTGATCTCCAACCACTGCCCAGGGTTGAAAATGATGCAGAAATCTGAACTCCTTCCCCATGGCAAGAAACCTCGTGATTGGCCTGTTGTCCAAAGTGCAGTGTAGTTGAAACCAGTGTGGCCCATGAGGCCCTGCCCATGGCCGCGGGCCACATTGGTCACAAACACACATTGTGACCCTCAGCCTGAGCACAGTCCTCAAGTAAGGCCTCTCAGTGGCTGGATGAAGAGATAGCATATTGGGCCTGCCATGCCCCTAGGCCCCAATTTTTAACCATAGTTTGGGTTGTCCCTTCACTCTTCCCCAGGGCTCTGCTTTCGAATTCCTCTTTGGTTGGGACAACTGAGGTAACAAACCTGAAAGGAGACCTCCCCTCCCACAGGTTGAAGAAAAACAATTGGTACCGCGCCGAATCCACAGAGAGGAAGATTCATCCATTGCACATGAGGCCTCCCCACATTCCGCGGCCATCGTTGATATAAAATCCAGAGACAAGAGCCTGAGCAAGCGCCTCAGACTCTCTCTTTCTTAATATCCTGATGAGTACTTCTCATGGTTTGTAGATTGGGCCTGCCATACCTATGTCCCCAAACCTAAGCTGAGTGTGTGTTTTCAGAATTCTGTCCTCAAAGTACTGGGCCACATACCCTCCAGGCTGGGGCCCCTGGAGCCACACATTAGGACGCTGCCTACCCAATCCAAGGGAATTCTGCCCATTCCAATGTCCAAAATCGTACAAATTAGGAGACCACTCCAAAGTCCCTGAGGCCATACCAATAGTGTAGGTCTCCCGGGGTAAACAAGGGCGGTCTGACACCAGCTGAGATCCACCTCCATTTATACCATAGATGGATGAACCCAGAGAAGAAGATTGAACCAGACAGGACCCTAGGCCATAATAGGATCTATTGCTTTGGTTTACAGGCATGTCTCCTCAAAAGCCTGGATTCCAATTCCAGCATAGGGGGTTTCCTGAGGCACACATCAGAACAAATCTCGTCTTCACAAGGTAAATTGTGCATGGGAGCTATGTCAAAAGCTTAGGAGAATACTTCAGGGTCCCGGTGCCACCACCTCATTCTAAGGCCCCCATGGACACAAACACACATTAGGCCCTATCCTCAGGAAAGTCCATTTCACCTCAGACACCCCGGTGGCTCCAGCAGAGCAATCACATCTCAACTGTCTTGTTGCTAGGAGACAATTGGAATGCGAGGCGGGCTTCCCTGGCATCCATCCTCTAACGGTGCTCTGGAGTCATTCCATATGGCATGTCCTGGAGCTGCCCAACAGGTCTCAATTGTCATGCAGAGGGAATCCTTGAAGGGTGCATCCCACAACTCCCAACGTGGGAAAACCTAAATGGCCTTGAGACTCCGCTCCGTTCATGAAGGGGAAGTCATGCACAGAAACTCCAACCTGAGCCAACGTCTGATCCTCGCCGTGACTTCAGATGCTTGAGATATTGGTTCAGATCTGCAAGGGGTACCTGCCGTGCCCTCGGCCTGAAGCCCAAGTTTAGCTTGTGGTCTCAGACTTCTGTCCTCACACTCCTGGCCCAGAAGCCCTCATGTTTGGCAATTCCGGACCCACAATGCAGCACTCTGCCTGCCCTCTAGAAAAAATATCTTGCCTAATGAGCTGCCCAGGCACCACAAATGAGGATCCACCTACAAGCACTCGACTGTACCCAAATTATATAGTCTAACCTGGGCACTAATGCACTGTCTGACACAACCTGATCCCGAACCTGCTGACCAACACCCAGGCAGCTGAGCACACAATGAGCGCATACGACCCGCCAAGGTTTTAGGACGTCAGCTCTCCCCAACTGCGGTTTTTAGGCTTCAGAACCTAGACCTGATCTCCAACCACTGCCCAGGGTTGAAAATGATGCAGAAATCTGAACTCCTTCCCCATGGCAAGAAACCTCGTGATTGGCCTGTTGTCCAAAGTGCAGTGTAGTTGAAACCAGTGTGGCCCATGAGGCCCTGCCCATGCCCGCGGGCCACATTGGTCACAAACACACATTGTGACCCTCAGCCTGAGCACAGTCCTCAAGTAAGGCCTCTCAGTGGCTGGATGAAGAGACAGCATATTCGGCCTCCAATGCCCCTATGCCCCAATTTTTAACCATAGTTTGGGTTGTCCCTTCACTCTTCCCCAGGGCTCTGCTTTCGAATTCCTCTTTGGTTGGGACAACTGAGGTAACAAACCTGAAAGGAGACCTCCCATCCCACAGATTGACGAAAAACAATTGGGACCGGGCCAAATCAACAGAGAGGAAGATTCGTCCATGTCCTATGAGGCCTCCCCACATTCCACGACCATCGTTGATACAAAATATAGAGACAAAAGCCTGAGCAATGGCCTCAGACTCGCTCTTCCTTCATATCCTGAAGAGTTCTTCTCATGGTGTGTAGATTGGGCCTGCCATACCTACGTCCCCAAACTTAAGCTGAGTTTGTGTTTTCAGAATTCTGTCCTCAAAGTCCTGGGCCACACACCCTCCAGGTGCAGCCCCTGGAGCCACACATTAGGACTGTGCCTACCCCATCCATGGGAATTCTGCCCATTCCATTGTTTAAAATTGTACAAGTTAGGAGAACCCATCAAAGTCCCCGAGGACATCACAATAGTGTAGGACTCCCAGGTCAAACAAGGGCAGTCTGACACCAGCTGACCGTCTACCTCCACTCATACCATAGATGGATGTCCCCAGAGAAAAAGATTGAACCAGACAGGACCCTAGGCCATATTCGGATCCATTGCTTTGGTTTACAGGCATGTCTCCTCAAAAGCCTGGATTCCAATTCCAGCATAGGGGTTTCCTGAGGAACCCATCAGAACAAATCTCGTCTCTACAAGGAAACTTGTGCATGGGAGCTATGTCAAAAGCTTAGGAGAATACTTCAGGGTCCCGGTGCCACTGCCCCATTTCAACGCCCCCATGGACACAAACACCCATTAGGCCCCATCCTCAGGAAAGTCCATTTCACCTCACCCACCCCGGTTGCTCCCGCAGAGCAATCACATCTCAACTGTCTTGTTGCTAGGAGACAATTGGAATGCGAGGCGGGCTTCCCTGGCATTCATCCTCCAACGGTGCTCGGGAGTCATTCCATATGGGATGTCCTGGAGCTGTGCAACAGTTCTCAATTGTCCTGCAGAAGGAATCCTTGAAGAGGGCATCCCACAACTCCCTAACGTGGGAAAACCTCCATGGCCTTGAGACTCCGCTCCGTTTATGAAGGGGAAGTCATGCACAGACTCCAACCTGAGCCAACGTCTGATCCTCGCCGTGACTTCATATGCTTGAGATATTGGTTCAGATCAGCAGGGGGAACCTGCCGAGCCCTCGGCCTGAGCCGAAGTCTAGCTTGTCTTCTCAGAATTCTGTCCTCACAATCCTGGCCCAGAGCCCTCAAGTTTGGCAATTCCGCACAAACAATGCAGCACTCTGACAGCCCTCTAGAAAGAAAATATTCCCTAATGAGCTGCCCAGGCACCTCAATAGAAGATCAACCTACACGGCACTCGACTGTACCCAAATTATATTGTCTAACCTGGGCACTAATGAACTGTCTGACACAACCTGAGCCCAAACCTCCTGACCAACAGCCAGGCAGCTGACCGCACACGGAGCGCATAACACCCGCCAAGGCATTAGGTCGTCATCCCTCCACAAATGCGGTTTTCAGGCTTCAGAACATAGACCTTATCTCCAACCACTGCCCAGGGTTGAAAATGATGCAGAAATCAGAACTCCTTCCCCATGGCTAGAAACCTTGTGATTGGCATGTTGTCCAAAGTTCTGTGTAGTTGAAACCAGTGTGGCCCATGAGGCCCCGCCATGCTTGGGACACATTGGTCACAAACACACATTCTGACCCTCAGCCTGACCCCAGTCCTCAAGTAAGGCCTCTCAGTGGCTGGATGAAGAGACAGCATATTGGGCCTGCCATGCTCCTAGGCCCCAATTTTTAACCAGAGTTTGGGTTGTCCCTTCACTCTTCCCCAGGGCTCTGCTTTCGAATTCCTCTTTGGTTGGGACACCTGAGGTAACAAACCAGAAAGGAGACATCCATTCCCACAGATTGACGAAAAACATTTGGGACTGGGCCAAATCCACAGAGAGGAAGATTCGTCCATGGCCCATGAGGCCTCCCGACATTCCACGGCCATCCTTGATACAAAATCCAGAGACAAAAGCCTGAGCAAGCGCATCAGACTCGCTCATATTTTATATCCTGAAGAGTTCTTCTCATGGTTTGTAGATTGGGCCTGCCATACCTATGTCCCCAAACCTAAGCTGAGTTTGTGTTTTCAGACTTCCTCCCTCAAAGTCCTGGGCCCCACACCCTCCAGGCTGGGGCCCCTGGAGCCACACATTAGGACGCTGCCTACCCAATCCATGGGAATTCTGCCCATTCCATTGTCCAAAATCGTACAAATTAGGAGAACCCTCCAAAGTCTCAGAGGCCATCCCAATAGTGTAGTTCTCCCGGGACAAACAAGGGCGGTGACACCAGCTAAGCATCCACCTCCACTTATACCATAGATGGATGCTCCCAGAGAAGAAGATTGAATCAGACAGGACTCTAGGCCATAATCGGATCCATTGCCTTGGTTTACAGGCATGTCTCATCAAATGCCTGGATTCCAATACCAGCAGAGGGGGTTTCCTGAGGCTCCCATCAGAACAAATCTCGTCACCACAAGGAAACTTGTGCAAGGCAGCTATGTCAAAAGCTTAGGAGAATACTTCAGGGTCACTGTGCCCCCACCCCATTCCAAGGCCCCCATGGACATACACACTCATTAGGCCCCACACACTGGAAAGTCCATATCAACTCAGACACCCCAGCAGAGCCATCATATCTCAACTGTCTTGTTGCTAGGAGACAATTGGAATGCGAGGCGGGCTTCCCTGGCATTCTTCCTCTAACGGTGCTCTGGAGTCATTCCATATGCATGTCCTGGAGCTGCCCAACAGGTCTCAATTGTCCCGCACAAGGAATCCTTCAAGGGGGCATCCTACAACTCCCAACGTGGGAAAACCTCCATGCCTTGAGACTCCGCTCCGTTCATGAAGGGGAAGTCATGCACAGAATCTCCAACCTGAGCCAACGTCTGATCCTCGCCTTGACTTCAGAAGCTTGAGATATTGGTTCTGATCTGCCGGGGGCACCTGCCGTGTCCTCGGCCTGACGCCCAAGTCTAGCTTGTGTTCTCAACTTCTGTCCTCACACTCCTGGCCCAGAAGCCCTCATGTTTGTCAATTCCGGACCCACAATGCAGCACTCTGCCTGCCCTAAAGAAAGAATATCTTGTCTAATGAGCTGCACAGGCACCACAAATGAGGATTAACATACACTGCACTCGACTGTACCCAAATTATATAGTCTAACCTGGGCACTAATGAACTGTCTGACACAACCTGATTCCGAACCTCCTGACCAACAACCAGGCAGCTGACCACACACATAGCGCATAAGACCCGCCATGGACTAAGGTCGTCATCTCTTCCCAACTGTGGTTTTCAGGCTTCAGAACCTAGACCTTATCTCCAACCACTGCCCAGGGTGGAAAATGATGCAGAAATCAGAACTCCTTCCCCATGGCAAGAAAACTTGTGATTGGCATGTTGTCCAAAGTTCAGTGTAGTTGAATCCAGTGTGGCCCATGAAGCCCCGCCCATGCTCAGGGTCACATTTTTCACCAACTCACATTGTGACCCTCAGCCTGAGCCCAGCCCTCAAGTAAGGCCTCTCAGTGGCTGGATGAGAGAAGGCATATTGGGCCTGCCATGCCCCTAGACCCCAATTTTTAACCAAAGTTTGGGTTGCCCCTTCACACTTCCCCAGTGCATGCTTTGGAATTCCTCTTTGGTTGGGACACCTGAGGTAAACACTAAAGGAGACCTCCAGTCCCACAGATTGACAAAAACAATTGGGACCGGGCCAAATCCACAGACAGGAAAATTCGTCCATGGCCCATGGGGCCTTCCCACATTCCATGCCCATTTTGACACAAAATCCAGAGATGAAAGCCTGAGCAAGCGCCTCAGACTCGCTCTTTCTTCATATCCTGAAGAGTTTTTCTCATGGTTTGTAGATTGGGCCTGCCATACTTACGTCCCCTTAACTAGGCAGAGTTTGTGTTTTCAGACTTCTGTCCTCAAAGTCCAGAGCCACACACCCTCCAAGCTGGGGCCCCTGGAGCCAAACATTAGGACTGTGCCTAACCCATGCATGGGAATTCTTTCCATTCCATTGTCCAAAATCGTACAAATTAGGAGAACCCTCCAAAGTCCCCGAGGCCATCCCAATAGTGTAGGTCTTCCGTGACAAAAAAGGGCGGTCTGACACCAGCTGAGCATCTACCTCCACTCATACCATTGATGGATGTCCCCAGAGAAGATGATGGAACCAGACAGGACCCTAGGCCATAATCGGATCCATTGCTTTTGTTCACAGGCGTGTCTCCTCAAAAACCTGGATTCCAATACCATCATAGGGTGTTTCCTGAGGCACCCATCAGAACAAATCTCGTCTCCAAAAGAAAACATGTGCATGGGAGCTATGTCAAAAGCTTAGGAGAATAATTCAGGGTCCGGGGGCAACCGCTCCATTTCAACGCCCCCATGGACACAAACACCCAATAGGCCCCATCCTCAGGAAAGTCCATTTCAACTCAGCCACCCCGGTTGCTCCCGCAGAGCAATCACATCTCAACTGTCTTGTTGCTAGGAGACAATTGGAATGCGAGGCGGGCTTCCCTGGCATCCATCCTCTAACGGTGCTCTGGAGTCATTCCATATGGCATGTCCTGGAGCTGCCCAACAGGTCTCAATTGTCCTGCAGAAGGAATCCTTGAAGTGGGCATCCCACAACTCACAACGTGGGAAAACCTCCATGGCGTTGAGACTCCGCTCCGTACATGAAGGGGAAGTCATGCACAGAAACTCAAACCTGAGCCAACGTCTGATCCTCGCAGTGACTTCAGATGCTTGAGATATTGGTTCAGATTTGTAAAAGGAACCTGCCGTGCCCTCGGCCTGAGCCGAAGTCTAGCTTGTGTTCTCAGACTTCTGTCCTCACACTCCTGGCCCAGAAGCCCTCATGTTTGGCAGTTCCGGACCCACAATGCAGCACTCTGACAGCCCTCTATAAAGAATATATTCCCTAATGAGCTGCCCAGGCACCTCAATAGAGGATCAACCTACACGGCACTCGACTATACCCAAATTATATAGTATAACCTCGGCACTAATGCACTGTCTGACACACCCTGAGCCCGAACCTCCTGACCAACAGCCAGGCAGCTGACCGCACACTGAGCGCATACGACACGCCAAGGCCTTAGGTCGTCATCTCTCCACAACTGCGGTTTTCAGGCTACAGAACATAGACCTTATCTCCAACCATGGCCTAGGGTTTAAAATGATGCAGAAATTTGAACTCCTTCCCCATGGCTAGAAACCTTGTGATTGGCATGTTGTCCAAAGTTCAGTGTAGTTGAAACCAGTGTGGCCCATGAGCCCCGCCAAGCCCGTGGGACACATTGGTCACAAACACACATTGTGACTTTCAACCTGAGCCCAGTCCTCAAGTAAGGCCTCTCAGTGGCTGGATGAAGAGAAGGCATATTGGGCCTGCCATGCCCCTAGGCCCCATTTTTAACCATAGTTTGGGTTGTCCCTTCACTCTTCCCCAGGGTTCTGCTTTGGAATTTCTCTTTGGTTGGGACACCTGAGGTAAACACTAAAGGAGACCTCCCACAGATTGACGAAAACAATTGGGACCGGGCCAAATCCACAGTGAGGAAAATTCGTCCATGGCCCATGAGGCCTCCCCACATTCCACGGCCATCGTTGATACAAAATGCAGACAGAAAAGCCTGAGACAAAAGCCTCAGACTCGCTCTTTCTTCATATCCTGCAGAGTTCTTCTCGTGGTTTGTAGATTCGTCCTGCCATACCTACGTCCCCAAACATAAGATCAGTTTGTGTTTTCAGACTTCTGTCCTCAAATTCCTGGGCCACACAATCTCCACGCTGGGGTCCCTGGAGCCACACATTAGGACTCTGCCTACCCCATGCATGGAAATTCTGCCCATTCCATTGTCCAAATTCGTACAAAGTAGGAGAACCCTCCAAAGTCCCCGAGGCCATCCCAATAGTGTAGGTCTCCAGGGACAAACAAGGGCGGTCTGACACCAGCTGAGCATCCACCTCCACTCATACCATAGATGGATGTCCCCAGAGAAAAAGAATGAACCAGTCAGGACCCTAGGCCATAATCGGATCCAATGCTTTGGTTTACAGTCGTGTCTCCTCAAAAGCCTGGATTCCAATACTAGGATAGGTGGTTTCCTGAGGCACCCATCAGAACAAATCTCATCTACCCAAGGAAACTTGAGCATGGTCGCTATGTCAGAAGCTTAGGAGAATACTTCATGGTCCCGGTGCCACCGCCCCATTCCAAGGCCCCCATCGACACAAACACACATTAGGCCCATTCCTCGGGAAAGTCATTTCAACTCAGCCACCCCGGTGGCTCCCGCAGAGCCATCAGATCTCAACTCTCTTGTTGCTAGGAGACAATTGGAATGCGAGGCGGGCTTCCCTGGCATTCATCCTGGAACTGGGCTCTGGCGTCATTCCATAGGGGATATCCTAGAGCTGCCCAACAGGTCTCAATTGTCCCGGAGAAGGAATCCTCGAAGGGGGCATCCCACAACTCCCAACGTGGGAAAACCTCCATGGCCTTGAGACTCCGCTCCCTTCTTGAAGGGGCAGTCATGCACAGAAACTCGAACTCTAGTCAACGTCTGATGCTCGCCAAGACTTCAGATGCTTGAGATATTGGTTCAGATGTGCAGAGGGAAACTGCCGTGTCCTCGGCCTGAAGCCCAAGTCTAGCTGTGTTCTCAGACTTCTGTCCTCACGCTCCTGGCCCAGAAGCCCTCAATTTTGGCAATTCCGTACCCACAATGCAGCACTCTGCCTGCCCTTTAGAACAATTATCTTGCCTAGTTAGCTGCCCAGGCAACAAAAATGAGGATAAACCTACACGGCACTCGACTGTACCCAAATTATATAGTCTAACCTGGGCACTAATGCACTGTCTGACACAACCTGAGCCCGAACCTCCTTACCAACACCCAGGCAGCTGACTACACACATAGCGCATAAGACCCGCCATGGCCTTAGGTCGTCATCTCTTCCCAACTGCGGTTTTCAGATTTCAGAACCTAGACCTTATCTCCAACCACTGCCCAGGTTGGAAAATGATGCATAAATCAGAACTCCCTCCCCATTGCAAGAAAACTTGTGATTGGAATGTTGTCCAATGTTCAGTGTAGTTGAATCCAGTGTGGCTCATGAGGCCCCGCCCATGCTCACGGGCCACATTTTTCACCAACTCACATTGTGACCCTCAGCCTGAGCCCAGTCTTCAAGTATGGCCTCTCAGTGGCTGGATGAAGAGAAGGCATATTGGGCCTGCCATGCCCCTAGGCCCCAATTTTTAACCAAATTTTGGGTTGCCCCTTCACTCTTCCCCAGGGCATGCTTTGGAATTCCTCTTTGGTTGGGAAACCTGAGGTAAACACTAAAGGAGAGCTCCCAACCCACAGATTGAGGAAAACAATTGGGACCGGGCCAAATCCACAGAGAGGAAAATTCGTCCATGAACCATAAGGCCTCCCCACATTCCACGGCCATCGTTGATACAAAATCCAGAGACAAAAGCCTGAGCAAGCACCTCAGACTCGCTCTTTCTTCATATCCTGAAGAGTTTTTCTCATGGTTTGTAGATTGGGCCTGCCATACTTACGTCCCCATAACTAGGCTGAGTTTGTGTTTTCAGACTTCTGACCTCAAACTCCAGAGCCACACACCCTCCAGGCTGGGCCCCTGGAGCCAAACATTAGGACTGTGCCTAACCCATGAATGGGAATTCTTCCCATTCCATTGTCCAAAATCGTACAAATTAGGAGAACCCTCCAAAGTCCCCGAGGCCATCCCAATAGTGTAGGTCTTCAGGGACAACAAGGGCGGTCTGACACCAGCTGAGCATCTACCTCCACTCATACCATAGATGGATGTCCCCATAGAAGAAGATGGAACCAGACAGGACCCTAGGCCATAATCGGATCCATTGCTTTGGTTTACAGGTGTGTCTACTCAAAAACTTGGATTCCAATACCAGCATAGGGGGTTAAAAGAGGCACCCATCAGAACAAATCTCACCTCCACAAGGAAAATTGTGCATGGGAGCTATGTCAAAAGCTTAGGAGAATAATTCAAGGTCCCGGTGCCACCGCCCCATTCCAAGGCACTCATGAACACAAACACACATTAGGCACCATGCTCAGGAAAGTCCATTTCAACTCAGCCACCCCGGTTGCTCCCGCAGAGCCATCAGATCTCAACTGTCTTGTTGCTAGGAGGCAATTGGAATGCTAGGCAGGATTCCCTGGCATCTATCCTCGAACGGTGCTCTGGAGTCATTACATATGGGATGTCCTGGAGCTGCCCAACAGGTCTCAATTGACCCGCAGTAGGAATCCTTGAAGGGGGCATCCTACAACTCCCAACGTGGGAAAACCTCCATGCCTTGAGACTCCGCTTTGTTCATGAAGGGGCAGTCATGCACAGGTAACTCCAACCTTAGCCAACGTTTGATCCTCGCCGTGACTTCAGATGCTTGTATTATTGGTTCAGATCTGCAGGGGGTACCTGCCGTGCCCTCGGCCTTAAGCCCAAGTCTAGGTTGTGTTCTCAGACTTCTGTTCTCACACTTCTGGCCCAGAAGACATCAAGTTTGGCAATTCCTGACCCACAATGCAGCACTCTGCCTGCGCTTTACAATAAATATCTTGCCTAATGAGCTGGCAAGGCACCTCAAATGAGGATAAAGCTACACGGAACTCGACTGTACCCAAATTATATAGTCTAACCTGAAGCACTAATGCACTGTCTGACACAACCTGAGCCCGAACCTCCTGACCAACACCCACTAGCTGACGGCACACTGAGCACATCAGATCCGCCATGGCCTTAGATCGTCATCTCTTCCCAACTGCGGTTTTAGGCTTCAGAACCTAGAGAATATCTCCAACCACTGCCCAGGGTTGAAAATGATGCAGAAATCGGAATCCTTCCCCATGGCAAGAGACCTTGTGATTGGCATGTTGTCCAAAGTTCAGTGTTGTTGAAACCATTGTGGCCCATGAGGCCCCGCCCATGCTCGCAGGCCAAATTCGTCACAAACAAACATTTGACCCTCAGCCTGAGTAAAGTCCTCAAGTAAGGCCTCTCAGGGGCTGGATGAAGAGAAGGCATATTGGGCCTGCCTTGCCCTTAGGCCCAATTTTTAATGATGGTTTAGGTTGTCCCTTTACTCTTCCCCAGGGCTCTGCTTTGGAATTCCTCTTTGGTTGGGAAACCTGAGGTAACAAACCTGAAAGGGTACCTCCCATCCCACAGATTGACGAAAAACAATTGGGACCGGGCCAATCCACAGAGGAAGATTCGTCCATGGCCCATGAGGACTCCCGACATTCCACGGCCATCGTTGATACAAAATCCAGAGACAAAAGCCTGATCAAGCACCTCAGAATCTCTCTTTCTTCATATCCTGAAGAGTTCTTCTCATGGTTTGTAGATTGGTCCTGCCATACCTACGTCCCCAAACCCAAGCCGAGTTTGTGTTTTCAGACTTCTGTCCTCAAGGTCCTGTGACACAAACCCTCCAGGCTGGGGCCCCTGAAGACACACATTAGGACTCTGCCTACCCCATGCATGGAAATTCTGCCCATTCCATTGTCCAAAATCGTACAAAGTAGGAGAACCCTCCAAAGTCCCCGAGGCCATCCCAATTGTGTAGGTCTCCAGGGACAAACAAGGGCGGTCTGACACCACCTGAGCATCTACCTCCACTCATAACATAGATGGATGTCCCCAGAGAAGAAAATGGAACCAGACAGGACCCTAGGCCATAATCGGAACCATTGCTTTGGTTTACAGGCATGTCTCCTCAAAAGCCTGGATTCCAATACCAGCATAGGGAGTTTTCTGACGCACCCATCAGAAAAAATCTCGTCGCCAATAGGAAACTTGTGCATGGGAATTATGTCAAAAGCTTAGGAGAATAATTCAGGGTCCCGGTGGAACCGCCCCATTCCAAGGCTCCCATGGACACAAACACACATTAGGCCCCATCCTCAGGAGAGTCCATTTCAACTCAGCCATCCCTGTTTTCCCGCAGAGACATCAGATCTCAACTGTCTTTTTGCTAGAAGACAATTGGAATGCGAGGCCGGCTTCCCTGGCATCCATCCTCGAACGATGCTCTGGAGTCATTCAATATGGGATGTCCAGGAGCTGCCCAACAGGTCTCAATTGTCCCGCAGAAGGAATCCTTGAAGTGGGCATCCCACAACTCCCAAAGTGGGAAAACCTCCATGGCCTTGAGATTCTGCTCCATTCATGAAGGGGCAGTCATGCACAGAAACTCCAACCAGAGCCAACGTCTGATCCTCGCCGTGACTTCAGATGCATGAGATATTGGTTCAGATCTCCAGGAGGTAGCTGCCGTGCCCTCCGTCTGAAGACCAAGTCTAGCTTGTGTTCTCAGACTTCTGTCCTCACACTCCTGGCCCAGAAGCCCTCAAGTTTGGCAATTCCGGACCCACAATGCAGCACTCTGCCTGCCCTCTGAAAAAATATTTTGCCTAATGAGCTGCCCAGGCACCTCAAATGAGGATCAACCTACACGGCACTCGACTGTACCCAAATTATACAGTCTAACCTGGGCACTAATGCACTGTCTGACACCACATGAGCACGAACCTCCTGACCAACACCCAGGAGGCTCACCGCACACTGAGTACATCAGACCCGCCATGGCCTTATGGCGTCATCTCTTCCCAACAGCGGTTTTCAGGCTTCAGAACCTAGACCTTACCTCCAACCTTTGACCAGGGTTGAAAATGATGCAGAAATCAGAACTCCTTCCCCATGGCAAGAGACCTTGTGATTGACATGTTGTCCAAAGTTCAGGATAGTTGAAGCCAGTGTGGCCCATGAGGCCCCGCCCATGCTCGCGGGCCACATTGGTCCCAAACACACATTGTGACCCTCAGCCTGAGCCCAGTCCTCAAGTAAGGCCTCTCAGTGGCTAGATGAAGAGACAGCATATTGGGCCTGCCATGCCCCGAGGCCCTAATTTTTAATCATAGTTTGGGTTGTCCCATTACTCTTCCCCAGGGCTCTACTTTGGATTTCCTCTTTGGCTGGAACACCTAAGGTAACAAACCTGAGAGGAGACCTCCCATCACACAGATTGACAAAAAATAATTGGGAACGGGCCAAATCCACAGAGAGGAAGATTCTTCCATGGCCCATGAGGCCTCCCCACATTCCACGGCCATCGTTGATACAAAATCCAGAGACAAAAGCCTGAGCAAGTGCCTCAGACTCGCTATTTCTTCATATCCTGAAGAGTTCTTCTCATGGTTTGTAGATTGGGCCTGCCATACCTACGTCCCCAAACCTAAGTGGAGTTTGTGTTTTCAGACTTCTGTCCTCAAGGTCCTGGGACACACACCCTCCTGGCTGGGGCCCCTGGAGCCACACGTTAGGACTGTGCTTACCCAATCCATGGGAATTCTGCCCATTCCATTGTCCAAAATCGTACAAATTAGGAAAACACTCCAAAGTCCCCGAAGCCATCCCAAAAGTGTAGGTCTCCAGGGACAAACAAGGGCGGTCTGACACCACCTGAGCATCTACCTCCACTCATACCATAGATGGATGTCCCCAGAGAAGAAAATGGAACCAGACAGGACCCTAGGCCATAATCGGAACCATTGCTTTGGTTTACAGGCATGTCTCCTCAAAAGCCTGGATTCCAATACCAGCATAAGGAGTTTTCCGACGCACCCATCAGAAAAAATCTCGTCGCCAATAGGAAACTTGTGCATGAGAATTATGTCAAAAGCTTAGGAGAATAATTCAGAGTCCTGGTGCCACCGCCCCATTCCAAGGCCCCCATCGACACAAACACACATTAGGCCCCATCCTCAGGAAAGTCCATTTCAACTCAGCCATCCCGGTTTTCCCGCAGAGCCATCAGATCTCAACTGTCTTTTTGCTAGAAGACAATTGGAATGCGAGGCCGGCTTCCCTGGCATCCATCCTCGAACAATGCTCTGGAGTCATTCAATATGGGATGTCCAGGAGCTGCCCAACAGGTCTCAATTGTCCCGCAGCAGGAATCCTTGAAGTGGGCATCCCACAACTCCCAAAGTGGGAAAACCTCCATGGCCATGAGACCCCGCTCCGTTCATTAAGGGGCAGTCATGCACAGAAACTCCAACCTGAGCCAACGTGTGATCCTCGCCGTGACTTCAGATGCATGAGATATTGGTTCAGATCTCCAGGGGGTAGCTGCCGTGCCCTCGGCCTGAAGCCCAAGTGCACGTTATGTTCTAAGACTTCTGTCCTCACACTCCTGGCCCAGAAGCCCTCAAGTTTGGCAATTCCGGACCCACAATGTGGCACTCTGCCTGCCCTCTAGAAAAAAAATTTTGCCTAATGAGCTGTCCAGGCACCTCAAATGAGGATCAACCTACAGGGCACTCGACTGTACCCAAATTATACAGTCTAACCTGGGCACTAATGCACTGTCTGACACCACATGAGCCCGAACCTCCTGACCAACACCCAGGAGGCTCTCCGCACACTGAGCACATCAGACCCGCATGGCCTTATGGCGTCATCTCTTCCCAACAGCGGTTTTCAGGCTTCAGAACCTAGACCTTATCTCCAACCTTTGCCCAGGGTTGAAAATGATGCAGAAATTAGAACTCTTTCCTCATGGCAAGAGACTTTGTGTTTGACATGTTGTCCAAAGTTCAGGATAGTTGAAACCAGTGTGGCCCATGAGGCCACGCCCATGCCCGCGGGCCACATTGGTCCCAAACACACATTGTGACCCTCAGCCTGAGCCCAGTCCTCAAGTAAGGCCTCTCAGTGGCTAGATGAAGAGACAGCATATTGGGCCTGCCATGCCCCAAGGCCCCAATTTTTAATCATAGTTTGGGTTGTCCCATCACTCTTCACCAGGGCTCTCCTTTGGATTTCCTTTTTGGCTTCGACACCTAAGGTAACAAACCTGAGAGGAAACTTCCCATCCCACAGATTGACAAAAATCAATTGGGACCGGGCAAAATCCACAGAGAGGAAGATTCGTCCATGGCCCATGAGGCCTCCCTACATTCCACGGCCATCGTTGATACAAAATCCAGAGACAAAAGCCTGAGCAAGTGCCTCAGACTCGCTCTTTCTTCATATCCTGAAGAGTTCTTCTCATGGTTTGTAGATTGGGCCTGCCATACCTACGACCCCAAACCTAAGCTGAGTTTGTGTTTTCAGACTTCTGTCCTCAAAGTCCTGGGCCACACACTCTCCATGCTGGGGTTCCTGGAGCCACACTTTAGGACTGTGCTTACTTACCCAATCCATGGGAATTCTGCCCATTCCATTGTCCAAAATCGTACAAATTATAAGGATTCTCCAAAGTCCCCGAGGCCATCCCAATAGTTTAGGTCTCCCGGGTCAAACAAGGGCGGTCTGACACCAGCTGAGCATCTACCTCCACTCATAATATAGATGGATGTCCCCAGAGAAGAAGTTGAAAACAAACAGGACCCTAGGCCATAATCAGATCCATTGATTTGGTACAGGCATGTTTCCTGAAAAGCCTGGATTCCAATAGCAGCATAGGGGGTTTACAGAGGCACCCATCAGAGCAAATCTCGTCTCCGCAAGGAAACTTGTGCTTGGGAGCTATGTCAAACGCTTAGGAGAATACTTCATGGTCCCGGGGCCACCGCCACTTTCCAAAGCCCTCATGGACACAAACACACATTAGGCCCCATCCTCAGGAAAGTCCATTTCAACTCAGCAACCCCGGTTGCTCGTGCAAAGCCATCAGATCTCAACTGTCTTGTTGCTAGGAGACAATTGGAAAGCGAGACGGGCTTCCCAGGCATCCATCGTCGAATGGTGCTCTGGCGTAATTCCATATGGGGTGTCCTGGAGCTGCCCAACAGGTCTCAATTGTCCCTCAGAAAGAATCCTTGAAGGGGGCTTCCCACAACTCCCAACGTGGGAAAATCTCCCTGACCTTGAGATTCTGCTCCGTTCATGAAGGGGCAGTCATGCACAGAAACGCCAACCTGTCCCAACGTCTGATCCTCGCCGTTACTTCAGATGCATGAGATATTAGTTCAGATCTGCAGGGTATACCTGCCGGGCCATGGGTTGACTCCCAAGTGTAGCTTGTGTTCTCAGACTTCTGTCCTTACACTCCTGGCTCAGAAGCCCTCAAGTTTGGCAATTCCGGACCCACAATGCAGCATTCTTCCTGCCCTCTAGAAAAAATATATTTCCTAATGAGCTGCCCAGGCACATCAAATGAGGACAAACCTACACGACACTTGACTGTACCCAAATTATACAGTCTAACGTGGGTACTAATGCACAGTCTGACACAACCTGAGCCCTACCCTCCTGACCAACACCCAGGCAGTTGACGGCCCACTGAGCGCATGAGCCCTGCCATGGCCTTAGGGCGTCATCTCTTCCCAACTGTGGTTTTCAGGCTTCAGAACTTAGACCTGATCTCCAACCACTGCCCAGGGTTGAAAATGATGCAGAAATCAGAACTCCTTACCCATGGCAAGAAACCTTGTGACTGCCATGTTGTCCAAAGTTTAGAGTAGTTGAAACCAGTGTGGCCCATGAGGCCCCTCCCATACTCACGGGCCACATTGGTCAAAAACACACATTTTGACCCTCAGCCTGAGCCCAGTCCTCAAGTAAGGCCTCTCAGTGGCTGGATGAAGAGACAGCATATTGGGCCTGCCATGCCCCTAGGCCCAATTTTTAACCATACTTTGGTTGTCCCTTTACTCTTCCCAAGGTCTCTGCTTTGGAATTCCTCTTTGGTTGGAACACGTGAGGTAACAAGCCTGAAAGGAGACCTGCCTTCCGACAGATTGACGAAAAACAATTGGGACCGTGCCAAATCCACAGAGAGGAAGATTCGTCCATGGCCCATGAGGCCTCCCCACATTCCACGGCCATCGTTGATACAAAATCCAGAGACAAAAGCCTGAGCAAGTGCCTCAGACTCGCTATTTCTTCATATCCTGAAGAGTTTTTCTCATGGTTTGTAGGTTGGGCCTGCCATATGTACGTCCCCATAACTAGGCTGAGTTTGTGTTTTCAGACTTCTTTCCTCAAACTCCAGAGCCACACACCCTCCAGGCTGGGGCCCCTGGAGCCAAACATTAGGACTGTGCCTAACCCATGAATGGGAATTCTTCCCATTCCATTGTCCAAAATCGTACAAATTAGGAGAACCCTCCAAAGTCCCCGAGGCCATCCCAATAGTGTAGGTCTTCAGGGACAACAAGGGCGGTCTGACACCAGCTGAGAATCTACCTCCACTCATACCATAGATGGATGTCCCCATAGAAGAAGATGGAACCAGACAGGACCCTAGGCCATAATCGGATCCATTGCTTTGGTTTACAGGTGTGTCTACTCAAAAACTTGGATTCCAATACCAGCATAGGGGGTTAAAAGAGGCACCCATCAGAACAAATCTCACCTCCACAAGGAAAATTGTGCATGGGAGCTATGTCAAAAGCTTAGGAGAATAATTCAAGGTCCCGGTGCCACCGCCCCATTCCAAGGCACTCATGAACACAAACACACATTAGGCACCATGCTCAGGAAAGTCCATTTCAATTCAGCCACCCCGGTTGCTCCCGCAGAGCCATCAGATCTCAACTGTCTTGTTGCTAGGAGGCAATTGGTATGCTAGGCAGGATTCCCTGGCATCTATCCTCGAACGGTGCTCTGGAGTCATTACATATGGGATGTCCTGGAGCTGCCCAACAGGTCTCAATTGACCCGCAGTAGGAATCCTTGAAGGGGGCATCCTACAACTCCCAACGTGGGAAAACCTCCATGCCTTGAGACTCCGCTTTGTTCATGAAGGGGCAGTCATGCACAGTAACTCCAACCTTAGCCAACGTTTGATCCTCGCCGTGACTTCAGATGCTTGTATTATTGGTTCAGATCTGCAGGGGGTACCTGCCGTGCCCTCGGCCTTAAGCCCAAGTCTAGGTTGTGTTCTCAGACTTCTGTTCTCACACTTCTGGCCCAGAAGACATCAAGTTTGGCAATTCCTGACCCACAATGCAGCAATCTGCCTGCGCTCTACAATAAATATCTTGCCTAATGAGCTGGCAAGGCACCTCAAATGAGGATAAAGCTACACGGAACTCGACTGTACCCAAATTATATAGTCTAACCTGAAGCACTAATGCACTGTCTGACACAACCTGAGCCCGAACCTCCTGACCAACACCCACTAGCTGACGGCACACTGAGCACATCAGATCCGCCATGGCCTTAGATCGTCATCTCTTCCCAACTGCGGTTTTAGGCTTCAGAACCTAGAGAATATCTCCAACCACTGCCCAGGGTTGAAAATGATGCAGAAATCGGAATCCTTCCCCATGGCAAGAGACCTTGTGATTGGCATGTTGTCCAAAGTTCAGTGTTGTTGAAACCATTGTGGCCCATGAGGCCCCGCCCATGCTCGCAGGCCAAATTCGTCACAAACAAACATTTGACCCTCAGCCTGAGTAAAGTCCTCAAGTAAGGCCTCTCAGGGGCTGGATGAAGAGAAGGCATATTGGGCCTGCCTTGCCCTTAGGCCCAATTTTTAATGATGGTTTAGGTTGTCCCTTTACTCTTCCCCAGGGCTCTGCTTTGGAATTCCTCTTTGGTTGGGAAACCTGAGGTAACAAACCTGAAAGGGTACCTCCCATCCCACAGATTGACGAAAAACAATTGGGACCGGGCCAATCCACAGAGGAAGATTCGTCCATGGCCCATGAGGACTCCCGACATTCCACGGCCATCGTTGATACAAAATCCAGAGACAAAAGCCTGATCAAGCACCTCAGAATCTCTCTTTCTTCATATCCTGAAGAGTTCTTCTCATGGTTTGTAGATTAGTCCTGCCATACCTACGTCCCCAAACCCAAGCCGAGTTTGTGTTTTCAGACTTCTGTCCTCAAGGTCCTGTGACACAAACCCTCCAGGCTGGGGCCCCTGAAGACACACATTAGGACTCTGCCTACCCCATGCATGGAAATTCTGCCCATTCCATTGTCCAAAATCGTACAAAGTAGGAGAACCCTCCAAAGTCCCCGAGGCCATCCCAATTGTGTAGGTCTCCAGGGACAAACAAGGGCGGTCTGACACCACCTGAGCATCTACCTCCACTCATAACATAGATGGATGTCCCCAGAGAAGAAAATGGAACCAGACAGGACCCTAGGCCATAATCGGAACCATTGCTTTGGTTTACAGGCATGTCTCCTCAAAAGCCTGGATTCCAATACCAGCATAGGGAGTTTTCTGACGCACCCATCAGAAAAAATCTCGTCGCCAATAGGAAACTTGTGCATGGGAATTATGTCAAAAGCTTAGGAGAATAATTCAGGGTCCCGGTGGAACCGCCCCATTCCAAGGCTCCCATGGACACAAACACACATTAGGCCCCATCCTCAGGAGAGTCCATTTCAACTCAGCCATCCCTGTTTTCCCGCAGAGACATCAGATCTCAACTGTCTTTTTGCTAGAAGACAATTGGAATGCGAGGCCGGCTTCCCTGGCATCCATCCTCGAACGATGCTCTGGAGTCATTCAATATGGGATGTCCAGGAGCTGCCCAACAGGTCTCAATTGTCCCGCAGAAGGAATCCTTGAAGTGGGCATCCCACAACTCCCAAAGTGGGAAAACCTCCATGGCCTTGAGATTCTGCTCCATTCATGAAGGGGCAGTCATGCACAGAAACTCCAACCAGAGCCAACGTCTGATCCTCGCCGTGACTTCAGATGCATGAGATATTGGTTCAGATCTCCAGGAGGTAGCTGCCGTGCCCTCCGTCTGAAGACCAAGTCTAGCTTGTGTTCTCAGACTTCTGTCCTCACACTCCTGGCCCAGAAGCCCTCAAGTTTGGCAATTCCGGACCCACAATGCAGCACTCTGCCTGCCCTCTGAAAAAATATTTTGCCTAATGAGCTGCCCAGGCACCTCAAATGAGGATCAACCTACACGGCACTCGACTGTACCCAAATTATACAGTCTAACCTGGGCACTAATGCACTGTCTGACACCACATGAGCACGAACCTCCTGACCAACACCCAGGAGGCTCACCGCACACTGAGTACATCAGACCCGCCATGGCCTTATGGCGTCATCTCTTCCCAACAGCGGTTTTCAGGCTTCAGAACCTAGACCTTACCTCCAACCTTTGACCAGGGTTGAAAATGATGCAGAAATCAGAACTCCTTCCCCATGGCAAGAGACCTTGTGATTGACATGTTGTCCAAAGTTCAGGATAGTTGAAGCCAGTGTGGCCCATGAGGCCCCGCCCATGCTCGCGGGCCACATTGGTCCCAAACACACATTGTGACCCTCAGCCTGAGCCCAGTCCTCAAGTAAGGCCTCTCAGTGGCTAGATGAAGAGACAGCATATTGGGCCTGCCATGCCCCGAGGCCCTAATTTTTAATCATAGTTTGGGTTGTCCCATTACTCTTCCCCAGGGCTCTACTTTGGATTTCCTCTTTGGCTGGAACACCTAAGGTAACAAACCTGAGAGGAGACCTCCCATCACACAGATTGACAAAAAATAATTGGGAACGGGCCAAATCCAC
Source organism: Mustela nivalis (assembly GCF_964662115.1). Lineage (NCBI taxonomy): Eukaryota > Metazoa > Chordata > Mammalia > Carnivora > Mustelidae > Mustela > Mustela nivalis. Next base: position 378,265 of record NW_028136370.1, read on the forward strand.
AGAGAGGAAGATTCTTCCATGGCCCATGAGGCCTCCCCACATTCCACGGCCATCGTTGATACAAAATCCAGAGACAAAAGCCTGAGCAAGTGCCTCAGACTCGCTATTTCTTCATATCCTGAAGAGTTCTTCTCATGGTTTGTAGATTGGGCCTGCCATACCTACGTCCCCAAACCTAAGTGGAGTTTGTGTTTTCAGACTTCTGTCCTCAAGGTCCTGGGACACACACCCTCCTGGCTGGGGCCCCTGGAGCCACACGTTAGGACTGTGCTTACCCAATCCATGGGAATTCTGCCCATTCCATTGTCCAAAATCGTACAAATTAGGAAAACACTCCAAAGTCCCCGAAGCCATCCCAAAAGTGTAGGTCTCCAGGGACAAACAAGGGCGGTCTGACACCACCTGAGCATCTACCTCCACTCATACCATAGATGGATGTCCCCAGAGAAGAAAATGGAACCAGACAGGACCCTAGGCCATAATCGGAACCATTGCTTTGGTTTACAGGCATGTCTCCTCAAAAGCCTGGATTCCAATACCAGCATAAGGAGTTTTCCGACGCACCCATCAGAAAAAATCTCGTCGCCAATAGGAAACTTGTGCATGAGAATTATGTCAAAAGCTTAGGAGAATAATTCAGAGTCCTGGTGCCACCGCCCCATTCCAAGGCCCCCATCGACACAAACACACATTAGGCCCCATCCTCAGGAAAGTCCATTTCAACTCAGCCATCCCGGTTTTCCCGCAGAGCCATCAGATCTCAACTGTCTTTTTGCTAGAAGACAATTGGAATGCGAGGCCGGCTTCCCTGGCATCCATCCTCGAACAATGCTCTGGAGTCATTCAATATGGGATGTCCAGGAGCTGCCCAACAGGTCTCAATTGTCCCGCAGCAGGAATCCTTGAAGTGGGCATCCCACAACTCCCAAAGTGGGAAAACCTCCATGGCCATGAGACCCCGCTCCGTTCATTAAGGGGCAGTCATGCACAGAAACTCCAACCTGAGCCAACGTGTGATCCTCGCCGTGACTTCAGATGCATGAGATATTGGTTCAGATCTCCAGGGGGTAGCTGCCGTGCCCTCGGCCTGAAGCCCAAGTGCACGTTATGTTCTAAGACTTCTGTCCTCACACTCCTGGCCCAGAAGCCCTCAAGTTTGGCAATTCCGGACCCACAATGTGGCACTCTGCCTGCCCTCTAGAAAAAAAATTTTGCCTAATGAGCTGTCCAGGCACCTCAAATGAGGATCAACCTACAGGGCACTCGACTGTACCCAAATTATACAGTCTAACCTGGGCACTAATGCACTGTCTGACACCACATGAGCCCGAACCTCCTGACCAACACCCAGGAGGCTCTCCGCACACTGAGCACATCAGACCCGCATGGCCTTATGGCGTCATCTCTTCCCAACAGCGGTTTTCAGGCTTCAGAACCTAGACCTTATCTCCAACCTTTGCCCAGGGTTGAAAATGATGCAGAAATTAGAACTCTTTCCTCATGGCAAGAGACTTTGTGTTTGACATGTTGTCCAAAGTTCAGGATAGTTGAAACCAGTGTGGCCCATGAGGCCACGCCCATGCCCGCGGGCCACATTGGTCCCAAACACACATTGTGACCCTCAGCCTGAGCCCAGTCCTCAAGTAAGGCCTCTCAGTGGCTAGATGAAGAGACAGCATATTGGGCCTGCCATGCCCCAAGGCCCCAATTTTTAATCATAGTTTGGGTTGTCCCATCACTCTTCACCAGGGCTCTCCTTTGGATTTCCTTTTTGGCTTCGACACCTAAGGTAACAAACCTGAGAGGAAACTTCCCATCCCACAGATTGACAAAAATCAATTGGGACCGGGCAAAATCCACAGAGAGGAAGATTCGTCCATGGCCCATGAGGCCTCCCTACATTCCACGGCCATCGTTGATACAAAATCCAGAGACAAAAGCCTGAGCAAGTGCCTCAGACTCGCTCTTTCTTCATATCCTGAAGAGTTCTTCTCATGGTTTGTAGATTGGGCCTGCCATACCTACGACCCCAAACCTAAGCTGAGTTTGTGTTTTCAGACTTCTGTCCTCAAAGTCCTGGGCCACACACTCTCCATGCTGGGGTTCCTGGAGCCACACTTTAGGACTGTGCTTACTTACCCAATCCATGGGAATTCTGCCCATTCCATTGTCCAAAATCGTACAAATTATAAGGATTCTCCAAAGTCCCCGAGGCCATCCCAATAGTTTAGGTCTCCCGGGTCAAACAAGGGCGGTCTGACACCAGCTGAGCATCTACCTCCACTCATAATATAGATGGATGTCCCCAGAGAAGAAGTTGAAAACAAACAGGACCCTAGGCCATAATCAGATCCATTGATTTGGTACAGGCATGTTTCCTGAAAAGCCTGGATTCCAATAGCAGCATAGGGGGTTTACAGAGGCACCCATCAGAGCAAATCTCGTCTCCGCAAGGAAACTTGTGCTTGGGAGCTATGTCAAACGCTTAGGAGAATACTTCATGGTCCCGGGGCCACCGCCACTTTCCAAAGCCCTCATGGACACAAACACACATTAGGCCCCATCCTCAGGAAAGTCCATTTCAACTCAGCAACCCCGGTTGCTCGTGCAAAGCCATCAGATCTCAACTGTCTTGTTGCTAGGAGACAATTGGAAAGCGAGACGGGCTTCCCAGGCATCCATCGTCGAATGGTGCTCTGGCGTAATTCCATATGGGGTGTCCTGGAGCTGCCCAACAGGTCTCAATTGTCCCTCAGAAAGAATCCTTGAAGGGGGCTTCCCACAACTCCCAACGTGGGAAAATCTCCCTGACCTTGAGATTCTGCTCCGTTCATGAAGGGGCAGTCATGCACAGAAACGCCAACCTGTCCCAACGTCTGATCCTCGCCGTTACTTCAGATGCATGAGATATTAGTTCAGATCTGCAGGGTATACCTGCCGGGCCATGGGTTGACTCCCAAGTGTAGCTTGTGTTCTCAGACTTCTGTCCTTACACTCCTGGCTCAGAAGCCCTCAAGTTTGGCAATTCCGGACCCACAATGCAGCATTCTTCCTGCCCTCTAGAAAAAATATATTTCCTAATGAGCTGCCCAGGCACATCAAATGAGGACAAACCTACACGACACTTGACTGTACCCAAATTATACAGTCTAACGTGGGTACTAATGCACAGTCTGACACAACCTGAGCCCTACCCTCCTGACCAACACCCAGGCAGTTGACGGCCCACTGAGCGCATGAGCCCTGCCATGGCCTTAGGGCGTCATCTCTTCCCAACTGTGGTTTTCAGGCTTCAGAACTTAGACCTGATCTCCAACCACTGCCCAGGGTTGAAAATGATGCAGAAATCAGAACTCCTTACCCATGGCAAGAAACCTTGTGACTGCCATGTTGTCCAAAGTTTAGAGTAGTTGAAACCAGTGTGGCCCATGAGGCCCCTCCCATACTCACGGGCCACATTGGTCAAAAACACACATTTTGACCCTCAGCCTGAGCCCAGTCCTCAAGTAAGGCCTCTCAGTGGCTGGATGAAGAGACAGCATATTGGGCCTGCCATGCCCCTAGGCCCAATTTTTAACCATACTTTGGTTGTCCCTTTACTCTTCCCAAGGTCTCTGCTTTGGAATTCCTCTTTGGTTGGAACACGTGAGGTAACAAGCCTGAAAGGAGACCTGCCTTCCGACAGATTGACGAAAAACAATTGGGACCGTGCCAAATCCACAGAGAGGAAGATTCGTCCATGGCCCATGAGGCCTCCCCACATTCCACGGCCATCGTTGATACAAAATCCAGAGACAAAAGCCTGAGCAAGTGCCTCAGACTCGCTATTTCTTCATATCCTGAAGAGTTTTTCTCATGGTTTGTAGGTTGGGCCTGCCATATGTACGTCCCCATAACTAGGCTGAGTTTGTGTTTTCAGACTTCTTTCCTCAAACTCCAGAGCCACACACCCTCCAGGCTGGGGCCCCTGGAGCCAAACATTAGGACTGTGCCTAACCCATGAATGGGAATTCTTCCCATTCCATTGTCCAAAATCGTACAAATTAGGAGAACCCTCCAAAGTCCCCGAGGCCATCCCAATAGTGTAGGTCTTCAGGGACAACAAGGGCGGTCTGACACCAGCTGAGCATCTACCTCCACTCATACCATAGATGGATGTCCCCATAGAAGAAGATGGAACCAGACAGGACCCTAGGCCATAATCGGATCCATTGCTTTGGTTTACAGGTGTGTCTACTCAAAAACTTGGATTCCAATACCAGCATAGGGGGTTAAAAGAGGCACCCATCAGAACAAATCTCACCTCCACAAGGAAAATTGTGCATGGGAGCTATGTCAAAAGCTTAGGAGAATAATTCAAGGTCCCGGTGCCACCGCCCCATTCCAAGGCACTCATGAACACAAACACACATTAGGCACCATGCTCAGGAAAGTCCATTTCAACTCAGCCACCCCGGTTGCTCCCGCAGAGCCATCAGATCTCAACTGTCTTGTTGCTAGGAGGCAATTGGTATGCTAGGCAGGATTCCCTGGCATCTATCCTCGAACGGTGCTCTGGAGTCATTACATATGGGATGTCCTGGAGCTGCCCAACAGGTCTCAATTGACCCGCAGTAGGAATCCTTGAAGGGGGCATCCTACAACTCCCAACGTGGGAAAACCTCCATGCCTTGAGACTCCGCTTTGTTCATGAAGGGGCAGTCATGCACAGTAACTCCAACCTTAGCCAACGTTTGATCCTCGCCGTGACTTCAGATGCTTGTATTATTGGTTCAGATCTGCAGGGGGTACCTGCCGTGCCCTCGGCCTTAAGCCCAAGTCTAGGTTGTGTTCTCAGACTTCTGTTCTCACACTTCTGGCCCAGAAGACATCAAGTTTGGCAATTCCTGACCCACAATGCAGCAATCTGCCTGCGCTCTACAATAAATATCTTGCCTAATGAGCTGGCAAGGCACCTCAAATGAGGATAAAGCTACACGGAACTCGACTGTACCCAAATTATATAGTCTAACCTGAAGCACTAATGCACTGTCTGACACAACCTGAGCCCGAACCTCCTGACCAACACCCACTAGCTGACGGCACACTGAGCACATCAGATCCGCCATGGCCTTAGATCGTCATCTCTTCCCAACTGCGGTTTTAGGCTTCAGAACCTAGAGAATATCTCCAACCACTGCCCAGGGTTGAAAATGATGCAGAAATCGGAATCCTTCCCCATGGCAAGAGACCTTGTGATTGGCATGTTGTCCAAAGTTCAGTGTTGTTGAAACCATTGTGGCCCATGAGGCCCCGCCCATGCTCGCAGGCCAAATTCGTCACAAACAAACATTTGACCCTCAGCCTGAGTAAAGTCCTCAAGTAAGGCCTCTCAGGGGCTGGATGAAGAGAAGGCATATTGGGCCTGCCTTGCCCTTAGGCCCAATTTTTAATGATGGTTTAGGTTGTCCCTTTACTCTTCCCCAGGGCTCTGCTTTGGAATTCCTCTTTGGTTGGGAAACCTGAGGTAACAAACCTGAAAGGGTACCTCCCATCCCACAGATTGACGAAAAACAATTGGGACCGGGCCAATCCACAGAGGAAGATTCGTCCATGGCCCATGAGGACTCCCGACATTCCACGGCCATCGTTGATACAAAATCCAGAGACAAAAGCCTGATCAAGCACCTCAGAATCTCTCTTTCTTCATATCCTGAAGAGTTCTTCTCATGGTTTGTAGATTAGTCCTGCCATACCTACGTCCCCAAACCCAAGCCGAGTTTGTGTTTTCAGACTTCTGTCCTCAAGGTCCTGTGACACAAACCCTCCAGGCTGGGGCCCCTGAAGACACACATTAGGACTCTGCCTACCCCATGCATGGAAATTCTGCCCATTCCATTGTCCAAAATCGTACAAAGTAGGAGAACCCTCCAAAGTCCCCGAGGCCATCCCAATTGTGTAGGTCTCCAGGGACAAACAAGGGCGGTCTGACACCACCTGAGCATCTACCTCCACTCATAACATAGATGGATGTCCCCAGAGAAGAAAATGGAACCAGACAGGACCCTAGGCCATAATCGGAACCATTGCTTTGGTTTACAGGCATGTCTCCTCAAAAGCCTGGATTCCAATACCAGCATAGGGAGTTTTCTGACGCACCCATCAGAAAAAATCTCGTCGCCAATAGGAAACTTGTGCATGGGAATTATGTCAAAAGCTTAGGAGAATAATTCAGGGTCCCGGTGGAACCGCCCCATTCCAAGGCTCCCATGGACACAAACACACATTAGGCCCCATCCTCAGGAGAGTCCATTTCAACTCAGCCATCCCTGTTTTCCCGCAGAGACATCAGATCTCAACTGTCTTTTTGCTAGAAGACAATTGGAATGCGAGGCCGGCTTCCCTGGCATCCATCCTCGAACGATGCTCTGGAGTCATTCAATATGGGATGTCCAGGAGCTGCCCAACAGGTCTCAATTGTCCCGCAGAAGGAATCCTTGAAGTGGGCATCCCACAACTCCCAAAGTGGGAAAACCTCCATGGCCTTGAGATTCTGCTCCATTCATGAAGGGGCAGTCATGCACAGAAACTCCAACCAGAGCCAACGTCTGATCCTCGCCGTGACTTCAGATGCATGAGATATTGGTTCAGATCTCCAGGAGGTAGCTGCCGTGCCCTCCGTCTGAAGACCAAGTCTAGCTTGTGTTCTCAGACTTCTGTCCTCACACTCCTGGCCCAGAAGCCCTCAAGTTTGGCAATTCCGGACCCACAATGCAGCACTCTGCCTGCCCTCTGAAAAAATATTTTGCCTAATGAGCTGCCCAGGCACCTCAAATGAGGATCAACCTACACGGCACTCGACTGTACCCAAATTATACAGTCTAACCTGGGCACTAATGCACTGTCTGACACCACATGAGCACGAACCTCCTGACCAACACCCAGGAGGCTCACCGCACACTGAGTACATCAGACCCGCCATGGCCTTATGGCGTCATCTCTTCCCAACAGCGGTTTTCAGGCTTCAGAACCTAGACCTTACCTCCAACCTTTGACCAGGGTTGAAAATGATGCAGAAATCAGAACTCCTTCCCCATGGCAAGAGACCTTGTGATTGACATGTTGTCCAAAGTTCAGGATAGTTGAAGCCAGTGTGGCCCATGAGGCCCCGCCCATGCTCGCGGGCCACATTGGTCCCAAACACACATTGTGACCCTCAGCCTGAGCCCAGTCCTCAAGTAAGGCCTCTCAGTGGCTAGATGAAGAGACAGCATATTGGGCCTGCCATGCCCCGAGGCCCTAATTTTTAATCATAGTTTGGGTTGTCCCATTACTCTTCCCCAGGGCTCTACTTTGGATTTCCTCTTTGGCTGGAACACCTAAGGTAACAAACCTGAGAGGAGACCTCCCATCACACAGATTGACAAAAAATAATTGGGAACGGGCCAAATCCACAGAGAGGAAGATTCTTCCATGGCCCATGAGGCCTCCCCACATTCCACGGCCATCGTTGATACAAAATCCAGAGACAAAAGCCTGAGCAAGTGCCTCAGACTCGCTATTTCTTCATATCCTGAAGAGTTCTTCTCATGGTTTGTAGATTGGGCCTGCCATACCTACGTCCCCAAACCTAAGTGGAGTTTGTGTTTTCAGACTTCTGTCCTCAAGGTCCTGGGACACACACCCTCCTGGCTGGGGCCCCTGGAGCCACACGTTAGGACTGTGCTTACCCAATCCATGGGAATTCTGCCCATTCCATTGTCCAAAATCGTACAAATTAGGAAAACACTCCAAAGTCCCCGAAGCCATCCCAAAAGTGTAGGTCTCCAGGGACAAACAAGGGCGGTCTGACACCACCTGAGCATCTACCTCCACTCATACCATAGATGGATGTCCCCAGAGAAGAAAATGGAACCAGACAGGACCCTAGGCCATAATCGGAACCATTGCTTTGGTTTACAGGCATGTCTCCTCAAAAGCCTGGATTCCAATACCAGCATAAGGAGTTTTCCGACGCACCCATCAGAAAAAATCTCGTCGCCAATAGGAAACTTGTGCATGAGAATTATGTCAAAAGCTTAGGAGAATAATTCAGAGTCCTGGTGCCACCGCCCCATTCCAAGGCCCCCATCGACACAAACACACATTAGGCCCCATCCTCAGGAAAGTCCATTTCAACTCAGCCATCCCGGTTTTCCCGCAGAGCCATCAGATCTCAACTGTCTTTTTGCTAGAAGACAATTGGAATGCGAGGCCGGCTTCCCTGGCATCCATCCTCGAACAATGCTCTGGAGTCATTCAATATGGGATGTCCAGGAGCTGCCCAACAGGTCTCAATTGTCCCGCAGCAGGAATCCTTGAAGTGGGCATCCCACAACTCCCAAAGTGGGAAAACCTCCATGGCCATGAGACCCCGCTCCGTTCATTAAGGGGCAGTCATGCACAGAAACTCCAACCTGAGCCAACGTGTGATCCTCGCCGTGACTTCAGATGCATGAGATATTGGTTCAGATCTCCAGGGGGTAGCTGCCGTGCCCTCGGCCTGAAGCCCAAGTGCACGTTATGTTCTAAGACTTCTGTCCTCACACTCCTGGCCCAGAAGCCCTCAAGTTTGGCAATTCCGGACCCACAATGTGGCACTCTGCCTGCCCTCTAGAAAAAAAATTTTGCCTAATGAGCTGTCCAGGCACCTCAAATGAGGATCAACCTACAGGGCACTCGACTGTACCCAAATTATACAGTCTAACCTGGGCACTAATGCACTGTCTGACACCACATGAGCCCGAACCTCCTGACCAACACCCAGGAGGCTCTCCGCACACTGAGCACATCAGACCCGCATGGCCTTATGGCGTCATCTCTTCCCAACAGCGGTTTTCAGGCTTCAGAACCTAGACCTTATCTCCAACCTTTGCCCAGGGTTGAAAATGATGCAGAAATTAGAACTCTTTCCTCATGGCAAGAGACTTTGTGTTTGACATGTTGTCAAAAGTTCAGGATAGTTGAAACCAGTGTGGCCCATGAGGCCCCGCCCATGCTCGCGGGCCACATTGGTCCCAAACACACATTGTGACCCTCAGCCTGAGCCCAGTCCTCAAGTAAGGCCTCTCAGTGGCTAGATGAAGAGACAGCATATTGGGCCTGCCATGCCCCAAGGCCCCAATTTTTAATCATAGTTTGGGTTGTCCCATCACTCTTCACCAGGGCTCTCCTTTGGATTTCCTTTTTGGCTTCGACACCTAAGGTAACAAACCTGAGAGGAAACTTCCCATCCCACAGATTGACAAAAATCAATTGGGACCGGGCAAAATCCACAGAGAGGAAGATTCGTCCATGGCCCATGAGGCCTCCCTACATTCCACGGCCATCGTTGATACAAAATCCAGAGACAAAAGCCTGAGCAAGTGCCTCAGACTCGCTCTTTCTTCATATCCTGAAGAGTTCTTCTCATGGTTTGTAGATTGGGCCTGCCATACCTACGACCCCAAACCTAAGCTGAGTTTGTGTTTTCAGACTTCTGTCCTCAAAGTCCTGGGCCACACACTCTCCATGCTGGGGTTCCTGGAGCCACACTTTAGGACTGTGCTTACTTACCCAATCCATGGGAATTCTGCCCATTCCATTGTCCAAAATCGTACAAATTATAAGGATTCTCCAAAGTCCCCGAGGCCATCCCAATAGTTTAGGTCTCCCGGGTCAAACAAGGGCGGTCTGACACCAGCTGAGCATCTACCTCCACTCATAATATAGATGGATGTCCCCAGAGAAGAAGTTGAAAACAAACAGGACCCTAGGCCATAATCAGATCCATTGATTTGGTACAGGCATGTTTCCTGAAAAGCCTGGATTCCAATAGCAGCATAGGGGGTTTACAGAGGCACCCATCAGAGCAAATCTCGTCTCCGCAAGGAAACTTGTGCTTGGGAGCTATGTCAAACGCTTAGGAGAATACTTCATGGTCCCGGGGCCACCGCCACTTTCCAAAGCCCTCATGGACACAAACACACATTAGGCCCCATCCTCAGGAAAGTCCATTTCAACTCAGCAACCCCGGTTGCTCGTGCAAAGCCATCAGATCTCAACTGTCTTGTTGCTAGGAGACAATTGGAAAGCGAGACGGGCTTCCCAGTCATCCATCCTCGAATGGTGCTCTGGCGTAATTCCATATGGGGTGTCCTGGAGCTGCCCAACAGGTCTCAATTGTCCCTCAGAAAGAATCCTTGAAGGGGGCTTCCCACAACTCCCAACGTGGGAAAATCTCCCTGACCTTGAGATTCTGCTCCGTTCATGAAGGGGCAGTCATGCACAGAAACGCCAACCTGTCCCAACGTCTGATCCTCGCCGTTACTTCAGATGCATGAGATATTAGTTCAGATCTGCAGGGTATACCTGCCGGGCCATGGGTTGACTCCCAAGTGTAGCTTGTGTTCTCAGACTTCTGTCCTTACACTCCTGGCTCAGAAGCCCTCAAGTTTGGCAATTCCGGACCCACAATGCAGCATTCTTCCTGCCCTCTAGAAAAAATATATTTCCTAATGAGCTGCCCAGGCACATCAAATGAGGACAAACCTACACGACACTTGACTGTACCCAAATTATACAGTCTAACGTGGGTACTAATGCACAGACTGACACAACCTGAGCCCTACCCTCCTGACCAACACCCAGGCAGTTGACGGCCCACTGAGCGCATGAGCCCTGCCATGGCCTTAGGGCGTCATCTCTTCCCAACTGTGGTTTTCAGGCTTCAGAACCTAGACCTGATCTCCAACCACTGCCCAGGGTTGAAAATGATGAAGAAATCAGAACTCCTTACCCATGGCAAGAAACCTTGTGACTGCCATGTTGTCCAAAGTTTAGAGTAGTTGAAACCAGTGTGGCCCATGAGGCCCCTCCCATACTCACGGGCCACATTGGTCAAAAACACACATTTTGACCCTCAGCCTGAGCCCAGTCCTCAAGTAAGGCCTCTCAGTGGCTGGATGAAGAGATAGCATATTGGGCCTGCCATGCCCCTAGGCCCAATTTTTAACCATACTTTGGTTGTCCCTTTACTCTTCCCAAAATCTCTGCTTTGGAATTCCTCTTTGGTTGGAACACGTGAGGTAACAAGCCTGAAAGGAGACCTGCCTTCCGACAGATTGACGAAAAACAATTGGGACCGTGCCAAATCCACAGAGAGGAAGATTCGTCCATGGCCCATGAGGCCTCCCCACATTCCACGGCCATCGTTGATACAAAATCCAGAGACAAAAGCCTGAGCAAGTGCCTCAGACTCGCTATTTCTTCATATCCTGAAGAGTTTTTCTCATGGTTTGTAGGTTGGGCCTGCCATATGTACGTCCCCATAACTAGGCTGAGTTTGTGTTTTCAGACTTCTTTCCTCAAACTCCAGAGCCACACACCCTCCAGGCTGGGGCCCCTGGAGCCAAACATTAGGACTGTGCCTAACCCATGAATGGGAATTCTTCCCATTCCATTGTCCAAAATCGTACAAATTAGGAGAACCCTCCAAAGTCCCCGAGGCCATCCCAATAGTGTAGGTCTTCAGGGACAACAAGGGCGGTCTGACACCAGCTGAGCATCTACCTCCACTCATACCATAGATGGATGTCCCCATAGAAGAAGATGGAACCAGACAGGACCCTAGGCCATAATCGGATCCATTGCTTTGGTTTACAGGCGTGTCTCCTCAAAAACCTGGATTCCAATACCAGCATAGGGGGTTAAATGAGGCACCCATCAGAACAAATCTCAACTCCACAAGGAAACTTGTGCATGGGAGCTATGTCAAAACCTTAGGAGAATAATTCAGGGTCCCGGTGCCACCGCCCCATTCCAAGGCACTCATGAACACAAACACACATTAGGCCCCATGCTCAGGAAAGTCCATTTCAACTCAGCCACCCCGGTTGCTCCCGCAGAGCCATCAGATCTCAACTGTCTTGTTGCTAGGAGGCAATTGGAATGCTAGGCAGGATTCCCTGTCATCCATCCTCGAACGGTGCTCTCGAGTCATTACATATGGGATTTCCTGGAGCTGCCCAACAGGTCTCAATTGTCCCGCAGTAGGAATCCTTGAAGGGGGCATCCTACAACTCCCAACGTGGGAAAACCTCCATGCCTTGAGACTCCGCTTTGTTCATGAAGGGGCAGTCATGCACAGAAACTCCAACCTTAACCAACGTTTGATCCTCGCCGTTACTTCAGATGCATGAGATATAGGTTCAGATCTGCAGGGGTACCTGCCGTGCCCTTGGACTTAAGCCCAAGTCTAGCTTGTGTTCTCAGACTTCTGTTCTCACACTTCTGGCCCAGAAGACATCAAGTTTGGCAATTCCTGACCCACAATGCAGCACTCTGCCTGCGCTCTACAATAAATATCTTGCCTAATGAGCTGGCAAGGCACCTCAAATGAGGATAAAGCTACACGGAACTCGACTGTACCCAAATTATATAGTCTAACCTGAAGCACTAATGCACTGTCTGACACAACCTGAGCCCGAACCTCCTGACCAACACCCACTAGCTGACGGCACACTGAGCACATCAGATCCGCCATGGCCTTAGATCGTCATCTCTTCCCAACTGCGGTTTTAGGCTTCAGAACCCAGAGAATATCTCCAACCACTGCCCAGGGTTGAAAATGATGCAGAAATCGGAATCCTTCCCCATGGCAAGAGACCTTGTGATTGGCATGTTGTCCAAAGTTCAGTGTTGTTGAAACCATTGTGGCCCATGAGGTCCCGCCCATGCTCGCGGGCCACATTGGTCACAAACAAACATTTGACCCTCAGCCTGAGTAAAGTCCTTAAGTAAGGCCTCTCAGGGGCTGGATGAAGAGAAGGCATATTGGGCCTGCCATGCCCTTAGGCCCAATTTTTAAAGATGGTTTAGGTTGTCCCTTTACTCTTCCCCAGGGCTCTGCTTTGGAATTCCTCTTTGGTTGGGAAACCTGAGGTAACAAACCTGAAAGGGTACCTCCCATCCCACAGATTGACGAAAAACAATTGGGACCGGGCCAATCCACAGAGGAAGATTCGTCCATGGCCCATGAGGACTCCCGATATTCCACGGCCATCGTTGATACAAAATCCAGAGACATAAGCCTGATCAAGCACCTCATAATCTCTCTTTCTTCATATCCTGAAGAGTTCTTCTTATGGTTTGTAGATTGGTCCTGCCATACCTACGTCCCCAAACCTAAGCCGAGTTTGTGTTTTCAGACTTCTGTCCTCAAGGTCCTGGGACACAAACCCTCCAGGCTGGGGCCCCTGGAGCCACACATTAGGACTCCGCCTACCCCATGCATGGAAATACTGCCCATTCCATTGTCCAAAATCGTACAAAGTAGGAGAACCCTCCAAAGTCCCCGAGGCCATCCCAATTGTGTAGGTCTCAAGGACAAACAAGGGCGGTCTGACACCACCTGAGCATCCACCTCCACTCATACTATAGATGGATGTCCCCTGAGAAAAAGAATGAACCAGTCAGGACCCTAGGCCATAATCGGATCCAATGCTTTGGTTTATAGTCGTGTCTCCTCAAAAGCCTGGATTCCGATACCAGCATAGGTGGTTTCCTGAGGCACCCATCAGAACAAATCTCATCTACCCATGGAAACTTGAGCATGGGAGTTATGTCAGAAGATTAGGAGAATACTTCAGGGTCCCGGTGCCACCGCCCCATTCCAAGGCCCCCATCGAAACAAACACACATTAGGCCCATTCCTCGGGAAAGTCATTTCAACTCAGCCACCCCGGGTGCTCACGCAGAGCCATCAGATCTCAACTGTCTTGTTGCTAGGAGACAATTGGAAAGCGTGACGGGCTTCCCAGGCATCCATCCTCGAATGGTGCTCTGCCGTCATTCCATATGGGATGTCCTGGAGCTGCCCAACAGGTCTCAATTGTCCCTCAGAAAGAATCCTTGAAGGGGGCTTCCCACAACTCCCAACGTGGGAAAATCTCCCTGGCCTTGAGATTCTGCTCCGTTCATGAAGGGGCAGTCATGCACAGAAACGCCAACCTGAGCCAACGTCTGATCCTCGCCGTTACTTCAGATGCATGAGATATAGGTTCAGATCTGCAGGGGTACCTGCCGTGCCCTCGGCCTGAAGCCCAAGTCTAGCTTGTGTTCTCAGACTTCTGTCCTTACACTCCTGGCTCAGAAGCCCTCAAGTTTGGCAATTCCGGACCCACAATGCAGCATTCTTACTGCCCTCTAGAAAAAATATATTTTTTAATGAGCTATCCAGGCACATCAAATGAGGATAAACCTACAAGACACTTGACTGTACCCAAATTATACAGTCTAACCTGGGCACTAATGCACAGTCTAACACAACCTGAGCCCGACCCTCCTGACCAACACCCAGGCAGATGACCGCCCACTGAGCGCATGGCCTTAGCGCGTCATCTCTTCCCAACTGCAGTTTTCAGGCTTCAGAACCTAGACCTGAACTCCAACCACTGCTCAGGGTTGAAAATGATGCAGAAATCAGAACTCCTTCCCCATGGCAAGAAACCTTGTGACTGCCATGTTGTCCAAAGTTTAGAGTAGTTGAAACCAGTGTGGCCCATGAGGCCCCTCCCATACTCACGGGCCACATTGGTCAAAAACACACATTTTGACCCTCAGCCTAAGCCCAGTCCTCAAGTAAGGCCTCTCAGTGGCTGGATGAAGAGACAGTATATTGGGCTTGCCATGCCCTAGGCCCAATTTTCAAACATACTTTGGTTGTCCCTTTATTCTTCCCAAGGTCTCTGCTTTGGAATTCCTCTTTGGTTGGGACACGTGAGGTAACAAGCCTGAAAGGAGACCTGCCTTCCCACAGATTGACGAAAAACAATTGGGATCGTGCCAAATCCACAGAGAGGAAGATTCGTCCATGGCCCATGAGGCCTCCCCAAATTCCACTGCCATCGTTGATACAAAATCCAGAGACAAAAGCCTGAGCAAGTGCCTCAGACTCGCTATTTCTTCATATCCTGAAGAGTTCTTCTCATGGTTTTTAGATTGTGCCTGCCATA
The DNA here is from genome assembly GCF_964662115.1 of Mustela nivalis. NCBI lineage: Eukaryota > Metazoa > Chordata > Mammalia > Carnivora > Mustelidae > Mustela > Mustela nivalis. Next base: position 393,276 of record NW_028136370.1, read on the forward strand.
CCTACGTCCCCAAGCTAAGCCGAGTATGTGTTTTCAGACTTCTGTCCTCAAAGTCATGGTACACACATCCTCCAGGCTGGGGCCCCTGGAGCCACACATTAGGACTGTGCCTACACAATCCATGGGAATTCTGCCCATTCCATGGTCCAAAATCATACAAATTAGGAGAAACCTCCAAAGTCCCTGAGGCCATCCCAATAGAGTAAGTCAACCGGAACAAACAAGGGCTGTCTGACACCAGGTGATAATCTACTGCCACTCATACCATAGATGGATGTCCCCAGAGAAGAAGATTGAACCAGACAGGACCCTAGGCCTTAATAGGATCCATTGCCTTGGTTTACAGGCATGTCTTCTCAAAAGCCTGATTCCAATACGATCATAGGGGTTTTCCTGAGGCACCCATCAGAACTCATCTCATCTCCACAAGAAAACCTGTGCATGGGAGCTATGTCAAAAGCTTAGGAGAGTACTTCAGGGTCCCGGTGCCACCGCCCCATTCCAAGGTCCTCATGGACACAAAAACACATTAGGACCCATCCTCAGAAAAGTCCATTTCAACTCAGCCACCCCGGTTGCTCAAGCAGAGCCATCAGATCTAAACTGTCTTGTTGCTAGGAGACAATTCGAATGTGAGGCGGGCTTCCCAGGCATCCATCCTCCAACGGTGCTCTGGAGTTATTCCATGTGGGATGTCCTGGAGCTGTCCAAAAGGTCTCAATTGTCCCGCAGAAGGAATCCTTGAAGAAGGCAACCCACACTCCCAACATGGAAAAACCTCAATGGCCTCGAGATTCCGCTCCCTTCATGAAGCGGCGGTCATGCACGGAAACTCCAACCTGAGCCATCGTCTGATCCTCCCCCTGACTTCAGATCATGAGATATTGGTTCAGATCTGCAGGGGGTACCTGCTGTGCCCTCTCCCTGAAACTCAAGTCTAGCTTGTCTTCTCAGACTTCTATCCTCACACTCCTGGTCCCAAAGCCCTCAAGTTTGGCAATTCCGGACCCACAATGCAGCACTCTGCCTGACCTCTAGAAAAAAAATATTGCCCCATGAGCTGCCCAGGCACCTTAAATGAGGATAAACCTACACAGCACTCGACTTTACCCAAATTATGTAGTCTACCCTGGGCACTAATGCACTGTCGGACACAACATGAGGCTGGACCTCCTGACCAACACCCAGAAAGCTGACCGCACACTGAGCACATAAGACCCGCCATGGCCTTAGGTCATCATCTTTTCCCTATCTCAGTTTTCAGGCTTCAGAACCGAGAACTTATCTCCAGTCACTGCCGAGGCGCTACTGTGATGGAGAAATCACAACTCCTCCTTACCCATGGCAAGAAACCTTGTGGTTGGCACGTTGTCCAACGTTCAGTGTAGGAGAAACCAGCATTCATCCTGAGGCCCCGCCCATTCTTGTGTGTGACGAGGGCATAAACACGCTTTATGACCCTCAGCATGAGTCCTGTCCTCTAGTAAGTCCTCTCAGTGGCTGGACCATTAGATGCCATAATGGGCTTGACATGTCCCTAGGCCCCAATTTTTATCCAGATTTCTGATTGTCCAATCGCCCCTCCCCAGGGCTCTACTTTGGAACCCCTCATTTGGTGGGACACCTGAGGTTAAAAAAGAAAATAACAACAACAAAAAAACCGGACTTCTTCCATCCCACAGAATGACCACAAACTCTTTGGACTGGGCCAAACCAGCAGATAGAAAGTCTCGTCCATTTCCCATGAAGTCACCCAGAAATTTCACGACCATGAGTGACACGGTATCCAGAGACAAAAACTTGAGCAAGAGCCTCACACTCGCCCTTTTTTCAAATCCCGAAGAGTTCTCCTCATGGTCTGTAGATCAGTCCTGCCATATTTATGTCCCGAAACATAAGACGAGTTTGTGTTTCCAGACAACTGTCCAAACAGCCCTGGCCTACACAACCTACAGACTCAGGCCCCTGGAGCCAAATTTGAGGACTGTACTTACCTCACCAAGGGAATTGTGTGTTCCCATTCCAATGGCCACAACCCTACTAATAGGATAAACCTCCAAAGTCCCAAATCCATCTCAATAGTGGTGTCTTCCCAGGAAAAAGAGGGGCAATCTGAGCCCATCGGAGCACCTCCCTGCACTCAGACCCATAGAAAGATGTCCCCAGAGTTAAAAAGGAAAGAACAGGCCCCTAGGCACTAATCAGATCCATTGCTTTGGTTTCCAGGCATCTCTCCTCATTGACCTGGATTTCAAAACCAGCATATGGCTCTTTCATGACTCACCCATCAGAAAACATCTCATCTACACATGGGATACTTGGACGTTGGAGCTGTGCAAAGCCTCTGTTTAGGAGAAGCCTTCAGGGCCCCAGTGCCACCGCTTCATTCCAAGGTCTCCATAGACACAAAAGCACATTAGGACCCATCCCCAGGAGAGTCCATTTCAACTCAGCCTCCTCGGTTGCTCCCCCAGATCCAGCAGATCTAACCTGTCTTGTTGCAAGTAGATAGTTGGAGTGCGAGGTGGGCTACCCAGCCATCCATCCTTAGAACCCTGCTCAGAATCATTGGCCTGGAGCCAAACAACAGGTCTCAAATGTCCTGAAGAAGACTCTTTGCAGTATGGAGCTGTTCACATCTCCCATCATGGGAAAACCCCCATGGCCTCGTGATGCCCCCCCTTCATGAAGGGGCCATCAGGGACAGAAACTCCAACCTGAGCGATCGTCCGATCCTCGCCCTGACTTCAGATGCACGAGATCTCGATTCCGGTCTGTATATTGTGCCTGCCATGTACTCACCCTGAAACCTAAGCCTAGCTTGTGTTCTCAGACTTCTGTCCTCAGACTACTGGCCCACAAGCCCTCCAGTTTGGCAATCCAGAACTACAATGCAGCACTCTGCCTGCCCTCCAGAAGAAAAACTTGGCCTTCTGGGTTGACCCAGTAACCCCAAGTGAGGATCAACCTGCACCTACCTTGGCTGTACCCCAAATACATAGGCTGACCAGGGCACCAATGCCCTTTCTGACACAGCCTGAGATTGGACCTCCTGGCCTACCCCGACTGCTAGCCGCACACTGGGCACATCGAGCTGCCATGGCCTTAGGTCGTCATCTCTTCCCAACCTCGGTTTTCAGGCTTCAGAATCTAGACCTGATCTCCAATCACTGCCCAGGGTTGAACGTGATGCAGAAATCAGAACTCCTTCCCCATGGCAAGAAACCTTGTGGTTGGCATGTTGTCCAACCTTCAGTGTAGTTGAAGCCAGTGTGGCCCATGAGGCCCCTCCCATGCTCTTGGGCCACATTGGTCACAAACACACATTGTGACCCTCAGCGTGAGCCCAGTCCCCAAGTAAGGCCTCTCAGTGGCTGGATGAAGAGATAGCATATTGGGCTTGCCATGCCCCTAGGCCCCAATTTTAACCATAGTTCGGGTTGTCCCTTCAGTCTTCTCCACAGCTTTGCTTTGGAATTCCTCTTTTGGTGGGACACCTGAGGTAACAAACCTGAAAGGAGTCCTCCCATCCCACAGATTGACGAAAAAGGATTGGGAATCGGGCCAAATCCTCAGAGAGGAAGATTCGTCCATGGCCATGAGGCCTCCCCGACATTCAGCGGCCATCGCTGATACAAAATCCAGAGACAAAAGCTTGAGCAAGCGCCTCAGACTCGCACTTTTTTCATATCCTGAAGAGTTCTTCTCATGGTTTTTAGATCGGGCCTGCCAAACCTACGTACCCAAATTTAAGCAGAGTTTGTGTTTTCAGACTTCTGTCCTCAAAGTCATGGGCCACACACTCTCCAGGCTGGGCCCCCTGGAGCCACACATTAGGACTGTGCCTACCAATCCATGGGAATTCTGCCCATTGTATGGTCCAAAATCGTACAAATAAGGAGAAACCTCCAAAGTCCCTGAGGCCATCCCATTAGTGTAGGTCGACCGGAAGAAACAAGGGCTGTCTGACACCAGCTGATAATCTACCTCCACTCATACCATAGATGGATGTCCCCAGAGAAGAAGATTGAACCAGACAGACCCTAGGCCATAATAGGATCCATTGCCTTGGTTTACAGGCATGACTCCTCTAAAGCCTGATTCCAATACGAGCATAGGGGTTTTCCTGAGGCACCCATCAGAACTCATCTCGTCTCCACAAGGAAACCTGTGCATGGGAGCTATGTCAAAATCTTAGGAGAGTACTTCAGGAGTCCCGGTGCCACCGCCCCATTCCAAGGCCCTCATGGACACAAACACATTAGGACCCATCCTCAGGAAAGTCCATTTCAACTCAGCCACACCGGTTGCTCCAGCAGAGCCATCAGATCTAAACTGTCTTGTTGCTAGGAGACAATTGGAATGCGAGGCGGGCTTCCCAGGCATCCATCCTAGAACGGTGCTCAGGAGTCATTCCATATGGGATGTCCTGGAGCTGTCCAACATGTCTCAATTGTCCCGCAGAAGGAATCCTTGAAGGGGGCATCCCACAACTCCCAACATGGGAAAACCTCAATGGCCTCGAGATTCCGCTCCCTTCATGAAGCGGCCGTCATGCACGGAAACTCCAACCTGAGCCATCGTCTGATCCTCGCCCTGACTTCAGATCATGAGATATTGGTTCAGATCTGCAGGGGGTACCTGCCGTGCCCTCTCCCTGAAACTCATGTCTAGCTTGTCTTCTCAGACTTCTATCCTCACACTCCTGGTCCCAAAGCCCTCAAGTTTGGCAATTCCGGACCCACAATGCAGCACTCTGCCTGACCTCTAGAAAAATAATATTGCCTCATGAGCTGCCCAGGCACCTTAAATGAGGATAAACCTACACAGCACTCGACTTTACCCAAATTATGTAGTCTACCCTGGGCACTAATGCACTGTCGGACACAACATGAGGCTGGACCTCCTGACCAACACCCAGAAAGCTGACCGCACACTGAGCACATAAGACCCGCCATGTCCTTAGATCATCATCTCTTCCCTATCTCAGTTTTCAGGCTTCAGAACCGAGACCTTATCTCCAGTCACTGCCGAGGCGTTACTGTGATGCAGAAATCACAACTCCTCCTTACCCATGGCAAGAAACCTTGTGGTTGGCACGTTGTCCAACGTTCAGTGTAGGAGAATCCAGCATTCATCCTGAGGCCCCGCCCATTCTTGTGTGCGACGAGGGCATAAACACGCTTCATGACCCTCAGCATGAGTCCTGTCCTCTAGTAAGTCCTCTCAGTGGCTGGACCATTAGATGCCATAATGGGCTTGACATGTCCCTAGGCCCCAATTTTTAACCAGATTTCTGATTGTCCAATCGCCCCTCCCCAGGGCTCTACTTTGGAACCCCTCATTTGGTGGGACACCTGAGGTTAAAAAAGAAAATAACAACAACAAAAAAAACGGACTTCTTCCATCCCACAGAATGACCACAAACTCTTTGGACTGGGCCAAACTAGCAGATAGAAAGACTCGTCCATTTCCCATGAAGTCACCCAGAAATTTCACGACCATGAGTGACACGGTATCCAGAGACAAAAACTTGAGCAAGAGCCTCACACTCGCCCTTTTTTCAAATCCCGAAGAGTTCTCCTCATGGTCTGTAGATCAGTCCCTCCATATTTATGTCCCGAAACATAAGACGAGTTTGTGTTTTCAGACATCTGTCCAAACAGCCCTGGCCTACATAACCTACAGGCTCAGTCCCCTGGAGCCAAACCTGAGGACTGTACTTACCCTCACCAAGGGAATTGTGTGTTCCCATTCCAATGGCCACAACCCTACTAATAGGATAAACCTCCAAAGTCCCAAATCCATCTCAATAGTGGTGTCTTCCCAGGAAAAAGAGGGGCAATCTGAGCCCATCGGAGCACCTCCCTGCACTCAGACCCATAGAAAGATGTCCCCAGAGTTAAAAAGGAAAGAACAGGCCCCTAGGCACTAATCAGATCCATTGCTTTGGTTTCCAGGCATCCTCCTCATTGGCCTGGATTTCAAAACCAGCATATGGCTCTTTCATGACTCACCCATCAGAAAACATCTCATCTACACATGGGATACTTGGACGTTGGAGCTGTGCAAAGCCTCTGTTTAGGAGAAGCCTTCAGGGCCCCAGTGCCACCGCTTCATTCCAAGGTCTCCATAGACACAAAAGCACATTAGGACCCATCCCCAGGAGAGTCCATTTCAACTCAGCCTCCTCGGTTGCTCCCCCAGATCCAGCAGATCTAACCTGTCTTGTTGCAAGTAGATAGTTGGAGTGCGAGGTGGGCTACCCAGCCATCCATCCTTAGAACCCTGCTCAGAATCATTGGCCTGGAGCCAAACAACAGGTCTCAATTGTCCTGCAGAAGACTCTCTGCAGTTTGGAGCTGTTCACAACTCCCATCGTGGGAAAACCCCCATGGCCTCGTGATGCCCCCCCTTCATGAAGGGGCCATCAGGGACAGAAACTCCAACCTGAGCGATCGTCCGATCCTCGCCCTGACTTCAGATGCACGAGATCTCGATTCCGGTCTGTATATTGTGCCTGCCATGTACTCACCCTGAAACCTAAGCCTAGCTTGTGTTCTCAGACTTCTGTCCTCAGACTACTGGCCCACAAGCCCTCCAGTTTGGCAATCCAGAACTACAATGCAGCACTCTGCCTGCCCTCCAGAAGAAAAACTTGGCCTTCTGGGTTGACCCAGTAACCCCAAGTGAGGATCAACCTGCACCTACCTTGGCTGTACCCCAAATACATAGGCTGACCAGGGCACTAATGCCCTTTCTGACACAGCCTGAGATTGGACCTCCTGGCCTACCCCGACTGCTAGCCGCACACTGGGCACATCGAGCTGCCATGGCCTTAGGTCGTCATCTCTTCCCAACCTCGGTTTTCAGGCTTCAGAATCTAGACCTGATCTCCAATCACTGCCCAGGGTTGAACGTGATGCAGAAATCAGAACTCCTTCCCCATGGCAAGAAACCTTGTGGTTGGCATGTTGTCCAACCTTCAGTGTAGTTGAAGCCAGTGTGGCCCATGAGGCCCCTCCCATGCTCTTGGGCCACATTGGTCACAAACACACATTGTGACCCTCAGCGTGAGCCCAGTCCCCAAGTAAGGCCTCTCAGTGGCTGGATGAAGAGATAGCATATTGGGCTTGCCATGCCCCTAGGCCCCAATTTTAACCATAGTTCGGGTTGTCCCTTCAGTCTTCTCCACAGCTTTGCTTTGGAATTCCTCTTTTGGTGGGACACCTGAGGTAACAAACCTGAAAGGAGTCCTCCCATCCCACAGATTGACGAAAAAGGATTGGGAATCGGGCCAAATCCTCAGAGAGGAAGATTCGTCCATGGCCATGAGGCCTCCCCGACATTCAACGGCCATCGCTGATACAAAATCCAGAGACAAAAGCTTGAGCAAGCGCCTCAGACTCACACTTTTTTCATATCCTGAAGAGTTCTTCTCATGGTTTTTAGATCGGGCCTGCCATACCTACGTACCCAAATTTAAGCTGAGTTTGTGTTTTCAGACTTCTGTCCTCAAAGTCATGGGCCACACACTCTCCAGGCTGGGCCCCCTGGAGCCACACATTAGGACTGTGCCTACCAATCCATGGGAATTCTGCCCATTCTATGGTCCAAAATCGTACAAATAAGGAGAAACCTCCAAAGTCCCTGAGGCCATCCCATTAGTGTAGGTCGACCGGAAGAAACAAGGGCTGTCTGACACCAGCTGATAATCTACCTCCACTCATACCATAGATGGATGTCCCCAGAGAAGAAGATTGAACCAGACAGACCCTAGGCCATAATAGGATCCATTGCCTTGGTTTACAGGCATGACTCCTCTAAAGCCTGATTCCAATACGAGCATAGGGGTTTTCCTGAGGCACCCATCAGAACTCATCTCGTCTCCACAAGGAAACCTGTGCATGGGAGCTATGTCAAAATCTTAGGAGAGTACTTCAGGAGTCCCGGTGCCACCGCCCCATTCCAAGGCCCTCATGGACACAAACACATTAGGACCCATCCTCAGGAAAGTCCATTTCAACTCAGCCACACTGGTTGCTCCAGCAGAGCCATCAGATCTAAACTGTCTTGTTGCTAGGAGACAATTGGAATGCGAGGCGGGCTTCCCAGGCATCCATCCTAAAACGGTGCTCAGGAGTCATTCCATATGGGATGTCCTGGAGCTGTCCAACATGTCTCAATTGTCCCGCAGAAGGAATCCTTGAAGGGGGCATCCCACAACTCCCAACATGGGAAAACCTCAATGGCCTCGAGATTCCGCTCCCTTCATGAAGCGGCCGTCATGCACGGAAACTCCAACCTGAGCCATCGTCTGATCCTCGCCCTGACTTCAGATCATGAGATATTGGTTCAGATCTGCAGGGGGACCTGCCGTGCCCTCTCCCTGAAACTCATGTCTAGCTTGTCTTCTCAGACTTCTATCCTCACACTCCTGGTCCCAAAGCCCTCAAGTTTGGCAATTCCGGACCCACAATGCAGCACTCTGCCTGACCTCTAGAAAAAAAATATTGCCTCATGAGCTGCCCAGGCACCTTAAATGAGGATAAACCTACACAGCACTCGACTTTACCCAAATTATGTAGTCTACCCTGGGCACTAATGCACTGTCGGACACAACATGAGGCTGGACCTCCTGACCAACACCCAGAAAGCTGACCGCACACTGAGCACATAAGACCCGCCATGTCCTTAGATCATCATCTCTTCCCTATCTCAGTTTTCAGGCTTCAGAACCGAGACCTTATCTCCAGTCACTGCCGAGGCGTTACTGTGATGCAGAAATCACAACTCCTCCTTACCCATGGCAAGAAACCTTGTGGTTGGCACGTTGTCCAACGTTCAGTGTAGGAGAATCCAGCATTCATCCTGAGGCCCCGCCCATTCTTGTGTGCGACGAGGGCATAAACACGCTTTATGACCCTCAGCATGAGTCCTGTCCTCTAGTAAGTCCTCTCAGTGGCTGGACCATTAGATGCCATAATGGGCTTGACATGTCCCTAGGCCCCAATTTTTAACCAGATTTCTGATTGTCCAGTCGCCCCTCCCCAGGGCTCTACTTTGGAACCCCTCATTTGGTGGGACACCTGAGGTTAAAAAAGAAAATAACAACAACAAAAAAAAACGGACTTCTTCCATCCCACAGAATGACCACAAACTCTTTGGACTGGGCCAAACTAGCAGATAGAAAGACTCGTCCATTTCCCATGAAGTCACCCAGAAATTTCACGACCATGAGTGACACGGTATCCAGAGACAAAAACTTGAGCAAGAGCCTCACACTCGCCCTTTTTTCAAATCCCGAAGAGTTCTCCTCATGGTCTGTAGATCAGTCCCTCCATATTTATGTCCCGAAACATAAGACGAGTTTGTGTTTTCAGACATCTGTCCAAACAGCCCTGGCCTACATAACCTACAGGCTCAGGCCCCTGGAGCCAAACCTGAGGACTGTACTTACCCTCACCAAGGGAATTGTGTGTTCCCATTCCAATGGCCACAACCCTACTAATAGGATAAACCTCCAAAGTCCCAAATCCATCTCAATAGTGGTGTCTTCCCAGGAAAAAGAGGGGCAATCTGAGCCCATCGGAGCACCTCCCTGCACTCAGACCCATAGAAAGATGTCCCCAGAGTTAAAAAGGAAAGAACAGGCCCCTAGGCACTAATCAGATCCATTGCTTTGGTTTCCAGGCATCTCTCCTCATTGGCCTGGATTTCAAAACCAGCATATGGCTCTTTCATGACTCACCCATCAGAAAACATCTCATCTACACATGGGATACTTGGACGTTGGAGCTGTGCAAAGCCTCTGTTTAGGAGAAGCCTTCAGGGCCCCAGTGCCACCGCTTCATTCCAAGGTCTCCATAGACACAAAAGCACATTAGGACCCATCCCCAGGAGAGTCCATTTCAACTCAGCCTCCTCGGTTGCTCCCCCAGATCCAGCAGATCTAACCTGTCTTGTTGCAAGTAGATAGTTGGAGTGCGAGGTGGGCTACCCAGCCATCCATCCTTAGAACCCTGCTCAGAATCATTGGCCTGGAGCCAAACAACAGGTCTCAATTGTCCTGCAGAAGACTCTCTGCAGTTTGGAGCTGTTCACAACTCCCATCGTGGGAAAACCCCCATGGCCTCGTGATGCCCCCCCTTCATGAAGGGGCCATCAGGGACAGAAACTCCAACCTGAGCGATCGTCCGATTCTCGCCCTGACTTCAGATGCACGAGATCTCGATTCCGGTCTGTAGATTGTGCCTGCCATGTCCTCACCCAGAAACCTAAGCCTAGCTTGTGTTCTCAGACTTCTGTCCTCAGACTACTGGCCCACAAGCCCTCCAGTTTGGCAATCCAGAACTACAATGCAGCACTCTGCCTGCCCTCCAGAAGAAAAACTTGGCCTTCTTGGGTGACCCAGTAACCCCAAGTGAGGATCAACCTGCACCTACCTTGGCTGTACCCCAAATACATAGGCTGACCAGGGCACTAATGCCCTTTCTGACACAGCCTGAGCCTGGACCTCCTGGCCCACCCCGACTGCTAGCCGCACACTGAGCACATCGAGCCGCTATGGCCTTAGGTCGTCATCTCTTCCCAACTTCGGTATTCAGGCATCAGAATCTAGACCTTATCTCCAATCACTGCCCAGGGTTAAACGTGATGAAGAAATCAGAACTCCTTCCCCATGGCAAGAAACCTTGTGGTTGGCATGTTGTCCAACCTTCAGTGTAGTTGAAGCCAGTGTGGCCCATGAGGCCTCGCCTATGCTCTTGGGCCACATTGGTCACAAACACACATTGTGACCCTCAGCGTGAGCCCAGTCCCCAAGTAAGGCCTCTCAGTGGCTGGATGAAGAGATAGCATATTGGGCTTGCCATGCCCCTAGGCCCCAAATTTTAACATTAGTTCACGTTGTCCCTTCAGTCTTCTCCACGGCTTTGATTTGGAATTCCTCTTTTGGTGGGACACCTGAGGTAACAAACCTGAAAGGAGTCCTCCCATCCCACAGATTGACGAAAAACGATTGGGAATCGTGGCAAATCCTCAGAGAGGAAGATTCGTCCATGGCCATGAGGCCTCCCCGACATTCAACGGCCATCGCTGATACAAAATCCAGAAACAAAAGCTTGAGCAAGCGCCTCAGACTCGCACTTTTTTCATATCCTGAAGAGTTCTTCTCATGGTTTCTAGATCGGGCCTGCCATACCTACGTACCCAAATTTAAGCTGAGTTTGTGTTTTCAGACTTCTGTCCTCAAATTCATGGGCCACACACTCTCAAGGCTGGGGCCCCTGGAGCCACACATTAGGACTGTGCCTACCAATCCATGGGAATTCTGCCCATTCTATGGTCCAAAATCGTACAAATTCGGAGAAACCTCCAGAGTCCCTGAGGCCATCCCATTAGTGTAGGTCGACCGGAAGAAACAAGGGCTGTCTGACACCAGCTGATAATCTACCTCCACTCATACCATAGATGGATGTCCCCAGAGAAGAAGATTGAACCAGACAGGACCCTAGGCCATAATAGGATCCATTGCCTTGTTTTACAGGCATGTCTCCTCTAAAGCCTGATTCCAATACGAGCATAGGGGTTTTCCTGAGGCACCCATCAGAACTCATCTCGTCTCCACAAGGAAACCTGTGCATGGGAGCTATGTCAAAAGCTTAGGAGAATACTTCAGGGGTCCCGGTGCCACCGCCCCATTCCAAGGCCCCCTTGGACACAAACACATTAGGACCCATCCTCAGGAAAGTCCATTTCAACTCAGCCACACCGGTTGCTCTAGCAGAGCCATCAGATCTAAACTGTCTTGTTGCTAGGAGACAATTGGAATGCGAGGCGGGCTTCCCAGGCATCCATCCTAGAACGGTGCTCAGGAGTCATTCCATATGGGATGTCCTGGAGCTGTCCAACATGTCTCAATTGTCCCGCAGAAGGAATCCTTGAAGGGGGCATCCCACAACTCCCAACATGGGAAAACCTCAATGGCCTCGAGATTCCGCTCCCTTCATGAAGCGACCGTCATGCACGGAAACTCCAACCTGAGCCATCGTCGGATCCTCGCCCTGACTTCAGATCATGAGATATTGGTTCAGATCTGCAGGGGGTACCTGCCGTGCCCTCTCCCTGAAACTCAAGTCTAGCTCGTCTTCTCAGACTTCTATCCTCATACTCCTGGTTTCAAAGCCCTCAAGTTTGGCAATTCCGGACCCACAATGCAGCACTCTGACTGACCTCTAGAAAAAAAATATTGCCTCATGAGCTCCCCAGGCACCTTAAATGAGGATAAACCTACACAGCACTCGACTTTACCCAAATTGTGTAGTCTACCCTGGGCACTAATGCACTGTCGGACACAACATGAGGCTGGACCTCCTGACCAACACCCAGAAAGCTGACCGCACACTGAGCACATAAGACCCGCCATGGCCTTAGGTCATCATCTCTTCCCTATCTCAGTTTTCAGGTTTCAGAACTGAGACCTTATCTCCAATCACTGCCGAGGCGTTACTGTGATGGAGAAATCACAACTCCTCCTTACCCATGGCAAGAAACCTTGTGGTTGGCACGTTGTCCAACGTTCAGTGTAGGAGAAACCAGCATTCATCCTGAGGCCCCGCCCATTCTTGTGTGCGACGAGGGCATAAACACGCTTTATGACCCTCAGCATGAGTCCTGTCCTCTAGTAAGTCCTCTCAGTGGCTGGACCATTAGATGCCATAATGGGCTTGACATGTCCCTAGGCCCCAATTTTTAACCAGATTTCTGATTGTCCAGTCGCCCCTCCCCAGGGCTCTACTTTGGAACCCCTCATTTGGTGGGACACCTGAGGTTAAAAAAGAAAATAACAACAACAAAAAAAACGGACTTCTTCCATCGCACAGAATGACCACAAACTCTTTGGACTGGGCCAAACTAGCAGATAGAAAGACTCGTCCATTTCCCATGAAGTCACCCAGAAATTTCACGACCATGAGTGACACGGTATCCAGAGACAAAAACTTGAGCAAGAGCCTCACACTCGCCCTTTTTTCAAATCCCAAAGAGTTCTCCTCATGGTCTGTAGATCAGTCCTGCCATATTTATGTCCCGAAACATAAGACGAGTTTGTGTTTTCAGACAACTGTCCAAACAGCCCTGGCCTACACAACCTACAGGCTCAGGCCCCTGGAGCCAAACCTGAGGACTGTACTTACCCTCACCAAGGGAATTGTGTGTTGCCATTCCAATGGCCACAACCCTACTAATAGGATAAACCTCCAAAGTCCCAAATCCATCTCAATAGTGGTGTCTTCCCAGGAAAAAGAGGGGCAATTTGAGCCCATCGGAGCACCTCCCTGCACTCAGACCCATAGACAGATGTCCCCAGAGTTAAAAAGGAAAGAACAGGCCCCTAGGCACTAATCAGATCCATTGCTTTGGTTTCCAGGCATCCTCCTCATTGGCCTGGATTTCAAAACCAGCATATGGCTCTTTCATGACTCACCCATCAGAAAACATCTCATCTACACATGGGATACTTGGACGTTGGAGCTGTGCAAAGCCTCTGTTTAGGAGAAGCCTTCAGGGCCCCAGTGCCACCGCTTCATTCCAAGGTCTCCATAGACACAAAAGCACATTAGGACCCATCCCCAGGAGAGTCCATTTCAACTCAGCCTCCTCGGTTGCTCCCCCAGATCCAGCAGATCTAACCTGTCTTGTTGCAAGTAGATAGTTGGAGTGCAAGGTGGGCTACCCAGCCATCCATCCTTAGAACCCTGCCTAGATTCATTGGCCTGGAGCCAAACAACAGGTCTCAATTGTCCTGCAGAAGACTCTTTGCTGTTTGGAGCTGTTCACAACTCCCATCGTGGGAAAACCCGCATGGCCTCTTGATGCCCCCCCCCTTCATGAAGGGGCCATCAGGGACAGAAACTCCAACCTGAGCGATCGTCCGATTCTCGCCCTGACTTCAGATGCACGAGATCTCGATTCCGGTCTGTAGATTGTGCCTGCCATGTCCTCACCCAGAAACCTAAGCCTAGCTTGTGTTCTCAGACTTCTGTCCTCAGACTACTGGCCCACAAGCCCTCCAGTTTGGCAATCCAGAACTACAATGCAGTACTCTGCCTGCCCTCCAGAAGAAAAACTTGGCCTTCTTGGGTGACCCAGTAACCCCAAGTGAGGATCAACCTGCACCTACCTTGGCTGTACCCCAAATACATAGGCTGACCAGGGCACTAATGCCCTTTCTGACACAGCCTGAGCCTGGACCTCCTGGCCCACCCCGACTGCTAGCCGCACACTGAGCACATCGAGCCGCTATGGCCTTAGGTCGTCATCTCTTCCCAACTTCGGTATTCAGGCATCAGAATCTAGACCTTATCTCCAATCACTGCCCAGGGTTAAACGTGATGAAGAAATCAGAACTCCTTCCCCATGGCAAGAAACCTTGTGGTTGGCATGTTGTCCAACCTTCAGTGTAGTTGAAGCCAGTGTGGCCCATGAGGCCTCGCCTATGCTCTTGGGCCACATTGGTCACAAACACACATTGTGACCCTCAGCGTGAGCCCAGTCCCCAAGTAAGGCCTCTCAGTGGCTGGATGAAGAGATAGCATATTGGGCTTGCCATGCCCCTAGGCCCCAATTTTTAACATTAGTTCGCGTTGTCCCTTCAGTCTTCTCCACGGCTTTGATTTGGAATTCCTCTTTTGGTGGGACACCTGAGGTAACAAACCTGAAAGGAGTCCTCCCATCCCACAGATTGACGAAAAATGATTGGGAATCGTGGCAAATCCTCAGAGAGGAAGATTCGTCCATGGCCATGAGGCCTCCCCGACATTCAACGGCCATCGCTGATACAAAATCCAGAAACAAAAGCTTGAGCAAGCGCCTCAGACTCGCACTTTCTTCATATCCTGAAGAGTTCTTCTCATGGTTTCTAGATCGGGCCTGCCATACCTACGTACCCAAATTTAAGCTGAGTTTGTGTTTTCAGACTTCTGTCCTCAAAGTCATGGGCCACACACTCTCCAGGCTGGGGCCCCTGGAGCCACACATTAGGACTGTGCCTACCAATCCATGGGAATTCTGCCCATTCTATGGTCCAAAATCGTACAAATTCGGAGAAACCTCCAGAGTCCCTGAGGCCATCCCATTAGTGTAGGTCGACCGGAAGAAACAAGGGCTGTCTGACACCAGCTGATAATCTACCTCCACTCATACCATAGATGGATGTCCCCAGAGAAGAAGATTGAACCAGACAGGACCCTAGGCCATAATAGGATCCATTGCCTTGTTTTACAGGCATGTCTCCTCTAAAGCCTGATTCCAATACGAGCATAGGGGTTTTCCTGAGGCACCCATCAGAACTCATCTCGTCTCCACAAGGAAACCTGTGCATGGGAGCTATGTCAAAAGCTTAGGAGAATACTTCAGGGGTCCCGGTGCCACCGCCCCATTCCAAGGCCCCCTTGGACACAAACACATTAGGACCCATCCTCAGGAAAGTCCATTTCAACTCAGCCACACCGGTTGCTCTAGCAGAGCCATCAGATCTAAACTGTCTTGTTGCTAGGAGACAATTGGAATGCGAGGCGGGCTTCCCAGGCATCCATCCTAGAACGGTGCTCAGGAGTCATTCCATATGGGATGTCCTGGAGCTGTCCAACATGTCTCAATTGTCCCGCAGAAGGAATCCTTGAAGGGGGCATCCCACAACTCCCAACATGGGAAAACCTCAATGGCCTCGAGATTCCGCTCCCTTCATGAAGCGACCGTCATGCACGGAAACTCCAACCTGAGCCATCGTCGGATCCTCGCCCTGACTTCAGATCATGAGATATTGGTTCAGATCTGCAGGGGGTACCTGCCGTGCCCTCTCCCTGAAACTCAAGTCTAGCTCGTCTTCTCAGACTTCTATCCTTATACTCCTGGTTTCAAAGCCCTCAAGTTTGGCAATTCCGGACCCACAATGCAGCACTCTGCCTGACCTCTAGAAAAAAAATATTGCCTCATGAGCTCCCCAGGCACCTTAAATGAGGATAAACCTACACAGCACTCGAATTTACCCAAATTGTGTAGTCTACCCTGGGCACTAATGCACTGTCGGACACAACATGAGGCTGGACCTCCTGACCAACACCCAGAAAGCTGACCGCACACTGAGCACATAAGACCCGCCATGGCCTTAGGTCATCATCTCTTCCCTATCTCAGTTTTCAGGTTTCAGAACTGAGACCTTATCTCCAATCACTGCCGAGGCGTTACTGTGATGGAGAAATCACAACTCCTCCTTACCCATGGCAAGAAACCTTGTGGTTGGCACGTTGTCCAACGTTCAGTGTAGGAGAAACCAGCATTCATCCTGAGGCCCCGCCCATTCTTGTGTGCGACGAGGGCATAAACACGCTTTATGACCCTCAGCATGAGTCCTGTCCTCTAGTAAGTCCTCTCAGTGGCTGGACCATTAGATGCCATAATGGGCTTGACATGTCCCTAGGCCCCAATTTTTAACCAGATTTCTGATTGTCCAATCGCCCCTCCCCAGGGCTCTACTTTGGAACCCCTCATTTGGTGGGACACCTGAGGTTAAAAAAGAAAATAACAACAACAAAAAAAAACGGACTTCTTCCATCCCACAGAATGACCACAAACTCTTTGGACTGGGCCAAACCAGCAGATAGAAAGACTCGTCCATTTCCCATGAAGTCACCCAGAAATTTCACGACCATGAGTGACACGGTATCCAGAGACAAAAACTTGAGCAAGAGCCTCACACTCGCCCTTTTTTCAAATCCCAAAGAGTTCTCCTCATGGTCTGTAGATCAGTCCTGCCATATTTATGTCCCGAAACATAAGACGAGTTTGTGTTTTCAGACAACTGTCCAAACAGCCCTGGCCTACACAACCTACAGGCTCAGGCCCCTGGAGCCAAACCTGAGGACTGTACTTACCCTCACCAAGGGAATTGTGTGTTGCCATTCCAATGGCCACAACCCTACTAATAGGATAAACCTCCAAAGTCCCAAATCCATCTCAATAGTGGTGTCTTCCCAGGAAAAAGAGGGGCAATTTGAGCCCATCGGAGCACCTCCCTGCACTCAGACCCATAGACAGATGTCCCCAGAGTTAAAAAGGAAAGAACAGGCCCCTAGGCACTAATCAGATCCATTGCTTTGGTTTCCAGGCATCCTCCTCATTGGCCTGGATTTCAAAACCAGCATATGGCTCTTTCATGACTCACCCATCAGAAAACATCTCATCTACACATGGGATACTTGGACGTTGGAGCTGTGCAAAGCCTCTGTTTAGGAGAAGCCTTCAGGGCCCCAGTGCCACCGCTTCATTCCAAGGTCTCCATAGACACAAAAGCACATTAGGACCCATCCCCAGGAGAGTCCATTTCAACTCAGCCTCCTCGGTTGCTCCCCCAGATCCAGCAGATCTAACCTGTCTTGTTGCAAGTAGATAGTTGGAGTGCGAGGTGGGCTACCCAGCCATCCATCCTTAGAACCCTGCCTAGATTCATTGGCCTGGAGCCAAACAACAGGTCTCAATTGTCCTGCAGAAGACTCTTTGCTGTTTGGAGCTGTTCACAACTCCCATCGTGGGAAAACCCCCATGGCCTCTTGATGCCCCCCCCCTTCATGAAGGGGCCATAAGGGACAGAAACTCCAACCTGAGCGATCGTCCGATCTTCGCCCTGACTTCAGATGCACGAGATCTCGATTCTGGTCTGTAGATTG
The DNA here is from genome assembly GCF_964662115.1 of Mustela nivalis. Classification (NCBI taxonomy): domain Eukaryota; kingdom Metazoa; phylum Chordata; class Mammalia; order Carnivora; family Mustelidae; genus Mustela; species Mustela nivalis. The sequence goes on from NW_028136370.1 coordinate 411,002, forward strand.
TGCCTGCCATGTCCTCACCCAGAAACCTAAGCCTAGCTTGTGTTCTCAGACTTCTGTCCTCAGACTACTGGCCCACAAGCCCTCCAGTTTGCCAATCCAGAACTACAATGCAGCAATCAGCCTGCCCTCCAGAAGAAAAACATTGCCCCCGGGGTGACCCAGTAACCCCAAGTGAGGATCAACCTGCACCTACCTTGGCTGTACCCCAAATACATAGGCTGACCAGGGCACTAATGCCCTTTCTGACACAGTCTGAGCCTTGAACTCCTGGCCCACCCAGACTGCCAGCCGCACACTGAGCACATCGAGCCGCCATGGCCTTAGGTCGTCATCGCTTTCCAACCTCGGTTTTCAGGCTTCATAAACTAGACCTTATCTCCAATCACTGCCCATGGTTGAACATGATGCAGAAATCAGAACTTCTTCCCCATGGCAAGAAACCTTGTGGTTGGCATGTTGTCCAACGTTCAGTGTAGTTGAAGCCAGTGTGGCCCATGAGGCCCCGCCCATGCTCTTGGGCCACATTGGTCACAAACACACATTGTGACCCTCAGCTTGAGCCCAGTCCCCAAGTAAGCCGCTTAGTGGCTGGATGAAGAGATAGCATAATGGGCTTGCCATGCACCTAGGCCCCAATTTTAACCATAGTTTGGGTTGTCCCTTCAGTCTTCTCCACGGCTTTGATTTGGAATTCCTCTTTTGGTGGGACACCTGAGGTAACAAAACTGAAAGGAGTCCTCCCATCCCACAGATTGACGAAAAACGATTGGGAATCGGGGCAAATCCTCAGAGAGGAAGATTCGTCCATGGCCCATGAGGCCTCCCCGACATTCCACGGATATCGCAGATACAAAATCCTTAGACAAAAGCCTGAGTAAGCGCCTCAGACTCGCACTTTCTTCATATCCTGAAGAGTTCTTCTCATGGTTTGTAGATCGGGCCTGCCATACCTACGTCCCCAAACCTAAGCTGAATTTGTGTTCTCAGACTTCTGTCCTCAACGTCATGGGCCACACACTCTCCAGGCTGGGGCCCCTGGAGCCACACATTAGGACTGTGCCTACCAATCCATTGGAATTCTGCCCATTCCATGGTCCAAAATCGTACAAATTAGGAGAAACCTCCAAAGTCCCTGAGGCCATCCCAATAGTGTAGGTCGACCGGAAGAAACAAGGGCTGTCTGACACCAGCTGATAATCTACCTCCACTCATACCATAGATGAATGTCCCCAGAGAAGAAGATTGAACCAGACAGGACCCTAGGCCATAAATGGATCCATTGCCTTGGTTTACATGCAAGTCTCTTCAAAAGCCTGATTGCAATACGAGCATAGGGTTTTTCCTGAGGCACCCATGAGAACTCATCTCGTCTCCACAAGGAAACCTGTGCATGGGAGCTATGTCAAAAGCTTAGGAGAATACTTCAGGGGTCCCGGTGCCACCGCCCCATTCCAAGGCCCTCATGGACACAAACACATTAGGACCCATCCTCAGGAAAGTCCATTTCAACTCAGCCACACCGGTTGCTCCAGCAGAGCCATCAGATCTAAACTGTCTTGTTGCTAGGAGACAATTGGAATGCGAGGCGGGCTTCCCAGGCATCCATCCTCAAACGATGCTCAGGAGTCATTCCATATGGGATGTCCTGTAGCAGTCCAACATGTCTCAATTGTCCCGCAGAAGGAATCCTTGAAGGGGGCATCCCACAACTCCCAACATGGAAAAACCTCAATGGCCTCGAGATTCTGCTCCCTTCATGAAGCGGCCGTCATGCACGGAAACTCCAACCTGAGCCATCGTCTGATCCTCGCCCTGACTTCAGATCATGATATATTGGTTCAGATCTGCAGGGGGTACCTGCCGTGCCCTCTCCCTGAAACTCAAGTCTAGCTTGTCTTCTCAGACTTCTATCCTCACACTCCTGGTCCCTAAGCCCTCAAGTTTGGCAATTCCGGACCCACAATGCAGCACCTTGCCTGACCTCTAGGAAAAAACTTATTGCCTCATGAGCTGCCCAGGCATCTAAAATGAGGATAAACCTACACAGCACTCGACTTTACCCAAATTATGTAGTCTACCCTGGGCACTAATGCACTGTCGGACACAACATGAGGCTGGACTTCCTGACCAACACCCACAAAGCTGACCACACACTGAGCACATAAGACCCGCCATGGCCTTAGGTCATCATCTCTTCCCTATCTCAGTTTTCAGGCTTCAGAACCGAGACCTTATCTCCAATCACTGCCCAGGCGTGAGTGTGATGCAGAAATCACAACTCATCCTTACCCATGGCAAGACACCTTGCTGCTGGCAGTGAGTCAAACCTTCAGTGTAGGTAAAAACGGCATGGCCCATGAGGCCACGCCCATGCGTAAGGGCCGCCTTGGGCACAAACACACATTGTGACCCACAGCGTGGGTACCTTATTCAGGTAACGCCTCTCAGTGACTGGACAAAGAGCCCGCATATGTGGCTTGCCATTCCCATAGGCACACAGGACTAACTAGATGGTGTGTATTCCAGTTGAGGGAACCCACTGCTGTGCTCTAGAGTCCCTATCCTGGGGGCTCCCCTGTGGCAGAAAACAGTACTCTTCCCTTCCCACAGAATGAACCCAATCACTTGGGAGCTTGGACAATCCCCCGAGAGGATGGCCCTTCCTCGGCCCCTGAGGCAACACCTACACTGACCAGCCACTGTGAACGCAATACCCAGAGACAAAAGCCTGAACGACTGCCTCCAACTTGCCCTCCGTTGATATCCAGAGATTCTCCCCTCACGGACTGGAGATCAGGCTTGCCATTACCTTGGCCCCTAGCTGAGCCAAGTTTGCTTTTTCAGACATCTGTCCCCACAGCCCTGGCAAACACAGCCTTTAGGCTGGGTCCTCTGGAGTCATACCACAGGACCGTTTTTGCTGTCTCCTGGAAAACTGTGTCCATTCCTTTGGCCACACACCTCCAGAATATGAGAAACCTCAAGGCCCCTGAGGACATCCCACTACTGGGAGCCTCCCTGGACACACAGGGGCATTCGGACACAAGCTGAGCAGCTACCTCCACGAAGGCGTGCACACAGATGTCAACTGAGATAGATTTTTGAGACGGACAGGCCCTTAGGCCCTAACCTCAACAATTGATTTGGTTTCCAGGTGTCACTTCTCAGAGGCTTTGGTTCGAAGAACAGGATATGGGGCTTTCCTGAGGCACTAAACAGAACTCCTCTCGTCTCCACATGGGAAGCTTCCTTGTTGGAGCCGTGTGAAACACCTCAGGTTGGAAAATCCTGCAGAGTCCCTGAGCCACCTCCACATTCCAATGTCTCCCAGGCCACCAAGACACAGTAGGACTCATCTTCAGGAGAGTCCATTTCAACTCTCCCCTCTGGGTAGCTCACCCATGATCCCGCAGATTGAGCCTGCCTTGTCCTTACTAAAGAGTGGGAATATGAGGTGGCGTTCCCAGGCATCCATGCTTAGACACCTGCTCTAGAGTCTTTCCCTATGGGGCCTCCTGGAACCATCCAATAGGACTCGACTGTCGTGCAGAAGGAAACCTTGAGGTTTGGAGTAGTTCACAAATCCCATTGTAGGCAAACCACCCTGGCCTCATGAAGTACCCACACCCTACAGGAAGAGGCCATGCTGGACAAAAAATCTAGCCTGAGGCACGTCTCATAGTTGACATGACCTCAGTGCAGGAGATCTCGATTCAGCCTCTGCAGAGTGGGCCTGCCGTGCCCTTGGTCCCAAACCTCACGCTGGCTTGCGTTTTCAGACTTCCTTCCTCAGACTCCTGGCAAACAAGCCCACCGGACTAGGAACTCCAGAACCACAACCAAGCCCATTGTCTGCCCAATGGAAGAAAAACGTTTCCCTGTGGGGCTCTCCAGAAAACCCAGATGAGGATCACGCTGCTCGGGCCTCGACGGTACCCGAACTGGATAGGCTGCTCTGGGCACTCATGCTCTGTCTGACACAGCCTGAAGCCAGACGTCCAGACAGACAAGGAGACAGCTGGCCGCACACCCAGCACTTCAGACACGCCATGGTCTTATGCCGTCACCTCTTACTAACCTTGGTTTTCAGATATCTGAACCTAGACATTATATCAATTCTCCACACAGCTGGGTATCGCAAGAACAAAACAGAATTCTTCCTTCCCCATGGCTGTAAAGCTTGCTCGTGGCATGGAGTCACACCTTCAGGGTGGGAGAAACCTTTATGGCCCCTGATGGCACGCCCAAACTTGAGTGCTGCTTGGGCACAAATTCACACTGTGACCCTCAGCATGAGCCCCACGTCAAAGAAAGGCCTGTCAGGGCCTGGACCAAGAGCCCGCATATGGGGCTTGCCAAGCCCCTATGCACCCAATCCTCAACAGGGTTTGAGTTTTCCAGTCGCCCCGCCCGTACCTGGGGCTCTGCTCTGGAATCCCTTTCTTTTTGAGACACATGAGCCAGACAACACGACTCCACCCTTCCCACAAAATGACCCCAAACTCTTGAGAGCTGGGACAAATCCCCAGAGAGGGATACTCGTCCAGAGTCCCTGAGGCCACCCCTCCAATTCACGGCTATCCCGGACACAACATCCAGAGACAAAAGCCTGAAGGAACGCCTCCCACTCGCCCTTCTTTCAGAGGCCCAAGAGCTCCATCTCTTCTGTACATCCGGCCTGCCATACCCTAGACGCCACTCATAAGCTGAGTTTGTGTTTTCAGACTTCTCTGCCCACAGCCTGGACCCACACAACCTCCAGGCTAGGGCCACTGGAGCCATAGCGAAAGATTGTGCCTGCCCTCTCCAAGGAAAGTGTGCCCAATCCATTGACCACAACCCTACAGGTTAGGGAAAAGCTCCAAGGCCCCTGAGGCCATCAATAGTGTAGGCCACCCTGGACTAAGAGGGGCTCTCTGACACCAGCGGAGCAACTATCTCCACTTAGACTCTAGACAGTGTCCCCAGAGACAGACGGTTGAAATGGACAGGCCCCCAGGCCCTAATCTGAACCTTAGCTTTGGTTTCCATGTGTCCGTCCTCAGAGGATTGTTTTCGTAGACCAGCACACGGGGCTTTTCCGAGGCACCAAACCAAACCTCTCTCGTCTCCACATGGGGAGCTTTCTTACTGGGGATGTATCAAACCCTTCAGGTAGGAGAGTTCCGCAGGGCCACTGAACAACCAGCACATTCCAAGGTCTCCATGGACCCAAACGCACATTATGACGCATCCTCAGGATAGGCCATTCCAACTCAGCCCCCTGGGTAGCGTGCCCCAGAGGCAGCAGATCAAACATATCTTGTTGCTAATGCCCAATGGGAATGCGAGGCATGCTGTACAGGGATCCATCCTTCGAACCCTGCTCTCCAGTCCTTCCGTAGGGTATGTCCTGGCGCCATGCAACAGGACTCGAATGTCCCGCAGAAGGAAACCTTGTGGTTTGGGGCAACCTCCAAACTCAGCGTGGGAAAACTTCCTTGGCCTTATGAGGCCCCCGCTTCATGAAGGTGCCATCATGGACACATACTCCAGCCTCAGCCAACGTCTGATCCTCAGCCTGACTTCAGAAGCAGGAGATTTTGATTCAGCCTCTGCAGAGTGGGCCTGCTCTGCCCTGGGCTCCAATCCTCACCCTAGCTTGTGTTTTCAGACTTCCGTCCTCACACTCCTGGCCCACAAACCCTCCCTACTGGGAATTCTGGGGCCACAATGAAGCACTCTGCCTGCCTCCCAGGAGAAAAACATTGTCTATGGTGCTGCCCAGAAACGCCAAATGAGGATCAAACTGCTTGGCCCTCGGCAACACCCCAATTGCATAGGCTACCTTAAACACTGATGCTCTGTCGCAAATAGCCTGAGCCCAGACCTTCCAACAGACACCGACACAGCTGGCTGCACACCCAGCACATTGGACCCGCCACTGCCTTAGGCCACCATCCATTCCCAACCTGGGTTTTCAGTCATCGGAACCTAGACCTTATCTCCAATCCCTACACAGGGGGGAACCTAATGCACAAGTCAGAACCCCTCCTTCCCCATGGCAAGAAACCTTGCTGCTGGCAGTGAGTCAAACCTTCAGTGTAGGAGAAAACGGCATGGCCCATGAGGCCACACCCATGTGTGAGGGCCGCCTTGGGCACAAACACACATTGTGACCCTCAGCGTGAGTACCTTATTCAAGTAACGCCTCTCACTGACTGGACCAAGAGCCCACATATGTGGCTTGCCTTGCCCATAGGCACCCAGGACCAACTAGATGGTGTGTATTCCAGTTGAGGGAACCCACTGCTGTGCTCTGGACTCCTGCTCCTGGGGGGTCCAATGTGGCAGAAAACGGTACTCTTCCCTTCCCACAGAATGAACCCAAACACATGGGAGCTTGGACAATCCCCCGAGTGGAAGGCTCTTACTCGGCCCCTGAAGTAACCCCTACCCTGAACGGCCACTGTGAACGCAACACCCAGAGACAAAAGCCTGAGCAACTGCCTCCCACTTGCCCTCCTTTGATATCCAGAGGATCTCCCCTCACGGACTGGAGATCAGGCCTGCCATTACCTTGGGCCCTAGCTGAGCCAAGTTTGCTTTTTCAGACATCTGTCTCCACAGCCCTGGCAAACACAGCCTCTAGGCTGGGTCCTCTGGAGCCATACCACAGGACCGTGCCTGTTGTCCCCTGGGAAACTGTGTCCATTCCTTTGGACACACACCACCAGAGTATGAGAAACCTCAAGGCCCCCGAGGACATCCCACTACTGGGAGCCTCCATGGACACACAGGGGCATTCGGACACCAGCTGAGCAGCTACCTCCACGAAGGCATGCACACAGATGTCAACAGATAGAAGGTTGAGCCCACAGGCCCTTAGGCCGTAATCTCAACTCTTGCTTTGGTTTCCAGGTGTCACTCCTCAGAGGCTTTGGTTCGAAGAACAGGATATGGGGCTTTCCTGAGGCACTGAACAGAACTCCTCTCGTCTCCACATGGGAAGCTTCCTTGTTGGAGCCGTGTGAAACACCTCAGCTTGGAGAATCCTGCAGAGTCCCTGAGCCACCTCCACATTCCAAGGTTCCCAGGCCACCAAGCCACAGTAGGACTCATCTTCAGGAGAGTCCATTTCAACTCTCCCCTCTGGGTAGCTCACCCAGGAGCCCGCAGATTGAGCCTGCCTTGTCCTGACTAAAGAGTGGGAATATGAGCTGGCGTTCCCAGGCATCCATGCTTAGACACCTGCTCTCGAGTCTTTCCGTATGGGGCCTCCTGGAACCATCCAATAGGACTCGACTGTCGTGCAGAAGGAAACCCTGAGGTTTGTAGTAGTTCACAAATCCCATTGTAGGCAAACCTCCCTGGCCTCATGAAGCACCCACACCCTTCAGGAAGAGGCCATGCTGGACAAAAACTCTAGCCTGGGGCACGTCTCATAGCTGACATGACTTCAGTGCAGGAGATCTCGATTCAGCCTCTGCAGAGTGGGCCTGCCGTGCCCTCGGTCCCAAACCTCACGCTAGCTTGTGTTTTCAGACTTCCTTCCTCAGACTCCTGGCAAACAAGCCCTCCGGACTAGGAACTCCAGAACCACAACCCAGCCCAGTGTCTGCCCAACGGAAGAAAAACGTTTCCCTGTGGGGCTCTCCAGAAAACCCAGATGAGAATCAACCTGCTCGGGCCTCGACGGTACCCGAGCTGGATAGGCTGCTCTGGGCACTCATGCTCTGTCTGACTCAGCCTGAAGCCAGGCGTCCAGACAGACAAGGAGACAGCTGGCCGCACACCCAGCACTTCGGACACGCCATGGTCTTATGCCGTCACCACTTCCTAACCTTGGTTTTCAGATATCTGAACCTAGACATTATATCAATTCTCCACACAGCTGGGTATCGCAAGCACAAAACAGAAGTCCTGCTTCCCCATGGCTGTAAAGCTTGCTCGTGGCATGGAGTCACACCTTCAGGGTGGGAGAAACCTTCATGGCCCCTGATGCCACGCCCAAATTTGAGTGCTGCTTGGGCACAAGTTCACACTGTGACCCTCAGCATGAGCCCCATGTCAAAGAAAGGCCTGTCAGAGCCTGGACCAAGAGCCCGCATATGGGGCTTGCCAAGCCCCTATGCACCCAATCCTCACCAGGGTTTGAGTTTTCCAGTCGCCCCGCCCGTACCTGGGGCTCTGCTCTGGAATCCCTTTCTTTTTGAGACACATGAGCCAGACAACACGACTCCACCCTTCCCTCAAAATGACCCCAAACTCTTGGGAGCTGGGACAAATCCCCAGAGAGGGATACTCGTCCAAAGTCCCTGAGGCCACCCCTCCAATCCACGGCTATCCCAGACACAACATCCAGAGACAAAAGCCTGAAGGAACGCCTCCCACTCGCCCTTCTTTCAGAGGCCCAGGAGCTCCCTCTCGGGCTGTACATCCGGCCTGCCATACCCTAGGCGCCACTCATAAGCTGAGTTTGTGTTTTCAGACTTCTGTGCCCACAGCCTGGGCCCACACAACGTCCAGGCTAGGGCCTCTGGAGCCACAGCGAAAGATTGTGCCTGCCCTCTCCAAAGAAAGTGTGCCCAATCCATTGACCACAACCCTACAGGTTATGGAACAGCTCCAAGGCCCCTGAGGCCATAAATAGTGTAGGCCAACCTGGACTAAGAGGGGCTCTCTGACACCAGCGGAGCAACTATCTCCACTTAGACTCTCAGACAGTGTCCCCAGAGACAGAAGGTTGAAATGGACAGGCCCCCAGGCCCTAATCTGTACCTTAGCTTTGGTTTCCATGTGTCCGTCCTCAGAGGACTGTTTTCGTAGACCAGCACACGGGGCTTTTCCGAGGCACCAAACCAAACCTCTCTCGTCTCCACATGGGGAGCTTTCTTACTGGGGATGTATCAAACCCTTCAGGTAGGAGAGTTCCGCAGGGCCACTGAACAACCAGCACATTCCAAGGTCTCCATGGACCCAAACGCACATTATGACGCATCCTCAGGATAGGCCATTTCAACTCAGCCCCCTGGGTAGCGTGCCCCAGAGGCAGCAGATCAAACATATCTTGTTGCTAATGGCCAATGGGAATGCGAGGCATGCTGTACAGGGATCCATCCTTCGAACCCTGCTCTCCAGTCCTTCCGTAGGGTATGTCCTGGCGCCATGCAACAGGACTCGAATGTCCCGCAGAAGGAAACCTTGTGGTTTGGGGCAACCTCCAAACTCAGCGTGGGAAAACTTCCTTGGCCTCATGAGGCCCCCGCTTCATGAAGGTGCCATCATGGACACATACTCCAGCCTCAGCCAACGTCTGATCCTCAGCCTGACTTCAGAAGCAGGAGATTTTGATTCAGCCTCTGCAGAGTGGGCCTGCTCTGCCCTGGGCTCCAATCCTCACCCTAGCTTGTGTTTTCAGACTTCCGTCCTCACACTCCTGGCCCACAAACCCTCCCTACTGGGAATTCTGGGGCCACAATGAAGCACTCTGCCTGCCTCCCAGGAGAAAAACATTGTCTATGGTGCTGCCCAGAAACGCCAAATGAGGATCAAACTGCTTGGCCCTCGGCAACACCCCAATTGCATAGGCTACCTTAAACACTGATGCTCTGTCGCAAATAGCCTGAGCCCAGACCTTCCAACAGACACCGACACAGCTGGCTGCACACCCAGCACATTGGACCCGCCACTGCCTTAGGCCACCATCCATTCCCAACCTGGGTTTTCAGTCATCGGAACCTAGACCTTATCTCCAATCCCTACACAGGGGGGAACCTAATGCACAAGTCAGAACCCCTCCTTCCCCATGGCAAGAAACCTTGCTGCTGGCAGTGAGTCAAACCTTCAGTGTAGGAGAAAACGGCATGGCCCATGAGGCCACACCCATGTGTGAGGGCCGCCTTGGGCACAAACACACATTGTGACCCTCAGCGTGAGTACCTTATTCAAGTAACGCCTCTCACTGACTGGACCAAGAGCCCACATATGTGGCTTGCCTTGCCCATAGGCACCCAGGACCAACTAGATGGTGTGTATTCCAGTTGAGGGAACCCACTGCTGTGCTCTGGACTCCTGCTCCTGGGGGGTCCAATGTGGCAGAAAACGGTACTCTTCCCTTCCCACAGAATGAACCCAAACACATGGGAGCTTGGACAATCCCCCGAGTGGAAGGCTCTTACTCGGCCCCTGAAGTAACCCCTACCCTGAACGGCCACAGTGAACGCAACACCCAGAGACAAAAGCCTGAGCAACTGCCTCCCACTTGCCCTCATTTGATATCCAGAGGATCTCCCCTCACGGACTGGAGATCAGGCCTGCCATTACCTTGGGCCCTAGCTGAGCCAAGTTTGCTTTTTCAGACATCTGTCTCCACAGCCCTGGCAAACACAGCCTCTAGGCTGGGTCCTCTGGAGCCATACCACAGGACCGTGCCTGTTGTCCCCTGGGAAACTGTGTCCATTCCTTTGGACACACACCACCAGAGTATGAGAAACCTCAAGGCCCCCGAGGACATCCCACTACTGGGAGCCTCCATGGACACACAGGGGCATTCGGACACCAGCTGAGCAGCTACCTCCACGAAGGCATGCACACAGATGTCAACAGATAGAAGGTTGAGCCCACAGGCCCTTAGGCCGTAATCTCAACTCTTGCTTTGGTTTCCAGGTGTCACTCCTCAGAGGCTTTGGTTCGAAGAACAGGATATGGGGCTTTCCTGAGGCACTGAACAGAACTCCTCTCGTCTCCACATGGGAAGCTTCCTTGTTGGAGCCGTGTGAAACACCTCAGCTTGGAGAATCCTGCAGAGTCCCTGAGCCACCTCCAGATTCCAAGGTTCACAGGCCACCAAGCCACAGTAGGACTCATCTTCAGGAGAGTCCATTTCAACTCTCCCCTCTGGGTAGCTCACCCAGGAGCCCGCAGATTGAGCCTGCCTTGTCCTGACTAAAGAGTGGGAATATGAGCTGGCGTTCCCAGGCATCCATGCTTAGACACCTGCTCTCGAGTCTTTCCGTATGGGGCCTCCTGGAACCATCCAATAGGACTCGACTGTCGTGCAGAAGGAAACCCTGAGGTTTGTAGTAGTTCACAAATCCCATTGTAGGCAAACCTCCCTGGCCTCATGAAGCACCCACACCCTTCAGGAAGAGGCCATGCTGGACAAAAACTCTAGCCTGGGGCACGTCTCATAGCTGACATGACTTCAGTGCAGGAGATCACGATTCAGCCTCTGCAGAGTGGGCCTGCCGTGCCCTCGGTCCAAAACCTCACGCTAGCTTGTGTTTTCAGACTTCCTTCCTCAGACTCCTGGCAAACAAGCCCTCCGGACTAGGAACTCCAGAACCACAACCCAGCCCAGTGTCTGCCCAACGGAAGAAAAACGTTTCCCTGTGGGGCTCTCCAGAAAACCCAGATGAGAATCAACCTGCTCGGGCCTCGACGGTACCCGAGCTGGATAGGCTGCTCTGGGCACTCATGCTCTGTCTGAATCAGCCTGAAGCCAGACGTCCAGACAGACAAGGAGACAGCTGGCCGCACACCCAGCACTTCGGACACGCCATGGTCTTATGCCGTCACCACTTCCTAACCTTGGTTTTCAGATATCTGAACCTAGACATTATATCAATTCTCCACACAGCTGGGTATCGCAAGCACAAAACAGAAGTCCTGCTTCCCCATGGCTGTAAAGCTTGCTCGTGGCATGGAGTCACACCTTCGGGGTGGGAGAAACCTTCATGGCCCCTGATGCCACGCCCAAACTTGAGTACTGCTTGGGCACAAGTTCACACTGTGACCCTCAGCATGAGCCCCATGTCAAAGAAAGGCCTGTCAGGGCCTGGACCAAGAGCCCGCATATGGGGCTTGCCAAGCCCCTATGCACCCAATCCTCACCAGGGTTTGAGTTTTCCAGTCGCCCCGCCCGTACCTGGGGCTCTGCTCTGGAATCCCTTTCTTTTTGAGACACATGAGCCAGACAACACGACTCCACCCTTCCCTCAAAAGGACCCCAAACTCTTGGGAGCTGGGACAAATCCCCAGAGAGGGATACTCGTCCACAGTCCCTGAGGCCACCCCTCCAATCCACGGCTATACCAGACACAACATCCAGAGACAAAAGCCTGAAGGAACGCCTCCCACTCGCCCTTCTTTCAGAGGCCCAGGAGCTCCCTCTCGGGCTGTACATCCGGCCTGCCATACCCTAGGCGCCACTCATAAGCTGAGTTTGTGTTTTCAGACTTCTGTGCCCACAGCCTGGGCCCACACAACGTCCAGGCTAGGGCCTCTGGAGCCACAGCGAAAGATTGTGCCTGCCCTCTCCAAAGAAAGTGTGCCCAATCCATTGACCACAACCCTACAGGTTATGGAACAGCTCCAAGGCCCCTGAGGCCATAAATAGTGTAGGCCAACCTGGACTAAGAGGGGCTCTCTGACACCAGCGGAGCAACTATCTCCACTTAGACTCTCAGACAGTGTCCCCAGAGACAGAAGGTTGAAATGGACAGGCCCCCAGGCCCTAATCTGAACCTTAGCTTTGGTTTCCATGTGTCCGTCCTCAGAGGACTGTTTTCGTAGACCAGCACACGGGGCTTTTCCGAGGCACCAAACCAAACCTCTCTCGTCTCCACATGGGGAGCTTTCTTACTGGGGATGTATCAAACCCTTCAGGTAGGAGAGTTCCGCAGGGCCACTGAACAACCAGCACATTCCAAGGTCTCCATGGACCCAAACGCACATTATGACGCATCCTCAGGATAGGCCATTTCAACTCAGCCCCCTGGGTAGCGTGCCCCATAGGGAGCAGATCAAACATATCTTGTCGCTAATGGCCAATGGGAATGCGAGGCATGCTGTACAGGGATCCATCCTTCGAACCCTGCTCTCCAGTCCTTCCGTAGGGTATGTCCTGGCGCCATGCAACAGGACTCGAATGTCCCGCAGAAGGAAACCTTGTGGTTTGGGGCAACCTCCAAACTCAGCGTGGGAAAACTTCCTTGCCCTCATGAGGCCCCCGCTTCATGAAGGTGCCATCATGGACACATACTCCAGCCTCAGCCAACGTCTGATCCTCAGCCTGACTTCAGAAGCAGGAGATTTTGATTCAGCCTCTGCAGAGTGGGCCTGCTCTGCCCTGGGATCCAATCCTCACCCTAGCTTGTGTTTTCAGACTTCCGTCCTCACACTCCTGACCCACAAACCCTCCCTACTGGGAATTCCGGGGCCACAATGAAGCACTCTGCCTGCCTCCCAGGAGAAAAACATTGTCTATGGTGCTGCCCAGAAACGCCAAATGAGGATCAAACTGCTTGGCCCTCGGCAACACCCCAATTGCATAGGCTACCTTAAACCCTGATGCTCTGTCGCGAATAGCCAGAGCCCAGACATTCCAACAGACACCGACACAGCTGGCTGCACACCCAGCACATTGGACCCGCCACTGGCTTAGGCCACCATCCATTCCCAACCTGGGTTTTCAGTCATCGGAACCTAGACCTTATCACCAATCCCTGCACAGGGGGGAACCTGATGCACAAGTCAGAACACCTCCTTCCCCATGGCAAGAAACCTTGCTGCTGGCAGTGAGTCAAACCTTCAGTGTAGGAGAAAACGGCATGGCCCATGAGGCCACACCCATGTGTGAGGGCCGCCTTGGGCACAAACACACATTGTGACCCTCAGCGTGAGTACCTTATTCAAGTAACGCCACTCACTGACTGGACCAGAGGCCACATATGTGGCTTGCCTTGCACATAGGCACCCAGGACCAACTAGATGGTTTGTATTCCAGTTGAGGGAACCCACTGCTGTGCTCTGGACTCCTGCTCCTGGGGGTCCACTGTGGCAGAAAACAGTACTCTTCCCTTCCTACAGAATGAACCCAAACACATGGGAGCTTGGACAATCCCCCGAGTGGAAGGCTCTTACTCGGCCCCTGAAGTAACCCCTACCCTGAACGGCCACTGTGAACGCAACACCCAGAGACAAAAGCCTGAGCGACTGCCTCCCACTTGCCCTCCTTTGATATCCAGAGGATCTCCCCTCACGGACTGGAGATCAGGCCTGCCATTACCTTGGCCCCTAGCTGAGCCATGTTTGCTTTTTCAGACATCTGTCTCCACAGCCCTGGCAAACACAGCCTCTAGGCTGGGTCCTCTGGAGCCATACCACAGGACCGTGCCTGTTGTCTCCTGGAAACTGTCCATTCCTTTGGACACACACCTCCAGAGTATGAGAAACCTCAAGGCCCCCGAGAACATCCCACTACTGGGAGCCTCCCTGGACACACAGGGGCATTCGGACACAAGCTGAGCAGCTACCTCCACGAAGGCATGCACACAGATGTCAACAGATAGAAGGTTGAGCCGGACAGGGCCTTAGGCCGTAATCTCAACTCTTGCTTTGGTTTCCAGGTGTCACTCCTCAGAGGCTTTGGTTCGAAGAACAGGATATGGGGCTTTCCTGAGGCACTGAACAGAACTCCTCTCGTCTCCACATGGGAAGCTTCCTTGTTGGAGCCGTGTGAAACACCTCAGCTTGGGGAATCCTGCAGAGTCCCTGAGCCACCTCCACATTCCAAGGTCTCCCAGGCCACCAAGCCACAGTAGGACTCATCTTCAGGAGAGTCCATTTCAACTCTCCCCTCTGGGTAGCTCACCCAGGAGCCCGCAGATTGAGCCTGCCTTGTCCTGACTAAAGAGTGGGAATATGAGCTGGCGTTCCCAGGCATCCATGCTTAGACACCTGACTAGAGTCTTTCCGTATGGGGCCTCCTGGAACCATCCAATAGGACTCGACTGTCGTGCAGAAGGAAACCCTGAGGTTTGGTGTAGTTCACAAATCCCATCGTAGGCAAACCTCCCTGGCCTCATGAAGCACCCACACCCTTCAGGAAGAGGCCATGCTGGACAAAAACTCTAGCCTGGGGCACGTCTCATAGCTGACATGACTTCAGTGCAGGAGATCTCGATTCAGCCTCTGCAGAGTGGGCCTGCCGTGCCCTCGGTCCCAAACCTCACGCTAGCTTGTGTTTTCAGACTTCCTTCCTCAGACTCCTGGCAAACAAGCCCTCCGGACTAGGAACTCCAGAACCACAACCCAGCCCAGTGTCTGCCCAACGGAAGAAAAACGTTTCCCTGTGGGGCTCTCCAGAAAACCCAGATGAGAATCAACCTGCTCGGGCCTCGACGGTACCCGAGCTGGATAGGCTGCTCTGGGCACTCATGCTCTGTCTGACTCAGCCTGAAGCCAGACGTCCAGACAGACAAGGAGACAGCTGGCCGCACACCCAGCACTTTGTACACGCCATGGTCTTATGCCGTCACCACTTCCTAACCTTGGTTTTCAGATATCTGAACCTAGACATTATATCAATTCTCCACACAGCTGGGTATCGCAAGCACAAAACAGAAGTCCTGCTTCCCCATGGCTGTAAAGCTTGCTCGTGGCATGGAGTCACACCTTCAGGGTGGGAGAAACCTTCATGGCCCCTGATGTCACGCCCAAACTTGAGTGCTGCTTGGGCACAAGTTCACACTGTGACCCTCAGCATGAGCCCCATGTCAAAGAAAGGCCTGTCAGGGCCTGGACCAAGAGCCCGCATATGGGGCTTGCCAAGCCCCTATGCACCCAATCCTCACCAGGGTTTGAGTTTTCCAGTCGCCCCGCCCGTACCTGGGGCTCTGCTCTGGAATCCCTTTCTTTTTGAGACACATGAGCCAGACAACACGACTCCACCCTTCCCTCAAAATGACCACAAACTCTTGGGAGCTGGGACAAATCCCCAGAGAGGGATACTCGTCCACAGTCCCTGAGGCCACCCCTCCAATCCACGGCTATCCCGGACACAACATCCAGAGACAAAAGCCTGAAGGAACGCCTCCCACTCGCCCTTCTTTCAGAGGCCCAGGAGCTCCCTCTTGGGCTGTACATCCGGCCTGCCATACCCTAGGCGCCACTCATAAGCTGAGTTTGTGTTTTCAGACTTCTGTGCCCACAGCCTGGACCCACACAACCTCCAGGCTAGGGCCTCTGGAGCCACAGCGAAAGATTGTGCCTGCCCTCTCCAAGGAAAGTGTGCCCAATCCATTGACCACAACCCTACAGGTTATGGAACAGCTCCAAGGCCCCTGAGGCCATCAATAGTGTAGGCCACCCTGGACTAAGAGGGGCTCTCTGACAACAGCGGAGCAACTATCTCCACTTAGACTCTCAGACAGTGTAAACACAGACAGAAGGTTGAAATGGACAGGCCCCCAGGCCCTAATCTGAACCTTAGCTTTGGTTTCCATGTGTCCGTCCTCAGAGGACTGTTTTCGTAGACCAGCACACGGGGCTTTTCCGAGGCACCAAACCAAACCTCTCTCGTCTCCACATGGGGAGCTTTCTTACTGGGGATGTATCAAACCCTTCAGGTAGGAGAGTTCCGCAGGGCCACTGAACAACCAGCACATTCCAAGGTCTCCATGGACCCAAACGCACATTATGACGCATCCTCAGGATAGGCCATTTCAACTCAGCCCCCTGGGTAGCGTGCCCCAGTTGCAGCAGATCAAACATATCTTGTAGCTAATGGCCAATGGGAATGCGAGGCATGGTGTACAGGGATCCATCCTTCGAACCCTGCTCTCCAGTTTTTCCGTAGGGTATGTCCTGGCGCCATGCAATAGGACTCGAATGTCCCGCAGAAGGAAACCTTGTGGTTTGGGGCAACCTCCAAACTCAGCGTGGGAAAACTTCCTTGGCCTCATGAGGCCCCCGCTTCATGAAGGTGCCATCATGGACACATACTCCAGCCTCAGCCAACGTCTGATCCTCAGCCTGAATTCAGAAGCAGGAGATTTTGCTTCAGCCTCTGCAGAGTGGGCCTGCTCTGCCCTGGGCTCCAATCCTCACCCTAGCTTGTGTTTTCAGACTTCCGTCCTCACACTCCTGGCCCACAAACCCTCCCTACTGGGAATTCCGGGGCCACAATGAAGCACTCTGCCTGCCTCCCAGGAGAAAAACATTGTCTATGGTGCTGCCCAGAAACGCCAAATGAGGATCAAACTGCTTGGCCCTCGGCAACACCCCAATTGCATAGGCTACCTTAAACACTGATGCTCTGTCACGAATAGCCTGAGCCCAGACATTCCAACAGACACCGACACAGCTGGCTGCACACCCAGCACATTGGACCCGCCACTGCCTTAGGCCACCATCCATTCCCAACCTGGGTTTTCAGTCATCGGATCCTAGACCTTATCTCCAATCCCTACACAGGGGGGAACCTGATGCACAAGTCAGAACCCCTCCTTCCCCATAGCAAGAAACCTTGCTGCTGGCAGTGAGTCACACCTTCAGTGTAGGAGAAAACGGCATGGCCCATGAGGCCACACCCATGCGTGAGGGCCGCCTTGGGCACAAACACACATTGTGACCCTCAGCGTGAGTACCTTATTCAAGTAACGCCTCTCACTGACTGGACCAAGAGCCCACATATGTGGCTTGCCTTGCCCATAGGCACCCAGGACTAACTAGATGGTGTGTATTCCAGTTGAGGGAACCCACTGCTGTGCTCTGGACTCCTGCTCCACTGTGGCAGAAAACAGTACTCTTCCCTTCCCACAGAATGAACCCAAACACATGGGAGCTTGGACAATCCCCCGAGTGGCAGGCTCTTCCTCAGCCCCTGAAGCAACCCCTAACCTGAACGGCCACTGTGAACGCAACACCCAGAGACAAAAGCCTGAAAGATTGCCTCCCACTTGCCCTCCTTTGATATCCAGAGGATCTCCCCTCACGGACTGGAGATCAGGCCTGCCATTACCTTGGCCCCTAGCTGAGCCAAGTTTGCTTTTTCAGACATCTGACTCCACAGCCCTGGCAAACACAGCCTCTAGGCTGGGTCCTCTGGAGCCATACCACAGGACCGTGCCTGTTGTCTCCTGGGAAACTGTGTCCATTCCTTTGGACAAACACCTCCAGAATATGAGAAAGCTCAAGGCCCCCGAGGACATCCCACTACTGGGAGCATCCCTGGACACACAGGGGCATTCGGACACCAGCTGAGCAGCTACCTCCACGAAGGCATGCACACAGATGTCAACAGATAGAAGTTTGAGCCGGACAGGGCCTTAGGCCGTAATCTCAACTCTTGCTTTGGTTTCCAGGTGTCACTCCTCAGAGGCTTTGGTTCGAAGAACAGGATATGGGGCTTTCCGGAGGCACTGAACAGAACTCCTCTCGTCTCCACATGGGAAGCTTCCTTGTTGAAGCCGTGTGAAACACCTCAGCTTGGAGAATCCTGCAGAGTCCCTGAGCCACCTCCACATTCCAAGGTTCCCAGGCCACCAAGCCATAGTAGGACTCATCTTCAGGAGAGTCCATTTCAACTCTCCCCTCTGGGTAGCTCACCCAGGAGCCCGCAGATTGAGCCTGCCTTGTCCTGACTAAAGAGTGGGAATATGAGGTGGCGTTCCCAGGCATCCATACTTAGACACCTGACTAGAGTCTTTCCGTATGGGGCCTCCTGGATCCATCCAAAAGACTCGACTGTCGTGCAAAAGGAAACCCAGAGGTTTGTAGTAGTTCACAAATCCCATCGTAGGCAAACCTCCCTGGCCTCATGAAGCACCCACACCCTTCAGGAAGAGGCCATGTTGGACAAAAACTCTAGCCTGAGGCACGTCTCATAGCTGACATGACTTCAGTGCAGGAGATCTCGATTCAGCCTCTGCAGAGTGGGCCTGCCGTGCCCTCGGTCCCAAACCTCACGCTAGCTTGTGTTTTCAGACTTCCTTCCTCAGACTCCTGGCAAACAAGCCCTCCGGACTAGGAACTCCAGAACCACAACCCAGCCCAGTGTCTGCCCAACGGAAGAAAAACGTTTCCCTGTGGGGCTCTCCAGAAAACCCAGATGAGAATCAACCTGCTCGGGCCTCGACGGTACCCGAGCTGGATAGGCTGCTCTGGGCACTCATGCTCTGTCTGACTCAGCCTGAAGCCAGACGTCCAGACAGACAAGGAGACAGCTGGCCGCACACCCAGCACTTCGGACACGCCATGGTCTTATGCCGTCACCACTTCCTAACCTTGGTTTTCAGATATCTGAACCTAGACATTATATCAATTCTCCACACAGCTGGGTATCGCAAGCACAAAACAGAAGTCCTGCTTCCCCATGGCTGTAAAGCTTGCTCGTGGCATGGAGTCACACCTTCAGGGTGGGAGAAACCTTCATGGCCCCTGATGCCACGCCCAAACTTGAGTGCTGCTTGGGCACAAGTTCACACTGTGACCTTCAGCATGAGCCTCATGTCAAAGAAAGGCCTGTCAGGGCCTGGACCAAGAGCCCGCATATGGGGCTTGCCAAGCCCCTATGCACCCAATCCTCACCAGGGTTTGAGTTTTCCAGTCGCCCCGCCCGTATCTGGGGCTCTGCTCTGGAATCCCTTTCTTTTTGAGACACATGAGCCAGACAACACGACTCCACCCTTCCCTCAAAATGACCCCAAACTCTTGGGAGCTGGGACAAATCCCCAGAGAGGGATACTCGTCCACAGTCCCTGAGGCCACCCCTCCAATCCACGGCTATCCCGGACACAACATCCAGAGACAAAGCCTGAAGGAACGCCTCCCACTCGCCCTTCTTTCAGAGGCCCAGGAGCTCCCTCTCGGGCTGTACATCCGGCCTGCCATACCCTAGGCGCCACTCATAAGCTGAGTTTGTGTTTTCAGACTTCTGTGCCCACAGCCTGGACCCACACAACCTCCAGGCTAGGGCCTCTGGAGCCACAGCGAAAGATTGTGCCTGCCCTCTCCAAGGAAAGTGTGCCCAATCCATTGACCACAACCCTACAGGTTATGGAACAGCTCCAAGGCCCCTGAGGCCATCAATAGTGTAGGCCACCCTGGACTAAGAGGGGCTCTCTGACAACAGCGGAGCAACTATCTCCACTTAGACTCTCAGACAGTGTCCCCAGAGACAGAAGGTTGAAATGGACAGGCCCCCAGGCCCTAATCTGAACCTTAGCTTTGGTTTCCATGTGTCCGTCCTCAGAGGACTGTTTTCGTAGACCAGCACACGGGGCTTTTCCGAGGCACCAAACCAAACCTCTCTCGTCTCCACATGGGGAGCTTTCTTACTGGGGATGTATCAAACCCTTCAGGTAGGAGAGTTCCGCAGGGCCACTGAACAACCAGCACATTCCAAGGTCTCCATGGACCCAAACGCACATTATGACGCATCCTCAGGATAGGCCATTTCAACTCAGCCCCCTGGGTAGCGTGCCCCAGTTGCAGCAGATCAAACATATCTTGTAGCTAATGGCCAATGGGAATGCGAGGCATGGTGTACAGGGATCCATCCTTCGAACCCTGCTCTCCAGTTTTTCCGTAGGGTATGTCCTGGCGCCATGCAATAGGACTCGAATGTCCCGCAGAAGGAAACCTTGTGGTTTGGGGCAACCTCCAAACTCAGCGTGGGAAAACTTCCTTGGCCTCATGAGGCCCCCGCTTCATGAAGGTGCCATCATGGACACATACTCCAGCCTCAGCCAACGTCTGATCCTCAGCCTGAATTCAGAAGCAGGAGATTTTGCTTCAGCCTCTGCAGAGTGGGCCTGCTCTGCCCTGGGCTCCAATCCTCACCCTAGCTTGTGTTTTCAGACTTCCGTCCTCACACTCCTGGCCCACAAACCCTCCCTACTGGGAATTCCGGGGCCACAATGAAGCACTCTGCCTGCCTCCCAGGAGAAAAACATTGTCTATGGTGCTGCCCAGAAACGCCAAATGAGGATCAAACTGCTTGGCCCTCGGCAACACCCCAATTGCATAGGCTACCTTAAACACTGATGCTCTGTCACGAATAGCCTGAGCCCAGACATTCCAACAGACACCGACACAGCTGGCTGCACACCCAGCACATTGGACCCGCCACTGCCTTAGGCCACCATCCATTCCCAACCTGGGTTTTCAGTCATCGGATCCTAGACCTTATCTCCAATCCCTACACAGGGGGGAACCTGATGCACAAGTCAGAACCCCTCCTTCCCCATAGCAAGAAACCTTGCTGCTGGCAGTGAGTCACACCTTCAGTGTAGGAGAAAACGGCATGGCCCATGAGGCCACACCCATGCGTGAGGGCCGCCTTGGGCACAAACACACATTGTGACCCTCAGCGTGAGTACCTTATTCAAGTAACGCCTCTCACTGACTGGACCAAGAGCCCACATATGTGGCTTGCCTTGCCCATAGGCACCCAGGACTAACTAGATGGTGTGTATTCCAGTTGAGGGAACCCACTGCTGTGCTCTGGACTCCTGCTCCACTGTGGCAGAAAACAGTACTCTTCCCTTCCCACAGAATGAACCCAAACACATGGGAGCTTGGACAATCCCCCGAGTGGCAGGCTCTTCCTCAGCCCCTGAAGCAACCCCTAACCTGAACGGCCACTGTGAACGCAACACCCAGAGACAAAAGCCTGAAAGATTGCCTCCCACTTGCCCTCCTTTGATATCCAGAGGATCTCCCCTCACGGACTGGAGATCAGGCCTGCCATTACCTTGGCCCCTAGCTGAGCCAAGTTTGCTTTTTCAGACATCTGACTCCACAGCCCTGGCAAACACAGCCTCTAGGCTGGGTCCTCTGGAGCCATACCACAGGACCGTGCCTGTTGTCTCCTGGGAAACTGTGTCCATTCCTTTGGACAAACACCTCCAGAATATGAGAAAGCTCAAGGCCCCCGAGGACATCCCACTACTGGGAGCATCCCTGGACACACAGGGGCATTCGGACACCAGCTGAGCAGCTACCTCCACGAAGGCATGCACACAGATGTCAACAGATAGAAGTTTGAGCCGGACAGGGCCTTAGGCCGTAATCTCAACTCTTGCTTTGGTTTCCAGGTGTCACTCCTCAGAGGCTTTGGTTCGAAGAACAGGATATGGGGCTTTCCGGAGGCACTGAACAGAACTCCTCTCGTCTCCACATGGGAAGCTTCCTTGTTGAAGCCGTGTGAAACACCTCAGCTTGGAGAATCCTGCAGAGTCCCTGAGCCACCTCCACATTCCAAGGTTCCCAGGCCACCAAGCCATAGTAGGACTCATCTTCAGGAGAGTCCATTTCAACTCTCCCCTCTGGGTAGCTCACCCAGGAGCCCGCAGATTGAGCCTGCCTTGTCCTGACTAAAGAGTGGGAATATGAGGTGGCGTTCCCAGGCATCCATACTTAGACACCTGACTAGAGTCTTTCCGTATGGGGCCTCCTGGATCCATCCAAAAGACTCGACTGTCGTGCAAAAGGAAACCCAGAGGTTTGTAGTAGTTCACAAATCCCATCGTAGGCAAACCTCCCTGGCCTCATGAAGCACCCACACCCTTCAGGAAGAGGCCATGTTGGACAAAAACTCTAGCCTGAGGCACGTCTCATAGCTGACATGACTTCAGTGCAGGAGATCTCGATTCATCCTCTGCAGAGTGGGCCTGCCGTGCCCTCGGTCCCAAACCTCACGCTAGCTTGTGTTTTCAGACTTCCTTCCTCAGACTCCTGGCAAACAAGCCCTCCGGACTAGGAACTCCAGAACCACAACCCAGCCCAGTGTCTGCCCAACGGAAGAAAAACGTTTCCCTGTGGGGCTCTCCAGAAAACCCAGATGAGAATCAACCTGCTCGGGCCTCGACGGTACCCGAGCTGGATAGGCTGCTCTGGGCACTCATGCTCTGTCTGACTCAGCCTGAAGCCAGACGTCCAGACAGACAAGGAGACAGCTGGCCGCACACCCAGCACTTCGGACACGCCATGGTCTTATGCCGTCACCACTTCCTAACCTTGGTTTTCAGATATCTGAACCTAGACATTATATCAATTCTCCACACAGCTGGGTATCGCAAGCACAAAACAGAAGTCCTGCTTCCCCATGGCTGTAAAGCTTGCTCGTGGCATGGAGTCACACCTTCAGGGTGGGAGAAACCTTCATGGCCCCTGATGCCACGCCCAAACTTGAGTGCTGCTTGGGCACAAGTTCACACTGTGACCTTCAGCATGAGCCTCATGTCAAAGAAAGGCCTGTCAGGGCCTGGACCAAGAGCCCGCATATGGGGCTTGCCAAGCCCCTATGCACCCAATCCTCACCAGGGTTTGAGTTTTCCAGTCGCCCCGCCCGTATCTGGGGCTCTGCTCTGGAATCCCTTTCTTTTTGAGACACATGAGCCAGACAACACGACTCCACCCTTCCCTCAAAATGACCCCAAACTCTTGGGAGCTGGGACAAATCCCCAGAGAGGGATACTCGTCCACAGTCCCTGAGGCCACCCCTCCAATCCACGGCTATCCCGGACACAACATCCAGAGACAAAGCCTGAAGGAACGCCTCCCACTCGCCCTTCTTTCAGAGGCCCAGGAGCTCCCTCTCGGGCTGTACATCCGGCCTGCCATACCCTAGGCGCCACTCATAAGCTGAGTTTGTGTTTTCAGACTTCTGTGCCCACAGCCTGGACCCACACAACCTCCAGGCTAGGGCCTCTGGAGCCACAGCGAAAGATTGTGCCTGCCCTCTCCAAGGAAAGTGTGCCCAATCCATTGACCACAACCCTACAGGTTATGGAACAGCTCCAAGGCCCCTGAGGCCATCAATAGTGTAGGCCACCCTGGACTAAGAGGGGCTCTCTGACAACAGCGGAGCAACTATCTCCACTTAGACTCTCAGACAGTGTCCCCAGAGACAGAAGGTTGAAATGGACAGGCCCCCAGGCCCTAATCTGAACCTTAGCTTTGGTTTCCATGTGTCCGTCCTCAGAGGACTGTTTTCGTAGACCAGCACACGGGGCTTTTCCGAGGCACCAAACCAAACCTCTCTCGTCTCCACATGGGGAGCTTTCTTACTGGGGATGTATCAAACCCTTCAGGTAGGAGAGTTCCGCAGGGCCACTGAACAACCAGCACATTCCAAGGTCTCCATGGACCCAAACGCACATTATGACGCATCCTCAGGATAGGCCATTTCAACTCAGCCCCCTGGGTAGCGTGCCCCAGTTGCAGCAGATCAAACATATCTTGTAGCTAATGGCCAATGGGAATGCGAGGCATGGTGTACAGGGATCCATCCTTCGAACCCTGCTCTCCAGTTTTTCCGTAGGGTATGTCCTGGCGCCATGCAATAGGACTCGAATGTCCCGCAGAAGGAAACCTTGTGGTTTGGGGCAACCTCCAAACTCAGCGTGGGAAAACTTCCTTGGCCTCATGAGGCCCCCGCTTCATGAAGGTGCCATCATGGACACATACTCCAGCCTCAGCCAACGTCTGATCCTCAGCCTGAATTCAGAAGCAGGAGATTTTGCTTCAGCCTCTGCAGAGTGGGCCTGCTCTGCCCTGGGCTCCAATCCTCACCCTAGCTTGTGTTTTCAGACTTCCGTCCTCACACTCCTGGCCCACAAACCCTCCCTACTGGGAATTCCGGGGCCACAATGAAGCACTCTGCCTGCCTCCCAGGAGAAAAACATTGTCTATGGTGCTGCCCAGAAACGCCAAATGAGGATCAAACTGCTTGGCCCTCGGCAACACCCCAATTGCATAGGCTACCTTAAACACTGATGCTCTGTCACGAATAGCCTGAGCCCAGACATTCCAACAGACACCGACACAGCTGGCTGCACACCCAGCACATTGGACCCGCCACTGCCTTAGGCCACCATCCATTCCCAACCTGGGTTTTCAGTCATCGGATCCTAGACCTTATCTCCAATCCCTACACAGGGGGGAACCTGATGCACAAGTCAGAACCCCTCCTTCCCCATAGCAAGAAACCTTGCTGCTGGCAGTGAGTCACACCTTCAGTGTAGGAGAAAACGGCATGGCCCATGAGGCCACACCCATGCGTGAGGGCCGCCTTGGGCACAAACACACATTGTGACCCTCAGCGTGAGTACCTTATTCAAGTAACGCCTCTCACTGACTGGACCAAGAGCCCACATATGTGGCTTGCCTTGCCCATAGGCACCCAGGACTAACTAGATGGTGTGTATTCCAGTTGAGGGAACCCACTGCTGTGCTCTGGACTCCTGCTCCACTGTGGCAGAAAACAGTACTCTTCCCTTCCCACAGAATGAACCCAAACACATGGGAGCTTGGACAATCCCCCGAGTGGCAGGCTCTTCCTCAGCCCCTGAAGCAACCCCTAACCTGAACGGCCACTGTGAACGCAACACCCAGAGACAAAAGCCTGAAAGATTGCCTCCCACTTGCCCTCCTTTGATATCCAGAGGATCTCCCCTCACGGACTGGAGATCAGGCCTGCCATTACCTTGGCCCCTAGCTGAGCCAAGTTTGCTTTTTCAGACATCTGACTCCACAGCCCTGGCAAACACAGCCTCTAGGCTGGGTCCTCTGGAGCCATACCACAGGACCGTGCCTGTTGTCTCCTGGGAAACTGTGTCCATTCCTTTGGACAAACACCTCCAGAATATGAGAAAGCTCAAGGCCCCCGAGGACATCCCACTACTGGGAGCATCCCTGGACACACAGGGGCATTCGGACACCAGCTGAGCAGCTACCTCCACGAAGGCATGCACACAGATGTCAACAGATAGAAGTTTGAGCCGGACAGGGCCTTAGGCCGTAATCTCAACTCTTGCTTTGGTTTCCAGGTGTCACTCCTCAGAGGCTTTGGTTCGAAGAACAGGATATGGGGCTTTCCTGAGGCACTGAACAGAACTCCTCTCGTCTCCACATGGGAAGCTTCCTTGTTGGAGCCGTGTGAAACACCTCAGCTTGGAGAATCCTGCAGAGTCCCTGAGCCACCTCCAGATTCCAAGGTTCACAGGCCACCAAGCCACAGTAGGACTCATCTTCAGGAGAGTCCATTTCAACTCTCCCCTCTGGGTAGCTCACCCAGGAGCCCGCAGATTGAGCCTGCCTTGTCCTGACTAAAGAGTGGGAATATGAGCTGGCGTTCCCAGGCATCCATGCTTAGACACCTGCTCTCGAGTCTTTCCGTATGGGGCCTCCTGGAACCATCCAATAGGACTCGACTGTCGTGCAGAAGGAAACCCTGAGGTTTGTAGTAGTTCACAAATCCCATTGTAGGCAAACCTCCCTGGCCTCATGAAGCACCCACACCCTTCAGGAAGAGGCCATGCTGGACAAAAACTCTAGCCTGGGGCACGTCTCATAGCTGACATGACTTCAGTGCAGGAGATCACGATTCAGCCTCTGCAGAGTGGGCCTGCCGTGCCCTCGGTCCAAAACCTCACGCTAGCTTGTGTTTTCAGACTTCCTTCCTCAGACTCCTGGCAAACAAGCCCTCCGGACTAGGAACTCCAGAACCACAACCCAGCCCAGTGTCTGCCCAACGGAAGAAAAACGTTTCCCTGTGGGGCTCTCCAGAAAACCCAGATGAGAATCAACCTGCTCGGGCCTCGACGGTACCCGAGCTGGATAGGCTGCTCTGGGCACTCATGCTCTGTCTGAATCAGCCTGAAGCCAGACGTCCAGACAGACAAGGAGACAGCTGGCCGCACACCCAGCACTTCGGACACGCCATGGTCTTATGCCGTCACCACTTCCTAACCTTGGTTTTCAGATATCTGAACCTAGACATTATATCAATTCTCCACACAGCTGGGTATCGCAAGCACAAAACAGAAGTCCTGCTTCCCCATGGCTGTAAAGCTTGCTCGTGGCATGGAGTCACACCTTCGGGGTGGGAGAAACCTTCATGGCCCCTGATGCCACGCCCAAACTTGAGTACTGCTTGGGCACAAGTTCACACTGTGACCCTCAGCATGAGCCCCATGTCAAAGAAAGGCCTGTCAGGGCCTGGACCAAGAGCCCGCATATGGGGCTTGCCAAGCCCCTATGCACCCAATCCTCACCAGGGTTTGAGTTTTCCAGTCGCCCCGCCCGTACCTGGGGCTCTGCTCTGGAATCCCTTTCTTTTTGAGACACATGAGCCAGACAACACGACTCCACCCTTCCCTCAAAAGGACCCCAAACTCTTGGGAGCTGGGACAAATCCCCAGAGAGGGATACTCGTCCACAGTCCCTGAGGCCACCCCTCCAATCCACGGCTATACCAGACACAACATCCAGAGACAAAAGCCTGAAGGAACGCCTCCCACTCGCCCTTCTTTCAGAGGCCCAGGAGCTCCCTCTCGGGCTGTACATCCGGCCTGCCATACCCTAGGCGCCACTCATAAGCTGAGTTTGTGTTTTCAGACTTCTGTGCCCACAGCCTGGGCCCACACAACGTCCAGGCTAGGGCCTCTGGAGCCACAGCGAAAGATTGTGCCTGCCCTCTCCAAAGAAAGTGTGCCCAATCCATTGACCACAACCCTACAGGTTATGGAACAGCTCCAAGGCCCCTGAGGCCATAAATAGTGTAGGCCAACCTGGACTAAGAGGGGCTCTCTGACACCAGCGGAGCAACTATCTCCACTTAGACTCTCAGACAGTGTCCCCAGAGACAGAAGGTTGAAATGGACAGGCCCCCAGGCCCTAATCTGAACCTTAGCTTTGGTTTCCATGTGTCCGTCCTCAGAGGACTGTTTTCGTAGACCAGCACACGGGGCTTTTCCGAGGCACCAAACCAAACCTCTCTCGTCTCCACATGGGGAGCTTTCTTACTGGGGATGTATCAAACCCTTCAGGTAGGAGAGTTCCGCAGGGCCACTGAACAACCAGCACATTCCAAGGTCTCCATGGACCCAAACGCACATTATGACGCATCCTCAGGATAGGCCATTTCAACTCAGCCCCCTGGGTAGCGTGCCCCATAGGGAGCAGATCAAACATATCTTGTCGCTAATGGCCAATGGGAATGCGAGGCATGCTGTACAGGGATCCATCCTTCGAACCCTGCTCTCCAGTCCTTCCGTAGGGTATGTCCTGGCGCCATGCAACAGGACTCGAATGTCCCGCAGAAGGAAACCTTGTGGTTTGGGGCAACCTCCAAACTCAGCGTGGGAAAACTTCCTTGCCCTCATGAGGCCCCCGCTTCATGAAGGTGCCATCATGGACACATACTCCAGCCTCAGCCAACGTCTGATCCTCAGCCTGACTTCAGAAGCAGGAGATTTTGATTCAGCCTCTGCAGAGTGGGCCTGCTCTGCCCTGGGATCCAATCCTCACCCTAGCTTGTGTTTTCAGACTTCCGTCCTCACACTCCTGACCCACAAACCCTCCCTACTGGGAATTCCGGGGCCACAATGAAGCACTCTGCCTGCCTCCCAGGAGAAAAACATTGTCTATGGTGCTGCCCAGAAACGCCAAATGAGGATCAAACTGCTTGGCCCTCGGCAACACCCCAATTGCATAGGCTACCTTAAACCCTGATGCTCTGTCGCGAATAGCCAGAGCCCAGACATTCCAACAGACACCGACACAGCTGGCTGCACACCCAGCACATTGGACCCGCCACTGGCTTAGGCCACCATCCATTCCCAACCTGGGTTTTCAGTCATCGGAACCTAGACCTTATCACCAATCCCTGCACAGGGGGGAACCTGATGCACAAGTCAGAACACCTCCTTCCCCATGGCAAGAAACCTTGCTGCTGGCAGTGAGTCAAACCTTCAGTGTAGGAGAAAACGGCATGGCCCATGAGGCCACACCCATGTGTGAGGGCCGCCTTGGGCACAAACACACATTGTGACCCTCAGCGTGAGTACCTTATTCAAGTAACGCCACTCACTGACTGGACCAGAGGCCACATATGTGGCTTGCCTTGCACATAGGCACCCAGGACCAACTAGATGGTTTGTATTCCAGTTGAGGGAACCCACTGCTGTGCTCTGGACTCCTGCTCCTGGGGGTCCACTGTGGCAGAAAACAGTACTCTTCCCTTCCTACAGAATGAACCCAAACACATGGGAGCTTGGACAATCCCCCGAGTGGAAGGCTCTTACTCGGCCCCTGAAGTAACCCCTACCCTGAACGGCCACTGTGAACGCAACACCCAGAGACAAAAGCCTGAGCGACTGCCTCCCACTTGCCCTCCTTTGATATCCAGAGGATCTCCCCTCACGGACTGGAGATCAGGCCTGCCATTACCTTGGCCCCTAGCTGAGCCATGTTTGCTTTTTCAGACATCTGTCTCCACAGCCCTGGCAAACACAGCCTCTAGGCTGGGTCCTCTGGAGCCATACCACAGGACCGTGCCTGTTGTCTCCTGGAAACTGTCCATTCCTTTGGACACACACCTCCAGAGTATGAGAAACCTCAAGGCCCCCGAGAACATCCCACTACTGGGAGCCTCCCTGGACACACAGGGGCATTCGGACACAAGCTGAGCAGCTACCTCCACGAAGGCATGCACACAGATGTCAACAGATAGAAGGTTGAGCCGGACAGGGCCTTAGGCCGTAATCTCAACTCTTGCTTTGGTTTCCAGGTGTCACTCCTCAGAGGCTTTGGTTCGAAGAACAGGATATGGGGCTTTCCTGAGGCACTGAACAGAACTCCTCTCGTCTCCACATGGGAAGCTTCCTTGTTGGAGCCGTGTGAAACACCTCAGCTTGGGGAATCCTGCAGAGTCCCTGAGCCACCTCCACATTCCAAGGTCTCCCAGGCCACCAAGCCACAGTAGGACTCATCTTCAGGAGAGTCCATTTCAACTCTCCCCTCTGGGTAGCTCACCCAGGAGCCCGCAGATTGAGCCTGCCTTGTCCTGACTAAAGAGTGGGAATATGAGCTGGCGTTCCCAGGCATCCATGCTTAGACACCTGACTAGAGTCTTTCCGTATGGGGCCTCCTGGAACCATCCAATAGGACTCGACTGTCGTGCAGAAGGAAACCCTGAGGTTTGGTGTAGTTCACAAATCCCATCGTAGGCAAACCTCCCTGGCCTCATGAAGCACCCACACCCTTCAGGAAGAGGCCATGCTGGACAAAAACTCTAGCCTGGGGCACGTCTCATAGCTGACATGACTTCAGTGCAGGAGATCTCGATTCAGCCTCTGCAGAGTGGGCCTGCCGTGCCCTCGGTCCCAAACCTCACGCTAGCTTGTGTTTTCAGACTTCCTTCCTCAGACTCCTGGCAAACAAGCCCTCCGGACTAGGAACTCCAGAACCACAACCCAGCCCAGTGTCTGCCCAACGGAAGAAAAACGTTTCCCTGTGGGGCTCTCCAGAAAACCCAGATGAGAATCAACCTGCTCGGGCCTCGACGGTACCCGAGCTGGATAGGCTGCTCTGGGCACTCATGCTCTGTCTGACTCAGCCTGAAGCCAGACGTCCAGACAGACAAGGAGACAGCTGGCCGCACACCCAGCACTTTGTACACGCCATGGTCTTATGCCGTCACCACTTCCTAACCTTGGTTTTCAGATATCTGAACCTAGACATTATATCAATTCTCCACACAGCTGGGTATCGCAAGCACAAAACAGAAGTCCTGCTTCCCCATGGCTGTAAAGCTTGCTCGTGGCATGGAGTCACACCTTCAGGGTGGGAGAAACCTTCATGGCCCCTGATGTCACGCCCAAACTTGAGTGCTGCTTGGGCACAAGTTCACACTGTGACCCTCAGCATGAGCCCCATGTCAAAGAAAGGCCTGTCAGGGCCTGGACCAAGAGCCCGCATATGGGGCTTGCCAAGCCCCTATGCACCCAATCCTCACCAGGGTTTGAGTTTTCCAGTCGCCCCGCCCGTACCTGGGGCTCTGCTCTGGAATCCCTTTCTTTTTGAGACACATGAGCCAGACAACACGACTCCACCCTTCCCTCAAAATGACCACAAACTCTTGGGAGCTGGGACAAATCCCCAGAGAGGGATACTCGTCCACAGTCCCTGAGGCCACCCCTCCAATCCACGGCTATCCCGGACACAACATCCAGAGACAAAAGCCTGAAGGAACGCCTCCCACTCGCCCTTCTTTCAGAGGCCCAGGAGCTCCCTCTTGGGCTGTACATCCGGCCTGCCATACCCTAGGCGCCACTCATAAGCTGAGTTTGTGTTTTCAGACTTCTGTGCCCACAGCCTGGACCCACACAACCTCCAGGCTAGGGCCTCTGGAGCCACAGCGAAAGATTGTGCCTGCCCTCTCCAAGGAAAGTGTGCCCAATCCATTGACCACAACCCTACAGGTTATGGAACAGCTCCAAGGCCCCTGAGGCCATCAATAGTGTAGGCCACCCTGGACTAAGAGGGGCTCTCTGACAACAGCGGAGCAACTATCTCCACTTAGACTCTCAGACAGTGTAAACACAGACAGAAGGTTGAAATGGACAGGCCCCCAGGCCCTAATCTGAACCTTAGCTTTGGTTTCCATGTGTCCGTCCTCAGAGGACTGTTTTCGTAGACCAGCACACGGGGCTTTTCCGAGGCACCAAACCAAACCTCTCTCGTCTCCACATGGGGAGCTTTCTTACTGGGGATGTATCAAACCCTTCAGGTAGGAGAGTTCCGCAGGGCCACTGAACAACCAGCACATTCCAAGGTCTCCATGGACCCAAACGCACATTATGACGCATCCTCAGGATAGGCCATTTCAACTCAGCCCCCTGGGTAGCGTGCCCCAGTTGCAGCAGATCAAACATATCTTGTAGCTAATGGCCAATGGGAATGCGAGGCATGGTGTACAGGGATCCATCCTTCGAACCCTGCTCTCCAGTTTTTCCGTAGGGTATGTCCTGGCGCCATGCAATAGGACTCGAATGTCCCGCAGAAGGAAACCTTGTGGTTTGGGGCAACCTCCAAACTCAGCGTGGGAAAACTTCCTTGGCCTCATGAGGCCCCCGCTTCATGAAGGTGCCATCATGGACACATACTCCAGCCTCAGCCAACGTCTGATCCTCAGCCTGAATTCAGAAGCAGGAGATTTTGCTTCAGCCTCTGCAGAGTGGGCCTGCTCTGCCCTGGGCTCCAATCCTCACCCTAGCTTGTGTTTTCAGACTTCCGTCCTCACACTCCTGGCCCACAAACCCTCCCTACTGGGAATTCCGGGGCCACAATGAAGCACTCTGCCTGCCTCCCAGGAGAAAAACATTGTCTATGGTGCTGCCCAGAAACGCCAAATGAGGATCAAACTGCTTGGCCCTCGGCAACACCCCAATTGCATAGGCTACCTTAAACACTGATGCTCTGTCACGAATAGCCTGAGCCCAGACATTCCAACAGACACCGACACAGCTGGCTGCACACCCAGCACATTGGACCCGCCACTGCCTTAGGCCACCATCCATTCCCAACCTGGGTTTTCAGTCATCGGATCCTAGACCTTATCTCCAATCCCTACACAGGGGGGAACCTGATGCACAAGTCAGAACCCCTCCTTCCCCATAGCAAGAAACCTTGCTGCTGGCAGTGAGTCACACCTTCAGTGTAGGAGAAAACGGCATGGCCCATGAGGCCACACCCATGCGTGAGGGCCGCCTTGGGCACAAACACACATTGTGACCCTCAGCGTGAGTACCTTATTCAAGTAACGCCTCTCACTGACTGGACCAAGAGCCCACATATGTGGCTTGCCTTGCCCATAGGCACCCAGGACTAACTAGATGGTGTGTATTCCAGTTGAGGGAACCCACTGCTGTGCTCTGGACTCCTGCTCCACTGTGGCAGAAAACAGTACTCTTCCCTTCCCACAGAATGAACCCAAACACATGGGAGCTTGGACAATCCCCCGAGTGGCAGGCTCTTCCTCAGCCCCTGAAGCAACCCCTAACCTGAACGGCCACTGTGAACGCAACACCCAGAGACAAAAGCCTGAAAGATTGCCTCCCACTTGCCCTCCTTTGATATCCAGAGGATCTCCCCTCACGGACTGGAGATCAGGCCTGCCATTACCTTGGCCCCTAGCTGAGCCAAGTTTGCTTTTTCAGACATCTGACTCCACAGCCCTGGCAAACACAGCCTCTAGGCTGGGTCCTCTGGAGCCATACCACAGGACCGTGCCTGTTGTCTCCTGGGAAACTGTGTCCATTCCTTTGGACAAACACCTCCAGAATATGAGAAAGCTCAAGGCCCCCGAGGACATCCCACTACTGGGAGCATCCCTGGACACACAGGGGCATTCGGACACCAGCTGAGCAGCTACCTCCACGAAGGCATGCACACAGATGTCAACAGATAGAAGTTTGAGCCGGACAGGGCCTTAGGCCGTAATCTCAACTCTTGCTTTGGTTTCCAGGTGTCACTCCTCAGAGGCTTTGGTTCGAAGAACAGGATATGGGGCTTTCCGGAGGCACTGAACAGAACTCCTCTCGTCTCCACATGGGAAGCTTCCTTGTTGAAGCCGTGTGAAACACCTCAGCTTGGAGAATCCTGCAGAGTCCCTGAGCCACCTCCACATTCCAAGGTTCCCAGGCCACCAAGCCATAGTAGGACTCATCTTCAGGAGAGTCCATTTCAACTCTCCCCTCTGGGTAGCTCACCCAGGAGCCCGCAGATTGAGCCTGCCTTGTCCTGACTAAAGAGTGGGAATATGAGGTGGCGTTCCCAGGCATCCATACTTAGACACCTGACTAGAGTCTTTCCATATGGGGCCTCCTGGATCCATCCAAAAGACTCGACTGTCGTGCAAAAGGAAACCCAGAGGTTTGTAGTAGTTCACAAATCCCATCGTAGGCAAACCTCCCTGGCCTCATGAAGCACCCACACCCTTCAGGAAGAGGCCATGTTGGACAAAAACTCTAGCCTGAGGCACGTCTCATAGCTGACATGACTTCAGTGCAGGAGATCTCGATTCATCCTCTGCAGAGTGGGCCTGCCGTGCCCTCGGTCCCAAACCTCACGCTAGCTTGTGTTTTCAGACTTCCTTCCTCAGACTCCTGGCAAACAAGCCCTCCGGACTAGGAACTCCAGAACCACAACCCAGCCCAGTGTCTGCCCAACGGAAGAAAAACGTTTCCCTGTGGGGCTCTCCAGAAAACCCAGATGAGAATCAACCTGCTCGGGCCTCGACGGTACCCGAGCTGGATAGGCTGCTCTGGGCACTCATGCTCTGTCTGACTCAGCCTGAAGCCAGACGTCCAGACAGACAAGGAGACAGCTGGCCGCACACCCAGCACTTCGGACACGCCATGGTCTTATGCCGTCACCACTTCCTAACCTTGGTTTTCAGATATCTGAACCTAGACATTATATCAATTCTCCACACAGCTGGGTATCGCAAGCACAAAACAGAAGTCCTGCTTCCCCATGGCTGTAAAGCTTGCTCGTGGCATGGAGTCACACCTTCAGGGTGGGAGAAACCTTCATGGCCCCTGATGCCACGCCCAAACTTGAGTGCTGCTTGGGCACAAGTTCACACTGTGACCTTCAGCATGAGCCTCATGTCAAAGAAAGGCCTGTCAGGGCCTGGACCAAGAGCCCGCATATGGGGCTTGCCAAGCCCCTATGCACCCAATCCTCACCAGGGTTTGAGTTTTCCAGTCGCCCCGCCCGTATCTGGGGCTCTGCTCTGGAATCCCTTTCTTTTTGAGACACATGAGCCAGACAACACGACTCCACCCTTCCCTCAAAATGACCCCAAACTCTTGGGAGCTGGGACAAATCCCCAGAGAGGGATACTCGTCCACAGTCCCTGAGGCCACCCCTCCAATCCACGGCTATCCCGGACACAACATCCAGAGACAAAGCCTGAAGGAACGCCTCCCACTCGCCCTTCTTTCAGAGGCCCAGGAGCTCCCTCTCGGGCTGTACATCCGGCCTGCCATACCCTAGGCGCCACTCATAAGCTGAGTTTGTGTTTTCAGACTTCTGTGCCCACAGCCTGGACCCACACAACCTCCAGGCTAGGGCCTCTGGAGCCACAGCGAAAGATTGTGCCTGCCCTCTCCAAGGAAAGTGTGCCCAATCCATTGACCACAACCCTACAGGTTATGGAACAGCTCCAAGGCCCCTGAGGCCATCAATAGTGTAGGCCACCCTGGACTAAGAGGGGCTCTCTGACAACAGCGGAGCAACTATCTCCACTTAGACTCTCAGACAGTGTCCCCAGAGACAGAAGGTTGAAATGGACAGGCCCCCAGGCCCTAATCTGAACCTTAGCTTTGGTTTCCATGTGTCCGTCCTCAGAGGACTGTTTTCGTAGACCAGCACACGGGGCTTTTCCGAGGCACCAAACCAAACCTCTCTCGTCTCCACATGGGGAGCTTTCTTACTGGGGATGTATCAAACCCTTCAGGTAGGAGAGTTCCGCAGGGCCACTGAACAACCAGCACATTCCAAGGTCTCCATGGACCCAAACGCACATTATGACGCATCCTCAGGATAGGCCATTTCAACTCAGCCCCCTGGGTAGCGTGCCCCAGTTGCAGCAGATCAAACATATCTTGTAGCTAATGGCCAATGGGAATGCGAGGCATGGTGTACAGGGATCCATCCTTCGAACCCTGCTCTCCAGTTTTTCCGTAGGGTATGTCCTGGCGCCATGCAATAGGACTCGAATGTCCCGCAGAAGGAAACCTTGTGGTTTGGGGCAACCTCCAAACTCAGCGTGGGAAAACTTCCTTGGCCTCATGAGGCCCCCGCTTCATGAAGGTGCCATCATGGACACATACTCCAGCCTCAGCCAACGTCTGATCCTCAGCCTGAATTCAGAAGCAGGAGATTTTGCTTCAGCCTCTGCAGAGTGGGCCTGCTCTGCCCTGGGCTCCAATCCTCACCCTAGCTTGTGTTTTCAGACTTCCGTCCTCACACTCCTGGCCCACAAACCCTCCCTACTGGGAATTCCGGGGCCACAATGAAGCACTCTGCCTGCCTCCCAGGAGAAAAACATTGTCTATGGTGCTGCCCAGAAACGCCAAATGAGGATCAAACTGCTTGGCCCTCGGCAACACCCCAATTGCATAGGCTACCTTAAACACTGATGCTCTGTCACGAATAGCCTGAGCCCAGACATTCCAACAGACACCGACACAGCTGGCTGCACACCCAGCACATTGGACCCGCCACTGCCTTAGGCCACCATCCATTCCCAACCTGGGTTTTCAGTCATCGGATCCTAGACCTTATCTCCAATCCCTACACAGGGGGGAACCTGATGCACAAGTCAGAACCCCTCCTTCCCCATAGCAAGAAACCTTGCTGCTGGCAGTGAGTCACACCTTCAGTGTAGGAGAAAACGGCATGGCCCATGAGGCCACACCCATGCGTGAGGGCCGCCTTGGGCACAAACACACATTGTGACCCTCAGCGTGAGTACCTTATTCAAGTAACGCCTCTCACTGACTGGACCAAGAGCCCACATATGTGGCTTGCCTTGCCCATAGGCACCCAGGACTAACTAGATGGTGTGTATTCCAGTTGAGGGAACCCACTGCTGTGCTCTGGACTCCTGCTCCACTGTGGCAGAAAACAGTACTCTTCCCTTCCCACAGAATGAACCCAAACACATGGGAGCTTGGACAATCCCCCGAGTGGCAGGCTCTTCCTCAGCCCCTGAAGCAACCCCTAACCTGAACGGCCACTGTGAACGCAACACCCAGAGACAAAAGCCTGAAAGATTGCCTCCCACTTGCCCTCCTTTGATATCCAGAGGATCTCCCCTCACGGACTGGAGATCAGGCCTGCCATTACCTTGGCCCCTAGCTGAGCCAAGTTTGCTTTTTCAGACATCTGACTCCACAGCCCTGGCAAACACAGCCTCTAGGCTGGGTCCTCTGGAGCCATACCACAGGACCGTGCCTGTTGTCTCCTGGGAAACTGTGTCCATTCCTTTGGACAAACACCTCCAGAATATGAGAAAGCTCAAGGCCCCCGAGGACATCCCACTACTGGGAGCATCCCTGGACACACAGGGGCATTCGGACACCAGCTGAGCAGCTACCTCCACGAAGGCATGCACACAGATGTCAACAGATAGAAGTTTGAGCCGGACAGGGCCTTAGGCCGTAATCTCAACTCTTGCTTTGGTTTCCAGGTGTCACTCCTCAGAGGCTTTGGTTCGAAGAACAGGATATGGGGCTTTCCGGAGGCACTGAACAGAACTCCTCTCGTCTCCACATGGGAAGCTTCCTTGTTGAAGCCGTGTGAAACACCTCAGCTTGGAGAATCCTGCAGAGTCCCTGAGCCACCTCCACATTCCAAGGTTCCCAGGCCACCAAGCCACAGTAGGACTCATCTTCAGGAGAGTCCATTTCAACTCTCCCCTCTGGGTAGCTCACCCAGGAGCCCGCAGATTGAGCCTGCCTTGTCCTGACTAAAGAGTGGGAATATGAGGTGGCGTTCCCAGGCATCCATACTTAGACACCTGACTAGAGTCTTTCCGTATGGGGCCTCCTGGATCCATCCAAAAGACTCGACTGTCGTGCAAAAGGAAACCCAGAGGTTTGTAGTAGTTCACAAATCCCATCGTAGGCAAACCTCCCTGGCCTCATGAAGCACCCACACCCTTCAGGAAGAGGCCATGTTGGACAAAAACTCTAGCCTGAGGCACGTCTCATAGCTGACATGACTTCAGTGCAGGAGATCTCGATTCAGCCTCTGCAGAGTGGGCCTGCCGTGCCCTCGGTCCCAAACCTCACGCTAGCTTGTGTTTTCAGACTTCCTTCCTCAGACTCCTGGCAAACAAGCCCTCCGGACTAGGAACTCCAGAACCACAACCCAGCCCAGTGTCTGCCCAACGGAAGAAAAACGTTTCCCTGTGGGGCTCTCCAGAAAACCCAGATGAGAATCAACCTGCTCGGGCCTCGACGGTACCCGAGCTGGATAGGCTGCTCTGGGCACTCATGCTCTGTCTGACTCAGCCTGAAGCCAGACGTCCAGACAGACAAGGAGACAGCTGGCCGCACACCCAGCACTTCGTACACGCCATGGTCTTATGCCGTCACCACTTCCTAACCTTGGTTTTCAGATATCTGAACCTAGACATTATATCAATTCTCCACACAGCTGGGTATCGCAAGCACAAAACAGAAGTCCTGCTTCCCCATGGCTGTAAAGCTTGCTCGTGGCATGGAGTCACACCTTCAGGGTGGGAGAAACCTTCATGGCCCCTGATGCCACGCCCAAACTTGAGTGCTGCTTGGGCACAAGTTCACACTGTGACCTTCAGCATGAGCCTCATGTCAAAGAAAGGCCTGTCAGGGCCTGGACCAAGAGCCCGCATATGGGGCTTGCCAAGCCCCTATGCACCCAATCCTCACCAGGGTTTGAGTTTTCCAGTCGCCCCGCCCGTATCTGGGGCTCTGCTCTGGAATCCCTTTCTTTTTGAGACACATGAGCCAGACAACACGACTCCACCCTTCCCTCAAAATGACCCCAAACTCTTGGGAGCTGGGACAAATCCCCAGAGAGGGATACTCGTCCACAGTCCCTGAGGCCACCCCTCCAATCCACGACTATCCCGGACACAACATCCAGAGACAAAGCCTGAAGGAACGCCTCCCACTCGCCCTTCTTTCAGAGGCCCAGGAGCTCCCTCTCGGGCTGTACATCCGGCCTGCCATACCCTAGGCGCCACTCATAAGCTGAGTTTGTGTTTTCAGACTTCTGTGCCCACAGCCTGGACCCACACAACCTCCAGGCTAGGGCCTCTGGAGCCACAGCGAAAGATTGTGCCTGCCCTCTCCAAGGAAAGTGTGCCCAATCCATTGACCACAACCCTACAGGTTATGGAACAGCTCCAAGGCCCCTGAGGCCATCAATAGTGTAGGCCACCCTGGACTAAGAGGGGCTCTCTGACAACAGCGGAGCAACTATCTCCACTTAGACTCTCAGACAGTGTCCCCAGAGACAGAAGGTTGAAATGGACAGGCCCCCAGGCCCTAATCTGAACCTTAGCTTTGGTTTCCATGTGTCCGTCCTCAGAGGACTGTTTTCGTAGACCAGCACACGGGGCTTTTCCGAGGCACCAAACCAAACCTCTCTCGTCTCCACATGGGGAGCTTTCTTACTGGGGATGTATCAAACCCTTCAGGTAGGAGAGTTCCGCAGGGCCACTGAACAACCAGCACATTCCAAGGTCTCCATGGACCCAAACGCACATTATGACGCATCCTCAGGATAGGCCATTTCAACTCAGCCCCCTGGGTAGCGTGCCCCAGTTGCAGCAGATCAAACATATCTTGTAGCTAATGGCCAATGGGAATGCGAGGCATGGTGTACAGGGATCCATCCTTCGAACCCTGCTCTCCAGTTTTTCCGTAGGGTATGTCCTGGCGCCATGCAATAGGACTCGAATGTCCCGCAGAAGGAAACCTTGTGGTTTGGGGCAACCTCCAAACTCAGCGTGGGAAAACTTCCTTGGCCTCATGAGGCCCCCGCTTCATGAAGGTGCCATCATGGACACATACTCCAGCCTCAGCCAACGTCTGATCCTCAGCCTGAATTCAGAAGCAGGAGATTTTGCTTCAGCCTCTGCAGAGTGGGCCTGCTCTGCCCTGGGCTCCAATCCTCACCCTAGCTTGTGTTTTCAGACTTCCGTCCTCACACTCCTGGCCCACAAACCCTCCCTACTGGGAATTCCGGGGCCACAATGAAGCACTCTGCCTGCCTCCCAGGAGAAAAACATTGTCTATGGTGCTGCCCAGAAACGCCAAATGAGGATCAAACTGCTTGGCCCTCGGCAACACCCCAATTGCATAGGCTACCTTAAACACTGATGCTCTGTCACGAATAGCCTGAGCCCAGACATTCCAACAGACACCGACACAGCTGGCTGCACACCCAGCACATTGGACCCGCCACTGCCTTAGGCCACCATCCATTCCCAACCTGGGTTTTCAGTCATCGGATCCTAGACCTTATCTCCAATCCCTACACAGGGGGGAACCTGATGCACAAGTCAGAACCCCTCCTTCCCCATAGCAAGAAACCTTGCTGCTGGCAGTGAGTCACACCTTCAGTGTAGGAGAAAACGGCATGGCCCATGAGGCCACACCCATGCGTGAGGGCCGCCTTGGGCACAAACACACATTGTGACCCTCAGCGTGAGTACCTTATTCAAGTAACGCCTCTCACTGACTGGACCAAGAGCCCACATATGTGGCTTGCCTTGCCCATAGGCACCCAGGACTAACTAGATGGTGTGTATTCCAGTTGAGGGAACCCACTGCTGTGCTCTGGACTCCTGCTCCACTGTGGCAGAAAACAGTACTCTTCCCTTCCCACAGAATGAACCCAAACACATGGGAGCTTGGACAATCCCCCGAGTGGCAGGCTCTTCCTCAGCCCCTGAAGCAACCCCTAACCTGAACGGCCACTGTGAACGCAACACCCAG
The DNA here is from genome assembly GCF_964662115.1 of Mustela nivalis. Taxonomy (NCBI): domain Eukaryota; kingdom Metazoa; phylum Chordata; class Mammalia; order Carnivora; family Mustelidae; genus Mustela; species Mustela nivalis. The sequence goes on from NW_028136370.1 coordinate 451,117, forward strand.
AGACAAAAGCCTGAAAGATTGCCTCCCACTTGCCCTCCTTTGATATCCAGAGGATCTCCCCTCACGGACTGGAGATCAGGCCTGCCATTACCTTGGCCCCTAGCTGAGCCAAGTTTGCTTTTTCAGACATCTGACTCCACAGCCCTGGCAAACACAGCCTCTAGGCTGGGTCCTCTGGAGCCATACCACAGGACCGTGCCTGTTGTCTCCTGGGAAACTGTGTCCATTCCTTTGGACAAACACCTCCAGAATATGAGAAAGCTCAAGGCCCCCGAGGACATCCCACTACTGGGAGCATCCCTGGACACACAGGGGCATTCGGACACCAGCTGAGCAGCTACCTCCACGAAGGCATGCACACAGATGTCAACAGATAGAAGTTTGAGCCGGACAGGGCCTTAGGCCGTAATCTCAACTCTTGCTTTGGTTTCCAGGTGTCACTCCTCAGAGGCTTTGGTTCGAAGAACAGGATATGGGGCTTTCCGGAGGCACTGAACAGAACTCCTCTCGTCTCCACATGGGAAGCTTCCTTGTTGAAGCCGTGTGAAACACCTCAGCTTGGAGAATCCTGCAGAGTCCCTGAGCCACCTCCACATTCCAAGGTTCCCAGGCCACCAAGCCACAGTAGGACTCATCTTCAGGAGAGTCCATTTCAACTCTCCCCTCTGGGTAGCTCACCCAGGAGCCCGCAGATTGAGCCTGCCTTGTCCTGACTAAAGAGTGGGAATATGAGGTGGCGTTCCCAGGCATCCATACTTAGACACCTGACTAGAGTCTTTCCGTATGGGGCCTCCTGGATCCATCCAAAAGACTCGACTGTCGTGCAAAAGGAAACCCAGAGGTTTGTAGTAGTTCACAAATCCCATCGTAGGCAAACCTCCCTGGCCTCATGAAGCACCCACACCCTTCAGGAAGAGGCCATGTTGGACAAAAACTCTAGCCTGAGGCACGTCTCATAGCTGACATGACTTCAGTGCAGGAGATCTCGATTCAGCCTCTGCAGAGTGGGCCTGCCGTGCCCTCGGTCCCAAACCTCACGCTAGCTTGTGTTTTCAGACTTCCTTCCTCAGACTCCTGGCAAACAAGCCCTCCGGACTAGGAACTCCAGAACCACAACCCAGCCCAGTGTCTGCCCAACGGAAGAAAAACGTTTCCCTGTGGGGCTCTCCAGAAAACCCAGATGAGAATCAACCTGCTCGGGCCTCGACGGTACCCGAGCTGGATAGGCTGCTCTGGGCACTCATGCTCTGTCTGACTCAGCCTGAAGCCAGACGTCCAGACAGACAAGGAGACAGCTGGCCGCACACCCAGCACTTCGTACACGCCATGGTCTTATGCCGTCACCACTTCCTAACCTTGGTTTTCAGATATCTGAACCTAGACATTATATCAATTCTCCACACAGCTGGGTATCGCAAGCACAAAACAGAAGTCCTGCTTCCCCATGGCTGTAAAGCTTGCTCGTGGCATGGAGTCACACCTTCAGGGTGGGAGAAACCTTCATGGCCCCTGATGCCACGCCCAAACTTGAGTGCTGCTTGGGCACAAGTTCACACTGTGACCTTCAGCATGAGCCTCATGTCAAAGAAAGGCCTGTCAGGGCCTGGACCAAGAGCCCGCATATGGGGCTTGCCAAGCCCCTATGCACCCAATCCTCACCAGGGTTTGAGTTTTCCAGTCGCTCCGCCCGTATCTGGGGCTCTGCTCTGGAATCCCTTTCTTTTTGAGACACATGAGCCAGACAACACGACTCCACCCTTCCCTCAAAATGACCCCAAACTCTTGGGAGCTGGGACAAATCCCCAGAGAGGGATACTCGTCCACAGTCCCTGAGGCCACCCCTCCAATCCACGGCTATCCCGGACACAACATCCAGAGACAAAAGCCTGAAGGAACGCCTTCCACTCGCCCTTCTTTCAGAGGCCCAGGAGCACCCTCTCGGGCTGTACATCCGGCCTGCCATACCCTAGGCGCCACTCATAAGCTGAGTTTGTGTTTTCAGACTTCTGTGCCCACAGCCTGGACCAAACAACCTCCAGGCTAGGGCCTCTGGAGCCACAGCGAAAGATTGTGCCTGCCGTCTCCAAGGAAAGTGTGCCCAATCCATTGACCACAACCCTACAGGTTATGGAACAGCTCCAAGGCCCCTGAAGCCATCAATAGTGTAGGCCACCCTGGACTAAGAGGGGCTCTCTGACAACAGCGGAGCAACTATCTCCACTTAGACTCTCAGACAGTGTCCACAGAGACAGAAGGTAGAAATGGACAGGCCCCCAGGCCCTAATCTGAACCTTAGCTTTGGTTTCCATGTGTCCATCCTCAGAGGACTGTTTTCGTAGACCAGCACACGGGGCTTTTCCGAGGCACCAAACCAAACCTCTCTCGTCTCCACATGGGGAGCTTTCTTACTGGGGATGTATCAAACCCTTCAGGTAGGAGAGTTCCGCAGGGCCACTGAACAACCAGCACATTCCACGGTCTCCATGGACCCAAACGCACATTATGACGCATCCTCAGGATAGGCCATTTCAACTCAGCCCCCTGGGTAGCGTGCCCCAGAGGCAGCAGATCAAACATATCTTGTCGCTAATGGCCAATGGGAATGTGAGGCATGCAGTACAGGGATCCATCCTTCGAACCCTGCTCTCCAGTCCTTCCGTAGGGTATGTCCTGGCGCCATGCAACAGGACTCGAATGTCCTGCAGAAGGAAACCTTGTGGTTTGGGGCAACCTCCAAACTCAGCGTGGGAAAACTTCCTTGGACTCATGAGGCCCCCGCTTCATGAAGGTGCCATCATGGACACATTTTCCAGCCTCAGCCAACGTCTGATCCTTAGCCTGACTTCAGAAGCAGGAGATTTTGATTCAGACTCTGCAGAGTGGGCCTGCTCTGCCCTGGGCTCCAATCCTCACCCTAGCTTGTGTTTTCAGACTTCCGTCCTCACACTCCTGGCCCACAAACCCTCCCTACTGGGAATTCCGGGGCCACAATGAAGCACTCTGCCTGCCTCCCAGGAGAAAAAAATTGTCTATGGTGCTGCCCAGAAACGCCAAATGAGGATCAAACTGCTTGGCCCTCGGCAACACCCCAATTGCATAGGCTACCTTAAACACTGAAGCTCTGTCGCAAATAGCCTGAGCCCAAACATTCCAACAGACACCAACACAGCTGGGTGCACACCCAGCACATTGGACCCGCCACTGCCTTAGGCCACCATCCATTCCCAACCTGGGTTTTCAGTCATCGGAACCTAGACCTTATCTCCAATCCCTACACAGGGGGGAACCTGATGCACAAGTCAGAACCCCTCCTTCCCCATGGCAAGAAACCTTGCTGCTGGCAGTGAGGCAAACCTTCAGTGTAGGAGAAAACGGCATGGCCCATGAGGCCACACCCATGCGTGAGGGCCGCCTTGGGCACAACTACACTTTGTGACCCTCAGCGTGAGTACCTTATTCAAGAAACGCCTCTCACTGACTGGACCAAGTGCCCACATATCTGGCTTGCCTTGCCCATAGGCACCGAGGACTAACTAGATGGTGTGTATTCCAGTTGATGGAACCCACTGCTGTGCTCTGGACTCCTGCTCCTGGGGGGTCCCCTGTGGCAGAAAACAGTACTCTTCCCTTCCCACAGAATGAACCCAAACACATGGGAGCTTGGACAATCCCCCGAGTGGAAGGCTCTTCCTCGGCCCCTGAAGCAACCCCTACCCTGAACGGCCACTGTGAACGCAACACCCAGAGACAAAAGCCTGAGCGACTGCCTCCCACTTGCCCTCCTTTGATATCCAGAGGATCTCCCCTCATGGACTGGAGAACAGGCCTGCCATTACCTTGGCCCCTAGCTGAGCCAAGTTTGCTTTTTCACACATCTGTCTCCACAGCCCTGGCAAACACAGCCTCTAGGCTGGGTCCTCTGGAGCCATACCACAGGACCGTGCCTGTTGTTTCCTGGGAAACTGTGTCCATTCCTTTGGACACACACCTCCAGAATATGAGAAACCTCAAGGCCCCCGAGGACATCCCACTACTGGGAGCGTCCCTGGACACACAGGGGCATTCGGACATCAGCTGAGCAGCTACCTCCACGAAGGCATGCACACAGATGTCAACAGATAGAAGGTTGAGCCGGACAGGCCCTTAGGCCGTAATCTCAACTCTTGCTTTGGTTTCCACGTGTCACTCCTCAGAGGCTTTGGTTCGAAGAACAGGATATGGGGCTTTCCTGAGGCACTGAACAGAACTCCTCTTGTCTCCACATGGGAAGCTTCCTTGTTGGAGCCGTGTGAAACACCTCAGCTTGGAGAATCCTGCAGATTCCCTGAGACACCTCCACATTCCAAGGTCTCCCAGGCCACCAAGCCACAGTAGGACTCATCTTCAGGAGAGGCCATTTCAAATCTCCCCTCTGGGTAGCTCACCCAGGAGTCCGCAGATTGAGCCTGCCTTGTCCTGACTAAAGAGTGGGAATATGAGGTGGCGTTCCCAGGCATCCATGCTTAGACACCTGCTCTAGAGTCTTTCCGTATGGGGCCTCCTGGAACCATCCAATAGGACTCGACTGTCGTGCAGAAGGAAACACTGAGGTATGGAGTAGTTCACAAATCCCATCGTAGGCAAACCTCCCTGGCCTCATGAAGCACCCACACCCTTCAGGAAGAGGCCATGCTGGACAAAAACTCTAGCCTGGGGCACGTCTCATAGCTGACATGACTTCAGTGCAGGAGATCTCGATTCAGCCTCTGCAGAGTGGGCCTGCCGTGCCCTCGGTCCCAAACCTCACGCTACCTTGTGTTTTCAGACTTCCTTCCTCAGACTCCTGGCAAACAAGCCCTCCGGACTAGGAACTCCAGAACCACAACCCAGCCCGGTGTCTGCCCAACGGAAGAAAAACGTTTCCCTGTGGGGCTCTCCAGAAAACTCAGATGAGAATCAACCTGCTCGGGCCTCGACGGTACCCGAGCTGGATAGGCTGCTCTGGGCACTCATGCTCTGTCTGACTCAGCCTGAAGCCAGACGTCCAGACAGACAAGGAGACAGCTGGCCGCACACCCAGCACTTCGGACACGCCATGGTCTTATGCCATCACCACTTCCTAACCTTGGATTTCAGATATCTGAACCTAGACATTATATCAATTCTCCACACAGCTGGGTATCGCAAGCTCAAAACAGAAGTCCTGCTTCCCCATGGCTGTAAAGCTTGCTCGTGGCATGGAGTCCCACCTTCAGGGTGGGAGAAACCTTCATGGCCCCTGATGCCACGCCCAAACTTGAGTGCTGCTTGGGCACAAGTTCACACTGTGACCCTCAGCATGAGCCCCTTGTCAAAGAAAGGCCTGTCAGGGCCTGGACCAAGAGCCCGCATATGGGGCTTGCCAAGCCCCTATGCACCCAATCCTCACCAGGGTTTGAGTTTTCCAGTCGCCCCGCCCGTACCTGGGGCTCTGCTCTGGAATCTCTTTCTTTTTGAGACACATGAGCCAGACAACACGACTCCACCCTTCCCTCAAAATGACCCCAAACTCTTGGGAGCTGGGACAAATCCCCAGAGAGGGATACTCGTCCACAGTCCCTGAGGCCACCCCTCCAATCCACGGCTATCCCGGACACAACATCCAGAGACAAAAGCCTGAAGGAACGCCTCCCACTCGCCCTTCGTTCAGAGGCCCAGGAGCTCCCTCTCGGGCTGTACATCCGGCCTGCCATACCCTAGGCGCCACTCATAAGCTGAGTTTGTGTTCTCAGACTTCTGTGCCCACAGCCTAGACCCACACAACCTCCAGGCTAGGGCCTCTGGAGCCACAGCGAAAGATTGTGCCTGCCCTCTCCAAGGAAAGTGTGCCCAATCCATTGACCACAACCCTACAGGTTATGGAACAGCTCCAAGGCCCCTGAGGCCATCAATAGTGTAGGCCACCCTGGACTAAGAGGGGCTCTCTGACAACAGCGGAGCAACTATCTCCACTTAGACTCTCAGTGTCCCCAGAGACAGAAGGTTGAAATGGACAGGCCCCCAGGCCCTAATCTGAACCTTAGCTTTGGGTTCCATGTGTCCGTCCTCAGAGGACTGTTTTCGTAGACCAGCACATGGGGCTTTTCCGAGGCACCAAACCAAACCTCTCTCGTCTCCACATGGGGAGCTTTCTTACTGGGGATGTTTCAAACCCTTCAGGTAGGAGAGTTCCGCAGGGCCACTGAACAACCAGCACATTCCATGGTCTCCATGGATCCAAACGCACATTATGACGCATCCTCAGGAGAGGCCATTTCAACTCAGCCCCCTGGGTAGCGTGCCCCAGAGGCAGCAGATCAAACATATCTTGTCGCTAATGGCCAATGGGAATGCGAGGCATGCTGTACAGGGATCCATCCTTCGAACCCTGCTCTCCAGTTTTTCCGTAGGGTATGTCCTGGCGCCATGCAACAGGACTCGAATGTCCCGCAGAAGAAAACCTTGTGGTTTGGGGCAACCTCCAAACTCAGCGTGGGAAAACTTCCTTGGCCTCATGAGGCCCCCGCTTCATGAAGGTGCCATCATGGACACATACTCCAGCCTCAGACAACGTCTGATCCTCAGCCTGACTTCAGAAGCAGGAGATTTTGATTCAGCCTCTGCAGAGGGGGCCTGCTCTGCCCTGGGCTCCAATCCTCACCCTAGCTTGTGTTTTCAGACTTCCGTCCTCACACTCCTGGCCCACAAACCCTCCCTACTGGGAATTCCGGGGCCACAATGAAGCACTCTGCCTGCCTCCCAGGAGAAAAACATTGTCTATGGTGCTGCCCAGAAACGCCAAATGAGGATCAAACTGCTTGGCCCTCGGCAACACCCCAATTGCATGGCTACATTAAACACTGATGCTCTGTCGCAATTAGCCTGAGCCCAGACATTCCAACAGACACCGACACAGCTGGCTGCACACCCAGCACATTGGACCCGCCACTGTTTTAGGCCACCATCCATTCCCAACCTGGGTTTTCAGTCATCGGAACCTAGACCTTATCTCCAATCCCTGCACAGTGGGGAACCTGATGCACAAGTCAGAACCCCTCCTTCCCCATGGCAAGAAACCTTGCTGCTGGCAGTGAGTCAAACCTTCAGTGTAGGAGAAAACGGCATGGCCCATGAGGCCACACCCATGCGTGAGGGCCGCCTTGGGCACAAACACACATTGTGACTCTCAGCGTGAGTACCTTATTCAAGTAACGCCTCTCACTGACTGGACCAAGAGCCCACATATGTGGCTTGCCTTGCCCATAGGCACCCAGGACTAACTAGATGGTGTGTATTCCAGTTGATGGAACCCACTGCTGTGCTCTGGACTCCTGCTCCTGGGGGGTCCACACTGGCAGAAAACAGTACTCTTCCCTTCCCACAGAATGAACCCAAACACATGGGAGCTTGGACAATCCCCCGAGTGGAAGGCTCTTCCTCGGCCCCTGAAGCAACCCCTACCCTGAACGGCCACTGTGAACGCAACACCCAGAGACAAAAGCCTGAGCGACTGCCTCCCACTTGCCCTCCTTTGATATCCAGAGGAACTCCCCTCATGGACTGGAGATCAGGCCTTCCATTACCTTGGCCCCTAGCTGAGCCAAGTTTGCTTTTTCAGACATCTGTCTCCACAGCCCTGGCAAACACAGCCTCTAGGCTGGGTCCTCTGGAGCCATACCACAGGACCGTGCCTGTTGTCTCCTGGGAAACTGTGTCCATTCCTTTGGCCACACACCTCCAGAATATGAGAAACCTCAAGGCCCCCGAGGACATCCCACTTCTAGGAACCTCCCTGGACACACAGGGGCATTCGGACACCAGCTGAGCAGCTACCTCCACGAAGGCATGCACACAGATGTCAACAGATAGAAGGTTGAGCCGGACAGGCCCTTAGGCCGTAATCTCAACTCTTGCTTTGGTTTCCAGGTGTTACTCCTCAGAGGATTTTGTTCGAAGAACAGGATGTGGGGCTTTCCTGAGGCACTGAACAGAACTCCTCTCGTCTCCACATGGGAAGCTTCCTTTTTGGAGCCTTGTGAAACACCTCAGCTTGGAGAATCCTGCAGAGTCCCTGAGCCACCTCCACATTCCAAGGTCTCCCAGGCCACCAAGCCACAGTAGGACTCATCTTCAGGAGAGTCCATTTCAACTCTCCCCTCTGGGTAGCTCACCCAGGAGCCCGCAGATTGAGCCTGCCTTGTCCTGACTAAAGAGTGGGAATATGAGGTGGCGTTCCCAGGCATCCATGCTTAGACACCTGCTCTCGAGTCTTTCCGTATGGGGCCTCCTGGAACCATCCAATAGGACTCGACTGTCGTGCAGAAGGAAACCCTGAGGTTTGGAGTAGTTCACAAATCCCATCGTAGGCAAACCTCCCTGGCCTCATGAAGCACCCACACCCTTCAGGAAGAGGCCATGCTGGACAAAAACTCTAGCCTGGGGCACGTCTCATAGCTGACATGACTTCAGTGCAGGAGATCTTGATTCAGCCTCTGCAGAGTGGGCCTGCCGTGCCCTCGGTCCCACACCTCACGCTAGCTTGTGTTTTCAGACTTCCTTCCTCAGACTCCTGGCAAACAAGCCCTCCGGACTAGGAACTCCAGAACCACAACCCAGCCCGGTGTCTGCCCAACGGAAGAAAAACGTTTCCCTGTGGGGCTCTCCAGAAAACCCAGATGAGAATCAACCTGCTCGGGCCTCGACGGTACCCGAGCTGGATAGGCTGCTCTGGGCACTCATGCTCTGTCTGACTCAGCCTGAAGCCAGACGTCCAGACAGACAAGGAGACAGCTGGCCGCACACCCAGCACTTCGGACACGCCATGGTCTTATGCCGTCACCACTTCCTAACCTTGGTTTTCAGATATCTGAACCTAGACATTATATCAATTCTCCACACAGCTGGGTATCGCAAGCACAAAACAGAAGTCCTGCTTCCCCATGGCTGTAAAGCTTGCTCGTGGCATGGAGTCCCACCTTCAGGGTGGGAGAAACCTTCATGGCCCCTGATACCACGCCCAAACTTGAGTGCTGCTTGGGCACAAGTTCACACTGTGACCCTCAGCATGAGCCCCATGTCAAAGAAAGGCCTGTCAGGGCCTGGACCAAGAGCCCGCATATGGGGATTGCCAAGCCCCTATGCACCCAATCCTCACCAGGGTTTGAGTTTTCCAGTCGCCCCGCCCGTACCTGGGGCTCTGCTCTGGAATCTCTTTCTTTTTGAGACACATGAGCCAGACAACACGACTCCACCCTTCCCTCAAAATGACCCCAAACTCTTGGGAGCTGGGACAAATCCCCAGAGAGGGATACTCGTCCACAGTCCCTGAGGCCACCCCTCCAATCCACGGCTATCCCGGACACAACATCCAGAGACAAAAGCCTGAAGGAACGCCTCCCACTCGCCCTTCTTTCAGAGGCCCAGGAGCTCCCTCTCGGGCTGTACATCCGGCCTGCCATACCCTAGGCGCCACTCATAAGCTGAGTTTGTGTTTTCAGACTTCTGTGCCCACAGCCTAGACCCACACAACCTCCAGGCTAGGGCCTCTGGAGCCACAGCGAAAGATTGTGCCTGCCGTCTCCAAGGAAAGTGTGCCCAATCCATTGACCACAACCCTACAGGTTATGGAACAGCTCCAAGGCCCCTGAGGCCATCAATAGTGTAGGCCACCCTGGACTAAGAGGGGCTCTCTGACAACAGCGGAGCAACTATCTCCACTTAGACTCTCAGACAGTGTCCCCAGAGACAGAAGGTTGAAATGGACAGCCCCCTAGGCCCTAATCTGAACCTTAGCTTTGGTTTCCATGTGTCCGTCCTCAGAGGACTGTTTTCGTAGACCAGCACATGGGGCTTTTCCGAGGCACCAAACCAAACCTCTCTCGTCTCCACATGGGGAGCGTTCTTACTGGGGATGTATCAAACCCTTCAGGTAGGAGAGTTCCGCAGGGCCACTGAACAACCAGCACATTCCAAGGTCTCCATGGACCCAAACGCACATTATGACGCATCCTCAGGAGAGGCCATTTCAACTCAGCCCCCTGGGTAGCGTGCCCCAGAGGCAGCAGATCAAACATATCTTGTCGCTAATGGCCAATGGGAATGCGAGGCATGCTGTACAGGGATCCATCCTTCGAACCCTGCTCTCCAGTTTTTCCGTAGGGTATGTCCTGGCGCCATACAACAGGACTCGAATGTCCCGCAGAAGGAAACCTTGTGGTTTGGGGCAACCTCCAAACTCAGCGTGGGAAAACTTCCTTGGCCTCATGAGGCCCCCGCTTCATGAAGGTGCCATCATGGACACATACTCCAGCCTCAGCCAACGTCTGATCCTCAGCCTGACTTCAGAAGCAGGAGATTTTGCTTCAGCCTCTGCAGAGTGGGCCTGCTCTGCCCTGGGCTCCAATCCTCACCCTAGCTTGTGTTTTCAGACTTCCGTCCTCACACTCCTGGCCCACAAACCCTCCCTACTGGGAATTCCGGGGCCACAATGAAGCACTCTGCCTGCCTCCCAGGAGAAAAACATTGTCTATGGTGCTGCCCAGAAACGCCAAATGAGGATCAAACTGCTTGGCCCTCGGCAACACCCCAATTGCATAGGCTACCTTAAACCCTGATGCTCTGTCGCAAATAGCCTGAGCCCAGACATTCCAACAGACACCGACACAGCTGGCTGCACACCCAGCACATTGGACCCGCCACTGTTTTAGGCCACCATCCATTCCCAACCTGGGTTTTCAGTCATCGGAACCTAGACTTTATCTCCAATCCCTGCGCAGGGGGGAACCTGATGCACAAGTCAGAACCCCTCCTTCCCCATGGCAAGAAACCTTGCTGCTGGCAGTGAGTCAAACCTTCAGTGTAGGAGAAAACGGCATGGCCCATGAGGCCACACCCATGTGTGAGGGCCGCCTTGGGCACAAACACACATTTTTACCCTCAGCGTGAGTACCTTATTCAAGTAACGCCTCCCACTGACTGGACCAAGAGCCCACATATTTGGCTTGCCTTGCCCATAGGAACCCAGGACTAACTAGATGGTGTGTATTCCAGTTGAGAAAACCCACTGCTGTGCTCTAGACTCTTGCTCCTGGGGGGTCCCCTGTGGCAGAAAACAGTACTCTTCCCTTCCCACAGAATGAACCCAAACACATGGGAGCTTGGACAATCCCCCGAGTGGAAGGCTCTTCCTCGGCCCCTGAAGCAACCCCTACCCTGAACGGCCAGTGTGAACGCAACACCCAGAGACAAAAGCCTGAGCGACTGCCTCCCACTTGCCCTCCTTTGATATCCAGAGGATCTCCCCTCACGGACTGGAGATCAGGCCTGCCATTAACTTGGCCCCTAGCTGAGCCAAGATTGCTTTTTCAGACATCTGTCTCCACAGCCCTGTCAAACACAGCCTCTAGGCTGGGTCCTCTGGAGCCATACCACAGGACCGTGCCTGTTGTCTCCTGGGAAACTGTGTCCATTCCTTTGGCCACACACCTCCAGAATATGAGAAACCTCAAGGCCCCCGAGGACGTCCCACTACTGGGAGCCTTGGTGGACACACAGGGGCATTCGGACACCAGCTGAGCAGCTACCTCCATGAAGGAATGCACACAGATGTCAAGAGATAGAAGGTTGAGCCTGACAGGCCCTTAGGCCGTAATCTCAACTCTTGCTTTGGTTTCCAGGTGTTACTCCTCAGGGGCTTTTGTTCGAAGAACAGGATATGGGGCTTTCCTGAGGCACTGAACAGAACTCCTCTCGTCTCCACAAGGGAAGCTTCCTTTTTGGAGCCTTGTGAAACACCTCAGCTTGGAGAATCCTGCAGATTCCCGGAGCCACCTCCACATTCCAAGGTCTCCCAGGCCACCAAGCAACAGTAGGACTCATCTTCAGGAGACTCCATTTCAACTCACCCCTCTGGGTAGCTCACCCAGGAGCCCGCAGATTGAGCCTGCCTTGTCCTGACTAAAGAGTGGGAATATGAGGTGGCGTTCCCAGGCATCCATGCTTAGACACCTGCTCTCGAGTCTTTCCGTATGTGGCCTCCAGGAACCATCCAATAGGACTGTACTGTCGTTGCGAAGGTAACCCTGACGTTTGGAGTAGTTCACAAATCCCATCTTAGGCAAACCTCCCTGGCCTCATGAAGCACCCACACCCTTCAGGAAGAGGCCATGATGGACAAAAACTCTAGCCTGGGGCACGTCTCATAGCTGACATGACTTCAGTGCAGGAGATCTCGATTCAGCCTCTGCAGAGTGGGCCTGCCGTGCCCTCGGTCCCAAAACTCACGCTAGCTTGTGTTTTCAGACTTCCTTCCTCAGACTCCTGGCAAACAAGCCCTCCGGACTAGGAACTCCAGAACCACAACCCAGCCCGGTGTCTGCCCAACGGAAGAAAAACGTTTCCCTGTGGGGCTCTCCAGAAAACCCAGATGAGAATCAACCTGCTCGGGCCTCGACGGTACCCGAGCTGGATAGGCTGCTCTGGGCACTCATGCTCTGTCTGACTCAGCCTGAAGCCAGACGTCCAGACAGACAAGGAGACATCTGGCCGCACACCCAGCACTTCGGACACGCCATGGTCTTATGCCGTCACCACTTCCTAACCTTGGTTTTCATATATCTGAACCTAGACATTATATCAATTCTCCACACAGCTGGGTATCGCAAGCACAAAACAGAAGTCCTGCTTCCCCATGGCTGTAAAGCTTGCTCGTGTCATGGAGTCACACCTTCAGGGTGGGAGAAACCTTCATGGCCCCTGATGCCACGCCCAAACTTGTGTGCTGCTTGGGCACAAGTTCACACTGTGACCCTCAGCATGAGCCCCATGTCAAAGAAAGGCCTGTCAGGGCCTGGACCAAGAGCCCGCATATGGGGCTTGCCAAGCCCCTATGCACCCAATCCTCACCAGGGTTTGAGTTTTCCAGTCGCCCCGCCCGTACCTGGGGCTCTGCTCTGGAATCCCTTTCTTTTTGAGACACATGAGCCAGACAACACGACTCCACCCTTCCCTCAAAATGACCCCAAACTCTTGGGAGCTGGGACAAATCCCCAGAGAGGGATACTCGTCCACAGTCCCTGAGGCCACCCCTCCAATCCACGGCTATCCCGGACACAACATCCAGAGACAAAGCCTGAAGGAACGCCTCCCACTCGCCCTTCTTTCAGAGGCCCAGGAGCTCCCTCTCGGGCTGTACATCCGGCCTGCCATACCCTAGGCGCCACTCATAAGCTGAGTTTGTGTTTTCAGACTTCTGTGCCCACAGCCTGGTCCCACACAACCTCCAGGCTAGGGCCTCTGGAGCCACAGCGAAAGATTGTGCCTGCCCTCTCCATGGAATGTGTGCCCAATCCATTGACCACAACACTAAAGGTTATGGAACAGCTCCAAGGCCCCTGAGGCCATCAAAAGTGTAGGCCACCCTGGACTAAGAGGGGCTCTCTGACAACAGTGGAGCAACTATCTCCACTTAGACTCTCAGACAGTGTCCCCAGAGACAGAAGGTTGAAATGGACAGGTCCCCAGGCCCTAATCTGAACCTTAGCTTTGGTTTCCATGTGTCCGTCCTCAGAGGACTGTTTTCGTAGACCAGCACACGTGGCTTTTCTGAGGCACCAAACCAAACCTCTCTCGTCTCCACATGGGGAGCTTTCTTACTGGGGATGTATCAAACCCTTCAGGTAGGAGAGTTCCGCAGGGCCACTGAACAACCAGCACATTCCAAGGTCTCCATGGACCCAAACGCACATTATGACGCATCCTCAGGAGAGGCCATTTCAACTCATCCCCCTGGGTAGCGTGCCCCAGAGGCAGCAGATCAAACATATCTTGTCGCTAATGGCCAATGGGAATGCGAGGCATGCTGTACAGGCATCCATCCTTCGAACCCTGCTCTCCAGTCCTTCCGTAGGGTATGTCCTGGCGCCATGCAACAGGACTCGAATGTCCCGCAGAAGGAAACCTTGTGGTTTGGGGCAACCTCCAAACTCAGCGTGGGAAAACTTCCTTGGCCTCATGAGGCCCCCGCTTAATGAAGGTGCCATCATGGACACATACTCCAGCCTCAGCCAACATCTGATCCTCAGCCTGACTTCAGAAGCAGGAGATTTTGCTTCAGCCTCTGCAGAGTGGGCCTGCTCTGCCCTGGGCTCCAATCCTCACCCTAGCTTGTGTTTTCAGACTTCCGTCCTCACACTCCTGGCCCACAAACCCTCCCTACTGGGAATTCCGGGGCCACAATGAAGCACTCTGCCTGCCTCCCAGGAGAAAAACATTGTCTATGGTGCTGCCCAGAAACGCCAAATGAGGATCAAACTGCTTGGCTCTCGGCAACACCCCAATTGCATAGGCTACCTTAAACACTGATGCTCTGTCGCAAATAGCCTGAGCCCAGACCTTCCAACAGACACCGACACAGCTGGCTGCACACCCAGCACATTGGACCCGCCACTGTTTTAGGCCACCATCCATTCCCAACCTGGGTTTTCAGTCATCGGAACCTAGACCTTATCTCCAATCCCTGCACAGGGGGGAACCTGATGCACAAGTCAGAACCCCTCCTTCCCCATGGCAAGAAACCTTGCTGCTGGCAGTGAGTCAAACCTTCAGTGTAGGAGAAAACGGCATGGCCCATGAGGCCACACCCATGCGTGAGGGCCGCCTTGGGCACAAACACACATTTTGACCCTCAGCGTGAGTACCTTATTCAAGTAACGCCTCTCACTGACTGGACCAAGAGCCCACATATTTGGCTTGCCTTGCCCATAGGCACCCAGGACTAACAAGATGGTGTGTATTCCAGTTGAGGGAACCCACTGCTGTGCTCTAGACTCCTGCTCCTGGGGGGTCCCCTGTGGCAGAAAACAGTACTCTTCCCTTCCCACAGAATGAACCCAAACACATGGGAGCTTGGACAATCCCCCGAGTGGAAGGCTCTTCCTCGGCCCCTGAAGCAACCCCTACCCTGAACGGCCAGTGTGAACGCAACACCCAGAGACAAAAGCCTGAGCGACTGCCTCCCACTTGCCCTCCTTTGATATCCAGAGGATCTCCCCTCACGGACTGGAGATCAGGCCTGCCATTACCTTGGCCCCTAGCTGAGCCAAGTTTGCTTTTTCAGACATCTGTCTCCACAGCCCTGGCAAACACAGCCTCTAGGCTGGGTCCTCTGGAGCCATACCACAGGACCGTGCCTGTTGTCTCCTGGGAAACTGTGTCCATTCCTTTGGCCACACACCTCCAGAATATGAGAAACCTCAAGGCCCCCGAGGACGTCCCACTACTGGGAGCCTTGGTGGACACACAGGGGCATTCGGACACCAGCTGAGCAGCTACCTCCACGAAGGCATGCACACAGATGTCAACAGATAGAAGGTTGAGCCGGACAGGCCCTTAGGCCGTAATCTCAACTCTTGCTTTGGTTTCCAGGTGTTACTCCTCAGAGGCTTTTGTTCGAAGAACAGGATATGGGGCTTTCCTGAGGCACTGAACAGAACTCCTCTCGTCTCCACATGGGAAGCTTCCTTTTTGGAGCCTTGTGAAACACCTCAGCTTGGAGAATCCTGCAGAGTCCCTGAGCCACCTCCACATTCCAAGGTCTCCCAGGCCACCAAGCCACAGTAGGACTCATCTTCAGGAGAGTCCATTTCAACTCTCCCCTCTGGGTAGCTCACCCAGGAGCCCGCAGATTGAGCCTGCCTTGTCCTGACTAAAGAGTGGGAATATGAGGTGGCGTTCCCAGGCATCCATGCTTAGACACCTGCTCTCGAGTCTTTCCGTATGGGGCCTCCTGGAACCATCCAATAGGACTCGACTGTCGTGCAGAAGGAAACCCTGAGGTTTGGAGTAGTTCACAAATCCCATCGTAGGCAAACCTCCCTGGCCTCATGAAGCACCCACACCCTTCAGGAAGAGGCCATGCTGGACAAAAACTCTAGCCTGGGGTACGTCTCATAGCTGACATGACTTCAGTGCAGGAGATCTCGATTCAGCCTCTGCAGAGTGGGCCTGCCGTGCCCTCGGTCCCAAACCTCACGCTAGCTTGTGTTTTCAGACTTCCTTCCTCAGACTCCTGGCAAACAAGCCCTCCGGACTAGGAACTCCAGAACCACAACCCAGCCCGGTGTCTGCCCAACGGAAGAAAAACGTTTCCCTGTGGGGCTCTCCAGAAAACCCAGATGAGAATCAACCTGCTCGGGCCTCGACGGTACCCGAGCTGGATAGGCTGCTCTGGGCACTCATGCTCTGTCTGACTCAGCCTGAAGCCAGACGTCCAGACAGACAAGGAGACAGCTGGCCGCACAACCAGCACTTCGGACACTCCATGGTCTTATGCCGTCACCACTTCCTAACCTTGGTTTTCAGATATCTGAACCTAGACATTATATCAATTCTCCACACAGCTGGGTATCGCAAGCACAAAACAGAAGTCCTGCTTCCCCATGGCTGTAAAGCTTGCTCGTGGCATGGAGTCACACCTTCAGGGTGGGAGAAACCTTCATGGCCCCTGATGCCACGCCCAACCTTGAGTGCTGCTTGGGCACAAATTCACACTGTGACCCTCAGCATGAGCCCCATGTCAAAGAAAGGCCTGTCAGGGCCTGAACCAAGAGCCCGCATATGGGGCTTGCCAAGCCCCTATGCACCCAATCCTCACCAGGGTTTGAGTTTTCCAGTCGCCCCGCCTGTACCTGGGGCTCTGCTCTGGAATCCCTTTCTTTTTGAGACACATGAGCCAGACAACACGATTCCACCCTTCCCACATAATGACCCCAAACTCTTGGGTGCTGGTACAAATCCCCCAAAAGGGATACTCGTCCACAGTCCCTGAGGCCACCCCTCCAATCCACGGCAATCCCGGATACAACATCCAGAGATTAAAGCGTGAAGGAACGCCTCCCACTCGCACTTGTTTCAGAGGCCCAAGAGCTTCCTCTCGGGCTGTACATCCGGACTGCCATACCCTAGGTGCCACTCATAAGCTGAGTTTGTGTTTTCAGACTTCTGTGCCCACAGCCTGGACCCACACAACCTCCAGGTGGGCCTCTGGAGCCACAGCGAAAGATTGTGCCTGACCTCTCCAAGGAAAGTGTTCCCAATCCATTGACCACAACCCTACAGTTTAGGGAAAAGCTCCAAGGCCCCTGAGGCCATCAATAGTGTAGGACACCCTGGACTAAGAGGGGCTCTCTGACACCAGCGGAGCAACTATCTCAACTTAGACTCTCACACATTGTCCCCAGAGACAGAAGGTTGAAATGGACAGGCCCCAAGTCCCTAATCTGAACCTTAGCTTTGGTTTCCATGTGTCCGTCCTCAGAGGACTGTTTTCGTAGACCAGCATACGGGGCTTTTCCGAGGCACCAAACCAAACCTCTCTCGTCTCCACATGGGGAGCGTTCTTACTGGGGATGTATCAACCCCTTCAGGTAGGAGAGTTCCGCAGGGCCACTGAACAACCAGCACATTCCAAGGTCTCCATGGACCCAAACACACATTATGACGCATCCTCAGGAGAAGCCATTCCAACTCAGCCCCCTGGGTAGCGGGCCCCAGTTGCAGCAGATCAAACATATCTTGTAGCTAATGGCCAATGGGAATGCGAGGCATGGTGTACAGGGATCCATCCTTCGAACCCTGCTCTTCAGTCCTTCCGTATGGTATGTCCTGGAGCCATGCAACAGGACTCGAATGTCCCGCAGAAGGAAACCTTGTGGTTTGGGGCAACCTCCAAACTCAGCGTGGGAAAACTTCCTTGGCCTCATGAGGCCCCCGCTTCATGAAGGTGCCATCATGGACACATATTCCAGCCTCAGTCAATGTCTGATCCTCAGCCTGACTTCAGATGCAGGAGATTTTGATTCAGCCTCTGCAGAGTGGGCCTGCTCTGCCCTTGGCTCCAATCCTCACTCTAGCTTGTGTTTCCAGACTTCCGTCCTCACACTCCTGGTCAAAAACCCTCCCTACTGGGAATTCTGGGGACACAATGAAGCACTCTGCCTGCCTCCCAGTAGAAAAACATTGTCTATGGTGCTGCCCAGAAACCCCAAATGAGGATCAAACCGCTTGGCTCTCGGCAACACCCCAATTGCATAGGCTACCTTAAACACTGATGCTCTGTCGCAAATAGCCTGAGCCCAGACCTTCCAACAGACACCGACACAGCTGGCTGCACACCCAGCACATTGGACCCGCCACTGTTTTAGGCCACCATCCATTCCCAACCTGGGTTTTCAGTCATCGGAACCTAGACCTTATCTCCAATCCCTGCACAGGGGGGAACCTGATGCACAAGTCAGAACCCCTCCTTCCCCATGGCAAGAAACCTTGCTGCTGGCAGTGAGTCAAACCTTCAGTGTAGGAGAAAACGGCATGGCCCATGAGGCCACACCCATGCGTGAGGGCCGCCTTGGGCACAAACACACATTTTGACCCTCAGCGTGAGTACCTTATTCAAGTAACGCCTCTCACTGACTGGACCAAGAGCCCACATATTTGGCTTGCCTTGCCCATAGGCACCCAGGACTAACAAGATGGTGTGTATTCCAGTTGAGGGAACCCACTGCTGTGCTCTAGACTCCTGCTCCTGGGGGGTCCCCTGTGGCAGAAAACAGTACTCTTCCCTTCCCACAGAATGAACCCAAACACATGGGAGCTTGGACAATCCCCCGAGTGGAAGGCTCTTCCTCGGCCCCTGAAGCAACCCCTACCCTGAACGGCCACTGTGAACGCAACACCCAGAGACAAAAGCCTGAGCGACTGCCTCCCACTTGCCCTCCTTTGATATCCAGAGGATCTCCCCTCACGGACTGGAGATCAGGCCTGCCATTACCTTGGCCCCTAGCTGAGCCAAGTTTGCTTTTTCAGACATCTGTCTCCACAGCCCTGGCAAACACAGCCTCTAGGCTGGGTCCTCTGGAGCCATACCACAGGACCGTGCCTGTTGTCTCCTGGGAAACTGTGTCCATTCCTTTGGCCACACACCTCCAGAATATGAGAAACCTCAAGGCCCCCGAGGACGTCCCACTACTGGGAGCCTTGGTGGACACACAGGGGCATTCGGACACCAGCTGAGCAGCTACCTCCACGAAGGCATGCACACAGATGTCAACAGATAGAAGGTTGAGCCGGACAGGCCCTTAGGCCGTAATCTCAACTCTTGCTTTGGTTTCCAGGTGTTACTCCTCAGAGGCTTTTGTTCGAAGAACAGGATGTGGGGCTTTCCTGAGGCACTGAACAGAACTCCTCTCGTCTCCACATGGGAAGCTTCCTTTTTGGAGCCTTGTGAAACACCTCAGCTTGGAGAATCCTGCAGAGTCCCTGAGCCACCTCCACATTCCAAGGTCTCCCAGGCCACCAAGCCACAGTAGGACTCATCTTCAGGAGAGTCCATTTCAACTCTCCCCTCTGGGTAGCTCACCCAGGAGCCCGCAGATTGAGCCTGCCTTGTCCTGACTAAAGAGTGGGAATATGAGGTGGCGTTCCCAGGCATCCATGCTTAGACACCTGCTCTCGAGTCTTTCCGTATGGGGCCTCCTGGAACCATCCAATAGGACTCGACTGTCGTGCAGAAGGAAACCCTGAGGTTTGGAGTAGTTCACAAATCCCATCGTAGGCAAACCTCCCTGGCCTCATGAAGCACCCACACCCTTCAGGAAGAGGCCATGCTGGACAAAAACTCTAGCCTGGGGTACGTCTCATAGCTGACATGACTTCAGTGCAGGAGATCTCGATTCAGCCTCTGCAGAGTGGGCCTGCCGTGCCCTCGGTCCCAAACCTCACGCTAGCTTGTGTTTTCAGACTTCCTTCCTCAGACTCCTGGCAAACAAGCCCTCCGGACTAGGAACTCCAGAACCACAACCCAGCCCGGTGTCTGCCCAACGGAAGAAAAACGTTTCCCTGTGGGGCTCTCCAGAAAACCCAGATGAGAATCAACCTGCTCGGGCCTCGACGGTACCCGAGCTGGATAGGCTGCTCTGGGCACTCATGCTCTGTCTGACTCAGCCTGAAGCCAGACGTCCAGACAGACAAGGAGACAGCTGGCCGCACAACCAGCACTTCGGACACTCCATGGTCTTATGCCGTCACCACTTCCTAACCTTGGTTTTCAGATATCTGAACCTAGACATTATATCAATTCTCCACACAGCTGGGTATCGCAAGCACAAAACAGAAGTCCTGCTTCCCCATGGCTGTAAAGCTTGCTCGTGGCATGGAGTCACACCTTCAGGGTGGGAGAAACCTTCATGGCCCCTGATGCCACGCCCAAACTTGAGTGCTGCTTGGGCACAAATTCACACTGTGACCCTCAGCATGAGCCCCATGTCAAAGAAAGGCCTGTCAGGGCCTGAACCAAGAGCCCGCATATGGGGCTTGCCAAGCCCCTATGCACCCAATCCTCACCAGGGTTTGAGTTTTCCAGTCGCCCCGCCTGTACCTGGGGCTCTGCTCTGGAATCCCTTTCTTTTTGAGACACATGAGCCAGACAACACGATTCCACCCTTCCCACATAATGACCCCAAACTCTTGGGTGCTGGTACAAATCCCCCAAAAGGGATACTCGTCCACAGTCCCTGAGGCCACCCCTCCAATCCACGGCAATCCCGGATACAACATCCAGAGATTAAAGCGTGAAGGAACGCCTCCCACTCGCACTTGTTTCAGAGGCCCAAGAGCTTCCTCTTGGGCTGTACATCCGGACTGCCATACCCTAGGTGCCACTCATAAGCTGAGTTTGTGTTTTCAGACTTCTATGCCCACAGCCTGGACCCACACAACCTCCAGGTGGGCCTCTGGAGCCACAGCGAAAGATTGTGCCTGACCTCTCCAAGGAAAGTGTTCCCAATCCATTGACCACAACCCTACAGTTTAGGGAAAAGCTCCAAGGCCCCTGAGGCCATCAATAGTGTAGGACACCCTGGACTAAGAGGGGCTCTCTGACACCAGCGGAGCAACTATCTCAACTTAGACTCTCACACATTGTCCCCAGAGACAGAAGGTTGAAATGGACAGGCCCCAAGTCCCTAATCTGAACCTTAGCTTTGGTTTCCATGTGTCCGTCCTCAGAGGACTGTTTTCGTAGACCAGCATACGGGGCTTTTCCGAGGCACCAAACCAAACCTCTCTCGTCTCCACATGGGGAGCGTTCTTACTGGGGATGTATCAACCCCTTCAGGTAGGAGAGTTCCGCAGGGCCACTGAACAACCAGCACATTCCAAGGTCTCCATGGACCCAAACACACATTATGACGCATCCTCAGGAGAAGCCATTCCAACTCAGCCCCCTGGGTAGCGGGCCCCAGTTGCAGCAGATCAAACATATCTTGTAGCTAATGGCCAATGGGAATGCGAGGCATGGTGTACAGGGATCCATCCTTCGAACCCTGCTCTTCAGTCCTTCCGTATGGTATGTCCTGGAGCCATGCAACAGGACTCGAATGTCCCGCAGAAGGAAACCTTGTGGTTTGGGGCAACCTCCAAACTCAGCGTGGGAAAACTTCCTTGGCCTCATGAGGCCCCCGCTTCATGAAGGTGCCATCATGGACACATATTCCAGCCTCAGTCAATGTCTGATCCTCAGCCTGACTTCAGATGCAGGAGATTTTGATTCAGCCTCTGCAGAGTGGGCCTGCTCTGCCCTTGGCTCCAATCCTCACTCTAGCTTGTGTTTCCAGACTTCCGTCCTCACACTCCTGGTCAAAAACCCTCCCTACTGGGAATTCTGGGGACACAATGAAGCACTCTGCCTGCCTCCCAGTAGAAAAACATTGTCTATGGTGCTGCCCAGAAACCCCAAATGAGGATCAAACCGCTTGGCTCTCGGCAACACCCCAATTGCATAGGCTACCTTAAACACTGATGCTCTGTCGCAAATAGCCTGAGCCCAGACCTTCCAACAGACACCGACACAGGTGGCTGCACACCCAGCACATTGGACCCGCCACTGCCTTAGGCCACCATCCATTCCCAACCTGGCTTCGGAACCTAGACTTTATCTCCAATACATGCACAAGGGGGAACCTGATGCATAAGTTAGAACCCCTCCTTCTTCATGGCAAGAATCTTTGCTGCTGGCAGTGAGTCACTACCTTCAGTGTAGGAGAAAACTGCATGGCCCATGAGGCCACACCCATGTGTGAGGGCCGCCTTGGGCACAAACACACATTGTGACCCTCAGCGTGAGTACCTTATTCAAGTAACGCCTCTCACTGACTGGACCAAGAGCCCACATATGTGGCTTGCCTTGCCCATAGGCACCCAGGACTAACTAGATGGCTACCTTAAACACTGATGCTCTGTCGCACACTGAGCACGTCAGATCCGCCATGGCCTTAGGTCGTCATCTCTTCCCAACTGCGGTTTTCAGGCTTCAGAACATAGACCTTATCTCCAACCACTGCCCAGGGTTGAAAATGATGCAGAAACCAGAACTCCTTCCCCATGGCTAGTAACCTTGTGACTGGCATGTTGTCCAAAGTTCAGTGTAGTTGAAACTAGTGTGGCCCATGTGGCCCCGCCCTTGCTCGCCTGCCACATTGGTCAAAAACACACATTGTGACTCTCAGCCTGAGCCAGTCCTCAAATAAGGCCTCTCAGTGTCTGGATGAAGAGACAGCATATTGGGCCTGCCATGCCCCTAGGCCCCAATTTTTAACCATAGTTTGGGTTGTCCCTTCACTCTTCCCCAGGGTTCTGCTTTGGAATTCCTCTTTGGTTGGGACACCTGAGGTAACAAAACTGAAAGGAGACCTCCCATCCCACAGACTGAGGAAAAACAATTGGGACCGGCCAAATCCACAGAGAGAAAGATTCATCATGGCCAATAAGGCCTCCCCACATTCCTCAGTCATCGTTGATACAAAATATAGAGACAAAAGCCTGGGCAATCGCCTCAGACTCGCTCCTTCTTCATATCCTGAAGAGTTCTTCTCATGGTGTCTAGATTGGGCCTGCCATACCTACATCCCCACACCAAAGCTGAGTTTGTGTTTTCAGACTTCTGTCCTCAAAGTCCTGGGCCACACACCCTACAGCCTGGAGCCCCTGGAGCCACACATTAGAAATGTGCCTACCGAATCCATGGGAATTTACCCATTCCATTGTCCAAATTCGTACAAATTAGGAGAACCCTCCAAAGTCCCTGAGGCCATCCCCATAGTGTAAGTCTCCCGGGTCAAACAAGGGCGGACTGATACCAGCTGAGCATCTACCTCCACTCATACCATAGATGGATGTCCCCAGAGAATAGATTGAACCAGACAGGACCCTAGGCCATTATGGAATCCATTGCTTTGGTTTACAGGCATGTCTCCTCAAAAGCCTGGATTCCAATTCCAGCATAGGGAAATTCCTGAGGCACCCATCAGAACAAATCTCGTCTCCACAGGATACTTGTAATGGGAGCTATGTCAAAAGTTTAGGAGAATACTTCAGGGTCCCGGTGCCACGGTCCAATTCTAAGGCACACATGGATACAAACACATATTAGAACCCATCTTCGGGAAAGTCCATTTCAACTCAGCCACCCCGGTTGCTTCCGAAGAGCCATCTCATCTCAACTCTCTTGTTGCTAGGAGACAATTGTAATGCGAGGCGGGCTTCCCTGGCATCCATCCTCTAACGGTGCTCTGGAGTCATTCCATATGGGATGTCCTGGAGCTGCCCAACAGGTGTCAATGGTCCCGCAGAAGGAATCCTTGAAGGGGGCATCCCACAACTCCCAACGTGGGAAATCCTCCATGGCCTTGAGACTTCATGAAGGGGCAGTCATGCACAGACTCCAACCTGAGCCAACATCTGATCCTCGCCGTGACTTCAGATGCTTGAGATATTGGTTCAGATATGCAGGGGTTAACTGCCGTGCCTTTGGCCTGAAGCCCAAGTCTAGCTTGTGTTCTCAAACTTCTGTCCTCACACTCCTAGCCCAGAAGCCCTCACGTTGGCAATTCCGGATCCCACAATGCAGCACTCTGCCTGACCTCTAGAAAAAATATCTTGCCTAATGAGCTTCCCAGTCACAACAAATGAGGATAAACCTACACGGCACTCGACTGTACCCAAATTATATAGTCTAACCTGGGGACTAATCCACTGTCTGACACAACCTGAGCCCGAACCTCCTGAACAAAAGCCAGGAAGCTGACCGCACAGGGAGCACCTCAGACCCGCCATGGCCTTAGGTAGTCATCTCTTCCCAACTGCGGTTTTCAGGCTTCAGAACATAGACCTTATCTAAAACCACTGCCCAGGGTTAAAAATGATGCAGAAATCAGAACACCTTCCCCATGGCTAGAAACCTTGTGACTGGCATGTTGTCCAAAGTTCAGTGTAGTTGAAACCAGTGTGGCCCATGAGGCCCGGCCCATGTTCGCGGGCCACATTGGTCAAAAACACACATTGTGACCCTCAGCCTGAGCCCAGTCCTCAAGTAAGGCCTCTCAGCGGCTGGATGAAGAGACAGCATATTGGGCCTGCCATGCCCCTTGGCCCCAATTTTTAAACATAGTTTGGGTTGTCCATTCACTCTTCCCCAGGGCTCTGCTTTGGAATTCCTTTTTGGTTGGGACACCTGAGGTAACAAACCTGAAAGGAGACCTCCCATACCACAGATTGACGAAAAACTATTGGGACCGGGCCTAATCCAAAGAGAGGAAGATTCGTCCATGGCCCATGAGGCCTCCCCACATTCCACTGCCATCGTTGATACAAAATATAGAGACAAAAGCCTGAGCAAGCGCCTCAGACTCGCTCTTTCTTCATATCCTGAAGAGTTCTTCTCATGGTTTGTAGATTGGGCCTGCCATACCTACGTCCCCAAACCTAAGCTGAGTTTGTGTTTTCAGACTTCTGTCCTCAAAGTTCTGGGCCACACACTCCAGGCTGGGGCCCCTGGAGCCACACATTAGGACTGTACCTACGCCATGCATGGGAATTCTGCCCATTCCATTGTCCAAAATCTTAAAAATTACGAGAACCCTCCAAAGTACCCGAGGCCATCCCAATAGTGTAGGTCTCCCTGGACAAACATGGGCGGTCTGACACCAGCTGAGCATCTACCTCCACTCATACCATAGATGGATGTCCCCAGAGAAGAAGATGGAACCAGACAGGACACTAGGCCATAATCGGATCCATTTATTTGGTTTACAAGCATGTCTCCTCAGAAGCCTGGATTCCAATACCAGCATAGGGGGGTTTCCTGAGCACCCATCAGAACAAATCTCGTCTCCGCAAGGAAACTTGTGCATGGGAGCTATGTCAAAAGCTTAGGAGAATACTTCAGGGGCCCGAGGCCACTGCCCCATTCCAAGGCCCCCATGGACACAAACACACATTAAGCCCCATCCTCAGGAAAGTGCATTTCAACTGTCCACCCGGTTGCTCCTGCATAGCCATCCGATCTCAAGTGTCTTTTGCTAGGAGACAATTGGAATGCAAGGCGGGCTTCCCTTGCATCCATCCTCAATCGGTGCTCTGGAGTCTTTCCCTATGGGATGACCTGGAGCTGCGCAAAAGTTCTCAATTTTCCCACAGAAGGAATCCTTAAAGGGGGCATCCCACAACTCCCACCGTGGGAAAACCTCCATGACCTTGAGACTCCGCTCCGTTCATGAAGGGCAGTCATTCACAGAAACTCCAACCTGAGCCATCCTCTGATCCTAGCCGTGACTTCATTTGCTTGAGATATTGGTTCAGATCTGCAGGGGGTACCTGCCGTGCCCTCGGCCTGAAGCCCAAGTCTAGCTTGTGTTCTCAGACTTCTGTCCTCACACGCCTGGCCCAGAAGCCCTCACGTTTGGCAATTCTGGACTCACAATGCAGCACTCTGCCTGCCCTCTAGAAAAAATATATTGCCTAATGAGCTGCCAGGCACCTCAAAGGAGGATAAACGTACACGGCACTCGACTGTACCCAAATTATATAGTCTAACCTGGGCACTAATGCACTGTCTGACACAACCTGAGCCCGAACCTCCTGACCAACACCAAGGCACCTGACCGCACACTGAGCACATCAGACCCACCATGGCCTTAGGTCATCATCCCTTCCCAACTGCGGTTTTCAGGCTTCAGAACCTAGACCTTATCTCCAACAACCGCCCAGGTTTGAAAATGATGCAGAAATCAGAACTCCTGACCCATGGCTAGAAACCTTGTGATTGGCATGTTGTCCAAATTTCAGTGTAGTTGAAACCAGTGTGTCCCATGAGGCCCCGCCCATGCTTGTGGGCCACATTGGTCAGAAACACACATTGTGACCCTCAGCCTGAGCCCAGTTTTCAAGTAAGGCCTCTCGGAGGCTGAATGAAGAGACAGCATATTGGGCCTGCCATGCCCCTTGGCCCCAATTTTTAACCATAGTTTGAGTTGTCCCTTCACTCTTCCCCAGGGCTCTGCTTTGGAATTCCTCTTTGGTTGGGACACCTGAGGTAACATACCTGAAAGGAGACCTCCCATACCACAGATAGACGAAAAACTATTGGGACCGGGCCAAATCCAAAGAGAGGAAGATTCGTCCATGGCCCATGAGGCCTCCCCACATTCCACTGCCATCGTTGATACAAAATATAGAGACAAAAGCCTGAGCAAGTGCCGCAGACTCGCTCTTTCTTCATATCCTGAAGAGTTCTTCTCATGGTTTGTAGATTGGGCCTGCCATACCTACGTACCCACACCTAAGCTGAGTTTGTGTTTTCAGACTTCTGTCCTCAAAGTCCTGGGCCAGACACGCTCCAGGGTGGGGCCCCTGGAGCCACACATTAGGAATGTGCCTATCCAATCCATGGGAATTCTGCCCATTCCATTGTCCAAAATCTTACAAATTAGTAGAACCCTCCAAAGTCCCTAGGCCATCTCAATAGTGTAGGACTCCCGGGTCAAAAAAGGGCGGACTGACACCAGCTGAGTATCTACCTCCACTCATACAATAGATGGATGTCCCCAGAGAATAGATTGAACCAGAGAGGACCCTAGGCCATAATCGGATCCATTGCTTTGGTTTACAGGCATGTCTCCTCAAAAGTCTGGATTCCATTTCCAGCATAGGGGGTTTCCTAAGGCACCCCTCAGAACAAATCTCGTCTACACAAGGAAACTTGTTCATGGGAGCTATGTCAAAAGCTTAGGAGAATACTTCAGGGTCCCGGTGCCACCGCCCCAATCTAAGGCCCCCATGGACACAAACACACATTAGGCCCCATCCTCAGGAAAGTCCATTTCACCTCAGCCACCCCGGTTGCTTCCGCAGAGCCATCACATCTCAACTCTCTTGTTGCTAGGAGACAATTGGAATGCGAGGCGGGCTTCCCTGGAATGCATCCTCTAACGGTGCTCTGGAGTCATTCCATATGGGATGTCCTGGAGCTTCCCAACACTTGTCAATTGTCCCGCATAAGGAATCCTTGAAGGGGGCATCCCTGAACTCCCAACGTGGGAAAACCTCCATGGCCTTGAGACTCCGCTACATTCATGAAGGGCAGTCATTCACAGAAACTCCAACCTGAGCCAACGTCTGATCCTCGCCTTGACTTCAGATGCTTGAGATATTGGTTCAGATCTGCAAGGGGTACCTGCCGTGCCCTCGGCCTGAAGACAAAGTCTAGCTTGTGTTCTCAGACTTCTGTCCTCACACTCCTGGCCCTGAAGCCGTCAAGATTAGAGATTCCGGACCCACATTGCAGCACTCAGCCTGCACTCTAGAAAGAATATATTGCCTAATGAGCTGCCCAGGCACCTTAAATGAGGATAAACCTACACGACACTCGACTGTACCCAAATTATACAGTCTAACCTGGGCACTAATGCACTGTTGACACAACCTGAGCCAGAACCTCCTGATAACACCCAGGCAGTTGACCGCACACTGAGCGCATACGAACCGCCAAGGCCTTAGGTCGTCATCTCTTCCCAACTGCGGTTTTCAGGCTTCTGAACCTAGACCTTATCTCCAACCAGTGCCCAGGGTTGAAAATGATGCAGAAATCAGAACTCCTTCGCATGGCAAGAAACCTTGTGATTGGCCTGTTGTCCAAAGTTTAGTGTAGTTGAAACCAGTGTGGCCCATGAGGCCCTGCCCATGCCCGCGGGCCACATTGGTCACAAACACAGATTGTGACCCTCAGCCTGAGCCCAGTCTTCAAGTAAGGCCTCTCAGTGGCTGGATGAAGAGACAGCATATTGGGCCTGCCATGCCCCTAGGCCCCCATTTTTAACCATATTTTGGGTTGTCCCTTCACTCTTCCCCAGGGCTCTGCTTTGGAATTCCTCTTTGGTTGGGACACCTGAGGTAACAAACCTGAAAGGAGACCTCCCATCCCACAGATTGACGAAAAACAATTGGAACCGGGCCAAATGCACAGAGAGGAAGATTCATCCATGGCCCATGAGGCCTTCCCAAATTACATGGCCATCATTGATACAAAATCCAGAGACAAAATCCTGAGCAAAGGCCTCAGACTCGCTCATTCTTTATATCCAGAAGAGTTCTTCTCATGGTTTGTAAATTGGGCCTGCCATACCTACGTCCCCAACCCTAGCTGAGTTTGTGTTTTCAGACTTCTGTCCTCAAATTTCTGGGCCACACACACTTTAGGCTGGGGCCCCTGGAGCCACACATTAGGACTGTACCTACCCCATGCATGTGAATTCTGCCCATTCCATTGTCCAAAATCGTACAAACTAGGAGAACCCTCCAAAGTACCCGAGGCCATCCCAATAGTGTAGGTCTCCCGGGACAACAAGGGCGGACTGACACCAGCTGAGCATCTACCTCCACTCATACCATAGATGGATGTCCCCAGAAAAGAAGATGGAACCAGACAGGACACTAGGCCATAATCGGATCCATTGATTTGGTTTACAGGCATGTCTCCTCAAAAGCCTGGATTCCAATACCATCATAGGGGGGTTTCCTGAGCACCCATCAGAACAAATCTCGTCTCCACAAGGAAACTTGTGCATGGGAGCTATGTCAAAAGCTTAGGAGAATACTTTAGGGGCCCGGTGCCACTGCCCCATTCCAAGGCCCCCATGGACACAAACACACATTAAGCCCCATCCTCAGGAAAGTGCATTTCAACTCTACACCCCGGTTGCTCCTGCACAGCCACCAATCTCAAGTGTCTTTTGCTAGGAGACAATTGGAATGCAAGGCGGGCTTCCCTTGCATCCATCCTAGAACGGTTCTCTGGAGTCTTTCCATATGGGATGTCCTGGAGCTGCACAACAGTTCTCAATTGTCCCGCTGAAGGAATCCTTGAAGGGGGCATCCCACAATTCCCAACGTGAAAAAACCTCCATAGCCAAGAGACTCCGCTCCGTTCATGAAGGGCAGTCATTCACAGAAACTCCAACCTGAGCCATCGGCTGATCCTCGCCATGACTTCATATGCTTGAGATATTGGTTCAGATCTGCAGGGAATATCTGCCGTGCCCTCGGCCTGAAGCCCAAGTCTAGCTTGTGTTCTCAGACTTCTGTCCTCACACTCCTGGCCCAGAAGCCCTCAAGTTTGGCAATTCCGGACTCACAAAGAAGCATTCTGCCTGCCCTCTAGAAAAAATATATTGCCTAATGAGCTGCACAGGCACCTCGAAGGAGGATAAACGTACACGACACTCGACTGTACCCTAATTAAGTAGTGTAACCTGGGCACTAATGCACTGTCTGACACAACCTGAGCCCGAACCTCATGACCAACACCCAGGCACCTGACCACACACTGAGTACGTCAGACCCGCCATGGCCTTAGGTCGTCATCCCTTCCCAACTGCGGTTTTCAGGCTTCAGAAGCTAGACCTTATCTCCAACCACCGCCCAGTTTTGAAAATGATGCAGAAATCAGAACTCCTGACCCATGGCTAGAAACCTTGTGATTGGCATGTTGTCCAAAGTTCAGTGTAGTTTAATCTACTGTGTCCCATGTGGCCCCACCCATGCTCGTGGGCCACATTGGTCAGAAACACACATTGTGACCCTCAGCCTGAGCCCAGTTTTCAAGTAAGGCCTCTCAGTGGCTGGATGAAGAGACAGCATATTGGGCCTGCCATGCCCCTAGGCCCAAATTTTTAAACATAGTTTGGGTTGTCCCTTCACTCTGCCCCAGGGCTCTGCTTTGGAATTCCTCTTTGGTTGGGACACCTGAGGTAACAAACCTGAAAGGAGACCTCCCATACCACAGATTGACGAAAAACTATTGGGACCGGACCAAATCCACAGAGAGGAAGATTCATCCATGTCCCATGAGGCCTCCCCACATTCCACCGTTGATACAAAATATAGAGACAAAAGCCTGAGAAAGCGCCTCAGACTCGCTCTTTCTTCATATTCTGAAGAGTTCTTCTCATGGTTTGTAGATTGGGCCTTCCATACCTACGTACCCACACCTAAGCTGAGTTTGTGTTTTCAGACTTATGTCCTCAAAGTCCTGGGCCAGACACGCTCCAGGGTGGGGCCCCTGGAGCCACATATTAGGAATGTGCCTACCCAATCCATGGGAATTCTGCCCATTCCATTGTCCAAAATCTTAGAAATTAGGAGAAACCTCTAAAGTCCTCGAGGCCATCTCAATAGTGTAGGTCTCCCGGGTCAATAATGGGCGGACTGACACCAGCTGAGCATCTACCTCCACTCATACCATAGATGGATGTCCCCAGAGAATAGATTGGACCAGACAGGACCCTAGGCCATAATCGGATCCATTGCTTTGGTTTACAGGCATGTCTCCTCAAAAGTCTGGATTTCAATTCCAGCATAGTGGGTTTCCTGAGGCACCCATCAGAACAAATCTGGTCTCCACAAGGAAACTTGTTCATGGGAGCTATGTCAAAAGCTTAGGAGAATACTTCAGGGTCCCGTTGCCACCGCCCCAATCTAAGGCCCCCATGGACACAAACACACATTAGGCCCCATCCTCAGGAAATTCCATTTCACCTCAGCGACCCCAGCAGAGCGATCAGATCTCAACCTCCATGGCCTTGAGACTCCGCTCCCTTCATGAAGGGGCAGTGATGCACAGAAAGTCCAACCTGAGCCAACGTCTGATCCTCGCTGTGAATTCAGATGCTTGAGATATTTGTTCATATATGCATGGGGTAACTGCCGTGCCCTTGGCCTGAAGGGAAAGACTAGCTTGTGTCCTCAGACTTCTGTCCTCACACTCCTGGCCCAGATGCCCTCAAGTTCGGCAATTCTGGACCCACAGTGCAGCACTCTGCCTGCCCTCTAGAAAAAATATCTTGCCTAATGAGATGCCCAGGCAACTCAAATGAAGATAAACCTACACCGCACTTGACAGTACCCAAATTATATAGTCTAACCTCGGAAAAATGCACTGTCTGACACAACCTGAGCCCGAACCTCATGACCAACACCCAGGCAGCTGACAGTACACTGAGCGCATCAGACCCGCCTTAGGTCATCTCTTCCCAACTGCGGTTTTCAGGCTTCAGAACATAGACCTTATCTCCAACCACTTCATAGGGTTGAAAATGATGCCGATATCAGAATTCCTTACCCATGGCTAGAAACGTTGTGATTGGCATGTTTCCAATGTTCAGTGTAGTTGAAACCAGTGTGGCCCATGAGGCCCTGCCCATGCCCACGGGCCACATTGGTCACAAACACAGATTGTGACCCTCAGCCTGAGCCCAGTCCTCAAGTAAGGCCTCTCAGTGGCTGGATGAAGAGACAGCATATAGGGCCTTCCATGCCACTAGACCCCAATTTTTAACCATAGTTTGGGTTGTCCCTTCACTCTTCCCCAGGGCTCTGCTTTGGAATTCCTCTTTGGTTGGGACAACTGAGGTAACAAACCTGAAAGGAGACCTCCCATCCCACAGCTTG
This sequence comes from Mustela nivalis, assembly GCF_964662115.1. Taxonomy (NCBI): domain Eukaryota; kingdom Metazoa; phylum Chordata; class Mammalia; order Carnivora; family Mustelidae; genus Mustela; species Mustela nivalis. Next base: position 482,947 of record NW_028136370.1, read on the forward strand.
ACGAAAAACAATTGGGACCGGGCCAAATCCACAGAGAGGAAGATTCGTCCATGGCACATGAGGCCTTCTCACATTCCAGGGCCATCGTTGATACAAAATATAGAGACAAAAGCCTGAGCAAGCGCCTCAGACTCGCTCTTTCTTCATATCTTGAAGAGTTCTTCTCATGGTTTGAAGATTGGGCCTGCCATACCTACGTCCCCAACCCTAGCTGAGTTTGTGTTTTCAGACTTCTGTCCTCAAAGTCCTGGGCCACACACCCTCCAGGCTGGGGCCCCTGGAGCCACACATTAGGATGCTCCCTAACCAACCCATGGGAATTCTGCCCATTCCATTGTCCAAAATCGTACAAATTATGAGAAACCTCCAAAGTCCCCGAGGCCATCCCAATAGTGTAGGTCTCCCGGTCAAACAAGGGCGGTCTGACACAAGCTGAGCATCTACCTCCACTCATACCATAGATGGATGTCCCCAGAGAATAGATTGAACCAGACAGGACCCTATGCCATAATCAGATCCATTGTTTGGTTTACAGGCATGTCTCCTCAAAATCCTGGATTCCAATACCAGCATAGGGGGTTACCTGAGGCACCCATCAGAACAAATCTAGTCACCACAACAAACTTGTGCATGGGAGCTATGTCAAACCTTAGGAAAATACTTCAGGGTCCCGTTGCCACCGCCCCAATCTAAGGCCCCCATGGACACAAACACACATTAGGCCCCATTCTCAGGAAATTCCATTTCACCTCAGCCACCCGGTTGCTTCCGCAGAGCCATCAGATCTCAACTGTCTTGTTGCTAGGAGACAATTGGAATGCAGGGAGGGCTTCCCTGGCATCCATCCTCGAATGGTGCTCTGGAGTCATTCCATATGAGATGACCTGGAGCTGCCCAACAGGTTCAATTGTCCCGCAGAAGGAATCCTTCAAGGGGGCATCCCACAACTCCAAACGTGGGAAAACCTCCATGGCCGTGAGACTCCGCTCCGTTCATGAAGGGGAGTCATGCACAGAAACTCCAACCTGAGCCAACGTCTGATCCTCGCCGTGACTTCAGATGCTTGAGATATTAGTTCAAATCTGCAAGGGGTACCTGCCGTGCCCTCGGCCTGAAGCCCAATCTAGCTGTGTTCTCAGACTTCTGTCCTCACACTCCTGGCCCAGAAGCCCTCAAGTTTGGCAATTCCGGATCTACAATGCAGCACTCTGCCTGCCTTCTAGAAAGAATATATTGCCTAATGAGCTGCCCAGTCACCTCAAATGAGAATCAACAACACGGCACTCGACTGTACCCAAATTATATAGTCTAACCTGGGCACTAATGCACTGTCTGACACAACCTGAGCCCGAACCTCCTGACCAACATCCAGGCAGCTGACCGCACACTGATCGCATATGACCTTCCAAGGACTTAGGTCGTCATCTCTCCCCAACTGCGGTTTTCAAGCTTCAGAACCTATACCTTATCGCAACCACTGCCCATGGTTGAAAATGATACAGAAATCTGAACTCCTTCCCCATGGCTAGAAACCTTGTGATTGTCATGTTGTCCTAAGTTCAGTGTAGATGATACCAGTGTGGCTGATGAGGCCCCGCCCATGCACGCGCGCCAGTTGGTCAGAAACACACATTGTGACCCTCAGCCTGAGGCCAGTCCTCAAGTAGGGCCTCTCAGTTTCTGGATGAAGAGACAGCATATTGGGCCTGCCATGCACCTAGGCCCCAATTTTTAACCATAGTTTGGTTTGTCCCTTCACTCTTCCCCAGGGCTCTGCTTTGGAATTCCTCTTTGGTTGGGACACCTGAGGTAACAAACCTGAAAGGAGACCTCCCATCCCACAGCTTGACAAAAAAGAATTAGGACCGGGCCAAATCTACAGAGAGGAGGATTCGTCCATGGCCCATGAGGACTCCCCACATTCCACGGCCATCATTGATACAAAATCCAGAGACAAAAGCCTGAGCAACCGCCTCAGACTCGCTCTTTCTTCATATTCTGATGAGTTCTTCTCATGGTTTGTAAATTGGGCCTGCCATACTTATGTCCCCAAACCTAAGCTGAGTTTGTGTTTTCAGACTTCTGTCCTCAAAGTCTGGGCCCCACACCCTCCAGCCTGGGGCCCCTGGAGCCACACATTAGGACGCTGCCTACCCAATCCATGGAAATTCTGCCCATTCCATTGTCCAAAATCTTACAAATTAGGAGAACCCTCCAAAGTCTCCAAGGCCATCCCAATAGTGTAGGTCTCCCGGGACAAACAAAGGCGGTCTGACCCCAGCTGAGCATCCACCTCCACTCATACCATAGATGGATAAACCCAGAGAAGAAGATTAAACCAGACAGGACCCTAGGCCATAATCGGATCCATTGCTTTGGTTTACAGGCATGTCTCATCAAATGCCTGGATTCCAATACCAGCATAGGGGGTTTCCTGAGGCACCCATCAGAACAAAACTCATCTCCCCAAGGAAACTTGAGCATGGGAGCTATGTCAAAGTTAAGGAGAATTCTTCAGGGTCCCGGTGCCACCGCCCCATTCCAAGGCCCCATGGACACAAACACATATTAGGCCCCTTCCCCGGAAATTCCATTTCAACTCAGGCATCCCGGTTGCTCCCGCAGAGCCATCAGATCTCAACTGTCTTGTTGTTAGGAGACAATTGGAATGCGAGGCGGTCTTCCCTGGAATCCATCCCCTAACGGTGCTCTGGAGGCATTCCGTATGTGATGGGATGTCCTGGAGCTGCCCAACAGGTCTCAATTGTCCCGCACAAGGAATCCTTCAAGGGAGCATCCCACAACTCCCACCGTGGGAAAACATCCATGGCCTTGAGACTCCCTCTGTTCATGAAGGGGCAGTCAAGCACAGAAACTCCAACCTGAGCCAACGTCTGATCCTCGCCTTGACTTCAGATGCTTGAGATATTGGTTCAGAACTGCAGGGGATACCTGTCGTGCCCTCGACCTGAAACCCAAGTCTAGCTTGTCTTCTCAGACTTCCGTCCTCACAACCCTGGTCCAGAAGCCCTCAAGTTTGGTAATTCCGGACCCACAATGCAGCACTCTGCCTGATCTCTGCAAAAAAAATTTGCCTAATGAGCTGCCCAGGCACATTAAATGAGGATAAACCTACACAGCACTCGACTTTACCCAAATTATATAGTCTAACATGGGCACTAATGCACTGTTGGACACATCTGAGCCCGGACCTCCTGACCAACACCCAGAAAGCTGACCGCACCCTAAGCACATAAGACCCGCCATGGCCTTAGGTCATCATCTCTTCCCTATCTCAGTTTTCAGGCGTCAGAACTGAGACCTTATCTACAATCACTGCCCAGGCGTGAGTGTAATGCAGAAATCAGAACTCCTCCTTACCCATGGCAAGAAACCTTGTGGTTGGCATGTTGTCCAAAGTTCAGTGTAGGAGAAACCAGCATTCACCCTGAGGCCTCGCCCATTCTTGAGTGCGACGAGGGCATAAACACGCATAGTGACCCTCAGCATGAGTCCTGTCCTCTAGTAAGTCCTCTCAGTGGCTGGACCTTTAGATGCCATAATGGTCTTGACATGTCCCTAGGCCCCAATTTTTAAACAGATTTCTGATTGTCCAGTCGCCCCTCCCCAGGGCTCTACTCTGGAATCCCTCATTTGGTGGGACACCTGAGGTTAAAAAAGAAAAAAACAACAACAAAAAAACGGACTTCTGCCATCCCACAGAATCACCTCAAACTCTTTGGATGGGGCCAAACCACCAGAGAGTAAGACTCGTCCATTTCCCATGAAGTCACCCAGAATATTCACGACCATGAGTGACACGATATCCAGAGACAAAAACTTGAGCAAGAGCCTCACACTCGCCCTTTTTTCAAATTCTGAAGAGTTCTCCTCATGGTTTGTAGATAAGTCCTGCCATACCTATGACCCTAAACATAAGCCGAGGTTGTGTTTTCAGACAACTGTCCAAACAGCCCTGGCCTACACAACCTACAGGCTCAGGGCCCTGGAGCCAAACCTGAGGACTGTACTTGCCCTCTCCAAGGGAATTGTGTGTGCCCATTCCAATGGCCACAACCCTTCTAATAGGATAAAACTCCAAAGTCCCTGATCCATCTCAATAGTGGTGGCTTCCCAGGAAAAACAGTGGCAATCTGAGCCCATCTGAGCACCTACCTGCACTCAGACCCATAGACAGATGTCCCCAGAGGTAAAAAGGAAAGAACATGCCCCTAGGCACGAATCAGATCCATTGCTTTGGTTTCCAGGCATCTCTCCTCAGAGGCCTGGATTTCAAAACCAGCATATAGCTGTTTCTTGACTCACCGAGCAGAAAACATCTCATCTACACATGGGAAACTTGCACGTTGGAGCTGTGTCAAAGCCTCTGATTAGGAGAACCCTTTAGGGTCCCAGTGCCACCGCTTCATTCCAAGGTCACCATAGACACAAAAGCACATTAAGACCCATACCCAGGGGTGTACATTTCAACTCAGCGTCCTCGGTTGCTCCCCACAGATCCAGGAGATCTAACCTGTCTTCTTGTAGGAGACAATTGGAATGCGAGTTGGGCTACCCAGCCATCCACCCTTAGAACCCTGCTCAGAATCATTGGCCTGGAGTCAAATAACAGGTCTCAATTGTCCTGCAGAAGACACTTTGCAGTTTGGAGCTTCTCACAAATCCCATCGTGGGAAAACCCCCATGGCCTCTTGATGCTCCTCCTTCATGAAGGGGCCATCATGGACAGAAACTCCAACCCGAGCGATCGTCTGATCCTCGCCCTGACTTCAGATGCACGAGATCTCGATTCAGGTCTGTAGATTGGGCCTGCCATGGCCTCACCCAGAAACCTAAGCCTAGCTTGTGTTCTCAGACTTCTGTCCTCAGACTACTGGCCCACAAGCCCTCCAGTTGGGTAATCCAGAATTACAATGCAGCACTCTGCCTGCCCTCCTGAAGAAAAGCATTGCCCTCTGGGGCTACCCAGTAACCCCAAGTGAGGATCAACCTGCACCTACCTTGGCTGTACCCCAAATTCATAGGCTGACCAGGGCACTAATGCCCTTTCTGACACAGCCTGAGCCTGGACCTCCTGGCCCACCTAGACAGCTGGCCGCACACTGAGAACATCGAGCCGCCATCGCCTTAGGTTGTCATCTCTTCCCAACCTCGGTTTTCAGGCTTCAGAATCTAGACCTTATCTCCAATCACTGCCCAGGGTTGAACGTGATGCAGAAATCAGAACTCCTTCCCCATGGCAAGAAACCTTGTGGTTGGCATGTTGTCCAACCTTCAGTGTAGTTGAAGCCAGTGTGGCCCATGAGGCCCCGCCCATGCTCGCGGGCCACATTGGTCACAAACACACATTGTGACCCTCAGCCTGAGCCCAGTCCCCAAGTAAGGCCACTCAGTGGCAGAATGAAGAGATAGCATATTGGGCTTGCCATGCCCCTAGGCCCCAATTTTCAACCACAGTTCTGGTTGTCCCTTCAGTCTTCCCCACGGCTTTGCTTTGGAATTCCTCTTTTGGTGGGACACCTTAGGTAACAATACTGAAAGGAGTCCTTCCATCCCACGGATTGACGAAAATCGTTTGGGAATCGGGGCAAATCCTCAGAGAGGAAGATTCGTCCATGGCCCATGAGGCCTCCCCGACATTTAACGGCCATCGCTGATACATAATACAGAGACAAAAGCCTGAGCAAGCGCCTCAGACTCGCAATTTCTTCATATCCTGAAGAGTTCTTCTCATGGTTTGTAGATCAGGCCTGCCATACCTACGTCCCAAACCTAAGCTGAGTTTGTGTGTTCAGACTTCTGTCCTCAAAGTCCTGGGCCACACACTCTCCAGGCTGGGTACCCTGGAGCCACACATTAGGACTGTGCCTACCAATCCATGGGAATTCTGCCCATTCCATGGTCTAAAATCGTACAAATTAGGAGAAACCTCCAAAGTCCCTGAGGCCATCCCAATAGTGTAGATCGAACGGAACAAACAAGGGCTCTCTGACACCAGCTGATAATATACCTCCACTCATACCGTAGATGGATGTCCCCAGAGAAGAAGATTGAACCAGACAGGACCCTAGGCCATAATAGGAACCCTTGTCTTGGTTTACAGTCATGTCTCCTCAAAAGCCTGATTCCAATACGAGCATAGGGGTTTTCCTGAGGCACCCATCAGAACTCATCTCGTCTCCACAAGGAAACCTGTGCATGGGAGCTATGTCAAAAGCTTAGGAGAGTACTTCAAGGTCCTGGTGCCACCGACCCATTCCAAGGCCCTCATGGACACAAAAACACATTAGGACCCATCCTCAGGAAAATCCATTTCAACTCGGCCACCCCGGTTGCTTCCGCAGAGCCATCAGATCTAAACTGTATTGTTGCTAGGAGACAATTGGAATGCGAGGTGGGATTCCCAGGCATCCATCGTCGAACGGTGCTCTGGAGTCATTTCATATGGGATGTCCTGGAGCTATCCAACAGGTCTCAATTGTCCCGCAGAAGGAATCCTTGAAGGGGGCATCCCACAACTCCCAACGTGGGAAAACCTCAATGGCCTCGAGATTCCCGTCCCTTCATGAAGCGGGCGTCATGCACGGAGACTCCAAACTGAGCCAACGTCTGATCCTCCCCCTGACTTCAGAAGTATAAGATATTGGTTCAGATCTGCAGGAGGTACCTGCGTTGCCCTCGCCCTGAAACGCAAGTCTAGCTTGTCTTCGTAGACTTCCGTCCTCACACTCCTGGTCCCGAAGCCCTCAAGTTTGGCAATTCCGGACCCACAATGCAGCACTCTGCCTGCTCTCTAAAAAAAAAATATTGCCTAATGAGCTGCCCAGGCACCTTAAATGAGGATAAACCTACACAGCACTCGACTTTACCCAAATTATATAGTCTAACCTGGGCACTAATGCACTGTCAGACACAACCTGAGCCCAGACCTACTGACCAACACCCAGAAAGCTGACCGCACTCTGAGCACATAAGACCCGCCATGGCCTTAGGTCATCATCTCTTCCCTACCTTAGTTTTCAGGCTTCAGAACCGAGACCTTATGTACAATCACGGCCCAGGGTTGAGTGTGATGCAGAAATCAGAACTCCCCCTTACCAATGGCAAGAAACCTTGTGGTTGGCACGTTGTCCAACGTTCAGTGTAGGAGAAACCAGCATTCACCCTGAGGCCTCGCCCATTCTTGAGTGCGACGAGGGCATAAACACGCATTGTGACCCTCAGCATGAGTCCTGTCCTCTAGTAAGTCCTCTCAGTGGCTGGACCTTTAGATGCCATAATGGTCTTGACATGTCCCTAGGCCCCAATTTTAACCAGATTTCTGATTGTCCAGTCGCCCCTCCCCAGGGCTCTACTCTGGAATCCCTCATTTGGTGGGACACCTGAGGTTAAAAAAGAAAACAACAACAACAAAAAAACGGACTTCTTCCATCCCACAGAATGACCTCATACTCTTTGGACGGGGACAAACCACCAGAGAGTAAGACTCGTCCATTTCCCATGAAGTCACCCAGAAATTTCACGACCATGAGTGACACGATATCCAGAGACAAAAACTGGAGCAAGAGCCTCACACTCACCCTTTTTTTAAATCTCGAAGAGTTCTCCTCATGGTTTGTAGATAAGTCCTGCCTAACTATGACCCGAAACATAAGCCGAGGTTGTGTTTTCAGACAACTGTCCAAACAGCCCTGGCCTACACAACCTACAGGCTCAGGCCCCTGGAGACTAACCTGAGGACTGTACTTTCCCTCTCCAAGGGAATTGTGGGTGCCCATTCCGATGGCCACAACCCTTCTAATAGGATAAACCTCCAAAGTCCTTGATCCATCTCAATAGTGGTGGCTTCCCAGGACAAAAAGGGGCAATCTGAGCCCATCTGAGCACCTACCTGCACTCAGACACATAGACAGATGTCCACAGAGGTAAAAAGGAAAGAACAGGCCCCTAGGCACTAATCAGATCCATTGCTTTGGTTTCCAGGCAACTCTCCACAGATGCCTGGATTTCCAAAGCAGCATCTAGCTGCTCAGACAAAAGCCTGAGCGACTGCCTCCCACTTGCCCTCCTTTGATATCCAGAGGATCTCCCCTCACGGACTGGAGATCAGGCCGGCCATTACCTTGGCCCCTAGTTGAGCCAAGTTTGCTTTTTCAGACATCTTCCCCCACAGCCCTGGCAAACATAGCCTCTAGGCTGGGTCCTCTGGAGCCATACCACAGGACCGTGCCTGTTGTCTCCTGGGAAACTGTGTCCATTCCTTTGGACACACACCTCCAGAATATGAGAAACCTCAAGGCCCCCGAGGACATCCCACTACTGGGAGCCTCCCTGGACACACAGGGGCATTCGGACCCCAGCTGAGCAGCTACATCCACGAAGGCATGCACACAGATGTCAACAGATAGAAGGTTGAGCCGGACAGGCCCTTAGGCCGTAATCTCAACTCTTGCTTTGGTTTCCAGGTGTCACTCCTCAGAGGCTTTGGTTCGAAGAACAGGATATGGGGCTTTCCTGAGGCACTGAACAGAACTCCTCTCGTCTCCACATGGGAAGCTTCCTTGTTGGAGCCGTGTCAACACCTCAGCTTGGAGAATCCTGCAGAGTCCCTGAGCCACCTTCACATTCCTAGGTCTCCCAGGCCACCAAGCCACAGTAGAACTCATCTTCAGGAGAGTCCATTTCAACTCTCCCCTCTGGGTAGCTCACCCAGGGGCCCGCAGGTTGAGCCTGCCTTTTCCTGACTAAAGAGTGGGAATATGAGGTGGCGTTCCCAGGCATCCATGCTTAGACACCAGCTTTCAAGTCTTTACATATGGGGCCTCCTGGAACCATCCAATAGGACTCGACTGTCGTGCAGAAGGAAACCCTGAGGGTTGGAGTAGTTCACAAATGCCATCATAGGCAAACCACCCTGGCCTCACCCACACCCTTCAGGAAGAGGCCATGCTGGACAAAAACTCTAGCCTGGGGCACGTCTCATAGATGACATGACTTCAGTGCAGGAGATCTCGATTCAGCCTCTGCAGAGTGGGCCTGCCGTGCCCTCGGTCCCAAACCTCACGCTACCTTGTGTTTTCAGACTTCCTTCCTCAGACTCCTGGCAAACAAGCCCTCCGGACTAGGAACTCCAGAACCACAACCCAGCCCAGTGTCTGCCCAACGGAAGAAAAACGTTTCCCTGTGGGGCTCTCCAGAATACCCAGATGCGAATCAATCTGCCCGGGCCTCGACGGTACCCGAACTGGATAGGCTGCTCTGGGCACTCATGCTCTGTCAGACTCAGCCTGTAGCCAGATGTCCAGACAGACAAGGAGAAAGCTGGTCGCACACCCAGCACTTCGGACACTCCATGGTCTTATGCCGTCACCTCTTCCTAACCTTTGTTTTCAGATATCTGAACCTAGACATTATATCAATTCTCCACACAGCTGGGTATCGCAAACACAAAACAGAACTCCTCCTTCCACATGGCTGTCAAGCTTGCTCTTGCATGGAGTCCCACCTTCAGGGTGGGAGAAACCTTCATGGCCCCTGATGCCACGCCCAAACTTGAGTGCTGCTTGGGCACAAATTCACATTGTGACCCTCAGCATGAGCCCCGTGTCAAAGAAAGGCCTTCAGGGCCAGGACCAAGAGCCCGCATATGGGGCTTGCCAAGCCCCTATGCACCCAATCCTCACCAGGGTTTGAGTTTTCCAGTCGCCCGGCCCGTACCTGGGGCTCTACTTTGGAATCCATTTCTTGGAGAGACACATGAGCCAGACAACACGATTCCACCCTTCCCACAAAATGACCCCAAACTTTTGAGTTTTAGGACAAATCCCCAAAAAGAGATACTCGTGAACAGTCCCTGAGGTCACCCCTCCAATCCACGGCAATCCCGGACACAACATCCAGAGATTAAAGCGTAAGGAACGCCTCCCACTCGCACTTGTTTCAGAGGCGCAGGAGCTTCCTCTCGGGCTGTACATCCGGCCTGCCATACCCTAGGTGCCACTCATAAGCTGAGTTTGTGTTTTCAGACTTCTCTGCCCACAGCCTGGACTCACACAACCTCCAGGCTAGGGCCTCTGGAGCCACAGCGAAAGATTGTGCCTGCCCTCTCCAAGAAAAGTGTGCCCAATCCATTGACCACAACCCTACAGTTTAGGGAACAGCTCCAAGGCCCCTGAGGCCATCAATAGTGTAGGCCACCCTTGACTAAGAGGGGCTCTCTGACACCAGCGGAGCAAGTATCTCCACTTAGACTCTCAGACAGTGTCCCCAGAGACAGAAGGTTGAAATGGACAGGCCCCCAGTCCCTAATCTGAACCTTACCTTTGGTTTCCATGTGTCCGTCCTCAGAGGACTGTTTTCGTAGAACAGCATACAGGGCTTTTCCGAGGCACCAAACCAAACCTCTCTCATCTCCACATGGGGAGCTTTCTTACTGGGGATGTATCAAACCCTTCGGGTAGGAGAGTTAAGCAGGGCCACTGAAACACCAGCACATTCCAAGGTCTCCATGGACCCAAACGCACATTATGACGCATCCTCAGGAGAGGCCATTTCAACTCAGCCCCCTGGGAAGCGTGCCCCAGAGGCAGCAGATCAAACATATCTTGTCGCTAATGGCCAATGGGAATGCGAGGCATGCTGTACAGGGATCCATCCTTCGAACCCTGCTCTCCAGTCCTTCAGTATAGTATGTCCTGGAGCCATGCAACAGGACTCGAATGTCCCGCAGAAGGAAACCTTGTGATTTGGGGAAACCTCCAAACTCAGCGTGGGAAAACTTCCTTGGCCTCATGAGGCCCCCGCTTCATGAAGGTGCCATCATGGACACATACTCCAGCCTCAGCCAACGTCTGATCCTCAGCCTGACTTCAGAAGCAGGAGATTTTGATTCAGCCTCTGCAGAGTGGGCCTGCTCTGCCCTGGGCACCAATCCTCACCCTAGCTTGTGTATTCAGACTTCCGTCCTCACACTCCTGGCCCACAAACCCTCCCTACTGGGATTTCTGGGGCCACAATGAAGCACTCTGCCTGCCTCCCAGGAGAAAAACAATGTCTATGGTGCTGCCCAGAAACCACAAATGAGGATCAAACTGCTTGGCCCTCGGCAACACCCCAATTGCATAGGCTACCTTAAACACTGATGCTCTGTCGCAAATAGCCTGAGTCCAGACATTCCAACAGACACCGACACAGCGGGCTGCACACCCAGCACATTGGACCCGCCACTGCCTTAGTCCACCATCCATTCCCAACCTGGGTTTTCAGTCATCGGAACCTAGACCTAATCTCCAATCCCTGCACAGGGGGGAACCTGATGCACAAGTCAGAACCCCTCCTTGCCCATGGAAAGGAACCTTGCTGCTGGCAGTGAGTCAAACCTTCAGTGTCGGAGAAAACGGCATGGCCCATGAGGCCACACCCATGCGTGAGGGCCTCCTTGGGCACAAACACACATTGTGACCCTCAGCGTGAGTACCTTATTCAAGTAACGCCTCTCACTGACTGGACCAAGAGCCCACATATGTGGCTTGCCTTGCCCATAGGCACCCAGGACTAACTAGAAGGTGTGTATTCCAGTTGAGGGAACCCACTGCTGTTCTCTAGACTCCTGCTCCTGGGGGGTCCACTGTAGCAGAAAACAGTACTCTTCCCTTCCCACAGAATGAACCCAAACACTTGGGAGCTTGGAAAATCCCCCAAGTGGAAGGCTCCGCCTCGGCCCCTAAAGCAACCCCTACCCTGAATGGCAACTGTGAACGCAACACCCAGAGACAAAAGCCTGAGCTCCTGCCTCCCACTTGCCCTCCTTTGATATCCAGAGGATCTCCCCTCACGGACTGGAGATCAGGCCTGCCATTACCTTGGCCACTAGCTGAGCCAAGTTTGCTTTTTCAGACATCTGTCCCCACAACCCTGGCAAACACAGCCTCTAGGCTGGGTCCTCTGAAGCCATACCACAGGACCGTGCCTGTTGTCTCCTGGGAAACTGTGTCCATTCCTTTGGACACACACCTCCAGAATATGAGAAACCTCAAGGCCCCCGAGGACATACCACTACTGGGAGCCTCCCTATACACAGAGGGGCATTCGGACACCAGCTGAGCAGCTACCTCCACGAAGACATGCACACAGATGTCAACAGATAGAAGGTTGAGCCGGACAGGCCCTTAGGCCGTAATCTCAACTCTTGCTTTGGTTTCCAGGTGTCACTCCTCAGAGGCTTTTGTTCGAAGAACAGGATATGGGGCTTTCCTGAGGCACTGAACAGAACTCCTCTCGTCTCCACATGGAAAGATTCCTTGTTGGAGCCGTGTGAAACACCTCAGCTTGGAGAATCCTGCAGAGTCCCTGAGCCACCTCCACATTCGAAGGTCTCCCAGGCCACCAAGCCACAGTAGGACTCATCTTCAGGAGAGTCCATTTCAACTCTCCCCTCTGGGTAGCTCACCCAGGAGCCTGCAGATTGAGCCTGCCTTTTCCTGACTAAAGAGTGGGAATATGAGGTGGCGTTCCCAGGCATCCATGCTTAGACACCTGCTCTCGAGTCTTTACATATGGGGCCTCCTTGAACCATCCAATCGGACTCGACTGTCGTGCAGAAGGAAACCCTGAGGTTTGGAGTAGTTCACAAATCCCATCGTAGGCAAACCTCCCTGGCCTCATTGAAGCACCCACACCCTTCAGGAAGAGGCCATGCTGGACAAAAACTCTAGCCTGGTGCACGTCTCATAGTTGACATGACTTCAGTGCAGGAGATCTCGATTCAGCCTCTGCAGAGTGGGCCTGCCGTGCCCTCGGTCCCAAACCTCACGCAACCTTGTGTTTTCAGACTTCCTTCCTCAGACTCCTGGCAAACAAGCCCTCTGGACTAGGAACTCCAGAACCACAACCCAGCCCAGTGTCTGCCCAACGGAAGAAAAACGTTTCCCTGTGGGGCTCTCCAGAAAACCCAGATGAGAATCAACCTGCTCGGGCCTCGACGGTACCCGAGCTGGATAGGCTGCTCTGGGCACTCATGCTCTGTCTGACTCAGCCTGAAGCCAGACGTCCAGACAGACAAGGAGACAGCTGGCCGCACACCCAGCACTTCTGACACGCCATGGTTTTATGCCGTCACCACTTCCTAACCTTGGTTTTCAGATATCTGAACCTAGACATTATATCAATTCTCCACACAGCTGGGTATCACAAGCACAAAACAGAACTCCTCCTTCCCCATGGCGGACAAGCTTTATCTTGGCATGGAGTCACACCTTCAGGGTGGGAGAAACCTTCATGGCCCCTGATGCCACGCCCAAACTTGAGTGCTGCTTGGGCACAAATTCACACTGTGACCCTCAGCATGAGCCCCATGTCAAAAAAAGGCCTGTCAGGGCTTGGACCAAGAGCCCGCATATGGGGCTTGCCAAGCCCCTATGCACCCAATCCTCACCAGGGTTTGAGTTTTCCAGTCGCCCCGCCCGTACCTGGGGCTCTGCTCTGGAATCCCTTTCTTTTTGAGACACATGAGCCAGACAACACGACTCCACCCTTCCCACAAAATGACCCCAAACTCTTGGGAGCTGGGAAAATTCCCCAGAGAGTGACACTCGTCCACAGTCCCTGAGGCCACCCCTCCAATCCATGGCTATCCCGGACACAACATCCAGAGACAAAAGCCTGAAGGAACGCCTCCCAACCGCCCTTCTTTCAGAGGCCCAGGAGCTCCCTCTCGGGCTGTACATCCGGCCTGCCATACCCTAGGCGCCACTCATAAGCTGAGTTTGTGTTTTCAGACTTCTGTGCCCACAGCCTGGACCCACACAACCTCCAGGCTAGTGCCTCTGGAGCCACAGCGAAAGATTGTGCCTGCCCTCTCCAAGGAAAGTGTGCCCAATCCATTGACCACAACCCTACAGGTTAGGGAAAAGCTCCAAGGCCCCTGAGGCCATCAATAGTGTAGGCCACCCTGGACTAAGAGGGGCTCTCTGACACCAGCGGAGCAAGTATCTACACTTAGACTCTCAGACAGTGTCCCCAGAGACAGACGGTTGAAATGGACAGGCCCCCAGGCCCTAATCTGAACCTTAGCTTTGGTTTCGATGTGTCCGTCCTCAGAGGACTGTTTTCGTAGACCAGCACACGGGGCTTTTCTGAGGCACCAAACCAAACCTCTCTCGTCTCCACATGGGGAGCTTTCTTACTGGGGAGGTATCAAACCCTTCAGGTAGGAGAGTTCTGCAGGGCCACTGAACAACCAGCACATTCCAAGGTATCCATGGACCCATACGCACATTATGACGCATCCTCAGGAGAGGCCATTTCAACTCAGCCTCCTGGGAAGCGTGCCCCAGAAGCAGCAGATCAAACATATCTTGTCGCTAATGGCCAATGGGAATGCGAGGCATGCTGTACAGGGATCCATCCTTCGAACCCTGCTCTCCAGTCCTTCCGTATGGTATGTCCTGGAGCCATGCAACAGGACTCGAATGTCCCGCAGAAGGAAACCTTGTGATTTGGGGAAACCTCCAAACTCAGCGTGGGAAAATTTCCTTGGCCTCATGAGGCCCCCGCTTCATGAAGGTGCCATCATGGACACATACTCCAGCCTCAGCCAACGTCTGATCCTCAGCCTGACTTCAGAAGCAGGAGATTTTGATTCAGCCTCTGCAGAGTGGGCCTGCTCTGCCCTGGGCTCCAATCCTCACCCTAGCTTGTGTTTTCAGACTTCCGTCCTCACATTCCTGGCCCACAAACCCTCCCTCCTGGGAATTCTGGGGCCACAATGAAGCACTCTGCCTGCCTCCCAGGAGAAAAACATTGTCTATGATGCTGCCCAGAAACCACAAATGAGGATCAAACTGCTTGGCCCTCGGCAACACCCCAATTGCATAGGCTACCTTACACACTGATGCTCTGTCGCAAATAGCCTGAGTCCAGACATTCCAACAGACACCGACACAGCTGGCTGTACACCCAGCACATTGGACCCGCCACTGCCTTAGGCCACCATCCATTCCCAACCTGGGTTTTCAGTCATCGGAACCTAGACCTAATCTCCAATCCCTGCACAGAGGGGAACCTGATGCAGAAGTCAGAACCCCTCCTTGCCCATGGAAAGAAACCTTGCTGCTGGCAGTGAGTCAAACCTTCAGTGTCGGAGAAAACGGCATGGCCCATGAGGCCACACCCATGCGTGAGGGCCTCCTTGGGCACAAACACACATTGTGACCCTCAGCGTGAGTACCTTATTCAAGTAACGCCTCTCACTGACTGGACCAAGAGCCCACATATGTGGCTTGCCTTGCCCATAGGCACCCAGGACTAACTAGAAGGTGTGTATTCCAGTTGAGGGAACCCACTGCTGTTCTCTAGACTCCTGCTCCTGGGGGGTCCACTGTAGCAGAAAACAGTACTCTTCCCTTCCCACAGAATGAACCCAAACACTTGGGAGCTTGGACAATCCCCCGAGAGGAAGTCTCTTCCTCGGCCCCTGAAGCAAACCCTACACTGAACGGCCTCTGTGAACGCAACACACAGAGAAAAAAGCCTGAGCGCCTGCCTCCCACTTGCCCTCCTTTGATATCCAGAGGATCTCCCCTCACGGACTGGAGATCAGGCCTGCCATTACCTTGGCCACTAGCTGAGCCAAGTTTGCTTTTTCAGACATCTGTCCCCACAGCCCTGGCAAACACAGCCTCTAGGCTGGGTCCCCTGGAGCCATACCACAGGACCCTGCCTGCTGTCTCCTGGGACTCTGTGTCCATTCCTTTGGCCACACACCTACAGAATATGAGAATCCTCAAGGACCCCGAGGACATCCCACTACTGGGAGCCTCCCTTGACACACAGGGGCATTCGGACACAAGCTGAGCAGCTACCTCCACGAAGACATGCACACAGATTTCAACAGAGTTAGAAGGTTGAGCCGGACAGACCCTTACGCCCTAATCTCAATTCTTGCTTTGGTTTCCAGGTTTCACTGCTCAGAGGCTTTGGTTCGAAGAACAGGATATGGGGCTTTCCTGAGGCACTGAACAGAACTCCTCTCGTCTCCACATGGGAAGCTTCCTTGTTGGAGCCGTGTCAACACCTCACGTTGGAGAATCCTGCAGAGTCCCTGAGCCACCTCCACATTCCAAGTTCTCCCAGGCCACCAAGCCACAGTAGGACTCATCTTCAGGAGAGTCCATTTCAACTCTCCCCTCTGGGTAGCTCACTCAGGAGCCTGCAGATTGAGCCTGCCTTGTCCTGACTAAAGAGTGGGAATAAGAGGTGGCGTACACAGGCATCCATTCTTAGACACCTGCCCGTACCTGGGGCTCTGTTCTGGAATCCCTTTATTGGAGAGACACATGAGCCGACAACACGACTCCACCCTTCACACAAAATGACCCCAAACTCTTGGGAGCTGGGACAAATCCCCAGAGTCAGATACTCGTCCACAGTCCCTGAGGCCACCCCGCGAATTCATGGCTATCCCGGACACAACATCCAGAGACAAAAGCCTGAAGGAACGCCTCTCACTCGCCCTTCTTTCAGAGGCCCAGGAGCTCCCTCTCGGGCTGTCCATCCGGCCTGCCATACCCTAGGCGCCACTCATAAGCTGAGTTTGTGTTTTCAGACTTCTGTGCCCACAGCTTGGACCCACACGACCTCCAGGCTAGGGCCTCTGGAGCCAAGAGAAACATTGTGTCTGCCCTCTCCACGGAAAGTGTGCCCAATCCATTGACCACAACCCTACACGTTAGGAAAAAGCTTCAAGGCCGCTAAGGCCATCAATAGAGTAGGCCACCCGGGACTAAGAGGGGTTCTCTAACACCAGCGGAGCAACTATCTCCACTTAGACTCTCAGACAGTGTCCCCAGAGACAGACGGTTGAAATGGACAGGCCCCCAGGCCCTAATCTGAACCTTAGCTTTGGTTTCCATGTGTCTGTCCTCAGAGGACTGTTTTCGTAGACCAGCACATGGGGCTTTTCCGAGGCACCAAACCAAACCTTTCTCGTTTCCACATGGGGAGCTTTCTTACTGGGGATGTATCAAACCCTTCAGGTAGGAGAGTTCCGCAGGGCCACTGAACAACCAGCACCTTCCTAGGTCTCCATGGACCCAAACACACATTATGACGCATCCTCAGGAGAGGCCATTTCAACTCAGCCCCCTGGGTAGAGTGCCCCAGAGGCAGCAGATCAAACATATCTTGTCGCTAATGGCCAATGGGAATGCGAGGCATGCTGTACAGGGATCCATCCTTCGAACCCTGCTCTCCAGTCCTTCCGTAGGGTATGTCCTGGCGCCATGCAACAGGACTCGAATGTCCCACAGAAGGAAACCTTGTGGTTTGGGGCAACCTCCAAACTCAGCGTGGGAAAACTTCCTTGGCCTCATGAGGCCCCCGCTTCATGAAGGTGCCATCATGGACACATACTCCAGCCTCAGCCAACGTCTGATCCTCAGCCTGACTTCAGATGCAGGAGATTTTGATTCAGCCTCTGCAGAGTGGGCCTGCTCTGCCCTTGGCTCCAATCCTCACCCTAGCTTGTGTTTCCAGACTTCCGTCCTCACACTCCTGGCCCACAAACCCTCCCTACTGGGAATTCTGGGGCCACAATGAAACACTCTGCCTGCCTCCCAGGAGAAAAACCTTGTCTATGGTGCTGCCCAGAAACCCCAAATGAAGATCAAACTGCTTGGCCCTCGCAACACCCCAATTGCATAGGCTACCTTAAACACTGATGGTCTGTTGCAAATAGCCTGAGCCCAGACCTTCCAACAGACACCGACACTGCTGGCTGCACACCAAGCACATTGGACCCGCCACTGCCTTATTCCACCATCCATTCCCAACCTGGGTTTTCAGTCATCGGAACCTAGATCTTATCTCCAATCCCTGCACAGGGGGGAACCTGATGCACAAGTCAGAACTCCTCCTTCCCCATGGCAAGATACCTTGCTGCTGGCAGTTAGTCAAATCTTCAGTGTAGGAGAAAACGGCATGGCCCATGAGGCCACGCCCAAGCGTGAGGGCCGCCTTGGGCACAAACACATATTGTGACCCTCAGCGTGAGTACCTTATTCAAGTAACGGATCTCAGTGACTGGACCAAGAGCCCGCATATGTGGCTTGCCATGCCCCTAGGCACCCAGGACTAACTAGATGGTGTGTATTCCAGTTAAGGCAACCCATTACTGTGCTCTAGAGTCCCTCTCCTGGGTGGTCCCCTGTGGCTGAAAACAGTATTCTTCCCTTCCCACAGAATGAACCCAAACACTTGGAAGCTTGGACAATCCCCCGAGAAGAAGTCCCTTCCTCGGCCCCTGAAGCAACCCCTACCCTGAACGGCCTCTGTGAACTCAACACCCAGAGACAAAAGCCTGAGCGACTGCCTCCCACTTGCCCTCCTTTGATATCCAGAGGATCTCCCCTCTCGGACTGGAGGCCTGCCATTACCTTGGCCCCTAGCTGAACCAAGTTTGCTTTTTCAGACATCTGTCCCCACAGCCCTGGCAAACACAGCCTCTAGGCTGGGTACCCTGGAGCCATACCACAGGACCGTGCCTGCTGTCTCCTGGGAAACTGTGTCCATTGCTTTGGACACACACCTCCAGAATATGAGAATCCTCAAGGACCCCGAGGACATCCCACTACTGGGAGCCTCCCTGGACACACAGGGTCATTCGGACACAAGCTGAGCAGCTACCTCCACGAAGGCATGCACAGAGATTTCAACAGAGTTAGAAGGTTGAACTGGACAGGCCCTTAGGCCCTAATCTCAACTCTTGCTTTGGTTTCCAGGTTTCACTGCTCAGAGGTTTTGGGTCGAAGAACAGGATATGGGGCTTTCCTGAGGCACTGAACAGAACTCCTCTCATCTCCACATGGGAAGCTTCCTTGTTAGAGCCGTGTCAAACACCTCAGGTTGGAGAATCCTGCAGAGTCCCTGAGCCACCTCCACATTTCAAGGTCTCCCAGGCCACCAAGCGACAGTAGGACTCATCTTCAGGAGAGTCCATGTCAACTCACCGCTCTGTCTACCTCACCCAGGAGCCCGCAGATTGAGCCTGCCTCGTCCTGACTAAAGAGTGGGAATATGAGGTGGCGTTCCCAGGCATCCATGCTAAGACCCCTGCTCTCGAGTCTTTCCGTATGGGGCCTCCTGGAACCATCCAATAGGACTCGACTGTCGTGCAGAAGGAAACCTTGAGGTTTTGAGTAGTTCACAAATCCCATCGTAGGCAAACCTCCCTGGCCTCATGAAGCCCACACACCCTTCCGGAAGAGGCAATGCTGGACAAAACCTCTAGCCTGAGGCACGTCTCATAGTTGACATGACCTCAGTGCAGGAGATCTCGATTCAGCCTCCGCAGAGTGGGCCTGCCATGCCCTCGGTCCCAAACCTCACGCTAGCTGGTGTTTTCAGACTTCCTTCCTCAGACTCCTGGCAAACAAGCCCTCCGGAGTAGGAACTCCAGAACCACAACCCAGCCCAGTGTCTGCCCAACAGAAGAAAAACGTTTCCCTGTGGGGCTCTCCAGAAAACCCAGATGAGGATCAACCTGCTCGGGCCTCGACGGTACCCGAACTGGATAGGCTGCTCTGGGCACTCATGCTCTGTCTGACACAGCCTGAATCCAGACGTCCAGACAGACAAGGAGGCAGCTGGCCGCACACCCAGCTCTTCAGACTCGTCATGGTCTTATGCCGTCACCTCTTCCTAACCTTGGTTTTCAGATATCTGAACCTAGACATTATATCAATTCCCCATACAGATGGCTATCGCAAGCACAAACAAACTCCTCCTTCCCCATGGCTGTAAAGGTTGCTCTTCTCATGGAGTCACACCTTCAGGGTGGGAGAAACCTTTATGCCCATTGAAGCCATGCCCAAATTGAGTGTTGCTTTTACACAAATTCACACTGCGACCCTCAGCATGAGCCCCATGTCAAAGAAAGGCCTGTCAGGGCCTTGACAAAGAGCCCGCATATGGGGCTTGCCAAGCCCCTATGCACCCTATCCTCACCAGGGTTTGAGTTTTCCAGTCGCCCCGCCCACACCTGCGGCTCTGATCTGGAATCCCTTTCTTGGAGAGACACATGAGCCAGACAACACGACTCCACCCTTCCCACAAAATGACCACAAACTCTTGGGAGCTGGGACAAATTCCCAGAGAGGGATACTCGTCCACAGTCCCTGAGGCCACCCCTCCAATCCACGGCTATCCCGGACACAACATTCAGAGACAAAAGCCTGAAGGAACACCTCCCACTCGCCCTTCTTTCAGAGGCCCAGGAGCTCCCTCTCGGGCTGTACATCCGGCCTGCCATACCCTAGCGCCACTCATAAGCTGAGTTTGTGTTTTCAGAATTCTGTGCCCACAGCCAGGACCCACACAACCTCCAGGCTAGGGCCTCTGGAGCCACAGCGAAAGATTGAGCCTGCCCTCTCCAAGGAAAGTGTGCCCAATCCATTGACCACAACCCTCCAGGTTAGGGAAAAGCTCTAAGGGCCCTGAGGCCATCAATAGTGTAGGCCACCCTGGACTAAGAGGGGCTCTCTGACACCAGCGGAGCAACTATCTCCACTTAGACTCTCAGACAGTGTCCCCAGAGACAGAAGGTTGAAATGGACAGGCCCCTGGGCCCTAATCTGAACCTTAGCTTTGTTTTCCATGTGTCCGTCCTCAGAGTACTATTTTCGTAGACCAGCACACGGGGCTTTTCTGAGGCACCAAACCAAACCTCTCTCGTCTCCACATGGGGAGCTTTCTTGCTGGGGATGTATCAAACCCTTCAGATAGGAGAGTTCCGCAGGGCCACTGAAAAACCAGCACATTCTAAGGACTCCATGGACCCAAAAGCACATTATGACGCATCCTCAGGAGAGGCCATTTCAACTCAGCCCCCTGGGTAGCGTGCCCCAGTGTCAGCAGATCAAACATATCTTGTCGCTAATGGCTAATGGGAATGCGAGGCATGCTGTACAGGGATCCATCCTTCGAACCCTGCTCTCCAGTCCTTCCGTTGGGTATGTCCTGGAGCCATGCAACAGGACTCGATTGTCCCGCAGAAGGAAACCTTGTTGTTTGGGGCAACCTCCAAACTCAGCGTGGGAAAACTTCCTTGGCCTCATGAGGCCCCCGCTTCATGAAGTTGCCATCATGGACACATACCCCAGCCTCAGCCAACGTCTGATCCTCAGCCTGACTTCAGATGCAGGAGATTTTGATTCCCCCTCTGCAGAGTGGGCCTGCTCTGCCTTTGGCTCCAATCCTCACCCTAGCTTGTGTTTTCAGACTTCCGTCCTCTCACTTCTGGCCCACAAACTCTCCCTTCAGGGAATTCTGGGGCCACAATGAAGCACTCTGCCTTACTCCCAGGAGAAAAACATTGTCTATGGTCCTGCCCAGAAACCCCAAATGAGGATCAAACGGCTTGGCCCTCAGCAACACCCCAACTGCATAGGCTACCTTAATCACTGATGCTCTGTCACACACTGAGCACGTCAGAACCGCCATGGCCGTAGGTCGTCATCTCTTCCCAACTGCGGTTTTCAGGCTTCAGAACATAGAACTTATCTCCAACCACTGCCCAGGGTTGAAAATGATGCAGAAATCAGAGCTCCTTCCCCATGGCTAGTAACCTTGTAACTGGTATGTTGTCCATAGTTCAGTGTAGTTGAAACCAGTGTGGCCCATGAGGCCCTGCCCATGCTCGCGGGCCACATTGGTCAAAAACACACATTGTGACCCTCAGCCTGAGCCAGTCCTCAAGTAAGGCCTCTCATTGTCTGGATGAAGAGACAGCATATTGGGCCTGCCATGCCCCTAGGCTCCAATTTTTAACCATAGTTTGGGTTGTCCCTTCACTCTTCCCCAGGGCTCTGCTTTGGAATTCCTCTTGGTTGGGACACCTGAGGTATCAAACCTGAAAGGAGACCTCCCATCCCACAGACTGACGAAAAACAATTGGGACCGGCCAAAACCACAGAGAGGAAGATTCGTCCATGGCCCATAAGGCCTCCCCACATTCCTCGGCCATCCTTGATACTAAATATAGATACAAAAGCCTGAGAAAGCGCCTCAGACTCGCTCTTTCTTCATATCCTGAAGAGTTCTTCTCATGGTGTGTAGATTGGGCCTGCCATACCTACATCCCCACACCAAAGTTGAGTTTGTGTTTTCAGACTTCTGTCCTCAAATTTCTGGGCCACACACACTTTAGGCTGGGGCCCCTGTAGCCACACATTAGAAATGTGCCTACCCAATCCATGGTAATTCTGCCCATTCCATTGTCCAAATTCGTACGGATTAGGAGAACCCTCCAAAGTCCCCGAGGCCATCCCAATAGTGTAGGTCTCCCAGGTCAAACTAGGGCGGACTGATACCAGCTGAGCATCTACCTCCACTCATACCATAGATGGATGTCCCCAGAGAATAGATTGAACCAGACAGGACCCTAGGCCATTATCAAATCCATTGCTTTGGTTTACAGGCATGTCTCCTCAAAAGCCTGGATTCCAATTCCTACATACGGAAATTCCTGAGGCACCCATCAGAACAAATCTCGTCTCCAAATGATACTTGTGCATGTCTTCAGAACATAGAACTTATCTACAACCACTACCAGGGTTGAAAATGATGCAGAAATCAGAGCTCCTTCCCCAAGGCTAGTAACCTTGTGACTGGCATGTTGTCCAAAGTTCAGTGTAGTTGAAACCAGTGTGGCCCATGAGGCCCCGCCCATGCTCGCGGGCCACATTGGTCAAAAACACACATTGTGACCCTCAGCCTGAGCCCAGTCCTCAAGTAAGGCCTCTCAGTGGCTGGATGAAGAGACAGCATATTGGGCCTGCCATGCCCCTAGGCTCCAATTTTTAACCATAGTTTGGGTTGTCCCTTCACTCTTCCCCAGGAGTGCATTCCCCTGCTTTGGAATTCCTCTTTGGTTGGGACACCTGAGATAACAAACCTGATTGGAAACTTCCCATCCCACATATTGACAAAAAACAATTGGGACCGGGCCAAATCCACAGAGAGGAAGATTCGTCCATGGCCCATGAGGCCTCCCCACGTTCCACGGCCATCGTTGATACAAAATATAGAGACAAAAGCCTGACAAGCGCCTCTGACTCGCTCTTTCTTCATATCCTGAAGAGTTCTTGTCATGGTGTGTAGATTGAGCCTGCCATACCTACATCCCCACACCTAAGCTGAGTTTGTTTTTTCAGACTTCTGTCCTCCATGTCCTGGGCCACACACCATCCAGGCTTGGGCCCATGGAGCCACACATTAGGGATATGCCTACCCAATCCATGGAATTCTGCCCATTCTATTGTCCTAATTCGTACAAATTAAGAGAACCCTCCAAAGTCCCCGAAGCCATCACAATAGTGTAGGTCTCCCGGGTCAAACAAGGGAGGACTGACACCAGCTGTGAATCTACCTCCACTCATACCATAGATGGATGTCCCCAGAGAAGAAGATGGACCCAGACAGGACCCTAGGCCATAATCGGATCCATTGCTTTGGTTTACAGGCATGTCTCCTCAAAAGCCTGTATTCCAATTCCAGCATAGGGAGTTTCCTGAGGCAGCCATCAGAACAAATCTCGTCTCCACAAGGATACTTGAGCATGGGAGCTATGTCAAAAGTTTAGGAGAATCCTTCAGGGTCCCGGTGCCGCCACCCCATTCTAAGGACCCCATATACACAAACACACATTAGGCCCCATCCTCAGGAAAGTCCATTTCACCTCAGCCACCCCGATTGCTCCTGCAGAGACATCACATCTCAACTGTCTTGTTGCTAGGAGACATTTGGAATGCGAGGTGGGCTTCCCTGGCATCCATCCTCAAACGGTGCTCTGGAGTCAGTCCATATGGGATGTCCTAGAGCTGCTCAACAGGTGTCAATTGTCCCACATAAGGAATCCTTGAAGGGGAAATCCCACAACTCCCAACGTGGGAAAACCTCCATGGCCTTGAGACTCCGCTCCATTCATGAAGGGGAAGTCATGCACAGAAACTCCAACCTGAGCCAACTTCTGATCCTCGCCTTGACATCAGATGCTTGAGATATTGGTTCAGATCTGCAAGGGGTACCTGTCGTGCCCTCGACCTGAATCCAAAGACTGGCCTGTGTTCTCAGACTTCTGTCCTCACCCTCCTGGACCAGAAGCCCTCAAGATTGGGAATTCCGGACCCACAATGCAGCACTCTGCCTGCACTCTAGAAAGAATATATGGCCTAATGAGCTGCCCAGGCACCTCAAATGAGGATAAACCTACACAACACTCGACTGGGCACTAGTCTAACCTGGGCACTAATGCACTGTCTGACACAACCTAAGCCCGAACCTCCTGACCAACAACCAGACAGCTGACCGCACACTGAGCACATCAAACCCACCATGGCCTTAGGTCATCATCTCTTCCCAACTGCGGTTTTCAGGCTTCCGAACCTAGACCTTATCTCCAACCACTGCCCAGGGTTGAAAATGATGCAGAAATCAGAACTCCTTCACCATTGCAAGAGACCTTGTGATTGGAATGTTGTCCAAAGTTCAGTGTAGTTGAAACCAGTGTAGCCCATGAGGCCCCGCCCATGCTCGCGGGCCACATTGGTCACAAACACACATTGTGACCCTCAGGCTGAGACCAGTCCTCAAGTAAGGCCTCTCAGTGGCTGGATGAAGAGACAGCATATTGGGCCTGCCATGCCCCTAGGCCCCCATTTTTAACCATAGTTTGGGTTGTCCCTTCATTCTTCCCCAGATCTCTGCTTTGCAATTCCTCTTTGGTTTGGACACCTGAGGTAACAAACCTGAAAGGAGACCTCCCATCCAACAGATTGACGAAAAACAATTTGGACCGGGCAAAATCCACAGAGGAAGATTCGTCCATTGCCCATGAGGACTCCCCACATTCCACGGCCATCGTTGATACAAAATCCAGAGACAAATGCCTGAGCAAGCACCTCAGACTCGCTCATTCTTTATATCCAGATAGTTCTTCTCATGGTTTATAGATTGGGCCTACCATACCTATGTCCCCAAACCAAGCTGAGTTTGTGTATTCAGATTTCTGTCCTCAAAGTCCTGGGCCACACACCCTCCAGTCTGGGGAGGTGGAGCCACACATTAGGACGCTGCCTACCCAATCCTTGGGAATTCTGCCCGTTCCATTGTCCAAATTCGTAAAAATAGGAGAACCCTCCAAAGTCCCCAAGGCCGTCCCAATAGTGTAGGTCTCCCGGGACAAACAAGGGCGGTCTGTCACCAGCTGAGCATCCACCTCCACTCATACCATAGATGTATGAACCCAGAGGAGAAGATTGAACAAGACAGGACCCTAGGCCATAATCGGATCCATTGCTTTGGTTTACAGGCATGTCTCCTCACATGCCTGGATTCCAATACCAGCATAGGGGGTTTCCTGAGGCACCCATCAGAACAATTCACATCTCCCCAAGGAAACTTGAGCATGGGAGCTATGTCAAATCTAAGGAGAATTCTTCAGGGTCCCGGTGCCACCGCCCCATTCCAAGGCCCCCATGGACACAAACACACATTAGGCCCCATCCTCGGGAAAGTCCATTTCAACTCAGCCACCCCGGTTGCTCCCTCAGAGCCATCAGATCTCAACTGTCTTGTTGCTAGGAGAGAATTGGAATGCGAGCCGGTCTTCCCTGGCATCCATCCTCAAACGGTGCTCTGGAGTCATTCCATAGGGGATGTTCTGGTGCTGCCCAACAGGTCTCAATTGTCCCACAGAAGGAATCCTTGAAGGGGGCATTCCACAACTCTCAACGTGGGAAAACCTCCATGGCCTTGAGACTTTGCTCCCTTCATGAAGGGGGAGTCATGCACAGAAACTCCAACCTGAGCCAACGTCTGATCCTCGCCGTGACTTCAGATGCTTGAGATATTGGTTCAGATATGCAGGGGGTAACTGCCGTGCCCTTGGCCTGAAGTCCAAGTCTAGCTTGTGTTCTCAGACTTCTGTCCTCACAATCCTAGCCCAAAGCCCTCAAGTTTGGCAATTCCGGATCCCACAATGCAGCACTCTGCTTGCACTCTAGAAAAAATATATTGCCTAATGAGCTGCCCAGTTACCTCAAATGAGGATAAACCTACACGGCACTCGACTGTACCCAAATTATATAGTCTAACCTGGGCAATAATGCACTGTCTGACACAACCTGAGCCCGAACCTCCTGACCAACAACCAGGAAGCTGACCGCACACTGAGCAAGTCAGACCCGCCATAACCTTAGGTCGTCATGTCTTCCCAACTGCAGTTTTCAGGCTTTAGAACATAGACCTTATCTCCAACCACTGCCCAGGGTTGAAAATGATGCAGAAATCAGAACTCCTTCCCCATGGCTAGAAACCTTGTGATGGCATGTTGTCCAAAGTTCAGTGTAGATCAAACCGGTGTGGCCCATGCGGCGCCGCCCATGCTTGCGAGCCACATTGGTCAAAAACACACATTGTGACCCTCAGCCTGAGCCCAGTCCTCAAGTAAGGCCTCTCAGTGGCTGGATGAAGAGACAGCATATTGGGCCTGCCATGCCCCTAGGCCCCCATTTTTAACCATAGTTTGGGTTGTCCCTTCACTCTTCCCCAGGGCTCTGCTTTGGAATTCCTCTTTGGTTGGGACACCTGAGGTAACAAACCTGAAAGGAGAACTCCCATCCCACAGACTGACGAAATACAATTGGGACCGGGCCAAATCCACAGAGAGGAAGATTCGTCCATGGCCCATAATTCCTCCCCACAATCCTAGGCCATTGCTGATACAAAATATAGAGACAAAAGACTGAGCAAGCGCCACAGACTCGCTCTTTCTTCATATCCTGAAGAGTTCTTCTCATGGTTTGTAGATTGGGCCTGCCATACCTACGTCACCAAACTAAGCTGAGTTTGTGTTTTCCGACTTCTGTCCTCAAAGTTCTGGGCCACACACACTCCGGCTGGGCCCTAGGGACCACACATTAGGACAGTACCTACCCCATGCATGGGAATTCTGCCCATTCCATTGTCCAAAATCGTACAAATTAGGAGAACCCTCCAAAGTACCCGAGGCCATCCCAATAGTGTAGGTCTCCCGGGACAAACAAGGGCGGTCTGACACCAGCTGAGCATCTACCTCCACTCATACCTAGATGGATGTCCCCAGAGAAGAAGATGGAACCAGAGGACACTAGGCCATAATCGGATCCATTGATTTGGTTTACAGGCATGTCTCCTCAAAAGCCTGGATTCCAATACCATCATAGGGGGGATTCCTGAGCATCCATCAGAACAAATCTCGTCTCCACAAGGAAACTTGTGCATGGGAGCTATGTCAAAAGCTTAGGAGAATACTTTAGGGGCCCGGTGCCACTGCCACATTCCAAGGCCCCCATGGACACAAACACACATTAGGCCCCATCCTCAGGAAAGTCCATTTCAACTCAGCCACCCCGGTTGCTCCTGCATAGCCACCAATCTCAAGTGTCTTTTGCTAGGAGACAATTGGAATGCAAGGCAGGCTTCCCTTGTATCCATCCTCGAACGGTGCTCTGGAGTCTTTCCATATGGGATGTCCTGGAGCTGCGCAACAGTTCTCAATTGTCCCGCAGAAGGAATCCTTGAAGGGGGCATCCCCCAATTCCCAACGTGGGAAAACCTCCATAGCCTTGAGACTCCGCGCCGTTCATGAAAGGCAGTCATTCACAGAAACTGCAACCTGAGGCATCGTCTGATCCTCGCCGTGACTTCATTTGCTTGAGATATTGGTTCAGATCTGCAGGGAATACCTGCCGTGCCCTCGGCCTGAAGCCCAAGTCTAGCTTGTGTTCTCAGACTTCTGTCCTCACACTCCTGGCCCAGAAGCCCTCAAGTTTGGCAATTCCGGACTCACAATGCAGCACTCTGCCTGCCCTCTAGAAAAAATATATTCTCAAATGAGCTGCACAGGCACCTCGAAGGAGGATAAACGTACACGGCACTCGACTGTACCCTAATTAAATGGTCTAACCTGGGCACTAATGCACTGTCTGACAGAACCTGAGCCCGAACCTCCTGACCAACACCCAGGCACCTGACCGCACACTGAGTACGTCAGACCCGCCATGGCCTTAGGTCGTCATCCCTTCCCAACTGTGGTTTTCAGGCTTCAGAACCTAGACCTTATATCCAACCACCGCCCAGGTTTGAAAATGATGCAGAAATCAGAACTCCTGCCCCATGGCTAGAAACCTTGTGTTTGGCATGTTGTCCAAAGTTCAGTGTAGTTGAAACTACTGTGTCCCATATGGCCCCGCCCATGCTCGTGGGCCACATTGGTCAGAAACACACATTGTGACCCTCAGCCTGAGCCCAGTTTTCAAGTAAGGCCTCTCAGTGGATGGATGAAGAGTGGATAATGGGCCTGCCAGCCCCTAGGCCCCAATTTTTAAACATAGTTTGGGTTGTCCCTTCACTCTTCCCCAGGGCTCTGCTTTGGAACTCCTCTTTGGTTGGGACACCTGAGGTAACAAACATGAAAGGAGACCTCCCATACCACAGATTGACGAAAAACTATTAGGACCATGCCAAATCTACAGAGGGAAGATTCGTCCATGGCCCATGAGGCCTCCACACATTCCACGGCCATCGTTGATACAAAATATAGAGACAAAAGCCCGAGCAAGCGCCTCAGACATGCTCTTTCTTCATATCCTGAAGAGTTCTTCTCATGGTTTGTAGATTGGGCCTTCCATACCTACGTACCCACACCTAAGCTGAGTTTGTGTTTTCAGACTTATGTCCTCAAAGTCCTGGGCCACACACCCTCCAGGCTGGGGCCCCTGGAGCCACACAATAGGAATGTGCCTACCCAATCCATGGGAGTTCTGCCCATTCCATTGTCCAAAATCTTACAAATTAGGAGAACCCTCCAAAGTCCCCGAGGCCATCTCAATAGTGTAGGTCTCCCGGGTCAAAAAAGGGCGGACTGACACCAGCTGAGCATCTACCTCCACTCATACCATAGATGGATGTCCCCAGAGAATAGATTGAACCAGACAGGACCCTAGGCCATAATCGGATCCATTGCTTTGGTTTACAGGCTTGTCTCCTCAAAAGTCTGGATTCCAATTCCAGCATAGGGGGTTTCCTGAGGCACCCATCAGAAAAAATCTCGTCTCCACAAGGATACTTGTTCATGGGAGCTATGTCAAAAGCTTAGGAGAATACTTCAGGGTCCCGGTGCCACCGCCCCAAACTAAGGCCCCCATGGACACAAACACACATTAGGCCCCATCCTCAGGAAAGTCCATTTCACCTCAGCCACCCTGGTTGCTTCTGCAGAGCCATCACGTCTCAACTGTCTTGTTGCTAGGAGAAAATTGGAATGCGAGGCGGGTTACCCTGGCATCCATTCTCTAAAGGTGCTCTGGAGTCATTCCATATGGGATGTCCTGGAGCTGCCCAACAGGTGTCAATTGTCCCGCATAAGGAATCCTTGAAGGGGGCATCCCACAACTCCCAACGTGGGAAAACCTCCATGGCCTTGAGACTCCACTCCGTTCATGAAGGGTAGTCAGTAACAGAAACTCCAACCTGAGCCAACGTCTGATCCTCGCCTTGACTTCAGATGCTTGAGATATTGGTTCAGATCTGTAAGGGGTACCTGCCGTGCCCTCGGCCTGAAGCCCAAGTCTAGCTTGTGTTCTCAGACTTCTGTCCTCACCCTCCTGGCCCTGAAGCCATCAAGATTGGAAATTCCGGACCCACATTGCAGCACTCTGCCTGCACTCTAGAAAGAATATATTGCCTAATGAGCTGCCCAGGTACCTCATATGAGGATAAACCTACACGACACTCGACTGTACCCAAATTTTATAGTCTAACCTGGGCACTAATGCACTATTGACACAACCTGAGCCAGAACCTCCTGACCAATACCCAGGCAGTTGACGGCACACTGAGCGCATACGACCCGCCAAGGCCTTAGGTCGTCATCTCTTCCCAACTGCGGTTTTCAGGCTTCCGAACCTAGACCTTATCTCCAACCAGTGCCCAGGGTTGAAAATGATGCAGAAATCAGAACTCCTTCCCCATGGCAAGAAACCTTGTGATTGGCCTGTTGTCCAAAGTTTAGTGTAGTTGAAACCAGTGTGGCCCATGAGGCACTGCCCATGCCCGCGGGCCACATTGGTCACAAACACACATTGTGACCCTCAGCCTGAGCCCAGTTCTCAAGTAAGGCCTCTCAGTGGCTGGATGAAGAGACAGCATATTGGGCCTGCCATGCCCCTAGGCCCCCATTTTTAACCATAGTTTGTGTTGACCCTTCACTCTTCCCCAGGGCTCTGCTTTGGAATTCCTCTTTGGTTGGGACACCTGAGGTAACAAACCTGAAAGGAGACCTCCCATCCCACAGATTGACGAAAAACAATTGGGACCGGGCCATATTCACACAGAGGAAGATTCGTCCATGGCCCATGAGGCCTCCCCACATTCCACGGCCATCATTGATGCAAAATCCAGAGACAAAAGCCTGAGCAAGCGCCTCAGACTCGCTCATTCTTTATGTCCAGAAGAGTTCTTCTCATGGTTTGTAGATTGGGCCTGCCATACCTATGATCCCAAACCTAAGCTGAGTTTGTGTTTTCAGATTTCTGTCCTCAGAGCCCTGGGCCACACACCCTCCAGGCTGGGGCCCCTGGAGCCACACATTAGGACGCTGCCTACACATTCCTTGGGAATTCTGCCAATTCCATTGTCCAAAATTGTAAAAATAGGAGAACCCTACAAAGTCCCCGAGGCCATCCCAATAGTGTAAGTCTCCCGGGACAAACAAGGGCGGTCTGTCACCAGCTGAGCATCCACCTCCACTCATACCATATATGGATGTCGCCAGAGAATAGATTGAACCAGACAGGACCCTAGGCCATAATCGGATCCATTGCTTTGTTTTACAGGCATGTCTCCTCAAAAGTCTGGATTCCAATTCCATCATAGGGGGTTACCTGAGGCACCCATCAGAACAAATCTCGTCACCACAAGGAAACTTGTGCATGGGAGCTATGTCAAACCTTAGGAGAATACTTTAGGGGCCCGGTGCCACCGCCCCATTTCAAGGCCCCCATGGACACAAACACCCATTAGGCCCCATCCTCAGGAAATTCAATTTCAACTCAGCCACCCCAGCAGAGCCATCAGATCTCAACTGTCTTGTTGCTAGGAGACAATTGGAATGAAGGGCAGGCTCTCCTGGCATCCATCCTCTAATGGTTCTCTGGAGTCATTCTATATGAGATGACCTGGAGCTGCCCAACAGGTCTCAATTGTCCCGCAGAAGGAATCCTTGAAGGGGGCATCCCACAACTCCCAACGTGGGAAAACCTCCATGGCCGTGAGAATCCGCTCCGTTCATGAAGGGGAAGTCATGCACAGAAGCTCCAACCTGAGGCAACGTCTGATCCTCGCCTTGACTTCAGATGCTTGAGATATTGGTTCAGATCTGCAAGGAGTACCTGCCGTGCCCTCGGCCTGAAGCCCAAGTCTAGCTTGTGTTCTCAGACTTCTGTCCTCACACTCCTGGCCCAGAAGCCCTCAAGTTTGGCAATTACGGATCCACAATGCAGCACTCTGCCTGCACTCTAGAAAGAATATATTGCCTAATGAGCTGCCCAGGCACCTCAAATGAGGATAAACCTACACGACACTCGACTGTACCCCAATTATATAGTCTAACCTAGTCACTAATGCACTATTGACACAACCTGAGCCAGAATCTCCTGACCAACACCCAGGCAGCTGACCGCACAATGAGCGCATACGACCCGCCAAGGCCTTAGGTCGTCATCTCTTCCCAACTGCGGTTTTTAGGCTTCAATCCCTAGACCTTATCTCAACCACTGCCCATGGTTGAAAATGATACAGAATTCTGAACCCCTTCCCCATGGCAAGAAACCTTGTGATTGGCCTGTTGTCCTAAGTTCAGTGTAGTTGATACCAGTGTGGCTGATGAGGCCCCGCCCATGCACGCGGGCCAGTTAGTCAGAAACAAACATTGTGACCCTCAGCCTGAGCCAGTCCTCAAGTAGGGCCTCTCAGTTTCTGGATGAAGAGACAGCATATTGGGCCTGCCATGCCCCTAGGCCCCAATTTTTAACCATAGTTTGGTTTGTCCCTTCACTCTTCCCCAGGGCTCTGCTTTGGAATTCCTCTTTGGTTGGGACACCTGAGGTAACAAACCTGAAAGGAGACCTCCCATCCCACAGCTTGACGAAAAGGAATTGGGACCGGGCCAAATCCATAGAGAGGAGGTTTCGTCCATGGCCCATGAGGACTCCCCACATTCCACGGCCATCATTGATACAAAATCCAGAGACAAAAGCCTGAGCAAGCGCCTCAGATTCGCTCTTTCTTCATATCCTGATGAGTTCTTCTCATGGTTTGTAGATTGGGCCTGCCATACCTATGTCGCCATACCTAAACTGAGTTTGTGTTTTCAGACTTATGTCCTCAAAGTCCTGGGCCCCACACCCTCCAAGCTGGGGCCCCTGGAGCCACACATTAGGACGCTGCCTACCCAATTCATGGGAATTCTGCCCATTCCATTCTCCAAAATAGTACAAATTATGTCGCCCCTCCCCAGTGCTCTACTCTGGAATCCCTCATTTGGTGGGACACCTGAGGTTAAAAAAGAAAA
This sequence comes from Mustela nivalis, assembly GCF_964662115.1. NCBI lineage: Eukaryota > Metazoa > Chordata > Mammalia > Carnivora > Mustelidae > Mustela > Mustela nivalis. The sequence goes on from NW_028136370.1 coordinate 515,633, forward strand.
CAACACTAACAAAAAAACGGACTTCTTCCATCCCACAGAATCACCTCAAACTCTTTGGACGGGGCCAAACCACCAGAGAGTAAGACTCGTCCATTTCCCATGAAGTCACCCAGAAATTTCACGACCATGAGTGACACGATATCCAGAGACAAAAACTTGAGCAAGAGCCTCACACTCACCCTTTTTTCAAATCCTGAAGAGTTCTCCTCATGGTTTGTAGATAAGTCCTGCCAGACCTATGACCCGAAACATAAGCCGAGGTTGTGTTTTCAGACAACTGTCCAAACAGCCCTGGCCTACACAACCTACAGTCTCAGGTCCCTGTAGCCAAACCTGAGGACTGTACTTGCCGTCTCCAAGGGAATTGTGTGTGCCCATTCCAATGGCCACAACCCTTCTAATAGGATAAACCTCCAAAGTCCCTGATCCATCTCAATAGTGGTGGCTTCCCAGGACAAAAAGGGGCAATCTGAGCCCAACTGAGAACCTACCTGCACTCAGACCCATAGACAGATGTCTCCAGAGGTAAAAAGGAAAGAACAGGCCCCTAGGCACTAATCAGATCCATTGCTTTGGTTTCCAGTCATCTCTCCTCAGACGCCTGGATTTCAAAACCAGCAATGGCTTTTTCTTGACTCACCCATCAGAAAACATCTCATCTACACATGGGAAACTTGCATGTTGGAGCTGCGTCAAAGCCTCTGTTTAGGAGAATCCTTCAGGGCCCCAGTGCCACCGCTTCATTCCAAGGTCTCCATACACACAAAAGCAAATTAGGACCCATCCCCAGGAGAGTCCATTTCAACTCAGCCTCCTCGGTTGCTCCCGCAGATCCAGCAGATCTAATCTGTCTTGTTGCTAGGAGACAATTGGAATGCGAGGTGGGCTACCCAGCCATCCATCCTTAGAACCCTGCTCAGAATCATTGGCCTGGAGCCAAACAACAAGTCTCAATTGTCCTGCAGAAGACACTTTGCAGTTTGGAACTTCTCACAAATCCCATCGTGGGAAAACCCCCATGGCCTCGTGATGCTCCCCCTTCATGAAGGGGCCATCATGGACAGAAACTCCACCTGAGCGATCGTCTGATCCTCGCCCTGACTTCAGATGCACGAGATCTCGATTCCGGTCTGTAGATTGTGCCTGCCATGTCCTCACCCAGAAACCTAAGCCTAGCTTGTGTTCTCAGACTTCTGTCCTCAGACTACTGGCCCACAAGCCCTCCACTTTGGCAATCCAGAACTACAATGCAGCACTCTGCCTGCCCTCCAGAAGAAAAGCATTGCCCTCTGGGGCTACCCAGTAACCCCAAGTGAGGATCAACCTGCACCTACTTTGGCTGTACCCCAAATACATAGGCTGACCAGGGCACTAATGTGCTTTCTGACACAGCCTGAGCCTGGACAATCTGGCCCACCCAGACAGCTGGCTGTACACTGAGAACATCGAGCCGTCATGGCCTTAGGGCGTCATCTCTTCCCAACCTCTGTTTTCAGGCTTCAGAATCTAGACCTTATCTCCAATCACTGCCCAGGGTTGAAAATGATGCAGAAATTAGAACTCCTTCCCCATGGCAAGGAACCTTGCGGTTGGAATATTGTCCAACCTTCAGTGTAGTTGAAGCCAGTGTGGCCCATGAGGCCCCGCCCATGCTCTTGGGCCACATTGGTCACAAACACACATTGTGACCCTCAGGCTGAGCCCAGTCCCCAAGGAAGGCCACTCAGTAGCAGGATGAAGAGATAGCATATTGGGCTTGCCATGCCCCTAGGCCCCAATTTTAAACCATAGTTCGGGTTGCCCCTTCAGTGGTCCCCACGGCTTTCCTTTGGAATTCCTCTTTTGGTGGGACACCTGAGGTAACAATACTGAAAGGAGTCCTTCCATCCCACGGAATGACGAAAAACGATTGGGAATCGGGGCAAATCCTCAGAGAGGAAGATTCATCCATGGCCCATGAGGCCTCCCCGACATTCAACGGCCATTGCTGATACAAAATCCAGAGACAAAAGCCTGAGCAAGCGCCTCAGACTCGCACTTTCTTCATATCCTGAAGAGTTCTTCTCATGGTTCGTTTCTCGGGTCTGACATACCTATGTCTCCAAACCTAAGCTGAGTTTGTGTTTTCAGACTTCTGTCCTCAAAGTCCTGGGCCACACACTCTCCAGGCTGGGGCCCCTGGAGCCACACATTAGGACTGTGCCTACCAATCCATGGGAATTCTGCCCATTCCATGTTCCAAAATCGTTCAAATTAGGAGAAACCTCCAAAGTCCCTGAGGCCATCCCAATAGTGTAGGACGACCGGAACAAACAAGGGCTATCTGACACCAGCTGATAATCTACCTCCACTCAAACCATAGTAGGATGTCCCCAGAGAAGAAGATTGAACCAGACAGGACCCTGGCCATAATAGGAACCCTTGCCTTTGTTTACAGGCATGTCTCCTCAAAAGCCTGATTCCAATATGAGCATAGGTGTTTTCCTGAGGCACCCATCAGAACTCATCTCGTCTCCACAAGGAAACTTGAGCATGGGAGCTATGTCAAAGTTAAGGAGAATTCTTCAGGGTCCCGGAGCCACCGCCCCATTCCAAGGCCCCCATGGACACAAACACACATTAGGCCCCATCCTCGGGAAAGTCCATTTCAACTCAGCCATCCCGGTTGCTCCCGCAGAGCCATCAGATATCAACTGTCTTGTTGCTAGGAGACAATTGGAATGCGAGGCGGTCTTCCCTTGCATCCATCCCCTAAGGGGGCTCTGGAGTCATTCCGTATGGGATGGGATGTCCTGGAGCTGCCCAACAGGTCTCAATTGTCCCGCACAAGGAATCCTTCAAGGGGGCATCCCACAACTCCCACCATGGGAAAACCTCCATGGCCTTGAGACTCCTCTCTGTTCATGAAGGGGCAGTCATGCACAGAAACTCCAACCTGAGGCAACGTCTAATCCTCGCCTTGACTTCAGATGCTTGAGATATTGGTTCAGAACTGCAGGGGGTACCTGCCGTGCCCTCTCCCTGAAACTCAAGTCTAGCTCGTCTTCTCAGACTTCTATCCTCATACTCCTGGTTTCAAAGCCCTCAAGTTTGGCAAATCCGGACCTACAATGCAGCACTCTGCCAGCTCTCTAAAAAAAAAATTACTGCCTAATGAGCTGCCCAGGCACCTTAAATGAGGATAAACCTACACAGCACTCGACTTTACCCAAATTATATAGTCTAACGTGGGCACTAATGCACTGTCGGACACAACCTGAGCCCAGACCTCCTGAACAACACCCAGAAAGCTGACCGCACCCTGAGCACATAAGGCCCGCCATGGCCTTAGGTCATCATCTCTTCCCTACCTCAGTTTTCAGGCTTCAGAACCGAGACCTTATCTCCAATCACTGCCCAGCCGTGAGTGTAATGCAGAAATCAGAACTCCTCTTTACCCATGGCAAGAAACCTTGTGGTTGGCACGTTGTCCAACGTTCAGTGTAGGAGAAACCAGCATTCACCCTGAGGCCTCGCCCATTCTTGAGTGTGACGAGGGCATAAACACGCATTGTGACCCTCAGCATGAGTCCTGTCCTCTAGTAAGTCCTCTCAGTGGCTGGACCATTAGATGCCATAATGGTCTTGACATGTCCCTAGGCCCCAATTTTAACCAGATTTCTGATTGTCCAGTCGCCCCTCCCCAGGGCTGTACTCTGGAATCCCTCATTTGGTGGGACACCTGAGGTTAAAAAAGAAAACAACAACAACAAAAAAACGGACTTCTTCCAACCCACAGAATGACCTCAAACTCTTTGGACGGGGCCAAACCACCAGAGAGTAAGACTCGTCCATTTCCCATGAAGTCACCCAGAAATTTCACGACCATGAGTGACACGATATCCAGAGACAAAAACTTGAGCAAGAGCCTCACACTCGCCCTTTTTTCAAATCTCGAAGAGTTCTCCTCATGGTTTGTAGATCAGTCCTGCCATACCTATGACCCGAAACATAAGCCGAGGTTGTGTTTTCAGACAACTGTCCAAACAGCCCTGGCCTACACAACCTACAGGCTCAGGCCCCTGGAGACTAACCTGAGGACTGTACTTGCCGTCTCCAAGGGAATTGTGTGTGCCCATTCCAATGGCCACAACCCTTCTAATAGGATAAACCTCCAAAGTGCCTGATCCATCTCAATAGTGGTGGCTTCCCAGGAACAACAGGGGCAATCTGAGCCCATCTGAGCACCTACCTGCACTCAGACCCATAGACAGATGTCCCCAGAGGTAAAAAGGAAAGAACAGGCCCCTAGGCACTAATCAGATCCATTGCTTTGGTTTCCAGGCATCTCTCCTCCGAGGCCTGGATTTCAAAAGCAGCATATACCTGTTTCTTGACTCACCCCTCAGAAAACATCTCATCTACACATGGGAAACTTGCACGTTGGAGCTGTGTCAAAGCCTCTGTTTAGGAGAGCCCTTCAGGGTCCCAGTACCACCGCTTCATTCCAAGGTCTCCATACACACAAAAGCACATTAGGACCCATCCCCAGGAGAGTCCATTTCAACTCAGCCTCCTCGGTTGCTCCCCAGATCCAGCAGACCTAACCTGTCATGTTGCTAGGAAACAATTGGAATGCAAGGTGGGCTACCAATCCATCCATCTTGGAACCCTGCTCAGAATCATTGGCCTGGAGCCAAACAACAGGTCTCAATTGTCCTGCAGTAGACACTTTGCAGTTTGGAGCTTCTCACAAATCCCTTCGTGGGAAAACCCCCATTGCCTCATGATGCTCCCCCTTCATGAAGGGGCCATCGTGGACAGAAACTCCACCTGAGCGATCGTCTGATCCTCGCCCTGACTTAAGATGCCCGAGATCTCGATTCCGGTCTGTAGATTGTGCCTGCCATGTCCTCAACCAGAAACCTAAGCCTAGCTTGTGTTTTCAGACTTCTGTCCTCAGACTACTGGCCCACAAGCCCTCCAGTTTGGCAATCCAGAACTACAATGCAGCACTCTGCCTGCCCTCCAGAAGAAAAACATTGCCCTCTGGGGCTACCCAGTAACCCCAAATGAGGATCAACCTGAACCTATCTTGGCTGTACCCCAAATACATAGGCTGAGTAGGGCCCTAATGCCCTTTCTGACACAGCCTGAGCCTGGACCTCCTGGCCCCACCCAGACAGCTGGCCGCACACTGAGAACATCGAGCCGCCATGGCCTTAGGTCGTGATCTCTTCCCAACCTCGGTTTTTAGACTTCAGAATCTAGACCTTATCTCCATTCACTGCCCAGGGTTGAACGGGATGCAGAAATCAGAACTCCTTCCCCATGGCAAGGAACCTTGTGGTGCATGTTGTCAAACTTTCAGTGTATTTGAAACCAGTGTGCCCCATGAGGCCCCGCCCATGCTCGCAGGCAACATTGGTCAAAAACACACATTGTGACCCTCAGGCTGAGCCCAGTCCTCAAGGAAGGCCACTCAGTGGCTGGATGAAGAGATAGAATATTGGGCTTGCCATGCCCCTATGCCCCAATTTTGAACCATAGTTCGGGTTGTGCCTTTAGTCTTCCCCACGGATTTGCTTTGGAATTCCTCTTTTCGTGGGGCACCTGAGGTAACAAAACTGAAAGGAGTCTTCCCATCCCACAGATTGACGAAAAACAATTGGGAATCGGGCGAAATCCTCAGAGAGGATGATTCGTCCATGGCCCATGAGGCATCCCCGGCATTCCACGGCCATCGCTGATACAAATTCCAGAGACAAATGCCTGAGCAATCGCCTCAGATTCGCTCTATATTCAAATCTTCATGAGTTGTTCTCATTGTTTGTAGATTGGGCCTGCATACCGACGTCCCCAAACAAAGCTTAGTTTGTGTATCGTAATCACTAATCAGAACTCTGCATTCCACATTGCTGTAATGCTTGTTCTTCGCATGGAGTCACACCTTCACGTGGTAAAATCCTTCATGTCCCCTGATGCCACGCCAAACATGAGTGCTGCTTGGGCACAAAATCACACTGTGACCCTCAGCATGAGCCCCATTTCAAAGAAAGGCCTGTCCGGTTCTGGACGAAGATCGTGCATATAGTCCTTGCCATGCCCATAGGCACCCAGGACTAACTTGATGGTGTGTATTCCAGTTGAGGGAACCCACTGCTGTGCTCTAGAGTCCCTCTCCTGGGGGGTCCCCTGTGGCAGAAAACAGTACTCTTCCCTTCCCACAGAATGAACCCAAACACTTGGAAGCTTGGACTATCCCCTGAGAGGAAGGCTCTTCCTCGGCCTCTGAAGCAACCTAGACATCATATCAATCTCCACACAGCTGGGTATCGCAAGCACAAAACAGAACTCCTCCTTACCCATGGCTGTCAAGCTTTATCTTGGCATGGAATCACACCTTCAGGGTGGGAGAAACCTTCATGGCCCCTGGTGCCACGCCCAAACTTGAGTGCTGCTTGGGCACAAATTCACACTGTGACCCTCAGCATGAGCCCCATGTCAAAGAAAGGCCTGTCAGGGCCTGGACCAAGAGCCCACATATGGGGCTTGCCAAGCCCCTATGCACCCAATCTTCACCAGGGTTTTAGTTTTCCAGTCTCCCCGCCCGTATTGGGGCTGTATTCTGGAATCCCTTTCTTGGAGAGACCCATGAGCCAGATAACACGACTCCACCCTTCACACAAAATGACTCCAAACTCTTGGGAGCTGGGACAAATTCCCAGAGATGGATACTCGTCCACAGTCCCTGAGGCCACCCCTCGAATCCACGGCTATCACAGACACAACATCCAGAGACAAAAGCCTGAAGGAACGCCTCCCACTCGCCCTTCTTTCAGAGGCCCAGGATCTCCCTCTCGGGCTGTACATCTGGGCTGCCATACCCTAGACGCCACTCATAAGATGAGTTTGTGTTTTCAGACTTCTGTGCCCACAGCTTGGACCCACACAACCTCCAGGCTAGGGCCTCTGGAGCCACAGCGAAAGATTGTGCCTGCCCTCTCCAAGGAAAGTGTGCCCAATCCATTGACCACAACCCTACATGTTAGGAAAAAGCTCCAAGGCCCCTGAGGCCATCAATAGTGTAGCCCACCCTGGACTAAGAGGGGCTCTCTGACACCAGTGGAGCAACTATCTCCACTTAGACTCTCTGACAGTGTCCCCAGAGGCAGAAGGTTGAAATGGACAGGCCACCAGGCCCTAATCTGAACCTTAGGTTTGGTTTCCATGTGTCCACCCTCAGAGGACTGTTTTCGTAGACCAGCACACGGGGCTTTTCTGAGGCACCAAACCAAACCTCTCTCGTCTCCACATGGGGAGCTTTCTTACTGGGGATGTATCAAACCCTTCAGGTAGGAGAGTTCCGCAGGGCCCCTGAACAACCAGCACATTCCAAGGTCTCCATGGACCAAAACGCACATTATGACGCATCCTCAGGAAAGGCCATTTCAACTCAGTTCCCTGGGTCGCGTGCCTCAGAGGCAGCAGATCAAACATATCTTGTAGCTAATGGCCAGTGGGAATGTGAGGCATGCTGTAAAGGGATCCATCCTTCGAACCCTGCTCTCCAGTCCTTCTGTATGGTATGTCCTGGAGCCATGCAACAGGACTCGAATGTCCCGCAGAAAGAAAACTTGTGGTTTGTGGCAACCTCCAAACTCAGCGTGGGAAAACTTCCTTGGCCTCATGAGGCCCCACTTTATGAAGGTGCCATCATGGACACATACTCCAGCCTCAGCCAACGTCTGATCCTCAGCCTGACTTCAGATGCAGGAGATTTTGATTCAGCCTCTGCAGAGTGGGCCTGCTCTGCCCTTGGCTCCAATCCTCACCCTAGCTTGTGTTTTCATACTTCCGTCCTCACACACCTGGCCCACAAACCCTCCCTACTGGGAATTCTGGGGCCACAATGAAGCACTCTGCCTGCCTCCCAGGAGAAAAACATTGTCTATGGTGCTGCCCAGAAAACCCAAATGAGGATCAAACTGCATGGCCCTCGCAACAACCCAATTGCATAGGCTAACATAAACACTGATGGTCTGTCGCAAATAGCCTGAGCCCAGACCTTCCAACAGACATCGACACAGCTGACTGCACACCCAGCACATGGGACCCGTCACTGCCTTAGTCCACCATCCATTCCCAACCTGGGTTTTCAGTCATCGGAACCTAGACCTTATCTCCAATCCCTGCACAGTGGGGAACCTGATGCACAAGTCAGAACCCCTCCTTCCCCATGGCAAGAAACCTTGCTGCTGGCAGTTAGTCAAACCTTCAGTGTAGGAGAAAACGGCATGGCCCATGAGGCCACGCCCAAGCGTGAGGGCCGCCTTGGGCACAAACACACATTGTGACCCTCAGCGTGAGTACATTATTCAAGTAATGCCTCTCAGTGACTGGACCAAGAGCCCGCATATGTGGCTTGCCATGCACAAAGGAACCCAGGACTAACTAGATGGTGTGTATTCCAGTTGAGGGAACCCACTGCTGTGCTCTAGAGTCCCTCTCATGGGGGGTCCCCTGTGGCAGAAAATAGTACTCTTCCCTTCCCACAAAATGAACCCAAACACTTGGGAGCTTGGACAATCCCCCGAGAGGAAGGCTCTTCCTCGGCCTCTGAGGCAACCCTACCCTGACCAGACACTCTGAACGCAACACCCAGAGACAAAGGCCTGAGCGACAGCCTCCCACTTGCCCTCCTTTGATTTCCAGAGGATATCATCTCACAGACTGGAGATCAGGGCTGCCATTACCTTGGCCCCTAGCTGAGCCAAGTTTGCTTTTTCAGACATCTGTCCCCACAGCCCTGGCAAACACATCTTCTAGGCTGGGTCTTCTGGAGCCATACCACAGGACAGTGCCTGCTCTCTCCTGGGAAACTGTGTCCATATCTTTGGCCACACACCTCCAGAATATGAGAAACCTCAAGGCCCCCGAGGACATCCCACTACTGGGAGCCTCCCTGGACATACAGGGGCATTCGGACACAAGCTGAGAAGCTACCTCCACGAAGGCATGCACACAGATGTCAACAGAGATAGAAGGTTGAGTCGGACAGGCCCTTAGGCCGTAAACTCAACTCTTGCTTTGGTTTCCAGGTGTCACTCCTCAGAGGCTTTGGTTCGAAGAACAGGATATGGGGCTTTCCTGAGGCACTGAACAGAACTCCTCTCGTCTCCACATGGAAAGCTTCCTTGTTGGAGCCGTGTCAAACACCTTAGCTAGGAGTATCCTGCAGAGTCCCTGAGCCAACTCCACATTCCAAGGTCTCCCAGGCCACCAAGCCACAGTAGGACTCATATTCAGGAGAGTCCATTTCAACTCTCCCCTCTGGGTAGCTCACCCAGGAGCCGGAAGATTGAGCCTGCCTTGTCCTGACTAAAGAGTGGGAATATGAGGTGGCGTTCCCAGGCTACCATGCTTAGACACCTGCTCTCGAGTCTTTCCGTATGGGACCTCCTGGAACCATTCAATAGGACTCGACTGTCGTGCAGAAGGAAACCTTGAGATTTGGAGAAGTTCACAAATCCCATCGTAGGCAAACCTCCCTGGCCTCAAGAAGCCCCCACACCCTTCCAGAAGAGGCCATGCTGGACAAAAACTCTAGCCTGAGACACGTCTCATAGTTGACATGACCTCAGGCAGGAGATCTCAATTCAGCCTCTGCAGAGTGAGCCTGCCGTGCCCTCGGTCCCAAACCTTACGCTAGCTTGTGTTTTCAGACTTCCTTCCTCACACTCCTGGCAAACAAGGCCTCCGGACTAGGAACTCCAGAACCACAACCCAGCCCAGTGTCTGCCCAACAGAAGAAAAACGTTTCCCGGTGGGGCTCTCCAGAAAACCCAGATGAGGATCAACCTGCTCGGGCCTCGACGGTACCCGAACTGGATAGGCTGCTCTGGGCACTCATGCTCTGTCTGACACAGCCTGAAGCCAGACGTCCATACAGACAAGGAGACAGCTGGCCGCACACCCAGCACTTCGGACACGCCATGGTCTTATCCCGTCACTTCTTCCTAACCTTGGTTTTCAGATATCCGAACCTAGACATCGTATCAATTCTCCACACAGCTGGGTATCGCAAGCACAAAACAGAACTCCTCCTTCCCCATGGCTGTCAAGCTTGCTCTTGGCATGGAGTCACACCTTCAGGGTGGGAGAAACCTTCATGGCCCCTGATTCCACGCCCAAACTTGAGTACTTATTGGGCACAAATTCACACTGTGACCCTCAGCATGAGCCCCATGTCAAAGAAAGGCCTGTCAGGGCCTGGACCAAGAGCCCGCATATGGGGCTTGCCAAGCCCGTATGCACCCTATCCTCACCAGAGTTTGAGATTTCCAGTCGCCCCGCCCGTACCTGGGGTTCTGCTCTGGAATCCCTTTCTTGGAGAGACGCATGAGCCAGACAACACGACTCCACCCTTCACACAAAATGACCCCAAACTCTTGGGAGCTGGGACAAATCCCCAGAGAGGGATACTCGTCCACAGTCCCTGAGGCCACCCCTCGAATCCACGGCTATCCCGGACACAACATCCAGAGACAAAAGCCTGAAGGAACGCCTCCCACTCGCCCTTCTTTCAGAGGCCCATGAGCTCCCTCTCGGGCTGTCCATCCGGCCTGCCATACCCTAGGCACAATTCATAAGCTGAGTTTGTGTTTTCAGACTTCTGTGCCCACAGCCAGGACCCACACAACCTCCCGGCTAGGGCCTCTGAAGCCACAGAGAAAGATTGTGCCTGCCCTCTCCAAGGAAAGTGTGCACAATCCATTGACCACAACCCTACAGGTTAGGGAAAAGCTCCAAGGCCCCTGAGGCCATCAATAATGTAGGCCACCCTGTACTAAGAGGGGCTCTCTGACACCAGCAGAGCAACTATCTCCACTTAGACTCACAGACAGTGTCCCCAGACAGAGAAGATTGAAATGGACAGGCCCCTAGGCCCTAATCTGAACCTTAGCTTTGGTTTCCATGTGTCCGTCCTCAGATGACTGGTTTCGTATCAGCATATTAGGTTTTTCTAAGGCACCAAACGAAACCTCTCTCGTCTCCACATGGGGAGCTTTCTTACTGGAGCTGTATCAAACCCTTCACATAGGAGAGTTCTGCAGGGCCACTGAACAACCAGCACATCCATGCTCTCCATGGACCCAAACGCACATTATGACGCATCCTCAGGAGAGGCCATTTCAACCCAGCCCGTTGGGTAACGTGCCCCAGAGCCATCAGTTCAAACATATCTTCTCGCTAATGGCCAATGGGAATGCGACGCATGCTGTTCAGGGATCCATCCTTGGAACCCTGCTCTCCAGTCTTTCCGTATGTTATGTCGTGGAGCCATCCAACAGGACTTGACTGTCCCGCAGAAGGAAACCTTGTGGTTTGGGGCAACCTCCAAACTCAGCGTGGAAAACTTCCTTGGCATCATGAGGCCCCCGCTTCATGAAGGTGCCATTATGGACACAAACTCCAGCCTCAAACAACGTCTGATCCTCAGCCAGACATCAGATGCAGGGGAATTCCAATCAGCCTCTCCAGAGTAGGCCTGCTCTGCCCTTGGCTCCAATCCTCACCCTAGCTTGTATTTTCAGACTTCTGTCCTCACACTCCTGGCCCACAAACCCTCCCTACTGGGAATTCTGGGGCCACAATGAAGCACTCTGCTTGCCTCCCCGGAGAAAAACATTGTCTATGGAGCTCCTCAGAGCCCCAAATGAGGATCAAACTGCTTGGCCCTCAGCAATACCCCATTTGCATAGGCTATCTTAAACACTGACGTTCTGTCGCACATAGCCTGAGCCCAGACCTTCCAACAGACACCGACACAGCTGGCTGCACACCCAGTACATTGTAGCCGCCCCTGCCTTAGGCCCCCATCCATTCCCAACCTGGGTTTTCAGTCATCAGAACCTAGACCTTATCTCTAATCTCTGCACAGGGGGGAACCAGATGCTCAAGTCAGAATCCCTCCTTCCCTATGACAAGAAACATTGCTGCTGGCAGTGAGTCAAACCTTCAGTGTAGGAGAAAAGAGCATGGCCCCTGAGGCCACGCCCATGCGTGAGGGCCACCTTGGGCACAGGAACACATTGTGACCCTCAGCGTGAGTACCTTATTCAAGTAACACCTCTCAGTGACTGGACCAAGAGCCCGCATATGTGGCTTTCCATGCACATAGGCACCCAGGCCTAACTAGATGGCGGGTATTCCAGTTGAGGGAACACACTGCTGTGCTCTAGAATCTCTCTACTGGGGTATCACCTTTGGCAGAAAACAGTACTCTTCCCTTCCACCAGAATGAACCCAAACACTAGGGAGTTTGGACAATCCTCAGAGAGGAAGGCTCTTCCTCGGCCCCTGAAGCAACCCCTACCCTGAACGGCAATTGTGAACACAACACCCGGAGCCAAAAGCCTGAGCATCTGCCTCACACTTGCCCTCCTTTGATATCCAGAGGATCTCCCTTCATGGACTGGAGATCAGAACTGCCATTACTTTGGCCCCTACATGAGCCAAATTTGTTTTTTCAGACATCTGACCTCACAGCCCTGGCAAACACAGTTTCTAGGCTGGGTCCTCTGGAGCCATACCACAGGACCGTGCCTGCTCTCTGCCGGGAAACTTTGTCCATTCCTTTGGCCACACACCTCCAGAATATGAGAATCCTCAAGGACCCCGAGGACATCCCACTACTGTAAGCCTCCATGGACACACAGGGTCTTTTTGACAAGCTGAGAATCTACCTCCACGATGGCATGCACACAGATATCCACAGAGACAGAAGGTTGAGCCGGACAGGCCCGTAGGCCCTAATCTCAACTCTTGCTTTGGATTCCAGGTGTCACTCCTCAGAGGCTATGGTTCGAAGAACAGGATAAGGGGCTTTCCTGAGGCACTGAACAGAACACCTCTCGTCTCCACATGGGAAGCTTCCCTGTTGGAGCCATGTCACGCACCTCAGGTTGGAGAATCCTGCAGAGTCCCAGAGCTACCTCCACATTCCAAGGTCTCCCAGGCCACCAAGCCACAGTAGGACTCATCTTCAGGAGAGTCCATTTCAACTCTCCCCTCTGGGTAGCTCACCCAGGAGCCCGCAGATTGAGCCTGCCTTGTCCTGACTAAAGGGGGGGAATATGAGGTGGCGTTTTCAGGCATCCATGCTTAGACACCTGCTCTCGAGTCCTTCCGTATGTGGCCTCCTGGAACCATCCAATAGGACTCGACTGTCGTGCAGAAGGAAACGTTGAGGTTTGGAGTAGTTCACAAATCCCATCGTAGGGAAACCTCCCTGGCCTCATGAAGCCCCCACTCCCTTCAGGAAGAGGCCATGCTGGACAAAAACTCTAGCCTGAGGCACCTCTCATAGTTGATGTGACCTCAATTGCAGGAGATCTCGCTTCAGCCTCTGCAGAGTGGGCCTGCTGTGCCCTCGGTCCCAAACCTCACGCTAGCTTGTGTTTTCAGACTTCCTTCATCACACTCCTGGCAAACAAGCCCTCCAGAATAGGAAATGCAGAACCACAACCCAGCCCAGTGCCTGCCCACCGGAAGAAAAACGTTTCCCGGTGGGGCTCTCCAGAAACCCCAGATGAGGTTCAATCTGCTCGGGCCTCGATGTTACCCGAACTGGATAGGCGGCTCTGGGCACTAATGCTCTGTCTGACTCAGCCTGATGCCAGACGTCCAGACAGACAAGGAGACAGCTGGCTGCACATCCAGCACTTCAGACACGCCCTGGTCTTATGCCGTTATCTCTTCCTAACCTTGGTTTTCAGATATCTGAACCTAGACATTATATCAATTCCCCACACAGTTGGGTATCTGAAGCACAAATCAGACCTCCTCCTTCCCCATGGCTGTAAAGGTTGTGCTTCGCATGGAGTCCACCTTCAGGGTAGGAGAAACCTTCATGGCCCCTGATGCCACGCCCAAACTTCAGTGCCGCCTTGGGCACAAATTCACACTGTGACCCTCAGCATGAGCCCAATGTCAAAGAAAGGCCTGTCAGGATGTGGACCAAGCCCCCGCATATGGGGCTTGCCAAGCCCCTATGCACCCAATCCTCACCATTGTTTGTGTTTTCCAGTCGCCCCGCCCATACCGGGGGCTGCTCTGGAATTCCTTTCTTGGAGAGACAAATGAGCCAGACAACAGGACTCCACCCTTCCCACAAAATGTCCCCAAACTCTCGGGAGCTGGGACAAATTCACAGAGAGGGAGACTCATCCATGGGCCCTGAGGCCACCCCTACAATCCACGGCTATACTGGACAGAACATCCAGAGACAAATCCTGTAGGAAAACCCCCCACTCACATGTCTTTCAGAAGAAAAGGATCTCCCTCTTGGTCTGTACATCCGGCCTGCCACACCCTCGGCGCCACTCATAAGCTGAGTTTGCGTTTTCAGACTTATCTGCCCACAACCTGGACCCCCACAGCCTCCCGGCTAGGGCATCTGGATCCACATCGGAAGATTGTTCCTGCCCTCTCCAAGGAAAGTGTGCACAATCCATTGTCCAAAACCCTACAGGTTAGGGAAAAGCTCCAAGGCCCCTGAGGCCATCCCGATAGTGTAGGCCGCCCTGGACTAAGAGGGGCACTCTGACACCAGCGGAGCAACTATCTCCACTTAGACTCACAGACAGTGTCCCCAGACAGAGAAGATTGAAATGGACAGGCCCCTAGGCCCTAATCTGAACCTTAGCTTTGGTTTCCATGTGTCCGTCCTCAGATGACTGGTTTCGTATCAGCATATTAGGTTTTTCTAAGGCACCAAACGAAACCTCTCTCGTCAACACATGGGGAGCTTTCTTACTGGAGCTGTATCAAACCCTTCACATAGGAGAGTTCTGCAGGGCCACTGAACAACCAGCACATCCATGCTCTCCATGGACCCAAACACACATTATGACGCATCCTCAGGAGAGGCCATTTCAACCCAGCCCGTTGGGTAACGTGCCCCAGAGCCAGCAGTTCAAACATATCTTCTCGCTAATGGCCAATGGGAATGTGACGCATGCTGTTCAGGGATCCATCCTTGGAACCCTGCTCTCCAGTCTTTCCGTATGTTATGTCGTGGAGCCATCCAACAGGACTTGACTGTCCCGCAGAAGGAAACCTTGTGGTTTGGGGCAACCTCCAAACTCAGCGTGGAAAACTTCCTTGGCATCATGAGGCCCCCACTTCATGAAGGTGCCATTATGGACACAAACTCCAGCCTCAAACAACGTCTGATCCTCAGCCAGACTTCAGATGCAGGGGATTTCGATTCAGCCTCTCCAGAGTAGGCCTGCTCTGCCCTTGGCTCCAATCCTCACCCTAGCTTGTGTTTTCAGACTTCCGTCCTCACACTCCTGGCCCACAAACCCTCCCTACTGGGAATTCTGGGGCCACAATGAAGCACTCTGCTTGCCTCCCAGGAGAAAAACATTGTCTATGGTGCTGCCCAGAAACGCCAAATGAGGATCAAACTGCTTGGCCCTCAGCAATACCCCATTTGCACAGGCTATCTTAAACACTGACGTTCTGTCGCACATAGCCTGAGCTCAGACCTTCCAACAGACACTGACACAGCTGGTTGCACACCCAGTACATTGTAGCCGCCACTGTCTTGGCCACCATCAATTCCCAACCTGGGTTGTCAGTCATCGGAACCTAGACCTTATCTCCAATCCCTGCACAGGGGCGAACCAGAAGCTTAAGTCAGAAATCTCCTTCCCCATGGCAAGAAACCTTGCTGCTGGCAGTGAGTCAAACCTTCATTGTAGGATAAACGGCATGGCCCATGAGGGCACGGCCATGCGTGAGGGCCTTCTTGGGCACAAACACACATTGTGACCCTCAGCGTGAGTACCTTATTCAAGTAACGCCTCTCAGTGACTGGACCAAGAGCCCGCATATGTGGCATGCCTTACCCATAGGCACCCAGCCCTACTAGATGGCGGGTATTCCAGTTGAGGGAACCCACTTCTGTGCTCTAGAATTCCTATACTGAGGGGTCACCTGTGGCAGAATACAGTACTCTTCCCTTCCCACAGAATGAATCCAAGCACTTTGTAACTTGGACAATCCCCCGAGAGGAAGGCTCTTCCTGGTCACCTGAAGCAACCCCTACTTGAACAGCCATTTTGAACGCAACATCCAGATAACAAAAGCCTAAGCGACTGCCTTCCACTTGCCCTCCTTTGATATCGAGAGTATCTCCCCTCGTGGACTAGAGATCAGGCTTGCAATTACCTTGGCCCCTACCTGAGCCAAGTTTGTTTTTTCAGACATCTGTCCCCACAGCCCTGGCAAACACAGCTTCTAAGCTGGGTCCTTTGAGCCATACCACAGTACCGTGCCTGCTCTCTCCTGGAAACTGTTTCCATTCCTTTGGCCACACACCTCCAGAATAAGAGAAACCTCAAGGCCCCCGAGGACATCCCACTACTGTAAGCCTCCCTGGACACACAGGGGCATTCTGATGCAAGCTGTGCAGCTACATCCACGAAGGCATGCACACAGATGTCCACAGAGTCAGAAGGTTGAGCCGGACAGGCCCTTAGGCCCTAATCTCAACTCTTGCTTTGGTTTCCAGGTGTCACTCCTCAGAGGCTTTGGTTCGAGGAACAGCATATGGGGATTTTCTGAGGCACTGAGCAGAACACCTCTCTTCTCCACATGGAAAGCTTCTTTGTTGGAGCCATGTCAAACACCTCAGGTTGGAAAATCCTGCAGAGACCCTTAGCCACCTCCACATTCCTAGGTCATCCAGGCCACCTACCCACAGTAGGACTCATCTTCAGGAGAGTCGATTTCCACTCACCTCTCTGGGTAGCTCACCCAAGAGCCCGCAGATTGAGCCTGCCTTGTCCTGACTAAAGAGTGGGAATATGAGGTGGCGTTCCCAGGCATCCATGCTTAGACACCTGCTCTCGAGTCTTTCAGTATGGGGCCTCCTGGAACCATCCAATAGGACTCGACTGTCGTGCAGAAGGAAACCTTAAGGTTTGAAGTAGTTCACAAATCCCATCGTAGGGAAACCTCCCGGGCCTCATGAAGCCCCCCACATCCTTCAGGGAGAGGCCATCATGGACAAAAACTCTAGCTTGAAGCACGTCTCATAGTAGACATGACCGCAATGCAGGAGATCTTGATTCAGCCTCTGCAGAGTGAGCCTGCCGTGCCCTCGGTCCCAAACCTCACGCTAGCTTGTGTTTTCAGACTTCCTTCCTCACACTCCTAGCAAACAATCCCTCCAGAGTAGGAATTGCAGAACCACAAGCCAGCCCAGTGACTGCCCACCGCTAGAATACGTTTCCTTGTGGGGCTCTCCATAAAACCAAGATGAGGATCAACCTGCTCTTGCCTCGACGGCACTCAGATTTGATAGGCTGCTCTGGGCACTAATGCTCTGCCTTTCACAGCCTGATGCCAGACGTCCAGACAGGCAAGGAGACAGCTGGCCACACACCTAGCACTTCTGACACGCCATGGTCTTATGCCGTTATCTCTTCCTAACCTTGGTTTTCATATATCTAAACCCAGATATTATATCAATTCCCCACACAGTTGGGCATCTGAAGCACAAATCAGAACTCCTTCTTCCCCATGGCTGTAAGGCTTGCTCTTGGCATGGAGTCACACCTTCAGGGTGGGAGAAACCTCATGGCCCCTGATGCCACGCCCAAACGTGAGTGCTGCTTGGGCACAAATTCACACTGTGACCCTCAGCATGAGCCCCATGTCAAAGAAAGGCCTGTCAGGGCCTTGACCAAGAGCCCGCACATGGGGCGTGCCAAGCCCCTATACACCCAATCCTCACCAGTGTTTGAGTTTTCCAGTCTCTTCCCCGTACCTGGGGCTCTGCTCTGGACTTACTTTCTTGGAGAGACACATGAGCCAGACAACAGGACTCCACCCTTCCCACAAAATGACCCCAAACTCCTGTTAGCTGGGACAAATCCCCAGAGAGGGATACTCGTCCACAGTCCCTGAGGCCACCCCCTACAATCCACGGCTATCCTGGACGCATCCAGAGACAAAAGCCTGAAGGAATCTCGCCCTTGATTCACAAGCCAAGGAGCTATCTCTCTATCTGTACATCCAGCCTGCCATAACCTCGGCGCCACTCATAAGCTGAGTTTGTGTTTTCAGACTTCTGTGCCCACAGCCTGGACCCACACACCCTCCAGGCTAGGGCATCTGGAGCCACAGCGAAAGATTGTGCCTGCCCTCTCCAAGGAAAGTGTGCCCAATCCATTGACCACAACCCTACAGGTTAGGGAAAAGCTCCAAGACCCCTGAGGCCATCCTGATAGTGTAGCCTGCCCTGGACTAAAAGGGGCACTCTGACACCAGCTGAGCCATTATCACCACTTAGACTCTCAGACAGTGTCCCCAGAGACAGAAGATTGAAATGGACAGACCCTAAGCCCTAATCTAAACCTTAGCTTTAGTTTTCATGTGTCTGTCCTCAGAGGACTGGTTTCGTATACCAGCATATTAGGTTTTTCTGAGGCTCCAAACCAAACATTTCTCGTCTCCACATGGAGTGCTTTCTTACTGGATCTGTATCAAACCCTTCTGGTCGGAGAATTCCGCAGGGCCACAGTACAACCATCACATTCTAAGGTCTCCATGGACAGAAACCCACATTATGACGCATCCTCAGGAGAGGCCATTTCAACTCAGCCCGCTGGTTAGCTTGCCCCAGAGGCAGCAGATCAAACATATCTTGTCGTTAATGGCCAATGGGAATGCGAGGCATGCTGTTTAGGGATCCATCCTTTGAACCCTCCTCTTCAGTCCTTCCGTATGGTATGTACTGGAGCCATCCAACAGGACTCGACTGTCTCGCAGAAGGAAACCTTGTGGTTTGTGGCAACCTCCAAACTCAGCGTGGGAAAACTTCGTTGGCCTCATGAGGCACCTGCTTCATGAAGGTGGCATCAAGGGCACAATCCAACCTCAGCCAACGTCTGATCCTCAGCCTGACTTCAGATGCATGAGATTTCCTTTCAGCCTTTGCAGAGTGGGCCTGCTCCCAACCTCACCCTATCTTTTGTTTTCAGACTCTACCCTAGCACTCCTGGCCCAAAAGCCCTCATGATTGGGAATTCTGGTTCCAGAACGAAGTACTCTGCCTGCCCCCCAAAGAAAAACATTGTCTATGGCATTGCTCAGAAACCCCAAATGAAAATCAACCTGCTCAGCCCTCGGCAACACCCCAATTGCATAGGCTACCCTAAACAATATGCTCTGTCTTACATAGCCTGAGCCCAGACCTTGTGAGAGACATTGAGACAGTTGTCTTCACAACCAGCACATCGAACCTGCCATGGGTTAGGCCATTTCATCCCTTCCCATTGACCTGGGTGTCTTCCTGGAGGTATATTCTGAGGCTGTGTCAGACTATGCATTTTTTCTGGAGATTCCTATGGAATTGGGGTGGTATTAGGGGCCTTGCAATTTTCTCTTAATCTGGTGGGTTGGGAAACTGAGACAGGCTGACATTCCTTGCGATAGCTGGCCCAGTGCTGTTGTGTGTTCCTGGAGGCCCCATCCTGGAGGGCATATGGGTCAGGACTCTGGGTCCAAAGTCTTCAGACACAAACTCGGGTAAGAGTTAAGCTCGAGGTGATGGCAGACCCAATCTGCAGACCCTGAGCGAAGCATCTCCAGATATGAAATTCGGACGGCTGTGAGGCAGGAGCACAGTCTTTTCTGTCTGACTTGTTTGTCTATGATGGCCACGAAATGGAGGGGTGGCCTCATGGGTCCATGTGAGATTCTACCTCTCTGGGAATTCTGTTCGGCACCCAAGAGTTTGGTGTATTTCCGGGGGATGGGAGGAGCGCAGTTTTCTGAGTCAGGGATCCCGTCCAAACAGCCATTCCAGAGATGGGTCCTGGGTTCTGGAGCCTGGATCACCGCAACAAGGCTTAGGATTTGGGCCTAGGGTCCTGCTCTATGTTTTCCTGGTACAGCTCCCGAGTGTTCTTGTTGGAAATGGGTCTCATTCTGAGGGTCACAATGCCTGTTTTTGCCCAGATGCCCATGCTGAGTGGGTGTGACCTCATGGGCTATGCACTTGGCTCCCACTCTGAGGGTTGGACTGCCATCTCAACATTCAGTTTTCCTGCCATGGGGAAGGAGGTGTACTTTTTTATGCTTCAGGTTCCCCCATGGGCAGGAATTTGAGCTAAGTTCTGGGACAGGTGCCTGAATACCCAGTTCGCTTTGAGATGAGGTCCTCGGGCCAAGGCAGGACCCACCTGCAGAAAATGAGGCCTGCTTTCTGGGTGGCTGTCAGGAGCTCGGGCTCGAGCTGTGTCAGACAGAACATTCGTGGAGAGTTCGGCCTATGATATTGGGGTGCTTTTGAGAGCTGTGCAACTGGATCCTCATGGGAGATTTTTGCACAGACCCTTTCTTCACTTCTTCTATCTGGTGAGCAGGCAGATGGCTGCATTACGGCTCCAGAATATCCAAGTTGGAGGGTTTGCAGGCGAGGAGTGTGAGGACAGAAATATGAAAACATAAGCTACGGTTACGCTCAGTGCCGAGCACATGTCTATTCCAATGTACAGCAGTTGTTTCGAGATCTCCAGCACCTGGGCGAGCGGCAGATGTCTGCTCATGCTGGAGTTTGTATCCATGATGGCCAACAAATGGTGGGGAGGCCTCAAGAATTCTTGGAGGTTTTTCCAAGCTGGAGCTTGTGAGCTGCTCCAAACATCAAGGTGTCCTACTAAGGGACAGCAGAAGTCTTCTTACAGGGCTCCAGGGTCCCCCATATGGAAGATTCGATAGCAATGCTCTCTGAATGGAGGCCTGGGAAGCCAATCTCGTGTTACCATTGCAGCTGAGGAACAGGGTAAGCTTGAACCAATGACACTGATTCCAAGTTCCAAGTGATTTTCGTTGATGGAAGTTCTCAGTCTAACAGGTCCCAATGCTGCTTGGTGTCCAGGGAGACCTTAGAATGTGGTGGCGGCTCTCTGACCATTGAGGATTCTCTATCCTTAGGATTAGACCCAGTACCCAGGAGCCAGGTTTCCTTCTTGGGACAGGAGGTGTGCTCTTGTATGGCTCACGGACCACAGGTTGGACCACATGCTTGAATTTCCAGAACAGACCTCTAGGGAGAGAGACCTCAAAACATAAGCTAGGGTTCTGATGAGGTTTTAGGGCCATGGAAGTTTCAATCTTCGGACTAAGTGCCATTGGCCTGCATGTCATCCTGGAGGTAGGTGCTGAAGCTGTGTCAGGCTGTGCACTTTTTCCAGAGTGGCCTATGAAATTGGGGTGCAGTCAGGGGCCTTGCAGTTTTCTCCTAATCTGGACATTTTGGGAAACTGAGATGGGCAGGGTTTCCTCAGGAGAGCAGGGCCAGTGATGTCATGTGTTTCTCGAGGCCCCATCCTGGAGGTCATGTGTGTCAGGACGTTGGGACCAAAGACTTTAGACACAACCTCAGATAAGAGATAGGAGTGAGGTGATGGCAGTCCGAATCTGAAGACCCTGAGGGAAGCTCCTCGGGATTTGAAATTCAGGTGGCTGGGAGGGAGGAGCACAGGCTTTTCTGTCTGGATTGTGTGTCTAGGATGGCCACTAAATGGAGGGGTGACCTCATGTGTCCATGGGATATTCTTCCACTCTGGTGATTCTGCTTGGCACCCAAGAGTTTGATTTCTTTCTGGGGAAGAGGAAAAGACTGTATTCCATCTCTGGGATCCTGTCCAAACAGGGATTCCAGAGATGGGTTCTGGGTCCAGACACTGGGAAAACTTAACCAAAGCTTCGATTTGGGTTCCTGGTCCAGATCCCAAGGGGGATCTTTGGAAAGGGGTCTCATTCTTAGGGTCACAATGCCTTTTTGTGCCCAGCTGCCCATCCTGTGTAGGCGTAGTCTCATGGACCATGCACCTGGTTCCCACTCAGGGTTGTACAGCCATCTCAACATTCAGTTTTCTGGCCATGGGGAAGGAGGAGCACTCTTTTGTGCTTCCGAGTCCCCTATGGGCAGGAATTTGAGCTAAGTCTGGGACAGGTACCTGAATATCCAGGTTGCTTCAAGATGATGGCCTCGGGCCAAGGTTGGACCCACCTGGAGGATATGGGGCTCACTATCTGGGTGGCTGACAGGAGGTCGGGGATCAGGCGGTGTCAGACAGACAATTTATGCAGAGGTCGGTCTATTATATTGGGGTGCCATTGAGGGCCGTGCAGGAGGATCCTCATGTGGGTTTCTGCGAAGACCCATAGGGCACTTCTTCTTTCTGGTGGGCAGGCAGAAAGCTGCACTGTGGCTTCAGAATTCCCAATATGGAGGGCTTGTAGGCGAGGAGTGTGAAGACAGAAGTCTGAAAACACAAGCCACGGATAAGCTCAGTGCTGACCACAGGACCATTCCATTGTGCAGTGGTTGTTTCGAGATTTCCAGCACCTGAGTATGGGCGAGGGTCAGATGTCTGCTCACGCTGGGTTTGCATCCATGATGGTCAACGAATTGTGGGGTGGCCTCAAGAATTCTTGGAGATTTTCCCAAGCAGGACCTTGTGAGCTGCTCCAAACAGCAAGGTGTCCTACTGTGGGACAGGGGAAGTCCGCTTACAAGGCTCCAGGGTCCCCCATATAGAAAGATTCGACAGCAGAGGTCTCTGAATGGGGGCCTGGGAAGTCTTCCTTGCATGACCATTGCAGCTGAGGAACATTGCAGGCTTGATCTGCTGGTTTTTGTTCAAATTTCCAAGTGATCTAAGTTGACGGATATTCTCAGTCTAATGAGTCACAATGCTGCTTGGTGTCCAGGGAGACCTTAGAATGTGGTGGTGAGGGTGCCTGGGTGGCTCAATGGGCTAAGCCGCTGCCTTCGGCTCAGGTCATGATCTCAGGGTCCTGGGATTGAGTCCCGCATCGGGCTCTCTGCTCAGCAGGGAGCCTGCTTCTTCCTCTCTCTCTCTCTGCCTTCCTCTATGCCTACTTGTAATCTCTCTCTGTCAAATAAATAAATAAAATCTATATAAAAACAAAGAATGTGGCTGTGGGTCTGTGGCCATGCAGGATTCTCCTACCTGAGGGTTAGACCCAGTTCCCAGGAGCCAGGTTCCCTTCTCGGGACAGGAGGGGTTCTCTTGTATGGCTCAGGGACCACATGTCGGATCATATGTTGGATTTCAAGACCAGGCCTCTGGGCACAGAGGCCTGAATATCTAGGCTAGGGTTCTTATGAGGTTGTAGAGGTATGTCATCCTCAAACTTCGGACTTAGGGACTTTGACCTGTGAGTCTTCCTGGAGGTAGATGCTCAGGCTGTGTCAGACTGTGCATTTTTTCCAGAGTGGCCTATGAAATTGGGGTGGGCTCAGGGGCCTTGCAGGCTTTTCCTAATCTGGAGGGTTTGTGCAACTGAGACGGCAGAATTTCATCCAGAGATCAGGCCCAGTGATGTAGTGTGGTTCTGTCAGCCCCATCCTGCAGGGAATGTGGTTAAGGGCTCTGGGACCAAAGTCTTCAGACACAAAATTGTGTATCAATTAGGAGGGAGGTGATGGCAGCCCCGATCTGCAGACGCTGAGGGCAACTTTTCAGGATTTGAAATTCGTGTGGCTGGGAGGCAGGAGCAAAGGCTTTTCTGTCTGGATTGTGTCTAGGATGGCCTTGGAATGGTGGGGTGTCCTCATGTGTCCATGGAATATTCTACCTCTCTGGGGATTCTGCCCAGCACCCAAGAGTTTGGTGTCTCACTGGGAAGGAGAGAGCGTGGTTTACTGTTTCAGGGTTCCCGTCAACACAGGGATTCCAGAGATGGGTTATAGGTCCCTGTGCCTGGATAACCCTACAAAGGCTTAGTATTTGGGCCTAGAGGCTTGACTGCCTGGCTCTGTGGGGCTTTGGTTCAGCTCCCATGGGGACTTGTTGGAAATGGGTCTCAGGGTAAGGGTCACAATGCCTGTTTGTGCCCAGATGCCCATCCTGAGTGGGCATTGGCTCTTGTTCCATGCACCTGGATCCCAATATGAGGGTTGGACCACCATATCAACATTTAATTTTCCTTCTATGAGGAAGGAGGAGTACTCTTTTGTGCTTCAGATTCCCCCATGCACAGTAATTTGAGCTATGTTCTGGGACTGGTACGTGAATAACCAGGTTGGTTTGAGATGAAGGACTCAGGTCAAGGCAGGTCACACCTGCCAGATATGGGTCCCGCTATCTAGGTGGCTACCAGGAGGTCGGGGCTCGAGCTGTGTCAGACAGAGCATTAGTTCACAAGGTGGCCTATGATATTGTGGTGCTATAGAGGGCTGTGCTGGTGGAACCTTATATGGAGTTTCACGAAAACCCATAGGGCACCTCTTTTTTCTGGTGGGCAGGCAGAAGGCTGCATTGTGGCTCCCAAATTCCCAATATGGGGGACTTGAAGGCGAGGAGTGTGAGAACAGAAGGCATAAAACACAACCTATGCTTAATCTCAGTGCCGAGAACATGGCCGTTCCAATGTGCAGTGGTTTTTTCGAAATCTCCAGCATCTGAGTACAGGCGAGGGTCAGATGTCTGCTCATGATAGAGTTTGTATCTATCGTGGCCAACAAATGAAATATCCAGCACCTGAGTAAAGGTGGATTTCAGATGTTTACGCACACTGGAGTTTGTGTCTCTGATGACCGAGAAATGGAGGAGTGGCATCAAGAGGCTGATGCATGTGAGATGCTCCAAACAGCAAGGTTGTTTTTTCTACTGGACAGTTAGAGTCTGGTATGTTTTCTGCAGGGCCCCCCATGTGAAAAGTATGGGTAGCAGAGCCCTTCCACATGGATGCCTGGAAAGCACACCTCCATTGACCAATGCAGCTGAGGAACATGCAGGTTCTTTACGGTGCTTCTGGGGCGAAGCACCAAGGTCTTGAGTTGACATGGAATCTCTTGAAGATGGGTTACAATGCTGTTTTTTTTTTTTTACCAGGTAGATCTTAGAATGTGTTGGTGGCTAAGGTGCCCGCAGGATTCTCCTACCCTGAGGGTTTAACACAGGTCGAAGAGCACGGTTACCTTCTGGGGACAGGAGATGTAGTGTTTTGTGGCTCAGGGACCACATGCCGTATCATAAGTTCCTATTCAAGAACAGGCCTCTGAAGACAGATGCCCGACAACCTAATCTAGGGTTCCAATGAGTACCAGGGGCATGAGAGGTTCAATCTTCAGACTTAGGACAGTTGACTTGGGTGTCTGCCAGGATGTAGGTGATCAGGGAGTTTCAGACTGCGCACTTATGTCCAGAGTAACCTCCAATATTGGGGTGGCCACAGGGGCCTTGAATGTTTCAACCAACTCTGGAGGGTTTGGTTAACTGACATGCACAATTTCCATGGGGATGGCAAGCACAGTCCTGTGGTGTGGCTCCAGAGACTCCACCCTGGAGGGCATGTGAGCCATGGTTCTGGGAGGGAAGTCTGCAAACACAAACTCGGGTTAGGTTTAGTGGCTAGGTTATCGCAGGGCAATGTGTAGACCTGGAAGGCTACTCGTCAGGAACAGTAACTGGAATGACCCGAAGGCGGAAGCACAGGCTTTTATATCTGGATTGTGTGTCTAGGGTGACCTCAGAATGCAGCTGTGGCCTCATGGGTCCATGGGAGACTTTTCCTCTAAGGATACTGGCGGCTCCCAATATTTTGATGACTTTTTGGGATGGGAAGACTGCTATTTTCGATCTTAGGTGTGCCCCAAAACAGGGATTCCAGAGATGGGCTCTGGGTCTAGGCGCCTGGAAAATCCCACCAAGGGTTGGGATTTGGGCTTATGGGCAGACCAGGCCTGCAATGCAGGATCTTGGTGGTGCAACTAGGAGGGCTTGTTTGGAAGCATGCTCAGGCTGAGCATTACAATGCTTGTTTGTGCCCAGGGCGGCCCTCAGGAGTGGGCGTGGTCCCATTGTCCATTTTCTGGCTCCCACACTGAGGGATAGACACACATTCCAATGGCCAGGTTTCCAGCCATGGGGAAGGAGGAAATATCTATTGTGCTTCATGTTCCCCCATAGGCAGGGATTACAGCAAAGGTCTGGGGACAGATGCCTGAATACCAAGGATGCATAGAGATGACAGATTTGGGCCATGGCCGTTCTCACATGCTGGATATGGGCCCCGCTCTCTGGGTGGCTGACACGAGGTCTGGGCTCAGGCTGTGTCAGACACAGCACTAGTGGCCAGAGAAGTCTATATATTGGGGTTCTCTCCAGGGCCGAGTAAATTGATCCTCATGTAGGGTTTCTGGCCAGACTCACGAAGCACTTCTTTCTGTGGGGCAGGCAGAATGCTGCCTTATGGATCCAGAATTCCCTATCAAGAGGGTTTGGGGATAAATAGGGTGAGAATGCAATTGTAAACACCAGCTATGCTTAAATTGAGTGCCAAGCGGAAGTCAGTTTCAATGTGCAGCAGCTTATACGAGATATCCAGCACCTGAGTAAGGGCAGATGTCAGATATTTGCTCACACTGGAGTTTGTGTCTAGGATGACGACTAATAGAGGGGTGGCTTCAGGAGGCAATGGAGGATTACCCACGCTTAGGATTGTGAGATGCTCCAAACAACAAGGTTTCCTTCTAATGGACAGGAGGAGTCTGTTTTTTTTTTTCCTCCAGGGTCCCTCAAGTGGAAGTTTGCGTAGCAGAGCCCTCCCGCATGGATGACTGGAAAGCACACGTCCAATGACCATTGCAGCTGAGGAACATGACAGGTTCGTTTTGGTGGTTCTGGTGCCAAGTACCAAGGCCTTGAGTTGACTTGGAATCTCTTACAGATGTGTCCCAAAACTGGTTTGTTACAAGGGAGGTCTTAGAATGTATTGGTGGCTAAGGGCCGCGCTGAGGGTTTGGCACAGGTCGATGTGCACAGTTTCCATCTTGGGAGAGGAGATGTTCTGTTTTGTGGCTCAGGGTACATATGTTGTATCCTGACTTGGTATTCAAGAACAGGCCTCTGAGGATTGATGCTTGCAGCCTAATCTAGGGATCCAATGATGTCCTTGGTGCCCATCAGGTTCAATTTTCTGACTAAGGACCATTGATATGGTTGTCTGACTGGATGTAGGTGATCAGGGTGTTTCAGACTGTGCATTTGCATCCAGAGCCACTTCCAATATTGGGGTGGGCTCAGGGGCCTTGCAGGTTTCTCCTAACTTGGAGGCTTTGGGGAACTGTGATGGGCACAGTTTCCTTGGGGATGGCAGGCCCAGTCCTGTGGTAAGGCTTCAGAGACCACCTCCTTGAGGATATGAGAGCCATGGTTTTGGGAGGGAAGTCTGCAAACACAAATTTGGGTTAGGGATAGTGGCAAGGTGATCGCAGGTCCAATGCATAGACCTAGAAGGCATCACGTCAGGAACTGTAATTAGGGTGACTGAAACCTGGTAGCACAGGCTTTTCTATCTGGATTGTGTGTCCAGGATGGGCTCTGAATGTAGACGTGGTCTCATGGTTCAATGGGAGACTTTTCCTCTCTAAGGATCCTGGTGGATCTCCATAGATTGGTGGTTTTTCAGAGAAGAAAAGAGTGCTCTTTTCCATCTTAGGGGTGCCCCCAAACAGGGAAGAATGCTGTTTTCCAACTTAGGCTTATGCCAAAACAGGGATTCCAGAGACGGGCTCTGGGTCTGGGTGCCCGGATATCCCACCAAGTGTTAGGATTTGGGCCTAGGGGCATTCCAGGCCTGCAATGCAGGATCCTAATGGTGTAACAGAGAGGGCTTGTTTGAAAGCATGCTCAGGCTGAGGGTCATCATGCCTCTTTGTGCCCAGGGGGGCCCTCAGGAGAGGGCGTAGTCTCATTGGCCGTATAGCTGGATCCCACTTTGAGGGTTGGACACCCATTGCAACAGCCAGGATTCCTGCAATGGAAAGAGGAGTTCTCTATTGTGCTTCAGGTTCCCCCATTGGCAGGGTTACAGGAAAGGTCTGTGGAAAGTTGCCTTAATACCAAGGATGTGTACAGATGACAGACTAAGAATTCCCAGGTAACAAAACAGCATTGTTACCCATGTTCATGACATTCCATGTAAAAATAAGCCCTTAGTACTTCGCCCCAGAGCCACCAGAATGAACTTGCCATGTTCCTAAGCTGCAATGGTCAGTGGAGGTGTGGTTTCCAGGCAACCATACGGGGGTGCTCTGCTACACAAACTTTGCAATTGGCGGGGACCCTGGAGACAAAAAAACAGAATGCCCCAGTCCGGTAGAAGGAAACCTTCTGTTTGGAGCATCTCACAAGCCCCAGCGTGGGAAATCCTCCATTTCCTCTTGAAGCCACCACTCCATTTGTCAGTCATCATAGACACAAACTCCAGCATGAGCAAACATCTGACATCCGCCCTTACTCAGGTGCTGGATTTCAATTCGATCGCTGCACACTGGAACTGCCTTTAGTTTGACTGAATTAAGCCATAGCTTGGGTTTACAATTCCATCCTCAGCCTACTGGTCCACAAGCCCTATTGTGAGGGAATTCTGGAGCTACAACACAATATTCTGCCTTCCCCATAGAAAGAAAAAGGGCCTGGAGAGTCTGCCCAGAAACTCCATATGATGGTCAATCTTCTCGGTGCTAGACGGAACCCTGATTCATAGGCTGCCCTGGGCACTAGTACTGTGTCTGACATAGCCGGAGCCAGGACCTAGTGTCAGCCACTGAGAGATCAGGGCCCATATCCAGCATGTGAGACCAGCTATGGCCCAAGTCTGTCTTCTCTTCTATTCTTGGTATTCAGGCATCTGTACCCACACCTTTGCTGAAATCCTTGCCATTGGGGGAACCTGAAGCACAATAGAGAACTCCTCCTTCCCCATGGAAGGTGTTCTGACAGTTGGGATAGTTGCTCAACCCTCAAAGTGGAAGGCAGCTCCATGGCCAAGGACACCATGTGCACTCATGATGGCTTCCCCGGGCACAAGCAGGCATTGTGACCTCAGCCTGAGCATGCTTTCAACCAAACGCTCTCAATTGCATCTCTGGGACCCCGAATTGCAGGCCTAGTACACACCTAGGCCCAAATCCTAACCTTGGTGGGATTTTACAGGGGCCCAGACACAGAGCCCATCTCTGGAATCCCTATTTTGGGGGACCCTTAAGATGGAAAACAGCACTCTTCCCTTCCTCGAGATAGTCACCAAACTCTTGGTAGCCACCAGGATCCTTGAGTGGAAAAATCTGCCATAGACCCATGAGAACACACCTGCATTCCGAGGCCATCCTGGACATACAATCCAGATACATATCATGTGCTATCACCTTTGAGTCATCGGATATACAGTTCCTGACGAGCTGCCTTCCAGGTCTATGCATTGGGCCTGCAATCACCTTGCCATTAACCTAAACTGAGTTTGTGTTTGCAGACTTCCCTCCTAAAACCATGGCTCACATGACCTCCAGGTTCTGGCATCTGAAGCCACACCACAAGACTGTGCCTGAGATCCTCAAGGAAACTGTGCCCATCACTTTTGCCCGATACCTTTAGATTAGGAGAAACCTGCAAGGTCCCTGAGCGCAGCCAAATAATGGAGGCCGCTCTGGGCACAAATGCACAGTCTGAGACACCCTGATCACCTCCATACAGGCAGACACCCAAGTCAATGGTCCTGAGTCAGAAGATTGAACCTGACATGCCCCAAGGACTTCATTGGCACACTAGATTAGGTTTACAGGTATCTGTCGTCAGAGGCCTGCTCTGGAATATCAACTTATGATAAAATATATAGTCCCTGAGCCACAGAACAGAATATGTCCTCCCCAAAAGGAAGCCATGCTCCTGGAATACCAAATACCCTAAGGGTATTTGGATCCTGAATGGCCCCTTAGCAACCAGCACATTCTATGATATTCCTGGTAACAAACCATCATTGTGCCCCATCTTCATGAGACTCCATGTCAACTCAAGGTCTCGATATATTGCCCCAGAACCACCAGAATGCACCTGCCATGTTCCTCAGCTGCAATGGTCAATGGAGGGGTGATTTCCAGGCATCCCTGTGGGGTTCTCTGCTACAAAACTTTCCACATGGAGAAACCAGAGAAAACAAACCAGACTTCTCCTCTCCGGTAGAAAGAAACTTTGCTATTTGGAGCATCTCACAAGCCCCAGCATGGGAAATCCTCCATGGCCTCTTGACGCCACCCTTCCATTTGTGGGTAATCACAGACACAAACTCCAGTGTGAGCAAACATCTGACATCCACCCTTACTCAGGTGCTGGATATTCGAAACGGCAGCTGCACACTGGAACTGCCTTTTGCTTTTCACTGAACTTAACCATAGCTTTGTATTACTATTCTATCCTCACCACACTGGTCCACAATATCTCTTGATAGGGAATTCTGGAGCCACAACGCAGTATTCTGCCTTCCACATAGAAAGAAGAAGGACCCGTTGAGTCTGCTCAGAAACTGCACATGAGGATCAATCTACTCAGATCACGAGGCAACCCTGATTAATAGATTTCCCTGACCACTAGTGCTGTGTCTGACAGAGTCTAAGCCCCGACCTCGTGTCAGCCACCCAGAGGTGAGGGCCCATATTTAGCATGAGAGATCGGCCATGGCCCTGGGCCATTATCTGTACCCATCCTTGGTATCCAGTCATCTGTCCCCCAAACTTTGCTGGAATTCCTGCCAATGGCGAACCTGAAACACAATAGAGAACACCTCCTTCCCCATGGCAGGAATATTGGCTGTTGGGATGGTTGTCCAACCCTCAGCTTGGGAGCCAGCTGCATGGCCAAGGAGACCATGCCCACTCCTGAGGGCCGACATGGGCACAGGCAGGCAGGGTGATCCTCAGCCTGAGCATGTTTTCAAACAAACACTCTCAGTTGCTCCTCCAGTACCAGCATTGCAGGCCTGGTATGCCCCTAGGCCCAAATCTTAACCCTTGGTGGGATTTTCCAAGTGCCCAGACCCAGAGTCCGTCTCAGAATCCCTGTTTGGGGCACCCTTAAGATGGAAAACAGCACTCTTCCCTTCCCTGAGAAAGGCACCAAACTATTGGGAGCCGCCAGGATCCTTAGAGAGAAAAAATCTCCCATGGACCCATGAAAACAAACCTGCATTCCGAGGCCATCCTGTCCACACAATCCAGAGAGAAAAGTCTTTGCTACCGCCTTCGAGTCATCCTATTTACATTTCCTGACGAGCTGCCCTCCATGTCTATGAATTGGGCCTGTGATCATCTCGACACTAAGCCTAACCCCAGTTTGTGTTTGCCGACTTCTCTCCCAAAACCATGGCTTACATGCCCACCAAGATGTGGTCCCTCAAGCCACATCACAGGAAAGTTCCTGCCATCCCCAAGAAAACTGTGCCCATCAGGTTGTCCAAACCCTCCAGATTAGGAGAAACCTGCCAGGCCCCTGAACCCACCCCAATATTGGAGGTTGCTCTGGATGCAAACGTGCAGTCTGAAACACCCTGAGCACCTCCATCGAGGCAGAAAGCCAAGTCAATGGTTCTGAGTCAGATGATTGAACCTGACATGCCCCTAGGACTTCACTGGAACCCTAGATTGGGTCTTCAGAAATCTGTTCTTAGAGTCCTGTTCTGGAATACCAAGTTATGATACAACATGTGGTCCCTGATTCCCACAACAGAACATCTCCTGTCTCCAGAAGGAAACTGTGCTCTTGGATCTATGTCCAACTTTCAGGGTAGATGGATCCTGCATGACCCATTAGCCCCAGCACCTTCTATGATCTCCCTGGTAACAAACCAGCATTGTGACCCAACTTCTGAGACTTGATGCCAACTCAAGGTGTTGGTACTTTGCCCAAGAGCCATGAAACGAATCTGCCATGTTCCTCAGGTACAAAGGTCAATGGACGTGTGCTTTCTAGGCATCGAAGAGGTAGTTCTCTGCTACACAAAAATTCCACATAGGGAACCCTAGAGCAAACAAATAAGACTGCTCCTGTCAGGTTGAAGGAAACCTTGGTTGTTTGGACCATCTCACAAGCCCCAGCCTGGGAAGTCCTCCACATTCTCTTGATGCCAACCCTCCATTTGTTAGTCATCATAGACACAAATTCCAGCATGAGCAAACATCTGACATCTGCTCTTACTCAGGTGCTGGATATTCGAATCAGTCGCGCACACTGGAAATACCTTTCACTTGACACTGTATTCTTGCATAGTTTGGGTTTACAATTCCATCCTCACCCTACTGGACTGCAAGTCCTCTTGAGAGGGAATTAGGGAGACAAAACGCAAAATTCTGCCTTCCCCATAGAAAGAAGAAGGGCCTGGTGAGTCTGCCCAGAAACTCCCCATGAAGATCAATCTACTTGGCCCTCGAGGGAACCCCGATTTATACTTTGCGCTGGCCACTAGTGCTGTGTCTGAGAGAGCCTGAGCCCCAACCTCGTGTCAGCCACCCAGAGTGTGGGACCCTTATCCAGCATGTGGGACTGGCCATGGCCCAGTCATCTCTACCCATCCTTGGTATTCCGGCAACTATCCCAGACCTTTGCTGGAATCCCTACCAGTGGGGGAACCTGAAGCACAATTGAAAACTCCTCCTTCCCCATGGCAGGAAGCCTGGCTGTTGCTATGGGTGCCCAACCCTCAGAATTAGAACCAGGTGCATGGCCAATGAGACAACGCCCAATCATAAGGGCCGCCTGGGCCAAAGCAGGCATTGTGTCCCTCAACCTTAGCATGCATTCAAACAAATGCTCTCAGTTGTTTCTGCAGGGTCCCGCATCGCAGGCCTGGTATTCCCTTGGGACCAAATCCTAACACTTCTTGGGATTTTCCATGCCAACATAACCAGAGCCCGTCTCTGGAATCTCTGTTTTGAAGCACCCCTATGATGGAAAACAGCACTCTTCCCTCCCCTGAGAAAACTATTAGGAGCTGCCAAAATGCGTAGAGAGGAAAAATCTCCCAGGGCTCCATAAGACCACACCTTCATTCCGAGGCCATCCTGGACACACAATCCAGATACAAGAGACTGTGCTACCACCTTCGAATCACCTGGTTTACAGTTCCAGACGAGCTGCCCTACAGACCTACGCATTGGGCCTGTGATCACCTCGCCATTAACCCTACCCCAAGTTTGTGTTTGCAGACTTCTTTCCCAAAACCATGGTTCACATGCCCTCTATGATGAGTCTCTGTAGCCACACCACAGGAAAGATCCTGCTATCCCCAATGAAACTGTGTCCATCACAGTTGCCCAAACCCTCCAGATTAGGAGAGACCTGCAAGTCCCCTGAGCCCAGTCCAATATTGGAGGCCACTCTGGACACAAATGCACAGTGTGCAACACCCTGATCACCTCCATCCAGGAAGACACCCAAGTCAATGGTCCTGAGTCAGAAGATGGGTCCCTGAACCCCACAATAGAATATTTCCTGTCCCCAGATGGAATTCGTGCTCTTCAACTTGTGTCAAGGGTCGGGGTATATGAATTATGCACAGCCCCTTAGCCCCCAGCACATTCTAAGATCTCTCTGGTAACAAACAAACAGCATTGTGATCCATCTTCATGAGATTCCATGTCACTTCAAGTCCTTGGTAATTCGCCCCAGAGCCACCAGAATGAACCTGCCATGTTCCTCACCTGATATGGTCAGTGGAGGTGTGCTTTCCAGGCATCCATGTGGGAGTGCTCTTCTATTTATTCTTTCCACATGTGGGACCCTGGAGCAAACAAACCAGACTGCCACTGACCAGTAGAAGGGAACCCTCTGTTTGGAGCATCTCAGAAGCACCAGCAGGAGAAATCCTCCATGGCCCTTGACACAACCCCTCCATTTGTCAGTCATCATAGACAAAAACTCCAGCATGAGAAAACATCTGAAATCTGCCGTTATTTAGATTCTGCATTTTCTTTTCCACCACTGCACACTGGAACTGCGTTTCGCTTGACACTGAATTTAACAATAGCTTGGGTTTAGAATTCCATCCTCAGCCTCCTGGTCTGCAAGCCCTCTAGAGAGGGAATTTGGAGCCACAAGGCAACATTCTGCATTCCCACTAGAAAGAAATAGGGCCTGGTGAATCTTCCCAGAAACTCCACATGAGGATCAATCTACTTGGCACTCGATGGAACCTTGATTTATAGGCTGTCTTGGGCACTAGTACTAGTACTAGTACTAGTACTGTGTCTGACAGAGCCTGAGCCAAGACCTAGTTTCAGGCACCCAGAGATATGAGCCCATATCCAGCATGTGAGATTGGCCAGGGCTCAAGTCCATCATCTCTACCCATCCTTGGTATTCAGGCACCTGTCCCCAGACATTTTATGTAATCCCTACCAATGGGGTAACCTAAAGCACAATAGAGAACTCCTCCTTCCCCATGGTAGAAATCCTGGCTGTTGATATGGGTGTCCAAACCTCAAAGTGGGAGCCAGCTGCATGGCCAAGGAGACAATGCCCACTCATGAGGGCTGCCCTGGGCACAAGTAGCCATTGTAACCCTCAGCTTGATAAAGCCTTCAAAAAAATGCTCTTAGTTGCACCTCCAGGATCCTGCATTGCAGGCCTGATATGCCCTTAAGCCCAAATCCTAACACATCGTGGGATGTTCCATGTGCACATACCCAGAGCCCGTCACTGGAATCCCTGTTTTGAGGCACCCCTAAGATGGAAAACAGCACTCTTAACTTCCCTGAGAAAGCCACCAAACTAATGGGAACCTCCAGGATCCTTGAGAAGAAGAATCTCCCATGGTCCCATGAGTCCACACCTGTATTCCGAGGCCAGCGTGGATATGCTATCCAGATACAAGAGACTGTGCTACTGGCTTCGAGTCTCCTGATTTACAGTTCCTGACGTGCTGCCCTCCAGATCTTTGGATTGGGAATGTGAACACCTCTCCATTAACCTTATCCCGAGTTTGTGTTTGCAGATCTCTCTCTAAAAACCATAGCTCACATGTCCTCCAGGATGGGGCCCCTAGAGTCACACCACAAGACTGTGCTTGCCATCCCCAAGGAAACTGGGCCCATCACAGTTGCCCAAACCCTCCTGATTAGGAGAAACCTGGAAGGCTCCTGAGCACATCCCAATATTGGAGGCTTCTCTGGATGCAAATGCACAGTCTGAAACACCCTGATCACCTCCATCCAGGCAGACACCCAAATCAATGGTCCTGAGTCAGATAATTGAACCTGACATGGCCCTAGGACCTCATTGGAAGAGGGATTAACTTTTCAGGCACCTGTCCTCAGAGGCCTCTTCTGGAATACCAACTTATGATACAAATTATGGCCCCTGAGCCCGAGGGTGGGAAATCCTCCATGGCCTCTTGACGCCACCTCTCCATTTGTTGGTCATCATAGACACAAACTCTAGCCTGAGCAAACATCTGACATCCGCCCATATTCAGGCGCTGATATTGGAATCAGCTGCTGCACACTGGAACTGCCTTTCGCTTTGCAATGAATTTAAGCCTAGCTTCAGACTACAATTTCATCCTCACCCTACTGGTCTGCCATATCTCTTGATAGGGAATTCTGGAGCCACAACACAACATTCTGCCTTCTTCATAGATAGAAGTACCTGGTGAGTCTGCCCATAAACTGCACATGAAGATCAATATACTCAGCCCAGGAGGGAACCCCTATTTATAGTTTGCCCTAGCCACTAGTGCTGTGTCTGACAGAGCCTTAGCCCCTACCTCGTGTCAGGAACCCAGAGGGTGGGGCCCACATTAACCATGTGAGACCGGCCATGGCCCAGGGCTGTCATTACTACCCATCCTCGGTATTCAGGCATCTGTCCCCTAGATATTAACTGGAATCCCTACCAATGGGGGGACCTGAAGCACAATAGAGAATTCATCCTTCGCCATGGCAGGAATCCTGGCTTTTGGATGGGTGTCCAACCCTAGGAATGGGAACTGGCTGCATGGCTGAGTAGACATCGCCCAATCCTGATGGCCTCCGGGGCACAAGCAGGCATTGGGACCCTCAGCTTGACCATACTTTCAAACAAACGCTCTCAGTTGCACCTCCAGGATCCCGCATTGCAAGCCTGGTATGGCCCTAGGCCTAAATATTAACCCTTGGTGGGATTTTCCAAGCACT
The DNA here is from genome assembly GCF_964662115.1 of Mustela nivalis. Taxonomy (NCBI): domain Eukaryota; kingdom Metazoa; phylum Chordata; class Mammalia; order Carnivora; family Mustelidae; genus Mustela; species Mustela nivalis. The sequence continues at coordinate 551,676 of NW_028136370.1, forward strand.
TAGACCCAGAGCTCATCTCTGGAATGCCTGTTTTGGGGCACGCCTAAGCTGGAAAACAGTACTCATCCCTTCCCGGAGAAATCCAACAAACTATTGAGAACCGCCAGGATCCTTGAGAGGAGAAATCTCCCATGGACCCTTGAGACAACACCTGCAATAAAGGCCATTCTGGAAATTAAATCCAGATACAATTACCTGTGCTACCACCTTTGAGTTACGTGATTTACAGTTCCAGACTTGCTGCCCTCCTGGTCTATGGATTGGGACTACGATCACCTTGCCACTAACCCTAACCTAAGTTTGTGTTTGCAGACTTCTCTCTCAAAATCATGGCGCACATGTCCTCCAGGATGGGGTCTCTGGAGTCACACCACAGGACAGTTCCTGCAATCCCCAAGGAAACTGCCCATCACAGTTGTCCAAAAACCCCATATAAGGAGAAACCTGCAAGGAACCTGAGCCAACCCTAGTATTGGATGCCACTCTGGACACAAATGCACAGTCTGAAACACCCTCATCACCTTCATCCAGTCAGACACCAGAGTCAATGATCCTGAGTCAGAAGATTGAATGACATTCCCCTAGGGCCTCATTCAAACCCTTTATTAGGTTTTCAGGCTTCTGTCCTCAGAGACCTGTTCTGGATTACCAATTTATGATACAACATATGGCCGCTGAGCCCCACAACAGAATATCTCCTGCCCCCAGAAGCAATCCAGGCTCTTGGGCCTGTGTCAAATCCTCAGGCTAGATGAATCCTGCATGGCCCATTAACCACCAGCACATTCTAAGATCTCCATGGTAACAAACCAACATTTTAACCCATCTTCATGAGGTTCCATGTCCAATCCAGTCTTTATTTCTTCGCCTCAAAGCCACCAGATGCCATGTTCCTTCGCTGTCATGGTCAATGAAGGTGTGCTTTCCAGTCACCCATGTGGGAGATCTATGTTATCTGATCTTTCGACATGGGGAACCATGGAGGAAACAAATCAGACTGCCCCTGTCTGGTAGAAGGAAACCTTGCTGTTTGGAGCATCTCAAAAACACCAGATTGGGAAATCCTCCATGGCCTCTTGACGCCACCCCTCCATTTTTGTGTCATCATAGACACAAACTCCAGCATGAGCAAATATCTGACATCCACCCTCACTCAAGTGCTGAATATTGGATTCAAACATTGCACACTGGAAATTCCTTTCGCTTGATACAGAATGTAACCATAGCTTAGGTTTACAATTCCATCCTCAGCCTCCTGGTCCACAAGCCTTCTTCATAGTGAATTCTAGAGCCACAAAGCAGCATTCTGCCTTCCCCTTACAAACAAGAAGGTCCTGGTGAGTCTGCCCAGAAACCATACATGAGGATCAATCTGCTCGGCACTCAAGGGAACCCCAATTTATAGGCTGCCCTGGGCACTAGTGCTGTGTCTGACAGAGCCTGAGCCAAGACCTAGTGTCAGCCACCCAGTGATCGGGGCCCATATCCACGATTTGATACTGGCCATGGCCCATGTCCATCATCTTTACCCATCCTTGGTATTCAGGCCTCTGTCCCCAGACCTTTGCTGGAATCCCCGCTAATGGGGGAACCTGAAGCACTATAGAGAACTCCTCTTTCCCCATAGCAGGATTCTGGCTGTTGGGATGGGTGTCCAACCCTCAAAGTGGGAGCCAGCTGCATGGCCAATGTGACCACGCCCACTCATGAGGGCCACCTGGGCATAAGCAGGTATTGAGACCCTCAGCCTGAGAATGATTTCAAACAAGCCCTCTCAGTTGCACCTCCAGGATCCTGCATGCAGGCATGGTAAGCCACTAGGCCCAAATCCTAACACTTGGTGGGATTTTCCAGGGGACCAAACCCAGAGTCCGTCTCTGGAATCCATATTTTGGGGCACCCCTAACATGAAAAACAGCACTCTTCCCTTCCCCGAAAAAGCCACCAACTATTGGGAGCCACCAGGATCCTTAGAGAGGAAAAATCTCCCATGGACCCATGAGGCCACAACTGCATTCTGAGGCCATCCTGCACACAATACAGAGAAAAAAGCCTGTGATTCTGCCTTTGAGTCACCCGATTAACAGTTCCTGAAGAGCTGCCATCCATGTCTATGCATTGGGCCTGTGATAACCTTGCCACTAACCCTAACCCAAGTTTGTGTTTTCAGACTTCCCTCCCAAAACCATGGCTCACATGCCCTCCAGTTTGTGATAACTGGAGCCACACCACGGGATTGTACCTGTCTTCCCAAAGGAAACTGTGATTGTCACTATTAAACAAACCCTCTAGATTAGGAGAAACCTGCAAGGCCCCTAAGCCCAGCCCAATATTGGAGGCCACTCTGTACGCAAATGCACAGTCTGACACACCATATCTCCTACATCCAGGCTGATATCCAAGTCAATGGTCCTCAGACAGAAGATTGAACCTGACATGCTCCTAGGATTCACTGGAACACTAGAATACGTTTTCAGGTATCTGTACTCAGAAGGCTGTTCTGAATATCAATGTATGATACAACATGGTCACTGAGCCACACAAGAGAACATCTCCTGTCCTTAGAAGAAAGCTGTGCTCTGGACCTGTGTCAAACACTCTGGGTAGATGAATCCTTCAAGGCCCCCTGGCAACCAGCACATTCTATGATCTCCCTGACAACATACCAGCATTGTGACCCATCTTCATGAGACTCCATGACAACTCCAGCCCTTGGTACTTCGGCCCAGAGCCACCAGAATGAAACTGCCATGTTCCTCTGCTGCCATGGTCAATGTAGGTGTACTTTCCAGGCATCCAGCGGGAGTGCTCTGATACCAACTTTCCACATGGGGAACCCTGGAGGAAACAAACCAGACTCCCCTGTACGGTAAAAGGAATCTTTGCTATATGGAGTATCTCAAGCCTGAAGGTGGGTAATCCTCCATGGCCTCTTGAGGCCACCCATCCATTTGTTGGTCATCATAGACACTAACTCCAGCGTGAGCAATCAACTGACATCTGCACTTACTCAAGTGCTGGATATTTGAATCAGCTGCTACACACTGGAATTGCCTTATGCTTGGCACTGAATTTAAAAGTAGCTTGGCGGGACGCCTGGGTGGCTCAGTTGGTTAAACAGCTGCCTTCGGCTCAGGTCATGATCCCAGCGTCCTGGGATCGAGTCCCACATCAGGCTCCTTGCTCCGCAGGGAGCCTGCTTCTCCGTCTGACTCTGCCTTCCACTCTGTCTGCCTGTGCTTGCTCTCGCTCGCTCTCTGACAAATAAATAAAATCTTAAAAAAAAAAAAGTAGCTTGGGTTTGCAATTCCATCCTCACCCTGGTGTTCAGTAAACTCTCTTGATAGGGAATTCTGAAGCCACAACACAGCATTCTGCCTTCCCCATAGCAAGAAAAAACAGCCTGGAGAGACTGCCCAGAAACCCTACATGAGGATAAATCTACTCGACACTCGAGTGAACCCCATTTATAGGTTTACCTGGCCACTAGCGCTGAGTCTGACAGAACCTCGTCTCTGACCTCGTGTCAGGACCCAGAGACTGGGCTCCAACTCCAGAATGTGAGACCAGCCATGTCCCAGGGCTGTCATCTCTACCTATTCTTGATTCAGGCATCTGTCCCCAGACATTTGCTGAAATCCCTGCCAATGGGGGAACCAGAAGCACAATAGGGAAATCCTCCTTCCCCATGGCAGGAATGATGGATCATGGGATGGGTTTCCAGACCTCAGAGTGGTAGCCAGCTGAATGGCCAATGATAACCCGCCCACTCATGAGGGCCGCCCTGGACACAAGCAGGCATTGTGACCCCCAACATGAGCATGCTTTCAAACAAACACTCTCAGTTGCATTCCAGAATCCAAATTTGCAGGCCTGATATGCCCCTAAGCACAAATCCTAACACCTGGTGGGATTTTTCAGGGGCCCAGAAACACAGCCTGTCTCTGGAATCCCTGTTTTGGGACACCCCTAAGATGGAAAATAGCACTCTCCCCTTCGCCAAGAAAGCCACCATAGTATAGGGAGCCGCTAGGATCCTTGAGAGGAAAAATCTCCCATGGATCCATGAGACCACACCTGCATTCCGAGGCCATCCTGGACACAAAAGCCAGATACACAAGCCTGTGCTACCACCTTCAAGGCAACTAATTTATAGTTCCAGACGATCTGCCCTCCAGGTCTATGCATTGGGCCTGCGATCACCTCACCGCTAACCTTAACCCGAGTTTGTGCTTACAGACTTCTATCCCGAAACCATGGCTCATATTTCCTCCAGGATGGGGTCTCTGGAGCCACATTAAAGGACTGTTCCTGCCATCCCCAAGGAAAATGTGTCCGTCACATTTGCCTAAAACTTCGAGATAAGGAGAAACCTGCAAGGCCACTGAGCCCACCCCAATACTGGAGGCCCCTCTGGACACAAATGTGCAGTCTGAAATACGCTGATCACCTGAATCCAGGCAGATACCCAAGTCAGTGTTTCTCAGTCAGAAGATTGAACCTGACATGCTCCTATGACCTCATTGTAACCCCTGATTAGGTTTTCAGGCATCTGTAACCAGAGACCTGTTCTGGAGTACCAACTTAAGATACAACATATGGTCCCTGATCCCCACAACAGAACATCTCCTTTCTCTAGATGGAAGCCGTGCTCTTTGAACTGTGTCAAACCCTCAGGGTAGATGAATCCTACTTGGCCCGTAGCCACCAGCACATTCTAAGATCTCACTGGTAACAAGCCAGCATTGTGAGCCATCTTCATGAGATTCCATGTCAACTACAGGCCTTGGTACTTCACCCCAGAGCCTTCAGAAAGAACCTGGCATGTTCCTCAGCTGCAATGTTCAGTGGAAGTGTGCTTTCCAGGCATCCATGTGGGAGTGCTCTGCTACCCAAACTTTCCACATGGGGGACTCTCGAGCAAACAAATCTGACTGCCCTGTCCTGTAGAAGGAAACCTGGCTGTTTGGAGCATCTCACAAGCTAAAGTGTGGGAAATCCTCTATGACCTCTTTTCAACTCCCCTCCATTTGTCGGTCATTATAGACACAAACTCCAGCTTGAGCAAACATCTGACGTCTGCGCTTACTCAGGTGCTGGATATTCGAATCAGCCGCTGCACACTGGAAATGCCATTCGCTTGTCACTGAATTTATTCATAGCTTGGGTTTACAATTCCATCCTCACCTACTGGTCCACAAGCCCTCATGATAGGGAATTCTGCAGGCACAACACAGCATTCTGCCTTCCCAATAGAAAGAAGAAGGGCCTGGTGAGTCTGCCCAGAAACTCCACATTATGATCAATCTACTTGTCCCTTGAGGGAACCCTGAATTATAGACAGCCCTGGCCCCTAGTGTTGTGTCTGACAGAGCCTAAGCCCCGACCTCGTGTCAGCCACCTAGAAGGTGGGGCCCATATCCCGCATGTTAGACTGGCCACGGAACAGAGCCGTCATCTTTACCCATCCTTGGTATTCAGGCATGTGTCCCCAGACCTTTCCTGGAATCCCTACCAATGAGGGAACCTGAATCACAATAGAGAAATCCTCATTCCCCATGGCAGGATTCCTGTAAGTTCGGAAGGGTGTCCAACACTCAGAGTGTTAGCCTACTGAATGGCCATTGAGACCACCCCCATTCCTGAGGGCCACCCTATGCAAAAGCTTGCATAGTGACCCTCAGCCTGAGCATGCTTTCAAACAAACGCTCTCAGTTGTATCTCCAGGACTTGCATTGGAGGCCTGGTAAGCCCCTATGCCCAAATCATAACCCTTGGTGGGTATTTCCAGGTGCCCAGAGCCAGAGAACTTCTCTGCAATCCCTGTTATGGGACACCCTTAATATGGAAAACAGAACTCTTTCCTCTCTGAGAAAGCCACCACATTATAAGGAGCCGCCAGGATACTTGAGAGGAAATATCACCCATGGACACCTGAGACCACACCTGCATTCTTAGTTCATCGTGGATACACAATCCAGATAAAAAAAGCCTGTGCTACCTCCTTTGAGGCATGCAATTTACATTTCACACGGAGCTTCCCTCCAGGAGTATGCATTGGGCCTACAATCACTTCGCCACTAAACCTAACCCGCGTTTGTGTTTGCAGACTTCCCTCCCAAAACCATGGCTCTCATGCCCTCCAGCATGGGGTCTCTGGAGCCACACCAGAGGACTGTGCCCATCATTGCCAAGGAAACTGTGCCCGTCAAACTGCCCTATCTTTCCAGATTAGGAGAAACCTGCAAGGCCCCTGAGCCCACCCCAATACTGGTTGCCACTCTGTACACAAATGCACAGTCTGGAACACCCTGATCACCTACATCTAGGCAGACATTGAAGTCAATGATACTGAGTCAGAGGATTGAACCTGACATTCCGTTAGGATTTTATTGGAACCCTAGATTAAATTTTCAGGCATCTATCCTCAGAGTCCTGTTCTGCAATACCAAATTATGATACATTTGGTCCGTTAGCCCCACATCAGAACATCTCTGGTCCAAGAAGGAAACCGTGCCCTTTGACCAGTGTCAAACCCTCAGGGTAGATGAATCCTACATGGTCCCTTAGCCACCAGCACACTGTAAGGTCTCCATGGTAACAAACCTGCATTATGACCCATCTTCATGAGACTTCATGTCAACTCCAGGCCTTGGTAATTCGCCCAAGAGCCACCAGAACGAATTGGCCATGTTTCTCAGCTGCAATTTTAATGGAGGTGTGCTTTTCAGGCATCCATGTGGGAGTGCTCTGCTACCCAAACTTTCCACATGGGGGACCCTGGAGCAAATAAACCAGACTCCCCCTGTCTGGTAGAAGGAAACTTTGCTGTTTGAAGCATCTCACAAGCCCCAGCATGTGAAATCCTCCATGGCCTCTTGACGCCACCCCTCCATTCGTCGGTCATCATAGACATAAACTCCAGCGTGAGGAAATGTCTGACTTTCACCTTTACTCAGGTGCTGGATATCTGGAATCAGACACTGCACAATGGAACTGCCTTTCGCTTGGCACTGAATTGAACCTTAGCTTGAGTTTACAATTCCATCCTCACCCTATTGGTCCCCAAGCCCGCTTGATAGGGAATTCTGGGGCCACAACGCAGCTTTTTGCCTTCCCCTTAGAAAGAAGAAGGGCATGGTGATTCTGCCCAGAAACTCTGCATGAGGATCAATCTGCTCAGCCCTTGAGGGATCCCTGATTCATACTCAGCCCTGACCACTAGTTCAGTTTCTGACAGAGCCTGAGTGCTCAATTCATGTCAGCTACTCAGAGAGTCAGGCATGTGAGACAGGCCATGTCTCAGGTCCCTCATCTCTACCCATCCTTGGTATTCAGGCATCTGTCTCCAGACATTTGCTAGAATACCTGCTAATGGGGGAACCTGAGGCACAATAGAGAATTCTTCCTTTTCCATGGCAGGAATCCTGGTGTTGGGATGGGTGTCCTACATTAAAGTGGTAGCCAGCTGCATGGCCAAGGAGACAACTCCCACTCATAAGGGCTGCCCTAATCACATCAGGCATTGTGACACTCAGACTAGCATGCTTTCAAACAAACGCTCTCAGTTGTACCTCCAAGTCACACATTGTAGGCCTGGTACTCCCCTAGGCCCAAATCCTAATCCTGGTGGGATTTTCCAAGCACCCAGACTCACAGCCCTTCTCTGGAATCCCTTTTTGGGGAACATCTAAGATTGAAAACAGCACTCTTCCATTCAAACGAGAAAGCCACCATACTATTGGGAGCTTCCAGGATCCGTAGAGAGGAAAATACTCTCATGGAAACATTAGAACACACCTGCATTCCAAGGCTATCATGGACACACAATCCAGATACAAAAGCCAGTGCTAGTGCCTTCGAGGTACGTGATTTACAGTTCCTGACGATCTGCCCTCCAGGTCTATGCATTGGGCCTACGATCACCTCGCAACTCAACCTAATCTGAGTTTGTGATTGCAGACTTCTCTCCCAAAACCATGGCTTACATGCCCTCCACGATGGAGTCTCTGGAGCCACACCACACGACTGTGCCTGCCACCCCCAAGGAAACCGTGCCCACAAATTTGCCTAAACCTTCAAGATTAGGAGAAACCTGCAAGGCCCCAGAGCCCACCCCAATATTGGAGGCCATTCTGTACATAAAGGCACAGTCAGAAACACCCTGATTGCCTACATATAGGCAGACACCGAAGTCAATGGTCCTGAGTCTGATGATTGAACCTGAAATTCCCCTTGGACTTCATTGGAACCCTAGATGAAGTTTTTAGGCATCTGTCCTCAGAGGCCTGTTCTGGAATACCAACTTATGATACAACATTTGGTCCGTGAGCCCCACAACAGAACATCTCCGATACCCAGAAAGAAACCGTGTTCTTCGACCGGTGTCAAACCATCAGGATAGACGAATCATACATGGCCCCTTAGCCACCAGCACATAGTAAGATTTCCGTGGTAACAAAACTGCATTGTGACCCAACTTCATTAGAATCCAGGCCTTGGTACTTTGCCCTAGAGCAACCAGAAAGAACCTGCCATGTTCCTTAGGTGCAATGGTCAATGTAGGTGTGCTTTCCAGTATCCACGTGCGAGTACTATGCTACCCAAACTTTTCACATGGGGGAACCTGGTGTAAACAAACCAGACCTCCCCTGTCCAGTAGAAGGAAACCTTATGTTTGGATCAACTCACAGGCCTCAGCGTGTAAACTGCTCCATGGCCTCTTGATGCCACCACTCCATTGGTCGGTCATCATAGACACAAACTCCAGTCTAAGCAAACATCTGACATGCACCCTTATCCCGGTGCTGGATGTCTTGAATAAACCACTGCACATTGGAACTGCCTTCCACTTGGCACTGAATTGAACCATAGCTTGTGTTTACAATTCCATCCTCACCTGACTGGTCCCTAAGCCCTCTTGATAGGGAAATCTGGGGCCACAACGCAGCATTCTGCCTTCCCCATCGAATGAAGAAATGCCTGGTGAGTCTGCCCTGAAAACCCACATGAGGATCAATCAGGTCTGCCCTCAAGTCAACACCGATTTATAGGCTGCCATGGCCACTAGTGCCATGTCGGACAGAGCCTGAGCCCGACTGAGTTTCAGCCACTAGAGAGCAGGCCCCATAACTAGCATTTGGGATTGCCATGGCCCAAGTATGTCATCTCTACCCATCCTTGGTATTCAGGCACCTGTCCCCAGACCTTGGCAGGGATCCCTGCCAATTAGGGAACTTGAAGCACAATAGAGAACTCTTCTTTCCCCATGGCAATAAACCTGGATTTTGGGATGGGTGTTCAACCCTTAAAGGGGGAGCCAGTTACAACATCAATGACACCACACACACTCCTGAGGACTACCCTTGGCACAAACAGGCATTGTGACCCTCACCCTGAGCATGCTTTCAAAAAATCCCTCTCAGATTCACCACAATGATCCCTCATTTCAGGCCTGGTATGCCTGTAGGTTCAAATCATAAAACTTGGTGGGATTTTCGAGTTGCCCAGACCCAGAGACCATCTCTGGAATTTTTGTTTTGGTGCACCCTTCAGATGGAAAACAGCCCTCATCCCTTCCCCAAAAATGTCACCAAATTATGAGGAGCCACCAGGATCCATAGAGAGGCAATGTCTCCCATGGACCCATGAGAACACACCTGCATTCTGAGGCCATCCTGGACACACAATCCGGAGAGAAAAGCCTGTGCTACTGCCTTCCATTCACCCTAATTACAGTTCCAGATGAGCTGCTCTCAAGGTCTATGCATTGGGCCTGTGATCACCTCGCCACTCACCCTAATTCGAATTTATGTTTGCAGACTTATCTACCAAAACCATGGCACACATGCCCTCCAGGATGGGGTCTCTGGATCCACACTGCAGGACTGTCCCTGCCATCCACAAGGAAACTGTTTCCATCACAGTTGCCCAAACTGTCTAGATTAGGAGAAACCTACAAGGCCTCTGGGCCTACCCCAATTTCGGCGGCTGCTCTGAACACAAATGCACAGTCTGAAATACCCTGATCCCCTACATCCAGGAACACAGCCAAGTCAATGGTCCTGAGTCAGAATAATGAACCTAACATGCCCCTAGGACGTCATTGGAACCATTGATTCGGTTTTCAGACATGTGTCCTCAGAGGCCTGTTCTAGAATGTGAACTTATGATACAACATGTGGTGCCTGGGCCACTCAACAGAACATCTCCTGTCCCCAGAAGGAAACCGTGCCCTACAATCTATGCAAAATCCCAGAGTAGTAGATTCCTGCACAACTACTAAGCCACCAGCACATTCTAAGATCTACCTGGTAACAAACCAGCTGTGTGGCCCATCTGCAAGAGATTCCATGTCAAATCAAGGACTTGGTACTTTGCTACAGAGACACCAGAATAAAGCTGCCATGTTCTTCAGTTGCAATGGTCAATGAAGTTGAACATTCCAGGCATCCATGCGGTAGAGCTCTGCTACCCAAACTTTCCACATGGGGGACCCTGGAGCAAATAAACCACACTCCACCTGTCCAGTAGAACGAAACCTTGCTATTTGGAGCAGCTCATGAGTCTCAACGTGAAAATCCCTCCATGGCTTCTTGACGCCACCCCTCCATTTGTCCGTCATCATAGACACAAACTCCAGTGTGAGCAAATATCCGACGTCCTCCCTTACTAAGGTGCTGGATATCTCGAAAAAGCTGCTGGACACAGGATCTGCCTTCCGCTTGGCAGTGAATTGAACTGTAGCTTGTGTTTACAATTCCTTCCTCACCCGACTGGTCCCCAAGCATTCTTGATAGCGAATTATGGAGACACAACACAGCATTCTGCCTTCCCAATAGAAACAAGTGCCTGGTGAGTCTGGCCAGAAACCCCACATGAGGATCAATCTGCTCGGCACTATATCGGAGGGACCCTGATTTATAGGTTGCCCTGGCCACTAGTGCTGTGTCTGACAGAGCCTGAGCCCAGACCTAGTGTCAGTCACCAGAGTTTGAGCCCCACATTAGCATTTGGGAATGCCATGGCTCAAGTATTTCATCTCTACCCATCCTTGGTATTCAGGCACCTGTCCCCAGACCTTTGCTGGAATCCCTGATAATGGGGCATCCTGAAGCACAATAGAGAAATCCTCCTTCTTCATATCAGGAAACTTGGCTGTTAGGATGGGTGTTCAACCCTGAAAGGGGGAGTCATTTACAAGTCCAGTGAGACCACACAAACTCCTCAGGGATGCCCTGGAGGCAAACAGGCCTTGTGACCCTCAGCCTGAGCATGCTTTCAAACAATCCTTCTCTGTTGCACCATCATGAACCCGCATTGCAGGCCTAATATGCCCCTAAGCCCAAATCCTAGCACTTGTTGTGATGTCCCAGATGCCCTGAACCAGAGCCCGTCTCTGGAATCCCTGTTTTGGGGCACCCATAAGGTGGAAAACATCACTCTCCCCTTCCCCGAAAAAGCCACCAAACTATGGAGAGCCACCAGGATCCATAGAGAGGAAAAGACTCCCATGGACCCATGAGACCACACCTGCATTCCAAGGCCATCCTGGACACACAATCCAGAGAGAAAAGCCTGTGCTACTGCCTTCCAGTCTCCTAATTATAGTTCATGACGAGCTTCCCTCCAGGTCTACGCATTGGGCCTGTGATCACCTCGCCACTCACCCTAATTTGTATTTGTGTTTGCAGACTTCTCTCCCAAAACCATGGCTCACATGCCCACCAGAATGTGATCTCTGGAGCCACACCACAGAACTCTGGCTGCCAACCCCAAGGGCACTGTGCATATCAGATTTGCCCAAACCTTCCAGATTAGGAGAAACCTGTGTGGCCCCTGAGCCCACACCAATATTGCCGGCCACTCGGGATGGAAATGCGCAGTCTGAAACACCCTTATCACCTACATCCAGGGAAATAGCCAAGTCAATGATCGTGAGATAGACGATTGAACCTAAAATGCCCCTAGGCTCTCAATGGAACCCCATTAGGTTTTCAGGCATCTGTCCTCAGGGGCCTGTTCTGAAATACCAATCTATGACACATCATGTGGTCTCTGAGCCACACGACAGAACATCCCCTGTCCCCAGAAGAATACCATGCTCTTCGACCTGTGCCAAACCCTCAGGGTAGGAGAATCATGCATGGCACCTTAGCAACCAGCACATTATAAGTTCTCCCTGGTAACAAACAAGCATTGTGACCCATCTGCAAGAGATCCCATGTCAACTCAAGGCCTTGGCACTTTGTCCCAGAGCCACCAGAACGAATCTGCCATGTTCCTCAGCTGCAATTGTCAATGGAGGTGTGCTTTCCTGGCATCCATGCCGGAGAGCTCTTCTTCACAAACTTTCCAAATGGGGAAACCTAGAGTAAACAAACCAGACTTCACCTACTCAGTACAAAGAAATGTTACTTTTTGCAGCAGTTCACAGGCCTTAGCATGTGAACTCCTCCATGGCCTCTTTATACCACCCCTCCACTTGTCGGTCATCATAGACAAAAACTCTAGTGTGAGCAAGCATCTGACATCCACCCTTATTCCAGTGCTGGATGTCTCGAGTAAACTGCTACAAATTGGAACTGCCTTCTGCTTGGCACTGAATTGAACCATAGCTTTTGTTTACAATTCCACCCAAAACTGACTGGTCCCCAAGCCCTCGTGATTGGGAAATCTGGAGCCACAACACAGCATTCTGCCTTCCCTATTGAATGAACAAATGCCTGGGAATCTTCCCAAGAAACTCCACATGAGGATCAATCTGCTCCGCCCTCGAATCTACTCTGATATAAAGGCTGCCATGGCCACTAGCGCTGTGTCTGACAGAGCCTGAGCCCCGACCGAGTTTTAGGCCTCATATCTAGCATATGGGATTGCTATGGCCCAAGTACGTCATCTCCACCCATCCTTGGTATTCAGGCACCTATCTCGAGACCTTGCTGGAAACCCTGCCAATGGGGCAACCTGAAGCACAGAGGAACCTGACAGAAGAGAACTCATCCTTCCTCATGGCAGGACATTTGGCTGTTGGGTTGGGTGTCTAACTCTCTAAGCGGGAGCCAGATATATGACCAATGAGACCACTCCCACTCCTGAGGGCCGCCATGGGAGCAAACAGGCATTGTGAGACTCAGCCTGAGCAAGCTTTCAAACAATCCCTCTCAGTTGCACCATCATGATCCCGCATTGCAGGCCTCATACACCCCTAGGTGCAAATCCTAACCCTTGGTGGGAAGTCCCAGATGCCCAGAAAAAGAGCCTGTATCTGGAATCCCTGTTTTGGGGCACCCATAAGATGGAAAACAACACTCTTCTCTTCCCCAAAAAAGCCACCAAACTATGAGCTGCACAGATCCATAGAGAGGAAAAGTTTCCCATGGACCCATGAGACTATACCTGCATTCCGAGGCCATCCTGGACACACAATATAGAGAGAAAAGCCTGTGCTACTGCCTTCCAGTCACCCTAATTACAACTCCTGACAAGCTGCACTCCAGGTCTACTCATTGGGCCTGTGATCACCTTTCCACTAACCATAACCCACATTTGTGTTTGCAGACTTTTCTCCCAAAACCATGGCTCATATGCCCTCCAGGACAGGGTCTCTGGATCCACAACACATGACTGGGCCTGCCATCCCCAAGGAAACTGTGCCCGTCAAACCTGCCCAAACCTTCCAGTTTAGGAGAAACACGCAAGAGCCCTGAGCCCAACCCAATATTGTCGGCAGCACTGGACACAAATGCCAGTCTGAAACGCCCTGATCACCTACATCCAAGCAGACAGCCATTTCAATGTTCCTGGGTCAGAAGATTGTACCTGACATGCTCCTAGGACGTCATTGGAACACTAGATTAGGTTTTCAGGCATCTGTCCTCAGGGTCCTGTTCTGAAATACCAACTTAGGATACAACATGTGGTCCCTGAGCCACACAATAGAATATCTCCTGTCCCCAGTAGGAAACCATGCCCTTCGATCTGTGCCAAACCCTCAGGATTGGAGAATCCTGCACAGCACCTTAGACACCAGCACAAACTCTAGTTTGTGCGTTGACCCATACCACAAGCTTTCCATCTGCTGGACAGTCGAGTCCTGTTGAATGGCTCAAGGATGTCCCATACGGAAAGACTGGAGAGCAGGATTCGAAGGATGGATGCCTGTACAGCATACCTCACATTCCCATTGGCTCTTTGTGACAAGACATGTTTGAACTACTGGCTCTGGGGCGAGCTAACTAGGGGGCTGAATTGAAATGGACTCTCCTGCGGATGGGTCATAATGTGGGTTTGTGTGCATGGAGACCTTGGAATATGTTGGCAGCTCAGGGGCCATGAAGTATTCGCCTAACCGAAGGGTGTAATATTGCTCCAATTAAAAAGAGATCCCTATGTGGAGATGAGACAGGTTCTCTTTGGTGCCTCAGAAAAGCCCCAGATACTGGTCTTCAAACCAGTTCTCTGAGTAGAGACAACTGGAAACCAAAGCTAGGGTTCAGATTAGAGCCTAGATGCCTGTCCGTTTCAATCTTCTGTCTCTGGGGACACTGTCTGAGTATCTAAGTGGAGATAGTTGCTCAGCTGGTGTCAGAGTGCCCCTCTTAGTCCATGGCCGAGGCATGGCCTTGGAGACCTTATTGGATTCTCCTAATCTCTAGGGTTGTGGCCAATGGATTGGGTACAGTTTTCTTGGAGAGGACTGGCACAGTCCTTCAGTGTGTCTCCATAGGCCCTAGCCTGGAGGGTGTGTGGGTCCGGGCTGTGGGCACAGAAGTCTGAAAACACAAACTCGGCTTGGGTGCGGAGCCGAGAGCATGGCAGGATAGACCCACAGACCGTGAGAGGAGATCCTCAGCTTATGAAAGAAGGGCAAATGGGAGGCAGTCACGCAAGCTTTTGTCTTTGGATGTTTTGTCTCCCATAGCCGTGGAATGTAGGGGTGACCTCAGGGGCTATGGAAGAGTCTCCCTCTCTGAGGAGTTGGTCCAGCTCTTAAGATTTTGGGGACATTTTGTGGGAAGGGTAGAGTCCTGCTGTCTGGCTCAGGTGTTCTTCCAGGAGAGGGACTCCAGATCACAGTCCTGGGTTCGAGTGAATGGAATACTCGAGCTCTTGTGAAGATTGGGATCATAGGGGCTTGGCAAGCCCCATATGCAGGCTCTTGGTCCAGGCCCTGAGAGACCTTACTTCGACATGGGGCCCATGCTGATGGTCCCAATGCGAGTTTGTACCCAAGGAGGCACTCAAGTTTAGGCTTGGCCTCAGGGGCCATGAAGGTTTCTCCTACACTGAAGGTATGACTCCATGCCAACAGCAAGCTTTCCAGCCATGGGGAAGGAGAAGATCTGATTTGTGCTTCAGTTACCCACGTTTGCCAGGATTTGATATAATATCTAGGGTCAGATGTCTGAAAACCTAGGTTGGGAAGAGATGACGGAATAAGGCCATGGCCTGTCTGATGTGCTTAGTGTGCAGCCAGCTGTTTCCTTGTCTGTCGGGACGTCAGGCTGTGTCAGACAGAGCATTACTGACCAGGGTAGCCTTTCCAGTTAGGGTGCGGTCGATGCCAGAGCAGGTTGGTTCTCATTTGTGATTTCTGGAGAGCCCCATAGGGCAACGTTTTTCTTCTGGTGGGCAGTCAGAAAATTGTGTTGTGGTTCTGGAATTCCCAGTCTGGATGGCTTGTTTGCCAGGAGTGTGAAGAGGGAAGTCTGAAAACACAAGCTAGAGTTAGGTTTGGGGCCGAGGGCATGGCAGGCCCACTCTGCAGAGACTGAATCAAGATCTCCTACATATGAGGTCAGGGCGAGTATCAGAAGTTGCCTCAGGTTGGAGTTTGTGTCCATTATGGCCCCTTCCTGAAGGGGGTGGGGGGCGTCATGAGGCCAGGTAGGTTTCCCAACGCTGGGAGTTGTGAGCTGCCCCAAACATCAAGGTTTCCTCTGTAGGACAGTCGAGTACTATGATATGGTTCTAGGATTACCCCTACAGAAAGACTCGAGAGAAGTTGTCTAAGCATGAATGTCTGCAAATGCCACCTCACATTCCCACTGGCTGCTTGGGGCAAGGCAGGCTCCATCTGCAGGCTCTTGGGCGGGTTTCTCAGAGGGCTGAGTTGAAATGGACTCTCCTGAGGATGAGTCATACTGTGGGTTGGTGGCCATGGACACCTTGGAATGTGGCGGTGGCTCAGGGACTCTGCAGGTTTCTCCAAATCGAAGGGTTTGACACAGCTCCAACAATGAAGCTTCCCATGTGGAGACGATAGTTGTTCTGTTTGGTGTCTCAGGAAAGCCCCAGATGCTGGTCTTCAAACCCAGGCCTCTGAGGAGTGACACCTGGAAACCAAAGCAAGAGTTCAGATTAGGGCCCAGGGGCCTGTCTGGTTCAATCTACGGTCTCTGCCGACATCTGTCTGTGTTTCTGCATGGAGGTAGTTGCTCAGCTTGTGTCAGGATGCCTTTGTCCCGAGATGCTTATAATAGTGGGATGTCCTCGGGGGCCTTGAGGTTTCTCCTATTCTGTGGGGTTATGGGCAATGGAATGGGCATAGTCTCCTAGGAGAGAGCAGGACAGTCCTCTGGTGTGGCTCCAGAGGCCCCAGCCTGGCGGCTGTGTGGGCCATGGCTGTGGGGACAGACATCCAAAAACAGAAACTCGGCTGAGGTTTGGGGCTGAGGTTATGGCAGGAGTGATCTACAGTCCGTGAGGGGAGCTCATTGTGATTAGAAAGTAGGGCGAGTGAGAGGCGGTCGTTCAGGCTTATGTCTCTGGATGTTGTATTCATGATGGTCATTTAATGTAATCATGGTCTCATGGGCCATGGAAGTCTCCCTCTCTGGTGATTTGTCCGGCTCCCAAGAGATTGGGGTCATTTTGTGGGAAGGAAGGAGTCCTGTTTTCTGCCTCATGTGTCCCCACAATAGAGGGATTCTAGAGCAGAGCACTGGGTACATACAACTGGAATACCCACCCTCTGGTTAGGCCTGGGGTCCTATGGGCATGGCAAGCCCATATGCAGATTCTTGGTCCAGCCACTGAGAGACGTTACTTGAATAGTGGACTCATGCTGAGGGTCACAATGTGTGTTTGTGCCCAAGGTGGTCCTCAATATTGGGCGGGACCTCATTGAGCTTGCAGGTTTCTCCTACACTGAACCTTGGACATGCCAACCTCAGGGTTTCTTGCCATGGGGAAGGAGGAGTTTTGATTTCTGCATCACGTTCACCTCTGGGCACTAATTGGAGATAAGGTCTAGGTTATGAAGCCTGAAAACCGAGGTTTGGAAGAGATGACGACCTAAGGCCATGGCGGGTCTGATGTGTTCAGTTTGGGGCCAGCTTTCTAGGTGTCGTTCAGGAGGTCTGCACTCAGGCTGTGCCAGACAGGGCATTCGTGCCCAGATACGCTGTATAATTGGGGTACAGTTGAGTGGCATGCAGAAGATAATTATTTGGGGTTTCTCCATAGCCCCATAGGGCAAAGTCTTTATTCTGGAGGGCAGGCAGAGTGCTGCATTCTGGCTCCGGAACTGCCAAACTGGAGGCCTTGGGGCCAGGCATGCAAGGATGTAAGTCTGAGAACAGAAGCTTTGCTTTGGTTTCAGGGCGAGGACATGGCAGGCACACTCTGCAGAGCTGAATCGAGATTTCATGCATCTGAGGTCAGGGCGAGGTTCATATGTTGGCTCAGGTTGGAGTTTCTGTCCATGATGGCCCCTTCATGAAGGGGGGTCATCACACCGCCATTGGTGTTTTCCCATGATGGCAGTAGTGAGATGCTCCAAACCACAAGGATTTTCTGCGGGTCAGTTGAAACCTGTTGGATGGCTCCAGGACATCCCATATGGAACAATTGCAGAGCAGGGTTCTAAGGATGGATGCCTGGGTATCCGGCCTCGCATTCCAATTGTCTCCTAGCAAAACGGCACGTTTGATTGCTGCCTATGATGTAGTAGCCGAGGGGGCTGAGTTGAAATGCATTCTCCTGAGGATCGGTCATAATGTGGGATTGTGTCCATGGAGACCTTGGAATGGGGCAGTGGCACCAGGGCTCTGAAGGATGCTCCTAACCAGAGGTTTTGACACAGCTCCAAGAAGCATTTTTCCCATGGGGAAACAAGATTTGTTCTCATTGGTGCTTCAGTAACCCCCAATATGCTGGTATTGGAAACCAGAACTCTGAGGAGAGATGCCTGGAAACCAAGGCAATGGATCTGATTAGGGCCTGGGGCCTGTCTGGTTTAATCTTCTTCTCTCGGTTCATCTGTCTATGGGATTGAGTGGAGGTAGTTCCTCAGCTGGTGTCAGATTGCCCCTATTTGTCCTGGGCAGTCTACACTATTGGGATGGCCACTTTGACTTTGGAGGTTTCTCCTAATTTGCAAGTTTGTGGCCAATGAAATGGGCAGAATTCCTTTGGGGAGGGAAGGAACAATCCTGAAGTGTGGCTCTAGGGGCTCAAGCATGGAGGGTGTGTGGGTCAGAGCTGTGGGGACAGAAGTCTGAAAACAGAAACTCGTCTTAGGTGTGGGGACATAGGTATGGGAGGCCCGATCTACAGACCTTGAGGAGAACTCTTCAGGATATGAACAAAGAGTGAGTGTGAGGCACTTGCTCAGGCTTTTGACTCTGGATTTTGTGTCACTGATGGCCGTGGAATGTAGGGGCGTCCTCATGGACCATGGGTGAGACTTCCTCTATGGGGATTTGGATGATCCCAATATTTTGGGGTCATTCCGTGGGATAGGAGGAGTCCATTCTTTTTTTTTTTTTTTTTTACCTCAGGTGTGCCACTAAAGATGGATTCCAGAGCAGAACCCTGGGAAGGGGCGACTGGACAACCCGAACTCTGTATAAGATTGGGGGCTTAAGGGCATGGCAATCCCCATATGGGGTACCTTGGTCCAGCCACTGAGAGGTCTTACTTGAGTACAGTGCTCACACTGAGGGTCACAATGCATGTTTGTGCCCAATGTAGGCATCAAGCATGGGCGGGGACTCATGGGCCATGCTTGATTCTCCTACACTGAACTTTGGACAACATACGAACCACAAGGTTTCTTGCCATGGGGAAGGAGGAATTCTGATTTCTGCATCATGTTCACCCCTGGGCAGTGACTGGAGATAAGATCTAAGTTCTGAATCCAGAAAATCGAGGTTGGGATGAGATGATAACCTAAGGTCATGGAGGGTCCGATGTGCTCAGTGTGCGGTCAGCTTTCTGGGTGTTGTTCAGGAGGTATGGATTCAGGCTGTGTCAGACAGTGCATTAGTGCCCAGGTTAGACTGTATAATTTGGGTACAGTTGAGTTCCATGTAGGTTCATCCTCATTTATTGTGTCAGGGAAGCTCACTGGGGCAACATTTTTCTTCTGGTGGGCAGGCAGAGTGCAGCATTGTGGGTCCAGAATTGCCAAACTTGAGGGCGTCGGGACCAGGAGTGTGAGGATGTAAGTCTGAGATCATAAGCTAGACTTAAGTTTCAGGGCGAGGGCACGGCAGGCACCCTCTGCAGATCCGAATCAGAATCTCATTCATCTGAAGTCAGGACGAGGATCAGGCTTAGGCGCAGGTTGGAGTTTCTGTCCATGATGGCCCCTTCATCAAAGGGGTGGAATCTCGAAGCCATGGAGGTTTTCCCACGTTGGGAGTTGTGGGATGCTCCAAACTGCAAGGATTCCTTCTGCGGGAAAATTGAGAACTGTTGGATGGCTCCAGGACATCCCATATGGAATGACTCCAGAGCCAGGTTCTAAGGATGGATGCCTGAGCAGACTGCCTCTTAAACCAATTGTCTCCCTGCCACAAGACAGGTACGATCTGATGGCTATGCAGGAGCAATCGTGGGAGCTGAGTTGAAATAGACTCTCCTGAAGATGGGTCTTAATGTGTGTTTGTGTCCATGAGGACGTTGGAATGGGGTGGTGGCCCCAGGGCTCTAAAGGATTCTAACCGGAGATTTTGAAACAACTCGAAAGAGCAAGTTTTCCATGTGGAGACAAGATTTGTTCTAATTGGTGCCTCAGGAAACCCACATATGCTGGTATTAGAACCAGGCCTCTGAGGAGAGATACATAGAAACCTCAGCAATGCATCCAATTAGGTCCTAGGAGCCTCTCTGGTTCAATCTTCTTCTCTGTCGACATCTGTCTATTTTATGAAATGGAGGTAGTTGCTCAGCTGGTATCAGACCGCTCCTGTTTGTCCGGGCGGCCTACACTATAGGGATGGCCTCGGGGACTTTGGAGGTTTCTCCTAAATTGTATGATTATGGACAATGGAATGGGCAGAATTCCTGTGGAGTGGGCAGGCACAGACCTGATGTGTGGCTCCAAGGGCCCAGCCTTGAGGGTGTGTGGGCAAGGACTGTGGGGACAGATGTCTGAAAACACAAACTCAGCTTAGGTTTGGGGACGTAGGTATGGCAGGCCCGATTTACAGACTATGAGGAGAACTTTTTGGGATCTGAATAAAGGGTGAAAGTGTGACACTTGTCAGGCTTTTGCCCCTGGATTTTGTGTCAATGATGGCCGTGGAATGTCGAGGAGTCCTCATGGGCCATGGAAGAGTCTTTCTCTCTGTGGATTTGGCCAGATCCCAATTGTTTTGGGTTAATCTGTGGGATTCAGTTTTGTTAACTAAGGCGTCCCACCAAAAGAGGGATTCCAGAGCAGAGCCCTGGACAACAAGAAATCTAACTAAAAATACGGGCCTAGGGGCATGGCAAGCCCAATATGCCTTCTAATGGTCCAGCCACTGAGAGGCCTTCATTGAGGACAGAACTCATGCTGAGGGTCACAATGCGTGTTTATGCCCTCGTGGTACTCAAGCATGGGTGGGGACTCATGGTGCATGCTTGTTTCTCCTACACTGAATGATAGTCAACATGTCAACCACATGAGTTCTTGCCATGGGGAAGTATTAATTCTGATTTCTGCATGTCATTCACCCCTGGGTAGTGACTGGAGATAAGGTCTAGGTTGTGAAGTCTGAAAACCGAGGTTGGGAAGAGATGACGACCTAAGGCCATGTCGGGTCCGATATGCTCAGCGTGGAGCCAGCTGTCTGGGTGTTGGTCGGGAGGTCCAAGCTTGGGCTGTGTCAGACAGGGCCTTAGTGCCCAGGGTAGATTGTATAATTGGGGTACAACTGAGTGCCGTGCAGGTTGATCTTTATTTGGCATTTCTGGGTAGCCCCAAGGGCAATGTTTTTCTTCTGGAGGACGGGCAGAGTGCTGCATTGTGGCTCCGGAATTTCCAAAGTGGATGCCTTGTGGACGGGGAGTGTGAGGACAGAAGTCTGAGAACACATGTTAGGCGTAGGTTCTGGGCGAGGGCACGGCAGGCACCCTCTGCAGATCTGAATCGGGATATCATGAATCTGAAGTCAGGGCGAGGTTCAAACCTAGGCTTAGGTTTGAATTTCTGTCCATTCTGGCCACTTTATGAAGGGGACAGCATCTCCAGTCCATGGTTTACCCACGATGGGAGTTGTGAGATGCTCCAGACAACAAGGATTCCTTCTGATCAACAATTGAGACCTTTTGTATCACTCCAGTACATACCATACAGAATGACACCAGAGCAGGGATCTAAGGATGGATGCATGGGAAGCCCGCCTCACATTGCAGTTGTCTCCTAGCAAATAGACAGGTTTGATATGCTGGCTCTGTCAGAGCAACCAAGGGGGCTGAGTTGAAATGGACTCTCCTGAGGATGGATGCTAATGTGGGTTTGTGTCCATGGAGACCTTGGAATGGGGCGTTGGCGCATGGGCCCTGAAGGATTCTCCTAACCGGAGGTTTTGAGACATCTCCAAAGGACAAGTTTCCCATGTGGAGACGAGATTTGTTCTGATTGGTGCCTCATGAAACCCCCATATACTGTTATTGGAATATAGGCCTCTGAAGAGAGATAACTGGAAACCAAAGCAATGGCTCCGTTTAGAGCCTAGGGGCCTGTCCGGTTGAATCTTCTTCTCTGTGTACATCCATCTAACGTATTAGTGGAGTTAGATGCTCAGCTGGTGTCAGATGGCCCTTGTTTGTCCCAGGCAGCCTACACTATTGTGAAGGCCTTGGGGACTTTGGAGGTTTCTCCTAATTTTATGATTATGGACAATGGAATGGGCAGAATTCCCGTGGAGAGGGAAGGCACAGTTTTGATATGTGGCTCCAGGGGCCCCAGCCTGCAGGGTGTGTGCACCAGGACTGTGGAGACAGAAGTCTAAAACACAAACTCAGTTTAGGTTTAGTGACATAGGTATGGCAGGCCCGATCTACAGATCGTGAGGAGAATTCTTCCGGATATGAAGAAAGAGAGATTGTGAGGCACTTGTTCAGGCTTTTGGTTCTGGATTTTGTGTCAACGATGGGCGTGGAATGTCGGGGAGGCCTCATGGGCCATGGACGAGCCTTCCGCTCTGTGGATTTGGCCCGATTCCAATTGTTTTGGGTCAAACTGTGGGATGGGAGTAGTCCTTTCAGTTTTGTTACCTCAGGTGTCCCACCAAAAGAGGGATTCCAAAGCCGAGCCCTGGGGAGGGGCGACTGGACAACCAGAAATCTGGTTCAAAATTGGGGCCTAGGGGCATGGCAAGCCCAATATGCTGTCTTTTGGTCCAGCCACTGAGAGGCCTTACTTGAGAAATAGGCTCACGTTGAGGGTCACAATGCATGTTTGTGACCGACTTGGTCCTCAAGCATCTGCAGGGCCTCATGGGCCACACTGGTTTCAACTACACTTTACGTTGGACAACATGCCAACCACAACGTTTCTTGCCATGGGGAAGGAGTTCTGATTCCTGCATCATGTTCAACCCTGGGTGGTGACTGGAGATAAGGTTTAGGTTCTGAAGCCTGAAAACCGAGGTTGGAAAGAGATGAAGACCTAAAGCCATGGCGGGTCCGATGTGCTCAGTGTGTGGCTAGCTGGGTGGGTGCGAGCCAGGAGGTTCAGTCTCAGGCTGTGCCAGAAAGGGCAGTAGTGCACAGGGCAGCATGTATAATTGGGGTCCAGTCAAGTGGCATGCAGGTTGATCCTCATTTGGGAAATCTGGGTAGCCCCAGAGGGCAATGTTTTTCTTCCGGAAAGCAGGCAGAGTGCTGCCTTGTAGTTCTGGAATTGCCAAACTGGAGGGCTTGTGGGCCAGGAATGTGAGGATGGAAGTTGAGAACACAAACTAGACTTATGTTTCTGGGCAAGGGCATGGCAGGCACACTCTGCAGAGCTGAATCAAGATGTCCTGCATCTGAAGTCAGGGCGAGGATCAGACGATCACTCAGGTTGGAGCTTCTGTCCCTGATGGCCCCTTCATGAAGCGCAGGGGGCGGGATCACGAGGCCATGGAGGTTTTCCCACGATGGGAGTTGTGAGATGCTCCAAACAGTAAAGATTCTTCTGAGGGACTATTGAGACCTGTTGGTTGGCTCCAGGACTTCCCATACAGCATGATTCTGAGAATGGTTCTAAGTATGGATGGCTGGGAAGCCTGCCTCTCATTCCAATCATCTCCTAGCGACAAGTCGGGTTAGATCTGCTGGATCAGGGGGAGCAACTGAGGGGGCTGAGTTGAAATGGACTCTCCTGTGGATGGGTCCTAATGTGGGTGTGTCTCCATGGAGACCTTGGAATGAGGCGCTGGCACCGGGAACCTGAAATGTCCTTCTAACCAGAGGCTTTGAGAGAGCTCCAACATGCAAGTTTCCCATGTGTAGACGAGATTTGTTCTGATGGGTGCCTCAGGAGAAGCCCTATGCTGGTATTGGAATCCAGGCTTTTGAGGAGACATGCCTGTAAACCAAAGCTATGGATCCCATTATGGCCTGGGGTCCTGTCTGGTCAATCTTCTTCTCTGGGGACATCCATCTATGGTATGAGTGGGGGTAGATGCTCAGCTGGTGTCAGACGGCCCTTTTTTGTCCCGGACAACCTACACCATTGGTATGGCCTCAGGGAATTTGGAGGTTTCTCCTAATTTGTACGGTTTTGGATAATGGAATGTGCAGAATTCCCATGGATTGGTTAGGCACAGTCCTAATGTGTGGTTCCAGGGGCCCAGCCTGGAGGGTGTGTGGCCCAGGACTTTGAGGACAGAACTCAAAAAACACAAACTCAGCTTAGGTTTGGGGACGTAGGTATGGCACGGCCGAACTACAAATCATGAGAAGAACTCTTCAGGATATGAAGAAAGAGCGAGTCTGAGGCGCTTGCTCAGGCTTTTGTCTCTGGATTTTGTATCAGCGATGGCCGTGGAATGTCGGGGAGGCCTCATGGGCCATGGACGACTCTTCCTCTCTGTGGATTTGGACCTATCCCAATTCTTTTTCGTGAAACTGTGGGATGGGAGGACTCCTTTCAGGTTTGTTACCTGAGGTGTCCCACCAAAAAAGGAATTCCAAAGCAGAGCCCTGGGCAAGAGTGAAGGGACAACCCGAACTATGGTTAAAAATTGGGGTCTAGGGGCATGGCAAGCCCAATATGCTGTTTCTTCATGCAGCCACTGAGAGGCCTTGCCTGATGACCGGGCTCAGGGTGAGGGTCACAATGTGTGTTTGTGACCAATGTGGCCCTCAAGCATGGGCTGGGTCTCATGTGCCACACTGGTTTCAACTACACTGAACGTTGGACAACATGCCAACCACGAGGTTTCTTGCCAAGGGAACGAGTTCGGATTTCTGCAACATTTTCAAACCTGGGCAGTGATTGGAGATAAGGTCTAGGTTCTGAAGCCTGAAAACCGAGGTTGGTAGAGATGACGACCTAAGGCCATGGCGGGTCCGATGTGCTCAGTGTGCGGCCAGCTGTCTGGGTGGGGCCAGGAGTTCCAGGCTCAGGCTGTGTCAGAATGGGCAATTGTGCCCACTTCAGCCTATATATTTGGTGTACAGCCAAATGGCGTGCAGGTTGATCCTCATTTGGGGTTTCTGGGTAGCCCCAGAGGGCAATGTTCTTCTTCCAGGGAGCAGGCAGAGTGCCGCATTGTACTTCTGGATTGCCAAACTGGAGGGCTTGTGGGCCAGTAGTCTGAGGACTGAAGTCTGAGGACACAAGCTAGGCTTAGTTTTTATGGGTGAGGACATGGCAGGCACAATCTACAGACCTGAATCGAGATCTCGTGCATCTGAAGTCAGGGTGAGGATCAGATGATCTTCAGGTTAAACTTTCTGTCCCTGATGGCCCCTTCATGAAGGGGGGGAATCACGAGGCCATGGGGGTTTTTGCACGATGGGATTTGTGAGAAGCTCCAAACTGCAAAGATTCTTCTCCAGGACAATTGAGACCTGTTAGTTGGCGCCAGGCCAAGGATTCCAAGCATGGTTCTGAGGATGGATGGCTGGGTACCCCACCTCGCATTCCAATTTTCTCCTAGCTACAAGACAGGTTAGATCTGCTGGATCTGGGGGAGCAACTGAGGAGGCTGAGTTGAAATTGACTCTCCTGTGGATGTGTCCTAATATGTTTTTGTGTCTATGGAGACCTTGGAATGAAGCGGTGGCACTGGGTCCCTGATGGGTTCTTCTAACAGAGACTTTGACACAGCTCCACCGTGCAAGTTTCACATGTGTAGATGAGATGTTTTCTGATGGGTGAGTCAAGAAACAGCCATATGCTGGTATTGAAATCCAGGCCTCTGAGGAGACATGTCTGGAAATCATAGCAATGGATCCGATTAGTGCCTAGTGGCCTGTTCATTCCTTTTTTCTTCTGGGGACATAAGTCTACGGGTCTGAGTGCAGGTAGGTGCTCTGATGTGCTCAGATTGCTCCTGTTTGTCCTGGGAAGCCACCACTATTGGGATGGCCTCAGGAACTTTGGAGGTTTATCCTATTAGTAGGATTATGGCCATTGGAATGGGTACACACAATTCCCTTGGAGAGGGCAAGTACAGTCCTCAGGTTTGGATCCAAGGGCCTGAGCCTGTGGGGTGTGTAGGCCAGGGCAGTTTGGACAGTTGTCTGAAAACACAACCTCGGCTTATGTTTCGAGTCATAGGTATGGCAGGACTGATCTACAGAACATGAGAAGAACTCTTCGGGATATGAAAAAAGGGCGAGTGTGAGGCTCTTGCTCAAGTTTATCTCTGGATATCGTGTCACTCATGGTCGTGAAATTGCCGGGTGACTTCATGGGAAATGGACGAGTCTTACTCTTTAGAAGGTTGGCCTCGTCCAAAGAGTTTGGTGTGTTTATGCCCTCGTCACACTTGAGAATGGGCTGGGCCTCAGGGTGAATGCTGGTTTCTCCTACACTGAACGTTGGAAAACATGCCAACCACAAGGTTTCTTGCCATGGGTACGGAGGAGTTCTGATTTCTACATACCATCACCCCTGGGCAGTGATTGGAGAAAAGATCTAGGTTCTGAAGCCTGAAAACCTAGGTATGGAAGAGATGATGTCCGAGGGCCATGGCTGGTCTGTTGTGCTCAGTGTGTGGTCAGCTGTCTGTGTGTTGGTCAGGAGGTCCGGGCTCAGGTGTGTCAGACCGTGCATTAGTGCACAGGTTAGAGTATATAATTTAGGTACAGTCAAGTGGCGTGTAGATTTATCCTCATATAATGTGCCTGGGCAGCTCATGAGGCAATATTTTTTTTCTAGAGGGCAGGCAGAGTGCTGCACAGTGGGTTCGGAATTGCCAAACTTGAGATCTTCTGGGCCAGGAATGTGAGGGCGGAAGTCTGAGAACACAAGCTAGACTTGGGTTTCAGGCCGAGGGCACGGCAGGTACGTCGGCAGATCTGAACCAACATCTCATGCATCTGAATTCAGGGCGAGGATCAGACATTGTCTCAGGTTGGAGTTTCTGTACATGACTGCCCATTTATGAAGGGAGTGGAATCTCTAGGCCATGGAGGTTTTCCCACGTTGGGAGTTGTGAGATGGCCCTTTAAAGATTACTTCTGTGGGACAATTGAGACCTGTTGGACAGCTCCAGGACATCACATATGGAATGACTCCAGAGCACCATTCGAGGATGGATGCCTGGGAAGCCCGCCTCGCATTCCAATTTTCTCCTAGCAACAAGACAGTATAGATCTGATGGCTCTGCAGGTATTACCGAGGTGGCTGAGTTGAAAGGGACTTTCCGGAGGATGGGTCCTAATGTTTGTTTGTGTCCCTGAGGGCCTTGGAATGGGGCGGTGGCACCGGCACTCTGAAGTATTCTTCTAAGCCTTTGACATAGCTCCCATGCACAAGTTTCCTTGTGGAGATGAGATTTGTTCTGATGGGTGCCTCAGGAGAAGCCCTATGCTGGTATTGGAATCCAGGCTTTTGAGGAGACATGCCTGTAAACCAAAGCTATGGATCCCATTATGTCCTAGGGTCCTGTCTGGTTCAATCTTTTTCTCTGGGGACATCCATCTATGGTATGAGTGGTGGTTGATGCTCAGCTGGTGTCAGACGGCCCTTGTTTGTCCGGGACAACCTACACCATTGGGATGGCTTCAGGGACTATGGAGGGTTCTCCTAATTTGAACGGTTTGGGACAATGGCATGGGCAGAATTCCCATGGATTGGGTAGGCACAGTACTAATGTGTGGCTCCAGGGGCTCAGTCTGGAGGGTGTGTGGCCCAGGAATTTGAGGACAGAAATCAAAAAACACAAACTCATCTTACGTTTGGGAACGTAGGTATGGCAACCCCGACCTACAAACCAGGAGAAGAACTCTTCAGGATATGAAGAAAGAGCGAGTCTGAGGCGCTTGCTCAGGCTTTTGTCTCTGGATTTTGTATCAGCGATGGCCGTGGAATGTCGGGGAGGCCTCCTGGGCCATGGACGAATCTTCCTCTCTGTGGATCTGGTCCGATCCCAATTCTTTTTCGTGAATCTGTAGGATGGGAGGACTCCTTTAAGGTTTGTTACCTGAGGTGTCCCACCAAAAGAGGAATTCCAAAGCAGAGCCATGGACAAGAGTGAAGGAACAACTGGAACTATGGTTAAAAAATGGGGTCTAGGGGCATGGCAAGCCCAATATGCTGTCTCTTCATACAGCCACTGAGAGGCCTTACCAGAGGACCGGGCTCAGGCTGAGGGTCACAATGTGTGTTTGTGACCAATGTGGCCCTCAAGCATGGGCTGGGCCTCATGAGCAACACTGGTTTCAACTACACTGAACGTTGTACAACATGCCAACCACGAGGTTTCTTGCCAAGGGTAAAGAGTTCTGATTTCTGCATCATTTTCAAACCTGGGCAGTGATTGGAGATAAGGTCTAGGTTCTGAAGCCTGAAAACCGAGGTTGGGAAGAGATGACGAACTAAGGCCATGGCGGGTCCAATGTGCCTAGTGCGCGGCCAGCTGTCTGGGTGGGGCCAGGAGGTCCAGGCTCAAGCTGTGTCAGAAAAGGCAATGATGCCCAGATCAGCCTATATATTTGGTGTACAGCCAAATGGCGTGCAGGTTGATCTTCATTTGGGGTTTCTAGGTAGCCCCAGAGGGCAATGTTTTTCTTCTGGAGGGCCCACAGAGTGCTGCATTGTACTTCTGGATTGCCAAACTGGAGGGCTTGTGGGCCGGTAGTCTGAGGACGGAACTCTGAGAACACAAGCTAGGCTTAGGTTTTATGGGTGAGGACATGGCAAGCACAATCTACAGACCTGAATCGAGATCTCATGCATCTGAAGTCAGGTTGAGCATCTGACGATGCCTCAGGTTTGACTTTTTGTCCCTGATGGCCCCTGCATAAAGGGGGGGAATCACGAGGCCATGGGGGTTTTCCCACCATGGGAGTTGTGAGAAGCTCCAAACTGCAAAGATTCTACTGTGGGACAATTGTGACCAGTTGGTTGGCTCCAGGCCAACGATTCCGAGCAGGGTTCAAAGGATGGATGGCTGGGTAGCCCACCTCGCATTCCAATATTCTCCTAGCTACAAGACAGGCTAGATCTGTTGGATCTCGGGGAGCAACCGAGGAGGCTGAGTTTAAATGGACTCTCCTGTGGATGGGTCCTAATATGTTTTTGTGTCTATGGAGACTGTGGCATTAAGCGGTGGCACTAGGGCCCTGAAGGCTTCTCCTAAACAGAGGCTTTGACACAGCTCCACCATGCAAGTTTCCCATGTGTAGAGGAGATTTGTTCTGATGGGTGAGTCAAGAAACAGCCATATTCTGGTATTGAAATCCAGGCCTCTGAGGAGAGATGCCTGGAAACCAAAGCAATGGATCCGATTAGTGCCTAGGGGCCTGTTGGTTTCTTTTTACCTCGGGCGACATCTATCTACGGGTCTGAGTGCAGGTAGGTGCTCAGATGAACTCAGATTGCCCGTGTTTGTCCTGGGAAGCCAACACTATGGTCTGGCCTCAGGGAATTTAAAGGTTTATACTATTAGTTGCGTTGTCGCCATTGGAGTGGGCTCACACAATTCCCTTGCGAGGGCAAGAACAGTCCTCAGGTTTGGCTTCAGGGGCCTGAGCCTATAGGGTGTGTAGGCCAGGGCTGTTTGGACAGTTGTCTGAAAACACAAACTCGGCTTCTGTTTCGGGTCATAGGTAGGGCAGGATTGATGTACAGACCAAGAGGAGAACATTTCGGTATATGAAAAAAGGGCGAGTGTGAGGCTATTGCTCATGTTTTTGTCTCTGCATATCATGTCACTCATGGTCGTGAAATTTCCGGGTGACTTCATGGGAAATGGACGAGTCTTACTCTCTGAGGATTTGGCCCCTTCCAAAGAGGTTGGGGTCATTCTGTGGGATGGAAGAAGTCGTTTTTTTTTTTTTGTTGTTGTTGTTGTTGCTTTGTTTTGTTTCATTTTTTAACCTCCGTTGTCCCACCAAATGAGGAATTCCAGAGTAGAGCTCTGGGGAGGGGTGACTGGACAACCAGAAATCTGGTTAAAAATTGGGGCCTAGGGCTATGTCAAGCCCATTATGACATCTAGTGATCCAGTCTCTGAGAGGACTTACTAGAGGACAGGACTCACCCTGAGGGTAACAATGCATATTTATGCCCTCGTCGCACTCAAGAGTAGGCGGGCCTCAGGGTGAATGCTAGTTTCTCCTACAATGAACGTTGGACAACATGCCAACCACAAGGTTTCTTGCCATGTATAAGGAGAAGTTCTGATTTCTGTATCACACTCACCCCTGGGCAGTGATTGGAGATAAGGTCTAGTTTCTGAGGCCTGAAAACTGAGGTAGGGAAGAGATGATGACCTAAGGCCATGGCGGGTCTGATGTGCTCAGTGTGCGGTCAGCTGTCTGGGTGTTGGTCAGGAAGTCCGGGCTCAGGTTGTGTCAGACAGTGCATTAGTGCCCAGGTTAGACTATATAATTTGGGCAAAGTCCAGTACCGTGTAGGTTTATCTTCATATAAGGTGCCTGGGCAGCTCTTTAGGCAATATTTTTTTTCCAGAAAGCAGGCCATGTGCTGCATTGTGGGACCGGATTTACCAATCATGAGGGCTTTGAGGCCAGGAGAGTGAGGTCGGAATTCTGAGAACAAAAGCTATACTTGGGCTCAGGGCAAGGGCACGGCAGGTACCCCCTGCAGATCTGAACCAATATCTCATCCATTTCAAGTCAGGGAGAGAATTAGACTTTGGCTTAGGTTGGAGTTTCTGTGCATGACGGCCCCTTCATGAAGGGAGCGAAATCTCGTGTCCATGGAGGTTTTCCCACGTTGGGAGTTGTGGGTTGCCCCCTTCAAGAATTCCTTCTGTGGGACAATTGAGACCTTTGGGCAGCTACAGGACATCCCATATGGAATGACTCCAGAGCACCGTTAGAGGGAGGATGCCTGGGAAGCCAGCCTCGCGTTCTAATTGTCTCCTAGCAACAAGCCAGTTTAGATCTGATGGCTCTGCGGGAGCAACCGGGGTGGCTGACTTGAAATGGACATTCCTGATGATGGGTCCTAATGTGTGTTTGTGTCCATGGGGCCTTGGAATGGGACCGTGGCACCGGGAAACTGAAGTATTCTCCTAAGCTTTTGACAGAGCACGATGCACATGTTTCCTTTTGGAGACGAGATTTGTTCTGATGGCTGCCTCAGGAAAACCCTTATGCTGGTATTGGAATCCAGGCTTTTGAGGAGACATGCCTGTAACCAAAGCAATGGATCCGATATGGCCAGGGTCCTGTCTGGTTCAATCTTCTTCTCTGGGGACATCCATCTATGGTATGAGTGGAGGTTGATGCTCAGCTGCTATCGGACCGCGCTTGTTTGTCACGGGCGACCTGCACTATTGGGATGGCCTCAGGGATTTGGAGGGTTCTCCTAATTTTAAGGTTTTGGACAATGGAATGGGCAGAGTTCCCATGGATTGGGTATGCACAGTCCTTATGTGTGGCTCCAGGGACCTCAGCCTTGAGGGTGTGTGGCCCAGGACTTTGAGGACAGAAGTCTGAAAACATAAACTCAGCTTAGGTTTGGGGACGTAGGTATGGCAGGCCCGATCTATAAACCATGAGAAGAACTCTTCAGGATATGAAGAAAGAGCGAGTCTGAGGTGCTTGTTCAGTCTTTTGTCTCTAGATTCGGTAACAGCGATGGCCGTGGAATGTCGGGGAGGCCTCCTGGGCCATGGACGAATCTTCCTCTCTGTGGATCTGGTCCGATCCCAATTCTTTCTCGTGAATCTGTAGGATGGGAGGACTCCTTTAAGGTTTGTTACCTGAGGTGTCCCACCAAAAGAGGAATTCCAAAGCAGAGCCATGGACAAGAGTGAAGGAACAACTGGAACTATGGTTAAAAAATGGGGTCTAGGGGCATGGCAAGCCCAATATGCTGTCTCTTCATACAGCCACTGAGAGGCCTTACCAGAGGACCGGGCTCAGGCTGAGGGTCACAATGTGTGTTTGTGACCAATGTGGCCCTCAAGCATGGGCTGGGCCTCATGAGCAACACTGGTTTCAACTACACTGAACGTTGTACAACATGCCAACCACGAGGTTTCTTGCCAAGGGTAAAGAGTTCTGATTTCTGCATCATTTTCAAACCTGGGCAGTGATTGGAGATAAGGTCTAGGTTCTGAAGCCTGAAAACCGAGGTTGGGAAGAGATGACGAACTAAGGCCATGGCGGGTCCAATGTGCCTAGTGCGCGGCCAGCTGTCTGGGTGGGGCCAGGAGGTCCAGGCTCAAGCTGTGTCAGAAAAGGCAATGATGCCCAGATCAGCCTATATATTTGGTGTACAGCCAAATGGCGTGCAGGTTGATCTTCATTTGGGGTTTCTAGGTAGCCCCAGAGGGCAATGTTTTTCTTCTGGAGGGCCCACAGAGTGCTGCATTGTACTTCTGGATTGCCAAACTGGAGGGCTTGTGGGCCGGTAGTCTGAGGACGGAACTCTGAGAACACAAGCTAGGCTTAGGTTTTATGGGTGAGGACATGGCAAGCACAATCTACAGACCTGAATCGAGATCTCATGCATCTGAAGTCAGGTTGAGCATCTGACGATGCCTCAGGTTTGACTTTTTGTCCCTGATGGCCCCTGCATAAAGGGGGGGAATCACGAGGCCATGGGGGTTTTCCCACCATGGGAGTTGTGAGAAGCTCCAAACTGCAAAGATTCTACTGTGGGACAATTGTGACCAGTTGGTTGGCTCCAGGCCAACGATTCCGAGCAGGGTTCAAAGGATGGATGGCTGGGTAGCCCACCTCGCATTCCAATATTCTCCTAGCTACAAGACAGGCTAGATCTGTTGGATCTCGGGGAGCAACCGAGGAGGCTGAGTTTAAATGGACTCTCCTGTGGATGGGTCCTAATATGTTTTTGTGTCTATGGAGACTGTGGCATTAAGCGGTGGCACTAGGGCCCTGAAGGCTTCTCCTAAACAGAGGCTTTGACACAGCTCCACCATGCAAGTTTCCCATGTGTAGAGGAGATTTGTTCTGATGGGTGAGTCAAGAAACAGCCATATTCTGGTATTGAAATCCAGGCCTCTGAGGAGAGATGCCTGGAAACCAAAGCAATGGATCCGATTAGTGCCTAGGGGCCTGTTGGTTTCTTTTTACCTCGGGCGACATCTATCTACGGGTCTGAGTGCAGGTAGGTGCTCAGATGAACTCAGATTGCCCGTGTTTGTCCTGGGAAGCCAACACTATGGTCTGGCCTCAGGGAATTTAAAGGTTTATACTATTAGTTGCGTTGTCGCCATTGGAGTGGGCTCACACAATTCCCTTGCGAGGGCAAGAACAGTCCTCAGGTTTGGCTTCAGGGGCCTGAGCCTATAGGGTGTGTAGGCCAGGGCTGTTTGGACAGTTGTCTGAAAACACAAACTCGGCTTCTGTTTCGGGTCATAGGTAGGGCAGGATTGATGTACAGACCAAGAGGAGAACATTTCGGTATATGAAAAAAGGGCGAGTGTGAGGCTATTGCTCATGTTTTTGTCTCTGCATATCATGTCACTCATGGTCGTGAAATTTCCGGGTGACTTCATGGGAAATGGACGAGTCTTACTCTCTGAGGATTTGGCCCCTTCCAAAGAGGTTGGGGTCATTCTGTGGGATGGAAGAAGTCGTTTTTTTTTTTTTGTTGTTGTTGTTGTTGCTTTGTTTTGTTTCATTTTTTAACCTCCGTTGTCCCACCAAATGAGGAATTCCAGAGTAGAGCTCTGGGGAGGGGTGACTGGACAACCAGAAATCTGGTTAAAAATTGGGGCCTAGGGCTATGTCAAGCCCATTATGACATCTAGTGATCCAGTCTCTGAGAGGACTTACTAGAGGACAGGACTCACCCTGAGGGTAACAATGCATATTTATGCCCTCGTCGCACTCAAGAGTAGGCGGGCCTCAGGGTGAATGCTAGTTTCTCCTACAATGAACGTTGGACAACATGCCAACCACAAGGTTTCTTGCCATGTATAAGGAGAAGTTCTGATTTCTGTATCACACTCACCCCTGGGCAGTGATTGGAGATAAGGTCTAGTTTCTGAGGCCTGAAAACTGAGGTAGGGAAGAGATGATGACCTAAGGCCATGGCGGGTCTGATGTGCTCAGTGTGCGGTCAGCTGTCTGGGTGTTGGTCAGGAAGTCCGGGCTCAGGTTGTGTCAGACAGTGCATTAGTGCCCAGGTTAGACTATATAATTTGGGCAAAGTCCAGTACCGTGTAGGTTTATCTTCATATAAGGTGCCTGGGCAGCTCTTTAGGCAATATTTTTTTTCCAGAAAGCAGGCCATGTGCTGCATTGTGGGACCGGATTTACCAATCATGAGGGCTTTGAGGCCAGGAGAGTGAGGTCGGAATTCTGAGAACAAAAGCTATACTTGGGCTCAGGGCAAGGGCACGGCAGGTACCCCCTGCAGATCTGAACCAATATCTCATCCATTTCAAGTCAGGGAGAGAATTAGACTTTGGCTTAGGTTGGAGTTTCTGTGCATGACGGCCCCTTCATGAAGGGAGCGAAATCTCGTGTCCATGGAGGTTTTCCCACGTTGGGAGTTGTGGGTTGCCCCCTTCAAGAATTCCTTCTGCGGGACAATTGAGACCTTTGGGCAGCTACAGGACATCCCATATGGAATGACTCCAGAGCACCGTTAGAGGGAGGATGCCTGGGAAGCCAGCCTCGCGTTCTAATTGTCTCCTAGCAACAAGCCAGTTTAGATCTGATGGCTCTGCGGGAGCAACCGGGGTGGCTGACTTGAAATGGACATTCCTGATGATGGGTCCTAATGTGTGTTTGTGTCCATGGGGCCTTGGAATGGGACCGTGGCACCGGGAAACTGAAGTATTCTCCTAAGCTTTTGACAGAGCACGATGCACATGTTTCCTTTTGGAGACGAGATTTGTTCTGATGGCTGCCTCAGGAAAACCCTTATGCTGGTATTGGAATCCAGGCTTTTGAGGAGACATGCCTGTAACCAAAGCAATGGATCCGATATGGCCAGGGTCCTGTCTGGTTCAATCTTCTTCTCTGGGGACATCCATCTATGGTATGAGTGGAGGTTGATGCTCAGCTGCTATCGGACCGCGCTTGTTTGTCACGGGCGACCTGCACTATTGGGATGGCCTCAGGGATTTGGAGGGTTCTCCTAATTTTAAGGTTTTGGACAATGGAATGGGCAGAGTTCCCATGGATTGGGTATGCACAGTCCTTATGTGTGGCTCCAGGGACCTCAGCCTTGAGGGTGTGTGGCCCAGGACTTTGAGGACAGAAGTCTGAAAACATAAACTCAGCTTAGGTTTGGGGACGTAGGTATGGCAGGCCCGATCTATAAACCATGAGAAGAACTCTTCAGGATATGAAGAAAGAGCGAGTCTGAGGTGCTTGTT
The DNA here is from genome assembly GCF_964662115.1 of Mustela nivalis. Lineage (NCBI taxonomy): Eukaryota > Metazoa > Chordata > Mammalia > Carnivora > Mustelidae > Mustela > Mustela nivalis. The sequence goes on from NW_028136370.1 coordinate 586,889, forward strand.
CAGTCTTTTGTCTCTAGATTCGGTAACAGCGATGGCCGTGGAATGTCGGGGAGGCCTCCTGGGCCATGGACGAATCTTCCTCTCTGTGGATCTGGTCCGATCCCAATTCTTTCTCGTGAATCTGTAGGATGGGAGGACTCCTTTAAGGTTTGTTACCTGAGGTGTCCCACCAAAAGAGGAATTCCAAAGCAGAGCCATGGACAAGAGTGAAGGAACAACTGGAACTATGGTTAAAAAATGGGGTCTAGGGGCATGGCAAGCCCAATATGCTGTCTCTTCATACAGCCACTGAGAGGCCTTACCAGAGGATCGGGCTCAGGCTGAGGGTCACAATGTGTGTTTGTGACCAATGTGGCCCTCAAGCATGGGCTGGGCCTCATGAGCAACACTGGTTTCAACTACACTGAACGTTGTACAACATGCCAACCACGAGGTTTCTTGCCAAGGGTAAAGAGTTCTGATTTCTGCATCATTTTCAAACCTGGGCAGTGATTGGAGATAAGGTCTAGGTTCTGAAGCCTGAAAACCGAGGTTGGGAAGAGATGACGAACTAAGGCCATGGCGGGTCCAATGTGCCTAGTGCGCGGCCAGCTGTCTGGGTGGGGCCAGGAGGTCCAGGCTCAAGCTGTGTCAGAAAAGGCAATGATGCCCAGATCAGCCTATATATTTGGTGTACAGCCAAATGGCGTGCAGGTTGATCTTCATTTGGGGTTTCTAGGTAGCCCCAGAGGGCAATGTTTTTCTTCTGGAGGGCCCACAGAGTGCTGCATTGTACTTCTGGATTGCCAAACTGGAGGGCTTGTGGGCCGGTAGTCTGAGGACGGAACTCTGAGAACACAAGCTAGGCTTAGGTTTTATGGGTGAGGACATGGCAAGCACAATCTACAGACCTGAATCGAGATCTCATGCATCTGAAGTCAGGTTGAGCATCTGACGATGCCTCAGGTTTGACTTTTTGTCCCTGATGGCCCCTGCATAAAGGGGGGGAATCACGAGGCCATGGGGGTTTTCCCACCATGGGAGTTGTGAGAAGCTCCAAACTGCAAAGATTCTACTGTGGGACAATTGTGACCAGTTGGTTGGCTCCAGGCCAACGATTCCGAGCAGGGTTCAAAGGATGGATGGCTGGGTAGCCCACCTCGCATTCCAATATTCTCCTAGCTACAAGACAGGCTAGATCTGTTGGATCTCGGGGAGCAACCGAGGAGGCTGAGTTTAAATGGACTCTCCTGTGGATGGGTCCTAATATGTTTTTGTGTCTATGGAGACTGTGGCATTAAGCGGTGGCACTAGGGCCCTGAAGGCTTCTCCTAAACAGAGGCTTTGACACAGCTCCACCATGCAAGTTTCCCATGTGTAGAGGAGATTTGTTCTGATGGGTGAGTCAAGAAACAGCCATATTCTGGTATTGAAATCCAGGCCTCTGAGGAGAGATGCCTGGAAACCAAAGCAATGGATCCGATTAGTGCCTAGGGGCCTGTTGGTTTCTTTTTACCTCGGGCGACATCTATCTACGGGTCTGAGTGCAGGTAGGTGCTCAGATGAACTCAGATTGCCCGTGTTTGTCCTGGGAAGCCAACACTATGGTCTGGCCTCAGGGAATTTAAAGGTTTATACTATTAGTTGCGTTGTCGCCATTGGAGTGGGCTCACACAATTCCCTTGCGAGGGCAAGAACAGTCCTCAGGTTTGGCTTCAGGGGCCTGAGCCTATAGGGTGTGTAGGCCAGGGCTGTTTGGACAGTTGTCTGAAAACACAAACTCGGCTTCTGTTTCGGGTCATAGGTAGGGCAGGATTGATGTACAGACCAAGAGGAGAACATTTCGGTATATGAAAAAAGGGCGAGTGTGAGGCTATTGCTCATGTTTTTGTCTCTGCATATCATGTCACTCATGGTCGTGAAATTTCCAGGTGACTTCATGGGAAATGGACGAGTCTTACTCTCTGGGGATTTGGCCCCTTCCAAAGAGGTTGGGGTCATTCTGTGGGATGGAAGAAGTCGTTTTTTTTTTTGTTGTTGTTGTTGTTGCTTTGTTTTGTTTCATTTTTTAACCTCCGTTGTCCCACCAAATGAGGAATTCCAGAGTAGAGCTCTGGGGAGGGGTGACTGGACAACCAGAAATCTGGTTAAAAATTGGGGCCTAGGGCTATGTCAAGCCCATTATGACATCTAGTGATCCAGTCTCTGAGAGGACTTACTAGAGGACAGGACTCACCCTGAGGGTAACAATGCATATTTATGCCCTCGTCGCACTCAAGAGTAGGCGGGCCTCAGGGTGAATGCTAGTTTCTCCTACAATGAACGTTGGACAACATGCCAACCACAAGGTTTCTTGCCATGTATAAGGAGAAGTTCTGATTTCTGTATCACACTCACCCCTGGGCAGTGATTGGAGATAAGGTCTAGTTTCTGAGGCCTGAAAACTGAGGTAGGGAAGAGATGATGACCTAAGGCCATGGCGGGTCTGATGTGCTCAGTGTGCGGTCAGCTGTCTGGGTGTTGGTCAGGAAGTCCGGGCTCAGGTTGTGTCAGACAGTGCATTAGTGCCCAGGTTAGACTATATAATTTGGGCAAAGTCCAGTACCGTGTAGGTTTATCTTCATATAAGGTGCCTGGGCAGCTCTTTAGGCAATATTTTTTTTCCAGAAAGCAGGCCATGTGCTGCATTGTGGGACCGGATTTACCAATCATGAGGGCTTTGAGGCCAGGAGAGTGAGGTCGGAATTCTGAGAACAAAAGCTATACTTGGGCTCAGGGCAAGGGCACGGCAGGTACCCCCTGCAGATCTGAACCAATATCTCATCCATTTCAAGTCAGGGAGAGAATTAGACTTTGGCTTAGGTTGGAGTTTCTGTGCATGACGGCCCCTTCATGAAGGGAGCGAAATCTCGTGTCCATGGAGGTTTTCCCACGTTGGGAGTTGTGGGTTGCCCCCTTCAAGAATTCCTTCTGCGGGACAATTGAGACCTTTGGGCAGCTACAGGACATCCCATATGGAATGACTCCAGAGCACCGTTAGAGGGAGGATGCCTGGGAAGCCAGCCTCGCGTTCTAATTGTCTCCTAGCAACAAGCCAGTTTAGATCTGATGGCTCTGCGGGAGCAACCGGGGTGGCTGACTTGAAATGGACATTCCTGATGATGGGTCCTAATGTGTGTTTGTGTCCATGGGGCCTTGGAATGGGACCGTGGCACCGGGAAACTGAAGTATTCTCCTAAGCTTTTGACAGAGCACGATGCACATGTTTCCTTTTGGAGACGAGATTTGTTCTGATGGCTGCCTCAGGAAAACCCCTATGCTGGTATTGGAATCCAGGCTTTTGAGGAGACATGCCTGTAACCAAAGCAATGGATCCGATATGGCCAGGGTCCTGTCTGGTTCAATCTTCTTCTCTGGGGACATCCATCTATGGTATGAGTGGAGGTTGATGCTCAGCTGCTATCGGACCGCGCTTGTTTGTCACGGGCGACCTGCACTATTGGGATGGCCTCAGGGATTTGGAGGGTTCTCCTAATTTTAAGGTTTTGGACAATGGAATGGGCAGAGTTCCCATGGATTGGGTATGCACAGTCCTTATGTGTGGCTCCAGGGACCTCAGCCTTGAGGGTGTGTGGCCCAGGACTTTGAGGACAGAAGTCTGAAAACATAAACTCAGCTTAGGTTTGGGGACGTAGGTATGGCAGGCCCGATCTATAAACCATGAGAAGAACTCTTCAGGATATGAAGAAAGAGCGAGTCTGAGGTGCTTGTTCAGTCTTTTGTCTCTAGATTCGGTAACAGCGATGGCCGTGGAATGTCGGGGAGGCCTCCTGGGCCATGGACGAATCTTCCTCTCTGTGGATCTGGTCCGATCCCAATTCTTTCTCGTGAATCTGTAGGATGGGAGGACTCCTTTAAGGTTTGTTACCTGAGGTGTCCCACCAAAAGAGGAATTCCAAAGCAGAGCCATGGGCAAGAGTGAAGGAACAACTGGAACTATGGTTAAAAAATGGGGTCTAGGGGCATGGCAAGCCCAATATGCTGTCTCTTCATCCAGCCACTGAGAGGCCTTACCTGAGGACTGGGATCAGGCTGAGGGTCACAATGTTGTTTGTGACCATTGTGGCCCATAAACATGGGCGGGGCCTCATGGGCCACACTGGTTTCAACTACACTGAACGTTGGAAAACATGCCAACCACAAGGTTTCTGGCCACGGGGAAGGAGTTGTGATTTCTGCATCCCTTACAAGCCTGGGCAGTGATTGGAGATAAGGTCTAGGTTCTGAAACTTGACAACCAAGGTTGGGAAGAGATGACGACCTAAGGACATGGCCCGTCCGGTGCGCTCAGTGTTCGACCAGCTTTCTGGGTGGGGCCAGGTAGTCCAGGCTCAGACTGTGTAAGAAAGGGGATTAGTGCCCAGGTCAGCATATATATTTGGGGTACAGTCGAATGGCGTGCAGATTGATCCTCATTTGGGTATCAGCGTAGCCCCAGAGGGCAATGTTTTTCTTCCTGAAGGCTGGCAGAGTGCTGCATTATAGTTATGGTTTGCAAAATAGAGGCTTGTGGGCCAGTAGTCTGAGGACGGAAATCTGAGAACACAAGCTAGGCTTAGGTTTCTGGGTGAGGACAAGGCAGGAACAATCTACAGTCCTGAATCGAGATCTCGTGCTTCTGAAGTCAGGGCGAGGATCAGAATATCGCTCAGGTTGGTGTTTCTGACCCTGATGGCCCATTCATGAAGGGGCGGGGTCACGAGGTCGTGAGGGTTTTTCCCCGTTGTTAGTTGTGAGAAGCTCCAAACTGCAAAGATTCTTGTGCAGGACAATTGAGACCTGTTGGTTGGCTCCAGGCCAACGATTCCGAGCAGGGTTCTAAGGATGGATGCCTGGGTAGCCCACCTTGCATTCCAATTGTGTCCTAGCAACAAGACAGGTTATATCTGCTGGATCTGGGGGAGCAATCTGGATCTGAGTTGAAATGGACTCTCCTGTGGATGTGTCCTAATATGTTTTTGTGTCTATGGAGACCTTGGAATGAAGCGGTGGCACTGGGGTCCTGAAGGGTTTTTTCAAACAGAGGCTTTGACACAGCTCCAACGTGCAAGTTTCCCATATGTAGATGAGATTTGTTCTGACGGATGAGTCAGGAAACAGCCATATGCTGGTATTGAAATCCAGGCCTCTGAGGAGAGAGGCCTGGATACCACAACAATGAATCCGAATAGTGCCTAGGGGCCTGTTCGTACCTTTTTACCTCTGGGGACATCAGTCTATGCGTCTGAGTGCATGTAGGTGCTCAGATGGGCTCAGATTGCCCCTGTTTGTCCTGGGAAGCCACCACTATTGGGATGGCCTCAGGGAGTTTGGAGGTTTATCCTATTAGTAGGTTGTGGCCATTGGAATGGGCACATACAATTCCCTTGGAGAGGGCAAGTACAGTCCTCATTTTTGGCTCCAGGAGCCTGAGCCTGTAGGGTGTGTAGGCAGAGCTGTTTGGACAGTTGTCTGAAAACACAAACGCAGCTTATGTTTCGGGTCATAGGTATGGCAGGATTGATCTACAGACCATGAGGAGAACACTTCGGGATATGAAAAAAGGGCGAGTGTGAGGCTCGTGCTCTAGTTTTTGTCTCTGGATATCGTGTCACTCATGGTCGTGAAATTGCCGGGTGTCTTCATGGGAAATGGGCGAGTCTTACTCTCTGGGGGTTTGGCTCCGTCGCAAGATTTTGGGGTCATTCTGTGGGATGGAAGAAGTCCGTTTTGTTGTTCTTGTTGATTTACCTTGTTTTTTTTTTTTAACCTCAGGTGTCCCACCAAATGAGGGATTCCAGAGTAGAGCCCTGGGGAGGGCCGACTGGACAACCAGAAATCTGGTTACAAATTTGGGCCTAGGGACATGTCAAGCCCATTATGACATCTAATGTTCGAGCCACTGAGAGGACTTACTAGAGGTCAGGACTCACGCTGAGGGTCACAATGAGTGTTTATGCCCACATCGCAAACAAGAATGGGCGGGGCCTCATTTTGAATCCTGGTTTCTCCTACACTGAACGTTGGACAACATACCAACCATAAGATTTCTTGCCTTGGGTAAGGAAGAGTTCTGATTTCGGCATCACAGGCACCCCTGGGAAGTGATTGGAGATAAGGTCTATGTTCTGAAGCCTGAAAACTGAGGTAGGGAAGAGATGATGACCTAAGGCCATGGCGGGTCTGATGTTCTCAGTGTGCGGTCAGCTGTCTGGGTGTTGTTCAGGAGGTCCGGGCACAGGTTGTGTCATACAGTGCATTAGTACCCAGGTTAGACTATATAATTTGGGTACAGTCGAGTGCCATGTAGATTTATCCTCATATAAGTTTTCTGGGCAGCTCATTAGGCAAAATTTTTTTTCTAGAGGGCAGGCAGAGTGCTTCATTGTCGGTCCGGAATTGCCAAACTTGAGGGCTCCGTGTCCAGGAGTGTGAGGACGGAAGTCTGAGAACACAAGCTAGACTTGGGTTTCAGGACGAGGACAGGGCAGAGACCACTGTAGATCTGAACCAATATCTCATGCATCTGAAGTCACGTCGAGGATCAGACGTTGGCTCAGGTTGGAGTTTCTGTGCATGACGGCCCCTTCATGAAGGGAGTGGAATCTCGAGGCCATGGAGGTTTTCCTACGTTGGGAGTTTTGGGATGCCCCCTTCAAAGATTCATTCTGCAGGACAATTGAGACCTGTTGGGCAGCTTCAGGACATCCCATATGGAATGAATCCAGGGCACCCTTAGAGGATGGATGTCTGGGAAGCCGGCCTCGCATTCCAATTGTCTCCTAGCAACAAGACAGTTTAGATCTGATGGCTCTGAGGGAGCAACAGGGGTGGCTGACTTAAAATGGACTTTCCTGAGGATGGGTCCTAATGTGTGTTTGTGTCCATGAGGGCCTTAAAATGGGGTGGTGGCACCGGGACACTGAAGTATTCTCCTAAGCTTTTGACATAGCTCAATGCACAAGTTTCCTTGTGGAGTCGAGATTTGTTCTGATGGGTGCCTCGGGAAAAACCCTATGCTGATATTGGAAACCAGGTTTTGAGGAGACATGCCTGTAACCAAAGGAATGTATCCGATTATGGCCTACGGTCCTGTCTGAGTGGAGGTAGATGCTCAGCTGGTATCAGACCGCCCTTGTTCATCCCGGGCGACATGCACTATTGGGATGGCCTCAGGGATTGGAGGGTTCTCCTATTTTTATGGTTTTGGACAATGAAATGGGCAGAATTCCCATGGATTGGGTAGGCACAGTCTAATGTGTGACTCCAGGGGCCCCAGCCTGGAGGGTGTGTGGCCCAGGACTTTGAAAACAGAAGTCTGAAAACACAAACTCAGCTTAGGTTTGGGGACGTAGGTATGGCAGGCCCGATCTATAAACCATGAGAAGAACTCTTCAGGATATGAAGAAAGAGCGAGTCTGAGGCACTTGCTCAGGCTTTTGTCTCTGGATTTTGTATCAGCGATGGCCGTGGAATGTCGGTGAAGTCTCATTGGCCATGGACGAATCTTCCTCTCTGTGGATTTGGCCCGATCCCAATTGTTTTCGTCAATCTGTGGAATGGGAGGACTCCTTTCAGGTTGGTTACATCAGGTGTCCCGCCATAAGAGGAATTCCAAAGAAGAGCCCTGGGGAAAAGTGAAGGGACAACCCGAACTATGGGTAAAATTTTGGGCCTAGGGGCATGGCAAGCCCAATATGCTGTCTCTTCATCCAGCCACTGAGAGGCCTTACCTGAGGACTGGGATCAGGGTGATGGTCACAATGTGTGTTTGTGACCAATGTGGCCCGCAACCATCGGCGGGGCCTCATGGGCCACACTGTTTTCAACTACACTGAACATTGGACAACATGCCAACCACATGGTTTCCTGCCACGGGGAAGGAGTTGTGATTTCTGCATCACTTTCAAGTCTGGGCAGTGATTGGAGATAAGGTCTAGGTTCTGAAACTTGACAACCAAGGTTGGGAAGAGATGACGACCTAAGGGCAAGGCGGGTCCGATGTGCTCAGTGAGCGGCCAGCTTTTTTGGGGGGGGGGCAGAAAATCCAGGCTCAGGCTGTGTCAGAAAGGGCAAGAGTGCACAGGTCAGCCTATATATTTGGGGTACAGTGAATGGCATGCAGGTTGATCCCCATTTGGGGTTTCTGGGTAGGCCCAGAGGGCAATGTTTTTCTTCCTGAGGGCAGGCAGAGTGCTACATTATAGTTCTGGTATGCAAACTGGAGGCTTGTGGGCCAGTAGTCTGAGGACGGAAATCTGAGAACACAAGCTAGGCTTAGGTTTCTGGGTGAGGACAAGGCAGGAACAATCTACAGACCTGAATCGAGATCTCGTGCTTCTGAAGTCAGCGCGAGGATCAGATGATCGCTCAGGTTGGTGTTTCTGTCCCTGATGGCCCCTTCATGAAGGGGGGGGTCACGAGGCCGTGGGAGTTTTCTCTCGATGTTAGTTGTGAGAAGCTCCAAACTGCTAAGATTCTTCTGCAGGATAATTGAGAACTGTTGGTTGGCTCCAGGCCAATGATTCCAAGCAGGGTTCTAAGGATGGATGGCTGGGTAGCCCACCTCGCATTCGAATTGTGTCCTAGCAACAAGACAGGTTAGATCTGCTGGATCTGGGGGAGCAACCAAGGAAGCTGAGTTGAAATAGACTCTCTTGTGGATGGGTCCTAATGTGTTTTTGTATCTATGGAGACCTTGGAATGAAGCGGTTGCACTGGGGTCCTGAAGGGTTTTTCCAAAGATAGACTTTGACACAGCTCCAACGTGCACGTTGCCCATATGTAGATGAGATTTGTTATGACGGTTGAGTCAAGAAACAGCCATACGCTGGTATTGAAATCCAGGCCTCTGAGGAGAGATGACTGGATAACACAGCAATGGATCCGTTTAGTGCCTAGGGGCCTGTTCATTCCTTTTTACCTCTCGGGACATCAGTCTATGCGTCTGAGTGTAGGTAGGTGCTCAGATGGGCTCAGATTGCCCCTGTTTGTCCTGGGAAGCCACCACTATTTGGATGGCCTCAGACAGTTTGGAGGTTTATCTATTAGTACGGTTGTGGCCATTGGAATGGGCACATACAATACCCTTGGAGAGGGCAAGTAGAGTCCTCAGGTTTGGCTCCAGGGGCCTGAGCCTGTAGGGTGTGTAGGCCAGAGCTGTTTGGACAGTTGTCTGAAAACACAAACTCGGCTTATGTTTCGGGTCATAGGTATGGCAGGACTGATCTACAGACCATGAGGAGAACTCTTCGAGATATGAAAAAAGGGCGAGTGTGAGGCTCTTGCTCAAGTGTTTGTCTCTGGATATCGTGTCACTCATGGTCGTGAAATTTCCGGGTGACTTCATGGGAAATGGATGAGTCTTACTCTCTGGGGGTTTGGCCCCGTCGCAATATTTTGGGGTCATTCTGTGGGATGGTAGAAGTCCGATTTGTTGTTGTTGTTGATTTGCTTTGTTTTGTTTTTTAACCTCAGTTGTCCAACCAAATGAGGGATTCCAGAGTAGTGCCCTGGGGAGGGCCGACTGGACAACCAGAAATCTGGTTACAAAATGGGGCCTAGGGACATGTCAAGCCCATTATGACATCTAATGTTCGAGCCACTGAGAGGACTTACTAGAGTACAGGACTCACACTGTGGGTCACAATGCGTGTTTATGTACTCTTTGCACTCAAGAATTGGCGGTGCCACAGGGTGAATGCTGGTTTCTCCTACACTGAACGTTGGACAACATGCCAACCACAAGGTTTCTTGCAATGGGTAAGGAAGAGTTCTGATTCCTGCATCACAGGCACCCCTGGGCAGTGTTTGGAGATAATGTCTAGGTTCTGAAGCCTGAAAACTGAGGTAGGGAAGAGTTGATGACCTAAGGCCATGGTGGGTCTGATGTGCTCAGTGTGCGGTCAGCTGTCTGGGTGTTGGTCAGGAAGTCCGGGCTTAGGTTGTGTCAGATAGTGCATTAGTGCCCAGGTTAGACTATATAATTTGGGTACAGTCGAGTGCCATGTAGATTTATCCTCATATAAGGTGCCTGGACAGCGCATTAGGCAAAATTTTTTTTTTTCTAGAGGGCAGGCAGAGTGCTGCATTGTGGGTCCAGAATTGCCAAACTTCAGGGCTTCAGGGCCTGGAATGTGAGGACGGAAGTCTGAGAACACAGGCTAGACTTGGGTTTCAGGGCCAGGGCACAGCAGGTACCCCAGTAGATCTGAACCAATATCTCATGCATCTGAAGTCAGGGCGAGGATCAGATGTTGGCTCAGGTTGGAGTTTCAGTGCATGACGTCCCCTTCATGAAGGGAGCGGAATTTCGAGGCCATGGAGTGTTTCCCACGTTGGGAATTGTGGGATGCCCCCTTCAAGGATTCCTTCTGCGGGACAATTGAGACTTGTTGGGCAGCTCCAGGACATCACATATGGAATGACTCCAGGGCACCGTTCGAGGATGGATGCCTGGGGAGCCCGCCACGCATTCCAATTGTCTACTAGCAACAAGCCAGTTTAGATCTGATGGCTCTGCAGGAGCAAACGGGGTGGCTGACTTGAAATGGACTTTCCTGAGGATGGGTCCTAATGTGTGTTTGTGTCCATGAGGGCCTTAAAATGGGGCGGTGGCACCGGGACCCTGAAGTATTCTCCTAAGCTTTTGACATAGCTCGATGCACAAGTTTCCTTGTGGAGACGAGATTTGTTCTAATGGGTGCCTCAGGAAAACCCCTATGCTCTTATTGGAATCCAGGCTTTTGAGGAGACATGCCTGTAAACCAAAGCAATGTATCCGATTATGGCCTAGGGTCCTGTCTGGTTCAATCTTCTTCTCAGGGGACATCCATGAAGGGTATGAGTGGAGGTAGATAATCACCTGGTATCAGACCGCCCTTTTTTGTCCCGGGCGACCTGCACTATTGGGATGGATTCAGGGATTTGGAGGGTTCTCCTTTTTACGGTTTTGGACAATGGAATGGGCAGAATTCCCGTGGATTGGGTAGGCACAGTCTAATGTGTGACTCCAGGGGCCCCAGCCTTGAGGGTGTGTGGCCCAGGACTTTGAGGACAGAAGTCTTAAAACACAAACTCAGCTTAGGTATGGGGACGTAGGTATGGCAGGCCCGATCTATAAACCATGAAGACGTCTTCAGGATATGAGGAAAGAGCGAGTCTGAGGCACTTGGTCAGGCTTTTGTCTCTGGCTTTTTTATCAGCGATGGCTTTGAATGTCGGGGAAGCCTCATGGGACATGGACGAATCATCCTCTTTGTAGATTTGGCCTGATCCTAATTGTTTTTCTTCAATCTGTGGAATGGGAGGACTCCTTTCAGGTGGTTACCTCAGGTGTCCCGCCAAAAGAGGAATTCCAAAGAAGAGCCCTGGGGAAAAGTGAAGGGACAACCAGAACTATGGGTAAAATTTTGGGCCTAGGGGCATGGCAAGCCCAATATGCTGTCTCTTCATCCAGGCACTGAGAGACCTTACCTGAGGACTGGGATCAGGGTGAGGGTCACAATGTGTTTTTGTGACCAATGTGGCCCGCAAATATGGGCTGGGCCTCATGGGCCACACTGTTTTCAACTACACTGAACGTTGGACATTATGCCAACCACATGGTTTCTTGCCACGGGGAAGGAGTTGTGATTTCTGCATCAATTTCAAGCCTTGGCAGTGATTAGAGATAAGGTCTAGGTTCTGAAACTTGACAACCGAGGTTGGGAAGAGAGGACGACCTAAGTAAGGCCATGTCGGGTCTGATGTGCTCAGTGTATGGAGAGCTTTCTGTGTGGGGCCAGGAAGTCCAGGCTCAGGCTGTGTAAGAAAGGGCAATAGTGCCCAGGTCAGCCTATATATTTGGGGTACTTTCGAATGGTGTGCAAGTTGTTCCTCATTTGGTGTTTCTGGGTAGCCCCAGAGGGCAATGTTTTTCTTCCTGAGGGCAGGCAGAGTGCTGCATTATAGTTCTGGTTTGCAAACTGGAGGCTTGTGGGCCAGTAGTCTGAGGACGGAAATCTGAGAACACAAGCTAGGCTTAGGTTTCTGGGTGAGGACAAGGCAGGAACAATCTACAGACCTGAATCGAGATCTCGTGCTTCTGAAGTCAAGGCGAGGATAGGAATATCGCTCAGTTTGGTGTTTCTGTCCTGATGGCCCTTCATGAATGGGGTGGCATCACGAGGCCATGGGGGTTTTCCAGGATGGGAGGTGTAAGAAGCTCCAAACTGCAAAGATTCTTCTGCAGGACATTGAGACTTGTTGGTTGGCTCCAGGCCAACGATTCCGAGCAGGGTTCAAAGGATGGATGGCTGGGCAGCCCACCTCGCATTCCAATTGTGTCCTAGCAACAAGACAGGTTAGATCTGCTGGATGAGGGGGGAGCAACCGAGGAGGCTGAGTTGAAATGGACTCTCCTGTGGATGTGTCCTAATATGTTTTTGTGTCTATGGAGACCTTGGAATGAAGCAGTGACACTGGGGTCCTGAAGGGTTTTTCCAAACAGAGGGTTGACACAGCTCCAACGTGCAGGTTTCCCATATGTAGATGAGATTTACTCTGACGGGAGAGTCAAGAAACAGCCATATGCTGGTATTGAAATCCAGGCCTCTGAGGAGAGATGCCTGGAAACCAAAGCAATGGATCCGCTTAGTGCTTAGGGGCCTGTTCGTTCCTTTTTACCTCTGGGGACATCAGTCTACGGGTCTGAGTTAAGGTAGGTGCTCAGATGGGCTCAGATTGCCCCTACTTGTCCTGGGAAGCCACAACTATTGGGATGGCCTCAGGGACTTTGGAGGTTTATCCTATTAGTAAGGTTGTGGCCATTGGAATGGGCACATACAATTCCCATGGAAAAAGCAAGTACCCCAGTCCTCAGGTTTGGCTACAGGGGCTTGAGCCTGTAGCGTGTGTAGGCCAGAGCTGTTTGGACAGTTTTCTGAAAACACAAACTCGGCTTATATTTTGGGTCATAGGAAGGGCAGGACTGATCTACAGACCATTAGGGAACTCTTCGGGATATGAAAAAAGGGCGAGTGTAAGGCTCTTGCTCAAGTTTTTGTCTCTGGATATCGTGTCACTCATGGTCGTAAAATTTCCGGGGAACTTCA